>NW_025421321.1:5256000-5913000 GCF_011764305.1 Mustela putorius furo
GTCAGCACTTCTTCCTGCGAAGCCCCGGGGATGTCTGGCGTTTCCTGCATCAGTGACCTTGTCTCCCCTTCCCCCCGCTTCTCTTTAAACAGGTCCCGCTGGAAGAAGGTTTAAACAAAGCCATCCACTACTTCCGTAAAGAACTCGAGTACCAGGCAAATAATCAATACATCCCCAAACCAAAGCCCGCAAGGATAAAAAAAGGACGGACACGCCATAACTGAAAACCTCACTTATTGGGACGGGAGATCCCGTTTCACACTTGATGGGATGTATTTTTTTTCTTTTTTCTTTTCCTTTTTTTTTTTTTTTTTTTGGTTAAAGAAAGACTTAAACAGGTGTCATGAAGAACAAACTGGAATTTCATTCAGAAGCTTGCTTTAAAGAAATGGATGTGCCTAAAAACTCCCCTCAGAAAACTGCAAATTTTGCCTTGCACTTTTTAAAATCTGTCTTTTTATGTAAAATAGGGTAGATGCATCTTTGCGTATTTTCACGTTTTTTATCTTGCTATGAGAGCATATGTCGTGACTGTCATTGACAGTTTTATTTACTGGTTTCTTTGTGAAGCTGAAAAGGAACATTAAATGGGGTGAAAAATGCCAATTTTATTTATAAAAGTGGGTACTTATAAATGAGACATTATACTATGCATAAAGACAAAAACAAACAAACAAAAAATTTAGGATTGTCAGGTGGGTGACACACCGGCATTTATTCTTCAGGCAGATTAAAGAATTCTGTTTGAGAGCTTTATGTTTCTTTTAATTCAGAATTTTTCCAAGATCTAGGTTTTAGTTGCAAACTTGACTTTGAAATACTTCCGTTGGTTATCACGATCAAGGATATTTGAAATCACTACTGTGTTGTGCTGCGTATTTGGGGCGGGGGTGGGGGGACAAAGTTAACGTATTCTTGGTTAAAAGTGGTTAAATATGCTATTTTAATAAAATATTGGAACACACTGGTAGTTTTAAAGGTTGGCTCTCTGCTTTGCACAGTGTATTGTTGGATTGCTGAAAAAAATACTGTAGAATTTAAAGGAAAACTCCGAAAACATCCAGGCTGGTATAGGTAACTTGATGAGTGGGTGTTAAAAGCACTGCTCTGCTCCTGAGACTGAATCTGCGTATCATCTTCACTGCTGCGTGGAGAGACTTTTCCAGTCCCACCCAGGGTTTGAATCGCTGCATGTCCTTCCCTGGCAGCACAGAGCAGATGGAGAAAAAGAAGGGCCATTTGTTATAAAATCTGTAAACGAGGCACATTGAGAGAAAACTTTGAGAGCTTTTGCTTTCATTAAGAATTCTTTCAAGCTCTTGCGTTAGGATTTTCATACTCATTTTGGAATAACTGGGAGAACAATGCAGGGAGTTCAAGCCACTGCATTTTCCAAGCCAGCTGGCTCTGCATGGCAGCAACAGAGCCTGACCTGGCACCAGGAGAACCTGAGCAGTTAAACAGAATGCCTGTTTGCATAACCAGCCAGGGTAAGCCAGACTCGCCTGCCCTTCGTAATCACTTGGGGATTTTTTTTTTTTTAATTGGACATGTTTTTCCTGTCAGAATTGCTGAGTCCAGGCCAAGGAAGCTGTGGTTTTGTTTTATTTGTCATGCTAAATTCCCCAGAAGATTCTGGAGCTTGGGATTGTTGCTCGATCAGACATTGTGTGAAAGAGGATTCACAGAAGGTTTCTTATTTTAATTGTCATTATTGTGTCCCCAACTGTGCGATACACCATTTCCTGGGCAGAGGTGAACAGAGCTGAGAAGTTTGGGAGCGTCCAGACATCGCAGAATGAGCAGAGACCTGGAGGGAACTTTTCTAATCTTAACCTGGGCGGAGCAGTTTGGGGGTACCCAAAAGCCCTGGGGTTCAGAATTCTCTTATCTTGTTATTTGCTCATGTCTAGAATGCTGGAGTCCTTTTGACTTTCGTCCCCATGATTTTCATAAAAGTTTTCAGGGAACAAGGAAGAAGGGAAAGGGGGGTGCGTAGGGTGTAATTCCCCCTAAGGAAAAGGGCAATACATCCAGGGAAATAACATGAGCTTTGGATTGAGTGCATGACTGTCCCAGGGAGAGAGGAGAGTGGTACTGAGGGAGCCTGGGGAGGGACAGGTGGCTGGTTAGATGACGGTGCCCCCTGCATTTCAGGACTGGCTCCTGATCTGGGCGTCACCGCTGGGGTACATCACCTCTTCTTTCAGTGACAGTGAGCTCAAGCAAGGTGCACATCACAGAGTCAGAACCTGCTGGATTTCACCTGCCTGCTCTTCAGCAGTGAGCCTGGCTCTAAGGCTGCTCCATGAGCTGTGGTGTGTCTTCGGTCCTGGCGCTGGCACTGGGTGGGCTGTCCCTCTGATAATTCTGAGTAGGATTGGGGGCTTGACTTTGTTCTCAGTTTTGAAGTTGTATTAAGTGAAAGGCTGGTCTGGGCGCGACAATGAGTTACAATTTGGCCTCATAAGAGACTGTGGGAAATCTGGGAAGTCTGTGATTTCCTGGGACAGAGGAACTGGGAGTTTTAATGTTTCAATTTGCATATGAAAGTGATCTGTGTGTATTACCTAGACTTTCTCTGTGGTCGATTGTTATATTTGATAGGGAATTGAAGAGTTGCATTGCCTTGAGAACGATTTACTACATACGGTATCCGGAGGTGGGGATAAACACTGCTTCAAAGACTCTGGAAGGGCTTTGTCCTAATTACCAAGATGAACCCACCTGTTCTCTCTGTATTAAAAACTCTTGACTGTGTCCTATTTGTACCCTAGGCATATTGGGGAACAAGGGTCATTGTCATCTACAGCTGTGCTGTGGGGAAGGAAAAGTAGGGATTTTATGATAAAAAATCTCAAAATTTTTTTCTTCTTTGAAGTGGGACAGCGTCTAGCAGAGCTGGCATGATTTCCCTCTTTTCCTCAGGCCAGGCTCTGATATAACCCCAGCAGGCTAGACTGAGGAACTAGGGCCTCCCAAGGGCAGGTGTTGTTAGGGAGAAAAGAGTCCTCTGCTGTCCTTCAAAACAGTTCCTTTTCGTCTCCTGAGCACGAAATTCTACTCTTTACCTGTGAACACCAGGTTGAGATCCTAGAGATAATACTCACCAAATTGCAGCGTCCCCCTATGATAGGCTCCACCTGTTTTTTGTTTTTTTTTTTTTTAACTCATACTTGTCCACATCTTGCCTCCAGCATTTTGTCAGTTACAGTTCAGATGGTTCTGCCCTCATTCACTCAGAACCTGCTCTTCCGGTAAGTCGCAATTCTGTACGTTTGCCAGTTAGTCTTCAGTTTGGGGGACAGCAAGTTGCCCTGGGACCTCACTACCCTATTGCCTCTAAGAAGGGATGTTGGGGTTTTTGCAGTTCTGGTTTTTAGCAGTTAGGGCAGAAAGATGACTTGTAACCTCCTTCCATGTTGGTAAAAAGGTTTGTTTAAGAACTTTAATGCTTGTCAAAAGTCTTGCTATTTGGGTACATTTTGAATTTTGTGTTTCTATATTGTTTACACATTTTATTTGAAGTGAAACTAATGTGACGTGGTATAAAGACCCAGGATGCAGAGTCAGAACAGCTGACCCTACCACATACCAACCGTGGAAGGCCAGTTCTTAAAGAAGCAAACATAAAGAAAAATGTAAGGAGGAGACTTCTGTTTCCAAGAAGATGGAGTAGGCAGACTTTGCCTTTTCTTCCTGCTAAAGTACAATTTAAAATTGTGGACACGATGTATAAGACATATAGGAGGATTTTGTTAATGCATAGAATAAAGCAGACAACTAGGTCTCAGGACCTGAGGAGGGATACGGTAATGTCAGAATGGGTGGGCTTGTGTCCCATCTAAAATCCACATGTTGAATTCCTAATCCCCCAGACTTCAAAATGCAGGCTATATTGGGAGATAAGGTCTTTAAAGAGGTTATTAAGTTAAAGGGGGGTCTTTAGGATGGACCCAAATCCTTCCTGACTGGCATCTTTATAAGGAGGAAATCCAGATAATATATGTGCGCATGTGCACAGGAAAGACCGAGGGCAGGCAAGCAGGCGGTCCTCTGAAAGCCGAGAGAGACCTCATGAGAAACCAGATCTGCTGACACTTTGAACTTGGACTTTCAGCCTCTGAGACTGAGAAAATAAGTTTTTGTTGTTTAAGCCTCCCAGTCTCCAGTATTTTGTTAGGGTAGCCGAGGAAATACAAGTGGTGAGTTCCCTAGATTTTCTTTTTGCATCCTATATCCCAGATTTGAGAAGCCAGCAATCTAGAATGCCAGTTCACACAGTCAAACCTCCTGAAACCTGTTCATTGTAGCAAACGTGCCAGAAAAAAGGAAGCCTGGTAAGGCAGAACTTTCAAACCATAATGGTTCTACTCCAGCCAAATACTATGTGAGAAAATTGCAGCCCATCCCCTGTTCCTGCCAGCAAAGGCCAAGTGGGACCTGAAGTTCCCCTTGCCTGGCTGGAACAAGATGCCTTGAACTCCTCCCCACCCCTCTTCCCGGTAGTTTCAGGGAAGGCCTCCTGGGAAGTAGGAACTAGATGGCCAGATCCAGGACTTGCCTCTCCAATGAATGGTAATGACCCCATCTCCCTTTCGCATCCTGAGGCAGGTGGTGTCCAAGGAGCCCTAGCAGAGAGTCAGAACTTTCAGCCCTTTGATCAGTTGTTACAAAGCAACGCCAGCGGGGGCCACTTGGGCGGCAGTAATGGGGTGCCTCTTTCCCTTACAGCCTGATTGTCACCTGTGAAGAGCCTGGACTCCTACCCCCACCAGACAATAAAGAGCAGTGCTCCCTCTCACTCATAGGAGTGGGGTCAGAGAAGGCCTGCCACGGCCCAGAGTTTTTATCTTAGAACATTCAACCAGGTTCATGTCACTTCAAGTCATGAAAAATCATATCACACCAAGAACCAAGAAGATTTCAAACAATTAAGAGACAATAACGGGTGTTAGAATTATCGAACAAATACTTAATTTATTTTTAATTTTTTGTATTGGATTGTAGTTGAAACACAGTGTTAACATTGTTTGAGGTATAGAGCACAATGATCTGGCAATTCTGTACATTGCACTGTGCTCACAAGTGTAACTACCATCTGTCACCATTCATTAGATGCTACTTCAATATCATTGACTATTACTGATGCTGTACATTTCTCAATTTCTCATCCCCACCTGACAAATATTTTAAAGCATTTTATTAAAGTATTTTAAAGAAATACTTCAGTGAGCAATTATAAATGTGCTTGAAACAAGAAAAATAGAAAATCTCAGAAAAGAAGTATAAAGACTTAAATGGAATTTTTAGAAGTGAAACATAATGAGAATAAGGAGCTCTGTGGGTGAATTCAACAGCGCAGTGGGGAGGCTAAAGGGAAGACTCCATGAACTAAAAGATGGAACAGTAGAAATTCCCCAGGCTGAACAAGTAGACTAAAAAAGAGATGTGTGGAACTATAATGAAAAAATCAGTCATGCCATTGGAATACCAGGAGAAGAGAGAGAGTGGGACTGAAAAATATATTCCAAGAAAAAGAATGGACTAATTCCTCAAGTTGCCAAAGTGACATAAACCAACAGATTCAAAATGCAAAGTGAACCCCAAATAAGATAGAGCCAAAGAAATCCATGCCAAGATCCATAATAATAAAACCAAAAACTAAAGCCAAAGGTAAGCAGTCTCAAAGGCAATGAAAGGGAAATGACACATTGCCTCCAGGGGCAAAACAATTAGAATGGCCATGAGTTTCTCATCAAAAACTTTGGAGTCCACAAATAAGTGGCACATTTTCCAAGTGCTGGAAGAAAAGAACTGTTAACCTAGAATTCTATACCCAATGAAAATATTCTTCAGAAATGGAGGGGGAAACCTTCCTTCCCCTAATATGAAGGAAAACTATAAGAAGTTTTCAAAGCAGACCCATCCTAAAAGCATGACTAAAGTAAAATTAAACAAGGAAATGATAAAAGATGGAACCTGGAGATATCAGGAAGGAAGAAAGGACATGAAAAGAGCAAAAACATGGATAAATGTAATAGGTTATCTAGAACAATCACTGAAAGACTTATACAGAGAGACATATCCCAGTGAGCCAACAGGATTGTAAAAATGAAAAGTGTGACCCATAGGAAGGTGGGCAAAGAAAACAAACACACAATAAACAGAAAACAAAAAGTAAAAAGGCAGATTCAAGTCCTAACATGATAATTACATTAAATATAAGTAGCCAATGACCTCAATTTGGAGACATCAAGAGAATATAAGGGAATAGGAGGTACAACTTTGTACATAAATTTGACAACTTAGATGAAATAGACCAATTTCTGGAAAAACACAAACAACACAACTTTCCCAATATGAAATGCATAATTTGAATAGTCTTATAAGATAGAATTCCTGGTAGCCTCCTGAAAAGCCTCCAGGCCCAGAAGGATTCCCTGGAGAATTCTACCAAATATTTAAAGAGGATTGCACATCAATTCTATAATCTCTTCCAGAAACTAGAAAAGGAAAGAACACTTCCTAATTTATTTTATGAAGCAGTATTACCCTAACATCAGAACTAGGCAAACACATACAAAAAAAGAAATATAGAATAATATACCTCATGAATAATATACCTCATGAATTTTTTATTTTATTTAATTGTTAGGTGCAAAATTTTTAAACAAAATATTAGAAAATTGAATTTAACAATATATAAAAAGAACTCTGTACCACAACCAAGTGGAACTTGTTCAGGGATACCAGTCTGATACAGTATTTGAAAACCCTGATCAATATATTCCACCATAAAAGGGAAAAAAAATCACATGATGCTAAAAATCCAATCATGTAAGTATTATAGCTATATCACGGTTGTGCTTGCTACCCTGTGCTATCTTTCTGACAAAACTTGAATTTAAAAGATTACTTTTAAATCAAGAAAAGTTTGGTAGGCATTGAAAAGGATCAAATAAGAATCAGGAGCTAAAAATTGAATTTCATTAATCAAGTACTAATGAAATAAGACTTGTTAAAGATACACAAAAAAGATACAGGTGCCTGTGATAACACCTGATTTTTCCTACTTTAAAGGTGCTAATGAGGTTGCAGTGATACAATACACAGATGTGAAGAAAAAAATGACGATAATTGTGTTTCAACGTCCGGCAACAGAACTGTGTCTGAGTCAGCTGGCCAGCTGGAAAGATCATGGGTGGACAATGAATCAAAATCACCATTCCCATTTTCACAGATCAAATGGCAGGAGGTGAAATTCATCTGTTGTCAGTGCAATAAGGACCCTCTGTCAGCGTTCCTACCAGTATTGGGCTTCTTTGATATTGGATGCTTATTTACCATGTTCTCATTCCCATTTCCTGGTTTATTTTCACAAAATTTGTTTCTCAGCAAAAAGAGAAAAGGAACTGGAAAACAGAAAAGAATAGGATGACAGAGCTCAATTAAAAACAACAAACAACCAGACGTGAATTACATCCAACGCACATACCTCCTTTGTTAATGGAGTCTAGTCCACACATTTTGCTCAGAACTACTGCATCTGCCTTTTCTGCTGCTTCTCAGAGTCTGTTTATGCTGATGGTCGCAGCTGTAGCGCCTCTTGGTGTTTTTCTCTGCTCTCTTCCCAAGCTGTTTTATGTCAGGTAGACTAGGTAATTACTTACAAGCAAAGAAGTGAACTTTCAAGGAAAAGACACAACTCTTATAAATCCAGATTTGGGGGATATATTTACCTTTTCCCCCTGATTGCTCCAATATGATGTAGAAACAGGATAGATCACAAACTACTAGGAAAGTAGTAACAAGACTGCTTGAACATTTATTCAGTGGTCTGTAGCCTGAATAGGGTGTATTTCTTTTGGCTCTAACATTTCCACCATTATCTAGTCTTGCCTATGCTCCTTATGTATATATATTATTCGTTTTATGAGAGAAAAAAGTTTAACCAGAGTTTCCAGGGAATAAGGTGCTACATTTCTTCACAAGGGCTCAGCAGGAATGGAGAAATGAGTCGCTGTTGTCCAAGAATCACCACTGGGTATCTCATGATCTCAAACTTTAAGAAACTTTAATCTTCAAATGCAGAATTTTCAATAAACAGCCTTCACAAAATGTTCACTCACCCTGCTGGAAATACTTTATGAAGGAAACCATTGCATATTTGGAAGTTTGAGCTAAAATTGGGCTCTGGTTGTGCCCTTGGGGCTCTCCAAGAACAAGACAAAGACTTTTTTCTCTTAACAGCCCTTCAGATGTTTGAAAATGAGCTGTCTGGTCCCTCCAGGCATCCCATGCCAGCATAGATTCCTAGCTCCCCCCAGATGCTGTCCACTCAGTCTTTAAGAAGATGGGGCAGAGGAAGATGCCGAGAGCAATGTCTAGGCATGTCCCCTCCTTCCATTTCCATTCTTTTCATCTTTTTTGCACTTTGTTGAAGCTTTATAGGAAAATAGTTGGTCTATAAAGTCCTGGAGAGAAATTCTGATCCATTTTAAAACAAAACAAAACAAAAAACAGTACTTCTTTATTTAAAAGGGACACTCAGAGAATTAGGTGGGATGATGTGAAAAGCACTTGGCCAAGGGCCTCTGACCAAGCTTGGGAAAGCTTCCCATCCAGGCTGGCCTTAAGTCCTCACCCTTGTTCATAGGAGCTCCTACTCAGAAGGCTGTCAGTGCAGTAGTTAGGTGAGGAAAAATTCAATATTTCCAGTCTGAGTGCAGGTTCAGGAAACTATAGGCCCATGAGGCACACTTTGTTGGGGGGCGGGTGGACACTGTCATGGGGGAAATAGGGATGGGGACATGAATAAGCTGAGGTAGGTGGTACTTGTCCTAGGAAGGAGAGAGGTCATCTGGTATAAGAAGGACCACCAGTTCTGGGTTATAGTTCTTGTTCTGTTCCTAACTCCCTTTGTATCTTAGGAGGTATCTGTCATCCCATGCTTCCATTCATTTGCCTCAAAAATGACTCTAGATCTTTTCCCTTCCTGCATGCAGTCAGGCTCCAACCAACCGACACCAAAGAGTATTTACTCCGATGGGCTCTGTACTAGGTTCTGGGTGAACTAGGTTCACTAGGTGTACTAGGTTCAGTGGTGAACAAGAGATGGTCATGCTCTCTGTCCTGGACTTTACAGTGCAGGAGAGAGAAAGAGGTTTGTCAGATAATGGCCCAAGTGATAATTTTCTCTAGGGAAGTGCTGCATCCCAGAACTGTAGCAAAGCCTGTGGGAGGAAGCTGACCTGGAAAAACCAAGGAGGGAGAACACTGAATACTGGAGGAAGTCTGGGAGTTACCCAGGCAAAGAGGGAAACAGAACGTTCCAGGAGGAGGGAGTAGATAAACCCATCACACTGAAGAGGGCAAGGAGAATGCTTTCTTTCAAACAGCTGGGTAGGGGTGGATGGGTGGGTATGGAGTGAGCACCCATGAGAACCTTAACTGCAAGATGTCTGTATGTGGCCTATAAACCCACAAGTGGAGAATGTAATCTATAGTGGTCCCAGTTTTGTAAGACTCCCATTCCCCCTGCCCCTGCACCCAAGGGCACTGATAAAGGGAGATACAAGTGACATCCAGAAGACTTCAGCTTAAATCAGGCATCAAATATTTCTCAACCAAATAAAGCTCTAAAGAAAATGAACAGGAGGGGTGCCTGGGTGGCTCAGTGGATTAAGCCTCTGCCTTCAGCTTGGGTCATGATCTCAGGGTCCTGGGATCGAGCCTCACATTGGGCTCTCTGCTTGGTGGGGAGCCTGCTTTCCCCTCCCTCTCTGCCTGCCTCTCTGCCTACTTGTGATCTCTCTCTGTCAAATAAATAAATTATCAAATCTTTTTTTTTTTTAAGTTCTAAAATATGATGTTAGAACTAAAATGAATTCCTAATCACAATAAGTGTAAGTGGACTAAATTCTCCCATTAAGGCCTTAATAGTTACACCATGTTTAAAAAACAAAATAAATTTCAGCTATATACTCTTTACAAAAGACACATAAAGCACCCAGAAAAAAAAAGGCCAAACTATGGAAAAGATATACCAGGCAGTTAGTAACCAAAGGGAGAGGGCAAATACAGTTCTATTAATATCAAAGGGGAATTCAGGCAAAACACATTATTAGAAATTAGAAATTTGCTGCATAATGATCAATGATTCCCTTCACCAGGAAGATACATTGATTCTAAATTTGTGTATACCATGTAAACTTGTGTATAGCCTCATGTGAAGCCAGACTGAAAGAATCAAAGGAAAAATTTGTCAAATCCATCATCATCGTAGATTTTAACATATTTGGGAGTAATTTATAGATCAAACAGACAAAGAAAACAGTAAGAAATTAGAAAAGTCAAGCTTGAACTAACAAATGGACTTGACAGCATCTGATGTCTAGAAAAGACACAGTCCTTTCAAGCATGCTTGGAATATTCGGTGGACCTGATGCACTGGCACATAGAGCTGACCTCAGTGTAGTTCGAAGGACCAGGGTCTGACTGTAGTTTTTTGGGTTTTTTAAATTATTTATTTTAAAAAAATGTTTTTACCACAATGCAATTAAGTTAGAAAACAAAGCCAATACGATAATTAGAAAAATCCATTCACTTGGAAATTTAATAACACTTGTAATCAACTTAAGGGTCAGAGGAGAAAATATAATTGAGATGATTTCATTTCATCTTAACTTTTCACATCAGACTCATGGGATACAGTTCTTGGAAGGAAACAATACTAAATGCCTCCCAAAAAAAATATTAAGACTCAAAATAGAGCTAAGATCTAATATAAATCAAAGACCTACAGACATAGGAGGAAGGAAATCAAGAGAAAAGAAACTCAGAAAATAGAGAAACATACAAGAGAACAGATCAACAAAACAAAATCTTTATGTTCGAAAAGATGATTCATTTTTTTTAAAGGGCAAATGGAATGGAAAGAAAAAGTAAATAAAACCTCAGATGCTAGAGAAAAGCAGTAAGAGGATATTAAGAACAACTCTTAATACTTTAAGACTTTGATATCATGGATGACTACCTAGAAAGATTGAATTTAGCAAAACAGCTCTAAGGAGAAACACAAAGTCAGAGCAATCCTTTATCTGTAAAAGAAATGCAGCCGATAGGAAACAAGTTTACCACAAAGAAAACACCGCATTCAAATGGCCTTATCTGAATGCTAGGAAACATTCAGGAAGCAGATCATTCCATTCCTACAAAGAATGGAAAAAAAAAACAGCTCATTTTAAGAAGGCAAAATAACCTTGATATCAAAACTGACAAAACAACCAGAAAAAAAACACTAAAGTCAACTTTCTCAGGAACATGTATACAAGAATTGAGAACACACATCCAACCAGATTCAACAATAAATAAGAAGAAATCACTATCAGGTTAGGTTTCATTCCAGGGATTCAATTCATTAACATTAGAATTTTATTAATAGAACTCATGTTAATTAACAGATTAACAAGGAAAAGTTGTATCATCTCAACAGTAAGGAAAATAGAATTTGACATCCAGACATGACACTCAAAAATTATCTTAGCATATTTTTTTTTTAAAGATTTTATTTATTTATTTGACAGAGAGAGATCACAGGTAGGAAGAGAGGCAAGCAGAGAGAGAGGAGGAAGCAGGCTCCCTGCTGAGCAGAGAGCCCGATGTGGGACTCGACCCCAGGACCCTGAGATCATGAGATCATGACCTGAGCCGAAGGCAGCGGCTTAACCCACTGAGCCACCCAGGCGCCCCAATCTTAGCATATTTTTAAAGCCAGCACGATGAATAGAAAAATCCATTTCTTAACTTGATAAATTTCCCTAATTTGATAAAAGATGTCTATAAAAATCATCCAGCAAACATATATGGCAAGATTGGGAAAGAAGCTATGATGTCCTCTCTGTCACCCCTCCCTCCCACCTCTTCGATTATGCTGGGGTTTAAGCCAGCCTTAGAATAGACAAGAAAAAGAAACACATTTAAAGGGTGAGAATGTAAAATAGGACAGCCGCTGTGAAAAACATGTATGGCAGTTTCCTCAAAAATTAAACAATCACCATATGATCCAATATTTCCACTTCTGGCCATATACCCAAAGAATTGAAAGCAGGGACATGAAGAGCTATGTGCACACGCATGACCGTAGTGTTACACACAATAGAAAAAAGGGGGAAGCACCCTAAGTGTCCCTTGACAGATGAATGGATGAATAAAATGGGGGTAGAAACATACATTGGAAAACCATTCATCCTTAAGTAGGAGGGAGATCCAGACACAGGCTATGACATGGGTGAATCTTGACAGTATGCTAAGTGAAACAAGCCAGACACGAAAAAACACTATGATTCCACTTAAATGAGGTACCAGAGTAATCCTGTTCATAGAGACTGAAAGAAGAAAGGGGACCATCAGGATCTGGGGGAGGGAGATGGGGAGGTCACGTTTCATGGGGACAGAATTTCAGTTAAGGAAGGTGAGAAAGGTCTGGAGAGATGAGTGATGGTGATTATTGCAAAATAACATGAAAGTAGTCAATGCCACTGAACTATACACCTAAAAATGGCAAAAATGGTAGATTTTACGGTATGAATATTTTATGAGAATTTTCAAAAATTGCAAAGATTCCAAAGGAAGTAACAGAATTACTCTCAAATGCAAATGGTATGAGTGTCCATAAACACCACTCTCCCAAAGTCAGTAGTTCTTACTAAGCTGGCAGTTTTTTTTTTTAATTACTCATGATTTGTGAATGGAGATGTGTTTCAGGGACTATATACAAAATTATCATCTTTTTGAGAAGGAAGAAAAAGCTTCCATTAGACTTTCAGAGGGGTTTGCGACCCACAAAAGTGTAAGAATCATTTTGAGTGCCCCCCGCCTTCCCCACAAGCTCTGTGGGCTTCACACAGGCTGAGACCAGACTCCCTCCATCAGTAATGACTTAGGAGCCCACTTCGCCTCCCTTCCCCCAACCCCTCCCTCCCTCCCTCCCTCTCCCCACCCCCCACACCACTTTTCTATTTCATCCACCTGGGTTGTTTAAATACTACATGAAGTATATTCTTTTTTATTATGTTATGTTAGTCACCATATAGTACATCAGTAGTTTTTGATGTAGTGTTCTTGTTTGGGTATGACACCCGGTGCTCCATGCAATCTGTGCCCTCCTAGTACCCATCACCAGGCTCACCCATTTCCCCTACCCTCTCCCTTCTAAAACCCTCCGTTTGTTTCCCTGGAGTCCATAGTGTCTCATGGTTCATCTCCCAATCCCGATTTCTCCCCCTTCATTTTTCCCTGCCTTCTCCTAATGTCCTCCATGCTATTCCTTATGTTCCACAAATAAGAGAAACCATATGATGATTGTATTTCTTTGCTTGACTTCTTTCACTCAGCATAATCTCCAGTTCCAACCATGTCGATGCAAATGGTGGGTATTTATCCTTTCGGATGGCTGAGTAAGATCCCTTTGTATATAAGGACCACATCTTCTTTATCCATTCATCTGTTGAAGGGCATCTCAGCTCCTTTTACAGTCTGCCTATTGTGGCCATTGCTTCTATGAACATTGGGGTACAGATGTCCCTTCTTTTCACTACATCTGTATCTTTGGGGTAAATTCCCAGTAGTGCAATTGCTGGGTCTTAGGGCAGCTCTATTTTTAACATTTTGAGGAACATCTGTACTGTTTTCCAAAGTAGCTGCACCAACTTGCATTCCCACATGAAGTATATTCTTAAATATTCCTTGAATTCATTGGCGAAGCTTTACTTTTTTTAAGGGACGTGAGGCCTTGAATTCACCCAAACTTTAGCTTTTTTCCTATTACCTTTCTTTCCCTGCATGATCATATTGAACAGGCTCCACTCTAGCTCAGGGCCTGGGGCCCAGAAGGTGTCAAATACCTATGCAGTGATTAGAATACTCCAAAACGTGTTCTGTAACCTTACATAATTTTTGGCCAGATTACCTTGCTGGTTTCCTATCTTGCATTTCGTGTGGGCAAAATTTTCACAAGCCAAAGACCCCCGCTCAATCCCTTGGTCTTTCCCTGGTGGTGGGGAGGATTCCTGGCAGGGTAAGCACGACAGAGAGCTGCCTCTCAAAGGACGCTTCAACTTTGAGAAAATCCAGGGAATGAAAACTGGGGCCAACTTACTTTCCATCCAAGTAAATTCTGAGACTTTTGTCTTTAACAAAATGCTTTTATTTCTATTTTTTAATGGAATGCATTGTTAGGTTCTTGCGTGAACTATCAAAAGGCACTGATAGTGTTTGCTTTATCTCTTCCTTCCTGGTCGCAGAAAGGGGGTACAAAAGATCTGCTGAAGTCAAGCCCAGCAGAAGCCACATGGCGCGAGGGAGTGAAGGGGTCAATTGTGGCACTGGTGCACGGAGTGTGGAGCGATGGTCAATAGTCATCGTAGTTGACGTCGGCTCCGTGCCTGAAGCTGTCAAGGCTCTGGGGACCAATCGCTGCATCCTCGTCATAGTGACGTTGGTAGTAATCATAATAGTCGTGCCCATTCCGACCTCTGTTAAGCCAATAAGTGACATCATCTTCAAATTTCTGGGGAAAAAGAGGAAAGAGAGAGAATGGATTTTAGTACACATACTCCCCCTAGAACACATCTTATGTCTGGCTTTTCTGTGATGGCTTTTCTTTGGTGATTAACAGCTCTAATCAAGAATCACTGGTCATGATGGTATTCTGAGCTCAAAGGCCAACAAAGCCAGCTAAAGAGTATGGATAAAAGCCATGATTGGGAGGGAGACAAACCATAAGACTCTCACAAAACAAGCTGAGGGTTGCTGTGGGTAGGGAGGTAGGGAGAGGGTGGTTGGGTTATGGGCATTGGGGACAGTATGTGCTGTGGTGAGTGCAATGAGTGTGTAAGCCTGATGATTCACAGACCTGTACCCGTGGGGCTAATAATACATTATATGCTAATAAAAAAAATTTTTTTTTTAAACCACTGTCTCCAAAGGAGTGCACACCCAAGCCCTTGAAAACTTCTACCCTGTGAATTCTAAATATCCTCAACAAACATTTTTCTCTTTTTTGGGACATAAAATGGACAACTCCCAAGGATAGTGATAGCTTGGCCTGACCTCCAGGTGCTGCACACATCTTAGAGACATTGCCTTGCCTTCTCTCCCTGTCCTGTCCTGGGCTTGGCCCACTCCAGTGCATGGAGTAGATGCTTGATAAATTAAATCAGCCACCACCCTGGCGTGGTAGAGCCATGCGTCCGTGCAGTGGTTAGAACCTGCACGGCTGCACTTACTCATTCCATAATTGTTGATTACATGGACCCAGCATGTCAGCACTGTGCTGGGCACTGAATGACCACCCAGAGCAAGCAAGACAGATTCCCTTGCCTTCACGAAGCCTACAGCAGCTGAGAGACACACGAAAAGAGAAGGTTGCAGTTAGCAGGAATAGAAGGGAAGGGGAAGAACTGAAGAGAGTGAGAAGCACAGAAGGACTGGCAGGTTTCCAGCTGGGGAAGCTTTGCTATCGATGCCTCTCCTAAAGGGAAGACTAATTCTCTGTCGGTAGTGAAAGTGCAAGACGAATGCAGATGGCTGCTCGCATGGGTTGATGCTCACGACTTGGCGAGAGGTTTGGTGTGAAACCACAAAGGTGGGGACAAGAGAAGGATGACCTACGGAGGTTGCAGGGTACCTAAAAGTTTGGGTCTGATTTTTCTCGAAATGTAGCCAGTGCACCCCTGCGTCCAAAATCTAAGGTTGCTATAAAGTGTGAATTCACAGGCACCCTTCCACGCTGTCCGGATGGAATTTTCCGGTGGTTGGGTCGCAGGCATCTGAAGCTGGAAGGCCTGGCCTCGCCCGTGATGGTGTTCTCTGTCGCCAGCCACTTTGGGTGAGGAGTAGGTCAGCCTGTGCCATGCTAGTGAGCACCGCCCTGCCCCTCCTCTGTTTGCTGAGCCCCAGGGGCTTTGGCTTCTGCTCAGTTCTTCCCCGTACCACCACCTCTGCCATGAAAGCCAGAATGTTTGCTTTCCTCACAATGCCGCAGCTTTTCCCATAGTGAAATCATCTTTCCCCTTGGTTTCTTGCATTTTATAATCGTGTTTGAAATTTTGGCAAACCTCAAACCTTGAAACATCAAGGTTTTCAACAAATTAAAGAAATGTTTTGCGGGTACAGAAATAGCACAGACTCATACTTTACAGATCGATACGTGGGGGTGGCACAGAGGAAAAGGGGGTCATAACTCCACTGCCAAAGACAACTGTAACTGACATTCTGATATAGTTCCTTCCAGTCTCTTCTGTGAATATTTTTTTGAAAGATTTATTTATTTATTTGACAGAGAGAGCACAAGCAGGGGGAGTGGCAGGCAAAGGGAGAAGCAGACTCACTGCTGAGCAGGGAGCCTGATGTGGGGCTTGATCCCAGGACCCCGGGATCATGACCGTAAGCCAAAGGCAGCCACTTCATTGACTGAGCCACTCAGGTGCCCTGGTTGTGAGTTATTTTAAAGACTCCCAGGCAGAATGGTGCAGCAAAGTTACATAGGATTCTGGGATGAATTTAAGCCCCAGCCGTTTTGGACGATGACTTCTCTGGAATCCCACTTCCCACTCATGGTGGGAGAGATTCCCATTTGCATGTTGGCTGATGAACAATTCCAGCTAATATCCCTGTATCCCGACGGAAATGTTACCCAACGCCTGGGTGGCAATTGGCCTATCATGGGGACTCATCCTTTTTGAAGTGAATTCTGAAGGCTAATTTTCTGTGCCCTGTTTTCCGGAGCCATGCCTCTGCCCCCAGCACGCTGCCCTGAGGGGAGCCAGGCCTCCAGCAGGCGGAAGTACCCACCGCTTCATCGAAGCCCCTGTAGAGGAACTGCTGGTACCACTGCTGGACCTCCGGCCGGGTCCGGTCCCACAGCTGCCGCTTCTGGCGCCTCGGGCTGTTCAAGAATTCCTTGGCCTTGCTCTCATCCATTGCCACTTTAGTCTTAGCCGGAGCAGGTGCTGAAAAGATCGATTCCCCACCCCCCAAAGTACAAAGAATGAGTTCTGTTCTGATTGGGGCAAATCACTAGTATACATATTCCGTACTCCCAGCCCATCTTGTCTAAGATGGCTTTGACTTTCACTCTTACACCATAAGTGATAAAACACAGCCGCCTGTCATCATTCTCCATGTCCCCGGGTTGTAAGCTCTCCATTTGGATGCAGCCATACCCAGGGGCACAAACTAGCCCCCAACTTCTAGGGCACGGGGGAGAGACAAGATGTCTTGTCCTCTGCAGTGACTCACCAGGCCTAGACCCCAGGCCTCAGGCAGGGGCTGATGGCGTACCCCTTAAGCGTTTAGGAAACAGCTGGATGCTTAAGACCATACAAGTGTATGTTCCTTGCACAGGCAAACCGGTGAGCACCGTGCTTGCTTAAGAGATCTCGGGGGAAAATGAAACAATGAGCCCAGGTGCGGCCCGGCAGCACAGCAAGCTCTCACCCTGGAGAGACCGGGCCACCTTGGGACACGCTCTGCAGACCTCACAGCTCACCAAGGATTCAACCGAGTCTTGACAGGTACTGGCCCTTGCTTTAACATCTGGCTTCTCCCAACGTCTTACCACTGTGGTCTCAGCTGTTTAAAAGGCTCCAATTGTGTGGGCTGGGCTCAGGGGAATCAGCTGTGTCCCCACATCTGCCCCTGCTCTTGGCGCCCTCATCTATACAGCTGGACTGGCAGTCCCCATCTTGGTGTTGTTGTGAAGGCCGCATAGGATGATGGGAGTGAAGTGCCCAGTGTGTTCCTTGAGTCATATGGATAAGGAGCCATGGATGTGTTCCTTCACTTCCTGTTCATCTGTGTCCCTCTCTCGGGGCCTGTACATAGTAGGTGCTCAATCTGTATTTCTAGGCTTGACTTGAATAAGGGCTGAGGGTGTACACCAGGACTTGTAATTATCTTGGTGATCTGCTCTCTTCCACTTCTTACAGGCTGGCCGTTCGAGAACGTCCATCACCCCAGGTGCCTGGGAGGAGCAGGCTGCCCAGCACAGACATCAGGGACAGGCCAGAGCCTGGTGGGCGGCTGGAAATGCTGAGAAAGATTCTGGGAGCTTCCTCAGGAGCGCCCCACCCCTGCGAGAGGCCACAAGTACTCAGCCGCTGGAGGTTCTGGGGGGCTGACTGGGAAGCATGTGAATAGCACTAAGGAGCCCCACATGGTCAGGGAGCAGACTTGAACCTGTCAGAACCCCCTTCCAGGTGGATGAGGTCCGGGGAGGGAAGAATAAAGGATCAAAGGTTCACATTAGAAATGTTGCCACACGCCTAACTTCCAAAAGATAGAAAACTTCTTCATTTTATGGCAAAGATGACAGTTTCAAGGGAAGACATCCTTCATAAGACCACACGATTGGTCCAACTGATCTACCAGATCATGGTGGGCCCAGAATATGCGTGGCTCCCAGCCTGTTCCATTTCTACAGTGTTTTGCCACTGGCTACCACGTTCATCAGAGGAGTATTTTCTCACAACAGGTGTTAGTCACAAAACAGTTGTTTCTGTTCCGCCTTGCCCCCAAGGGCTAACTGGATAGAGTACCAGGATAGTACTCTTCCAAGTCTACTTCACTAACCGAAGTCTTATGTGCTCTAAAGGATATGCTCTAACTTTAGATATGTGCTCCAAAGTGTTTCATGTTTCCAAAATACACAACATGCAATGAACACAGTAACGCTGTTTCTTTTACTTTGGGGTCTGCACTGACGGCTTTCACAAAAGCATATGCAAACTTTGACCGGCAGTATTATTTACCTAATAAAATGCCTCACATACACACAGAGTAAGCCCTTCAGATCTGCCAGCCTTTCAAGAAGTAAACACTTTGGTGTTCCAAGCACAGGACCCCAGTGAGCACATGCAGCATTGCCTTTCGTCGCGACCCGCTGAGAATGCCGCCCTTCATGCCAGGTGTCCTTACCTTCCCGCTTTTGAAGCAGCAGCTTGAGTTTATTCCCACTTACGCCACCTAATGGAATGGACATAGAATTCATGTCAGAGTCGCACTGTACCCTTTAATTTCTCAAGTGCAAGAATCAGAGTTGGAAAAAGTCCCTGTGTGCCCTGGTCTCCATCCAGTAACTTGGCAGTTTCACAGTTTTGCTGTTTGTCTCATTCCCCATCATACAGGATGCTCCTGGCTCAGACCAATGACAATGACCGTGGCTGACCAGGGGCATGATGATTTGAGCTATTCCCAGGAGAAATGACATTGTTCTTTGAGCACCTTATGTCTTATATTATATGGCCCGGGCACCCGGCATGTGTAAGAAAACTTCAGACTTTCCCTTTTTGTGGTATAGCAAATGGAATAGTGCCCCTCCCCCCAAATTCATATCCATCCAGAACCTCTGAATGTGAACTTGTTTGGCAAGAGGACATTTGCAGATGTAATCACCGATCTCGGTTAACTGTGAAGGAGTAGTACCCCGCTGGATGCGAGACGGACTCTGAATCCGATGGCTGGGATTGCTGGAGGAGAGGGAGCGGGTACAGAGAAGGTCGCCACGGGAGACAAAGATGGGCAGGCCCTGAGAAGTAACGCTGCCACAAACCCAGGAACGCACCTTAGCTCTTCGTAAATCCAGCTCAGTTTTGTAACTCGTCTGGCTTGTCTTCCAACGAGGCAATATTGGTACCATTTGCTCTGATTTTGACTTGGTTATGATAGTATTCCTAAGCAGCCTAAACATCTGAATAGGAAATAACGTGGATACACTTCTCTTGCTGGTGAGTAGATGTGAGGAGCTGCAGACACCTCTAATCTAAGTTCTGTGTGAAGGTACAAGGCTTGTCCCGTGAAGGGAGAAAAGCCTCAGAAGTCAGGGGCAGAGCGTGTTCAGGTGTAAGGAGCTGGTCTGGCCCCAAGAGGGAAGGGGTGGTGTCCACCTTTTCAGGCAGGTCCTTAACCTCCCACCCTTGGACAGACCCTAAAGCCTGTGCTCGCATCTGCAAAGAGGTACAGTTTTCTGGGAACGGGAGCCATAGTTCTGGCCAGACTTTCACCGAAAGTGTCTGGGACCAAGATAAGATTAAGAACCGTTGCTTAAAGAATTTACTTAATTCTTAAGGGATTTAAGAATTCTTAAAAGAATTCTGCTTAAAGAATTTACTATGTAACGGGGGTGGGGGGGGGAAGCACGCTTGTGGCCATAGGTCACAAATTGGCTGCCCACAGCTGAGCTTTACCTGTGTTTGATGAGCGCACCAGTGTTTACAAAGTTTGAATTTGAATGGCTCTGGGCCCAAGTTCCTCAGCACAAGACGGGGTCCGTAAAGCACCACTTCACCTACTGGCTCTCTGTAGGCATCTGAATTTGAGCGCTACCCAACCCCCTTCAGTGTAGGTATGCCAGCCACGAAGCATGGTTGGGAAAAATCTCTAGGAACCAGGAATTTTTTGCGGGGAGAGTAACAGCATACATTTATTACCAATAACACTCTCAACTCCAAAACTGGGCACAGAGATTAAAAATAAAACTACATCACACTTCTCAGTAAAGCATTACTAGTAACTTTCACTAAAAATGTATAAACGTTGTCAAAAATTTACCAAGCCTTCAAATGATTTGATTACAGATATTTATAATACATACATTTTAAACTATGTTAACTGATACAATTGGAAAAGATGAGTCAGCAAATAGTTTCCAGAAACACCCCTGGCCCATAGATTAGGGCAAAAACTAAGGTTTCCAATACCTGGACAACCACTCCAAAGATGGGATGAGTCACCCCAAGAGGTTCCCCATCATGAGTAAATAAGTAGAAATAGGCATTTGATGGGGCTCCTATAGAGGGGATTATTTAATTAGAGTGGAGTACGACTGTACTTAAAGACTGTACTTCCCATCAAATGTTAAGAGTCAATAAAGAAATTTATGAACACATTTGCCAAAGCAGACAGATACGTTCCTTGGCACAAATATTAGCATTCGTTAATATCTTAACCCTGGTCCATCTCTAATAGCAGCGCGGCACACACAGAATTAAGTGTCATCCTTCTACCTGTTTGCCTTCCGTAAAAGCACTGGAAAATGAATGAAATGTGGCCTAATGTTGAAACAGACATCGGAGTTATGCATTTGCGATCTCGTTGCAATTTCTAGCAGCAAATGTGTCACCACTGTTCTAGAAATGAAAGCCTCACCAACTCAACAGAAAGGCACAGAAAAATTAGGAATTTTTGATATTGCCACTGTGCCAATTGCTACACACTGAAGTATAAGTAAATATTAATACTTGTGATCAGACACCAAACTAAATTTGTTTGAAGAAAAAAAATGAAAAAATGAATAGCTGTGACTTTTTCCCTACAGTACGGATTTGTTTTTTACGCTGATATCATCAGTCACTACTTCTAGGCTGATTATAGACACTCCTGGATTTATTAAGCCTGACATTATATCTCTCAGCAAATACAGAATTTCAGGATGCCCCCTTTGAATGTGCTAACTATTAATAAACCACTCAAGAAGGAGCGATGATCATTTTCTCCATTAAATATATTTGGGTGTTGTAAGGAGCCACCTGTGGGACTTGATACATCAAGATTTTCATTTTATGTCCTAAGAACTTTCACACTCCAGCTTCAACGACGATAATATTTTAATCAATTCCTTCGCTGCATTCTTGGTACAAATAAAATAAAATACAAATCTGAAAGGCAATGGTTTACAGCAGGTGCTCCCTGCTTTTATTCAGATGTGTTTCTGAAAATGGGAGGGACAAAGTAGGAGAGGCAGATCAATCATGTAATTGACTAGCCTCCCCTGTGTTTGTAACTTAGAAGGAGAGCAAGTCTCCCCACTTGAACAGGTCCCCCACTGCTCTGGAGACCTGGAGCTTTGGCCTCAGGGCTCCTAGGGCAGATTAACTCCCTCCCTTCCACCTGGAGTTTGCTTTTCCATACCTGTTTTGAATAATCAAAGTACAGAAGTAAAGCAATCGAGTGTCTTTCATTGTCGTTAGCCAGCTACTCTGTAGGGTGAAGAGCAGCCGTCTCACGGGCAAGCCTTTCATGCCTTCTGGTCCATGGACCCCTAGCAGGAGACCTGGGGGTCACCATATGCCTCCCAGAGTTGTGAGGCTCAAAGGCGCTTATGCAGGCATGAGGCCACTAGTGAACCGTAAAGGAGGCTACAAGTGGACGGTAGCATGGTCAGGACTCCCAGGGTTCAGATGCCTGCACCCCCACCAAACTACTCCATTTGGAAGATGTGCATGAATATGCTCATTTTATGCGGAATGAACCTGGAATTTTCAACCGATTCACGGAAGGCTCCGTGAAGCACAGAAGGTTAAGCATTTATCCTTTAAGAGCATTTCCCATCTGGGATGTGAGGCCTGTGCACAGTCTGACACACCTTGAAATGGATTTATTGGGAAGTGCCTGGTAAGGAACTGCCTGGAAGGGTATCTCCTAATGCTGCTTTGGGACGGCCCTCCATCCTAGAGGCTCCCCGTTAAGCCCCTTACATTAGGTCCCAAACACTTCCTGCCCCTCCTCTGGACCTTGGCCCTCATTCTTTCCCAAGGTGTCCAAGCCATGTCTGAGACCCTGCGCTTGACCCTGGTACTCCGTCTGCTGGCCCAAGCGTGCCACTCCCACTTGTGCAAGTGCAAAACCCAAGACCCCTGCCACCCTTTTGGTATTTGCCCGGGCTCAGGTTGGGTCTCTCCGCCCTCACGCCATCACCGATCACCCTCGCCAGCGCCCTGTCGTCGCCCCACTTACCTGGGCCCAGGCAGAGCAGCAGGAGCAGTGCCAGTGCCATCAGAGCTAGGACGGTGGGCCGCGGGGATGCGGCGGCCATGGCTGCAACGGGAGGGCTGGAGGGGAGACGCGCGCACTTCCAGCCGCTGCACGAGAGGACTGAGCTAGGTGGGACAGGGGTGCAGGCAAGAGGGCGCTCCCTACATTCCAGCTGGGGCGGGACCTGCTGGCCGGGCGCTGAGCCAACCGGCCGCGGGCCAAGCTGCCGCTCGGAACCCCACCGAGTCCCGCACCGCCCGCACCCGGGTCACGCTGGCTGTCCCTGCACGGGGGCGCCACCGCTCGGCTCCAAGGCCACGGACGCGCGCCATGCCGGGGCCACTGAGGGCGGCCGGGGTCAGGGGAAAGGATGGGGAGACGGACCACCAGGTCCCAGCTCAGGTTTCTCTCCCTCGTCCCCCTCGGCGGCTGCCTATTGGATGGCCCGCTCTCCCGCTTTCGCCTCTGCGCTGGTGCTTCCCTTCCACCCCATCTCGCTCCCTCCCGGGCTTCGGGCCCTGCTTGGCCTTGGCTTCTAAAGTGGCCTTTGGAATTTCCTTCATTCCGGGAGTGGCGCTTAAAGATGCTTTTGGCTGTGCTGTGTTTTGTGAGACTTTGAAAGACTCCACAGTCTGGGTTCAGAGCTGCAGTTCAGGAAGACGTGGCCGCCCAAACTACTCTAATAGAAAAGCCTTTCAGAAACCAGGAACCTGGTGAACTCCCGGGCGTTCGCAGGACAAATGGGTCCTTCTGTGGGCCCCATAATCTGTGCACACTTAGAAGACATTAAAGGGAGGCCCAGGGACACCATAGAAGTGCCCCCCCACCCCAAACCAAACACAGAGACACTAACAGGCAGTTGTCCCAGCTGACCTTGAGCTGGTCACCTGCATTTACAAAAATGGCCATGTGGCTACATTCCCCTTATGGACCCTTCCCACTTAAAATCTGCTTTGGACTTGCTAGATTGCTTTTCTGAAGCTGGTTTATCACTTTTTATATCTTCCCATAGTCCGTGATGACCATCCTGCCGTAGGGTTCACTCTCCATGCCATACATCTGGCTGTCCCGAGCAGGCAGGGAGAAAGGAGCACCATCATCCTGAGCTCCAGGAGGCAGACAGCAGCCCCGGGAAAGAAAGTGTGAACTGTGTCACAGAATCACAAAGACCTGAGCCAGAGAGAGCCTGAAAGGGAGGGTCACACACCTAACGGTAATAGGGAAATATTCACTAACCCCTGGGGGACCTGAGGAGTCAGGGAGAAGGAGAAAACCTATACTAACAAAACGTGGTGGCTTTCCTTTAGTTCAGGGATGAGACATTTGTTAGCAGGAAGAAAACCAAAGCAAATATAAAGCCACTGTCCTGTTTGGATTGATTTAGGACATACATTAAAGATGTTAATTGTAATGTCTCATCTTGTGGTCATCATCCTGTCCACGCTCCAAATCTCCGGCAGGATATGCTTCGAATATAACATTTATCTTCTCTTGTAATTAAGGTCTGGTGAGAACTGAGTTCATGAAACCATAGTAAGGACAGTAGCCACCTCCCTGGACAGTGTCCTTTTTCTGTCTTTTGGATGGAGACCTACATTTTCTCCCCTCACCTATCCCTTCCCATTTTCAGCTGAAAATGCAGAGCATTGATATTTTTTTTCTCTTAATCCAAAGATTCCAAGGGGAAAAAAAGGTCTGCTTTAATCAGCTCATACAGTTGTAGCTTTTGAAGACAAAGTGAATATTGAATCCCAATATTTTATGAGCTCGTATTTTTTTAAAAAAAAGAACTTGAATTTAAAAACAAATAAGCACTGATGTCACATTCGTAAGATCAATCAAGTATCCTACAGAAAATATTTTAAAATAATTGCCATAGGCAGGAAGAACATTTCCTGAGATGAGGTTCAGATTCCTTTCCCCAGGGAGCTCATTCAGGTGCCACCTCCAGACCGATCCAGCCAACACCCTGGGGCACTGGGGACCAAGCAGCATCTTTCACAGGGAGGACGGTGGTGAGAAAACATTGCCAGAATGGTAGACGGAAGCTCAGCTGACACTTTCTAACTGAGCAGATACACAAGATCATGTTTACTTGCAAAACTTGAAAAAAAAAAAGTGGTTACCAGAAAATTTTATGATTCCCAGATAGGTGGGACATTATACAGCCCAAATTATGACTGAGTCTCCATCGCTGCCAATCAGGGAGACAGCCTCTTTGGGTAAAATGTCTATTGAAATATAACATAATCCAGGAAAGTGTGCAGATACATGACATCGTGATCAGGAAATAACTTTAACAACCCTCCAGGGCCCATCTCCATCACCCTCACCCCAGAGGCAATATACCTTGATGGTCTGATGCAGTCATCCTTTAAAGAAAACTTTAGGGGTGCCCGGTGGCTTAGTAGGCTAGGTGCCTGACTCTCCATTTCCGGTGGGGTCATAGTCTCTGGATCCAGCCCCTCATCGGGCTACATGCTCAGTGAGGAGTCCACTTGAGGATTCTCTCCTTCCCTCTCCTCTCCACGCCTCCCAACTCATGCTCTCCCGTTTAAAAAAAAAAAAAAAAATCATTGATGTTTCATTTTCATTTCCTTAAAAAGAAAAAAAAACCTCAAAATAAAGACTTATGGTTACCAACAGGAAGATATTAATTACTAGAAAGAGCCATTAAAAGCATCAGATTTGTGGGGCACCTGGGTGGCTCAGTGGGTTAAAGCCTCTGCCTTCAGCTCAGGTCATGATCCCAGGATCCTGGGATTGAGCCCCGCATCAGGCTCTCTGCTCAGCGGAGAGCCTGCTTCCCTTCCTCTCTCTGTGCCTACTTGTGATCTCTGTCTGTCAAAAAAATAAATAAAGCATCGGATTTGTGACTGTGTCAATTGAATCCAGTTCAATTCTGTCTCAATGTGTATTTCTCAAAATGCTCACCGGGCATCATTTGCCTCAACCATATTGCAGAGGGATGTGTCTTTGTCCCACTTGTCTTGTCTGCCTTCCGCTCACTGCTAGTAACATCTTACCACCACTGATAAAACAGCCCACAGCTCTCGCCACTATGCATCCCACCGAGCCCTTTGTTCACATTCATTCCTGCCTTGTCCAGGAGTACTTGGGTTCTGCTCTGTGGGATTTCTGTGTCTCTCTCACACAATCATGGGATAATCCAGCTGCCATGGGGGGTGGCGGCTGGGCAGGATTGGGCCCCAGTGGCGGTTGCTGCAGCTTCCCATGTGTGATGGAAGTCTCCATGTTCCCCATGAGGTCAAAAGCCCCTTTCATACACCGTGTGTGGTGGCCAACTCTCCTTTCCTCTGGGACTGATGAACTCGGGTGCTTCCGCTGGAGACTCTGTCAGTTCGTGATACCAAAGTTCCTTTTCACTTGCTTATTTGACAGTATATATGAATACTAATTAGGTATGAGGCACTGGGAAAAGTCCTTTTCTTCCTGTGTACTTAAATTTCTCCTCCCGCTCAAGTGCATGCCTCTCCTTTCTCCCTCTGCTCGAGCTGATCGCATTCTTTATTTCAGTGTTTTTCAAACTAGGTCAAAAAATCCTGGGGTGCCAGTTACTGCATGGTCAGACTCTAGGGAATTCTAATCCAGTCCATCTCGGGTGGTCCCAGGGGTCTGCATGTGTTGTAAGAAGCGGCTCTTCGAGAGTGCTGATGGCCACAGTGCTCTCGAGTACCATCTGAGACTCTCAAGCCCCGGGAGTCTCCACAAAACTTGCCTGCTCCCCTCAGTCTGTGCCTGGCCTCCCTGCCCCTACACTTTCTGCCCCCATTTACCAGACCAGTCCCAGGGGCTTAATTTCTGCTATTTGGCACAGCAGCGAAGAACACAAGCTTTGGGTTTCAGTTCTTTCCCTGTTGTGTACTAACTATGCCCATAAATCGCATGTCCTCTGTGGTTCTGCGGAATTTGAGAAATACCATCTAGCATGCTGATACCAGAAGTCACATGTAGAGAGCCTGGTATTCAGTAGGCACCCAAGAAATGTTTAGAAATGTTATCTTTGCCAGAACTTCCCTGTGACCTCTCTGCTCAGGGTCTCTGTGGGTCCTCTGCTCACCCTGCAGCCTGGGCCAGGGGCTGAGGAGATATTGATAGGGCTGGGTCCCCATCTCCCCTACACCTCATTGTTGTATGTTATCAGAGCCCTGCTGTGACAACCTCCATCTCAAAATGCAACACTAACCAACTTCCTCCCTCTCTTTCTCCTAGTTCACAAGAAACAAGGTTCTACTAGAGCATGTTGAATGATATCACAGGGTGGGGAATTCTACAGAATTCTGCAGAACATGGGAAAGAGGGCATGTTTATTACAAGAGACCTCAGAGACAAATCAAATCAACCAAATACAGTGTAGGACCCAACTTGACTCTGAGTCCAAACAAACCAGGACACAATAGGGGAAATTTGATACAAGAGACTTGATAATGGAATGGGTGTCTTTTTACTCTTGTTACTTTTTTAGGCATGAAAATGGTTTTACAGTTATTTTTGAAAGCACTTATGTGTTAGAACTGCCTACTGGAATATTTATGGGTAAAGTGATCTGATGTATGGGATTTGCCTAAGTATTTCAGGAAAAAAGACTGGCAAACGTTGATAATACTTTTGCTAGGAAACCACTTAGACATGGCTTGAACCCCACTGGTGATGTCTACAGAGGATCAGGATACTATTTTCTGTGTGTATATGTATATATACATTTTCATAATCACACGTTTTTTAAAAAAGAGAATCTTAGTGGCATCCCATTGACTATAGAATATATAATACAACACATGTCCTTCAGTCTCTCTATTTAGCCTTAAAATATGGCTAATAGTTATTTTCATCCCTTATACATCCTGTAAGTTTTCTGAGTTCCCCAAAACTCAAATTCTTGAGTATATTCTTTTCACCTTCAGATCTTCATGGCTCCACCCACAACATTCCCATTCTCTGGGATGCCATGAGGCCTACTGCACTGGTCACCTGTCCCTGCAGGGCTCAGCTGGGTGGTTCTTCTGTTCCACACGGTGTTGATGGAGCTCACTCAATAGTGCTCAGTTGGCAGATGGGTTTCCCTGGACAGTCCTGTAAAGCTCTGCTCCCATGTCTGGTGCCTTAGTGGGCTTATCTGCTTAGTGGGGTAGATTCAGCTGAGATTGTCACTTGAAGGGCTTCCATGTGGCTTCCGTGCTGATCTCTCCAGCGTGAGGATCTCAGGATGGTTCCTAAAGGGATACCCAGAGTGCCAGAGACACTATTCCAAGATCAATTGTTCCAAATGAAAAGAAGACAGAACTGCCAGTATCTCAATGTCTTGGCCTAGAAAGTGACGTGAATCTGTGCCACCATCTTCCATGGATCAAAATAGTCATGGGACCCATCAGTTTTCAGGGCTAAGAGGGACAAAGATGTCATTTCTCAATGGGAGAATGTCTAAGAATTTGTGACCATCTCTAACCCACCATAACCACCCATCCTTCAAGGCCAAAAGGTCTCTCCTACTTCTTCCTTTTGGGCCAGTAGTATGTTTTCTTTTGAAATTTCTGTAACCTTTAGGTCCCTCTGAATGTTTCCCCATTCCACCTTGGATTTATGTGTGTACTTTTTCTTTTCTTCAACGGATTTTCAGATTTGAGTCCTCAATCTGTTTGCCCTCATTTTTTATGACCCCATAAAACAGAACACTCAAAAATATTTGAAGAATGAATAAATGTTGCCTTCTAAAAGTGAATCTGTGGTCACACAGGTAGTGTATAAACAAGATCAGCTTGTATGTTTCTGTTTTTTATTTTAAGTGTGGTATCAGAAAAATAGATGTTCCACATAACAAAAGCTCACAGCAGCCCCTCGCTGATAGTGATAAGGAAGGTCCATCGCATAGAGACCTCTGCCAAATGCCAGCCATAGACACTGTCTACACCTAGAGGGTGGCAACCTGGGGGTTAATTTTCCTGCTCAGTGGTAGGTCTTTAAAACTCCTTTCCTGTTTATTAAGCATATTTCCATGATGGAATTTTAATAACTTCTGCCATTTCAAATAACTGAAGCCAAAGGCAAGGAAAATGGGAAAGTTTCCTCTCAATCTAAAAAAATATTGAGAAACACAAAGTCCTTATTATGTACAGTTCTGGCTCTCTGAAAGGCTCTGTAGAAGCAGGGCTCCTTAATTTGTAAGCAGGCCTCCTGATGAAATGCCCGTACACCCCATGGACAGATGTGGTCCTTAGCGTAGGTGAGCATAAATCCTCTGCTCAGGAGCCTGGAGACAGCCAAAGAGTTTTTTTGGGGGGAAAAAAAAGGTTATTTGTATCCCCAAGTGACCTCCATGAGAAAGGTGATGTGATCATAATAGACCAAGGTGTGGAATGAGGCCAGTTTCCCAATCTCTTCATGTCTTTAATATGCAGAATCTTGACCCAAAAGATCCTGAAAGCTGGAGGAGACCATGGAGCCCCAGAGCAGACTGGCACAGTAAAAGGGCAGCCACAGATGCCCACATTAGGACAACTCCCTGCACACATTCTGCAAATTCCTTTTACTTGTGGGGCAAAGGACCCCGGTGGGTTATTCATACAAAGCCCAGGCAGACACTCAACAACTGCACACAGAGTATGGGTTTTATAGGAGGAGGTCATGGTCCTGGAGGTGATGGACAGCAGCACTGGGGACCAGGACCAAAGCCAGAGGTCTGCTGTCCTACGGCAGCTGGGAATCAGCAAGGCCAAGTCACCACTGGGCGCTGGTGGGACAGGCAGAAGCCAAAGGAACCAACAGGAATCTCCAGGACCTAAGTGATCTCTGGCTTTAAAAATGACTCAAAGCAGTACCCTTGGCTTTTAACAAACATCTGGAATCCCAAAGATCAGGGACAGGGATCGTGTTGTGGTGCTTATCCTGTGGATCTTGGGGCACCGCTGATAGAACCCTACTGAATTCTATTTGCGGCCAAATAATTAGAGCTCCAAAGTGAAGTACAAGCAATACCTGCACGATTCAATCTGCAGAAATCCTCTGATCACTGTTGCTCTTAACGTTCATGTCCTTTTCTTTTTGGTGGTGTTTCATTTTGTTACCTATGCATGTTGTTAATGACCGAGCACAGAATTTTAAGATAGCTTTGAACGTGCACAGCCAGAGAGAAGATGTCATCCAAATTAGCCCCAGGTGAGCATCAGAAATTCGTATCTTCTGCGAAAGCACTCTATCTCCAAGAGCTCTGTGAAATAAAAAATGTGATAAGGCAGTAAGAGTAAAAGAGTCTCCATTCATTGAGGGGAGAAAGCAGCAATGCCAACCTCCCCTCCAAGCCTGTTACCCATCCTCCACGCCATCGGTATCTAGGGGGACAAGGAGCTGCCAAGGGAATGCAAAGTCTCTGGTTTAAAGGCCACTTGATGAGTCCCAAGTGGGTCCTGTCCAGCTCCCGCAGGGTGGGCAGGAGCGAACCTCCCTTTTCCAGGTAAGAAAGCCACGGGCCAGTGGTTGTGACTTGCCCAGAGGCGGTTGAAAGTTTCCTGACTCAGTCCATGCTCTTCTCTTGCTTGGGTCTATTTGCATTCTGGGCTCCTTGGCAGTGCTGGGTGCTGGGTGCCGGAAGGAGTGAGGCCAATCCTGGTCCTCAGGGGCTGGCGGTCTGGTCAAGGAAGCAGCAGGTGGACACTGACATCACCAGAGCTGCCACTTGGAATTTGCCAGCTGTTTGAAAGCTACCCGGAATCGGCATTTTAATCGAGATTCATCTTATTAGAAACAAGAGTGATAAAGGCTTCTAGAAGTGACTGGTAGTCCCTAGAGCACCTTCACATGGGGTTCATTATTTTGAACCCATGGTTCAAGGATGACTTTCTTCCTCTCTGCCAAGTATACTGCTTCTTCTTCTTCTTCTTCTTTAAAGATTTTATTTATTTATTTGACAGGGAGATCACAAGTAGGCAGAGAGGCAGGTGGAGAGAGAGGGGGAAGCAGGCTCCCCGCTGAGTAGAGAGCCCGATGCAGGACTCGATCCCAGAACCCTGAGGACATGACCTGAGCTGAAGGCAGAGGCTTTACCCACTTAACTCACTGAGCCACCCAGGCACCCCCAAATATGACTCTTTATCTTAAGATTCTGCTCAAGAACCTTGTCTCACCCAAGATATTCACACAGGAAATTTCCTTTTCCCTTTGATGTTTATATCCTTTTAGCTTATTAGTTTGAAATAGTTTAAGCATTTGCTTTGTGATCTTTAGTCTTTGCTCTGTTTTCTCCACTAAGTTTGTGTGTTTCAGGGAGGGTGGGGGAGTTGCTATGTATTTTTGAGTCATTTTTCACACTGCATTTGTCAGACCCCTCCAGGCTTTGGATATCCACTCCTGACTCACTGTTTACTCCCTCACCAGTGAACCTCGTCCTTGGAGAGCCGCCAGGTGCTACAGGAAGGGGTGGGGGAGCCCAGGCTGCTGGAGCAGCTCCAGGGGGAGGGGTGGGGGGGCTGCCATGGAGGTGGTTCCCGGTGGCCCTTTCCATTCGTCCTGTCTCTACTTTGGGGGTTCTGGTGGTAGGGGAGCTCCTGCACCTAAGCAGGAGTGACAGCAGTCATAGGCCACAGCCCCGGAGGGCCACTGGGACCACTGGGTGAGCCCTGTTATCTCTCTATCTGCTCTGATGGGCCTCGGGCACCAGTCCCCAGAAATGCAGCCCCAGGGCCCAAACAGTAACGAATGTCTCAGAGCCCCACTTCCTCTCGTGCGATCGGCTGAGTTACTCAAATAGAACTTTCCAACTCTTCCCAGCTGCCTCCAACCCTGAAAACCAAGTCCAAGAACATCTACATTCTCTAACGACTTTATTGAGCTATCACTGAGCTATAGGAAACTGAACTGCACATATTTAAAGTGTGTAATTCAAAGAGTTTCAACAAATGTACGCAGTTGCGTAACCACCACCTAATCACGACAGAGTATTCCAACACTCCAGAAACGTTCTCTCACGCCCCTTTGCAGGCATTCCCCTCTCCTGCTCTCTGGCCTCTGGCAACCACCGACCCATTTTGTACCACGGTGGATTTGCCTCTTCTGGAATTCCATACGAAGGGAACCATACGGTGCTCACTCTCAAGTCTGGTTTCTCTCGCTTCGCATTCATCCAGGTCAAGGCGTGCATTGGTATAGTGTGTTCCTTTTTACTGATGAGCTTTACGAAGAGTCCACTGTATGGCTATGACACAATTTATTTATTTATCCATTCACCAGCAGATAAGTACTTGTGTTGTTCCCATTTTTTGGCCGTTAAAACAAAACTGTTAGGAATATTCCCGTACACTTCTTTGTGTGGACACATTTTCGTTTCTTGGCTGGCAATGGCTGGGCCATATGGGAGTGTGTGCTTAGCTCCATGTTTTAACCTCCATAGTGATCCTGAGGGTGTGTGAGACCGTCTGTTCGTCCATCACATGGGCATAGGGAATAGTGAAAAGCCAGTAAGTCCCTGTCTTTAGGGGGCTTGCAGTTTAGAGGGAGGACGTTCCTCAGAAAAGCCTGTCAAGTTCTGGCAGGAAGTTGACTAGGCTTCATGGGCTCTGGTAGGCCATGTCATGAAGACTGTTCATGAGAGCAGGCTACCCTACATTCCTCTTCGTGAATGCTTCAGATGGTCGGGATTCCCCACTCCATGGAGAAGCCATTCCCATTCTACAGAAAGCTTTCATCGTTGGGAAGTTCATCCTTACTTGGGCTGCTGTCCATTCTCTCTTATGGACCACCCCCCCCAACCCACGAACCCACCAGACTCTTCTCAGCTCTGTCTTTTACATCAGACACTCACTTCCTCTGCCGTGTTCTTGCCTTGCTGACCCTCACAAGGCCATTTATAGGCTGTCATTCAGGATGACTTCCTTGTGTCCCATTCTCTGTGACATTCCCAGCTTACCTCCTGGGATTTTCCTCTGAAGATTACTGGGGACTGCCTCCAGGAGGTCACTGCTTTCCCTTTGGGGTTGTTGTCAGACTGAGCTGAAAGCCCTGTTCACAGAGTCCCTGTGTCTCTAGGGCAGTGCCTGTCCCCACCCTCTATGGAAGTTCCATTCCAAACCACTAACCCTTGCTTGCTCGTTCTTTGGTAACTACGGTTCATAGAGCCAAACCTTGTTGCTTCACTGCTGTCTACTTGACTGTAAGCCTTGGACAGAAAGATAAGCATAACATACTCTATTTCAAGGACTCCCCATCTTCCACGCCCCCTTCACTAGAAGCTTCCCCACACACCCTTGCTCCTGCCCTGGGTGGCCATGGCAGGTCACTTTCTCCTCCCTCATTTTCTTCTCCCTTTCCACCATCTTCTCCTTCAACTGGATTAGTCCTGATATTAACAATATTGACATAAATTCATAAAAGGAATACATGAGTTTCGGTCTTCTTGGCTTTGATTGCGTTAGAAGGAAAGGGATACCACTGTGACCAGTAGAACACTGTGGGCAGGTGAAATCATTTTCTGTGGGTTTTCTGAGTGTGACCTGCTGGGGAGGGCCACAGACCCTGCCCCACTGGTGGGAGCTGCCTCTGTAGATGCTGGCTTTGCAGTGGTGCCCTTTCCTTCCATCAGAGCTAAGTTACTGAGGAGGCCAGAAAGCTAGCTATCTGTCCTTTCCGACACTGACTTCATGAGCACATGTGCATAAATGCTTCAGGGTCCTGGCAGGCTCCGCCCGCATCCCTGCCCTTCACCAAGTGGCTGGTGAGACCCCGGGCCTCACACTATGCTTGCTCATCTCTGGGATGAACTGCTGCTTCCTGTAGGCAAGCACCATTCCTCCCCTTTAACCAGGCTGGCCTCCACACTGTTGTGACAGACAGCAGGGACCAGCCCATGGGTCAAATCCAGGCTGCTACTCTTTTTGGTAAATAAAGTTTTATTGGAACACGGCAGCATTCCTTCATGTCTGTGTCTGATTTCACACCACAAGGGCAGGGCTGAGTCGTTGGGAGAGAGACCATCTGGCCCTCCAGGCTAGGATCCTCCCTCACTGGTCCATTACAGAGAAAGCTTTCCACCCCCTGTCCAGTGCAAAGGGACCAAGTGCAAAGGGACTGTGGGAGTCCTCCTAGCCCAGACCTCCCAAAAATGAGCAACTTCCCTTTCTTCTCTCTGGGAAGCCAGCTGCTGTGGAAGGATCCTGGGGCCCTGCCTGAGGAAGTCCACGTGGATAGAGGCATTGAGGGTGTTTCTGCCCCTGCCAAGCACCCTGCTGCATGGAGCCCTGTACTGTGTCCAGGGAAGACCAGCAACAGAGCCTCCCAGCTCAGGCCCATCATGAGAAGTGACCGCAAGTCGTCATTGGTACCACCACTGAGTTTGGGTGGTTCATTACGCAGTAATACTATAATCTGAGGGCTGCCACAGAGCTCAGCAATGCCTCAGCTCCAGGTCCCTGAGTGACATCTGTGGGAAGGATGCACAACCAGAAGGAAGGAGAGGGCCAGGGGAGGCTTGAGAAGTCCGTGCACAAAGGGAGTGTAATTCTGGGCACTTGGGTGGCTCAGTGGGTTAAAGCCTCTGCCTTCAGCTCAGGTCATGATCCCAGGGTCCTGAGATCGAGTCCCAAATCGGGCTCTCTGCTCAGCAGGGAGCTTGCTTCCTCCTCTCTCTCTACCTGCCTCTCTGCCTACTTGTAATCTCTCTGTCAAATGAATAAATTTTAAAAATCTTAAAAAAAAAGGGGGGGGGAGTGTAATTCAGCCGGAGGGCAGGGCAGCTGCAGGAGGCAACATGCCACCACACAAAGGAAGGACAGATTCCGTGGAGGGGCTCAGAGTGGGGTGGGAGGGGGTGCATGGGGGGAGGCCTCATGTGACCACTTCTGGCCAAAGGCAGAAGTCCACGTCTCAGTACACATTAGAGGTACTGCTTAAGTGTGTAGAACTACACAACACACACCACAGGCACGTGTAGGTTTCAGGATGTGATCAGTTTTGTCCTAAGAGCCACAAATTACATTAGTAGTAATCTTACTATATTTTAAAATTATATTTTTTGACAACGTATAGTCTAGGGCAAAGCCATGAGACCTCCGGACCAAAGAAATGCAAGAAAATATAAGAGTCCCACAGCGAGTTGAACTGCCAGCATGGCCCAGCCTCCTGGTGCTGCCCAGGGCATGGGGTGCTCGAGGCTTCCAGACTCCCCCACAAAGTCTTCAGTAGTTAGTCCCCCAAGAGATGCTCCTAGGCTGTTGCCTGTCTGAGTGTGCTGGTCCCCAGCCTTCACTAAAGACTGCCATTATTTTACAGTGACCCTTTGTTAAGTCTGTCTTCATTCCCGAGTGGGGCCTCCTGTTTACATTTCCGCCATGGACATTGGGTATGTAGCAGTTGCCTGTGATTTCCCGTGCTTGATGTTGGTAGAACATCTTTTCCAAAAATCGACTTTAGTAAGCATTTAGAGAGTGCCCATGGGTGCAAGTCACTGCTCTAATGAAAGGTAGAGAATCCGCCATGAACAGAGCATGTCAAGGTACTATCTAGTTTCATTATGTGTTTTACTAGGTCTTTGCTTTGGAGGATGGTGGGAAACCACCCAAGCAAGGCCACAAAATACTGTTTCTCTTTCCATGACTGGAGAAAGTCGTGGGTGGGTTAAAACATTGCCTGCTGTTTTTTGTTTTAAACCCAGCACATTGGGGCGCCTGGGTGGCTCAGCGGGTTAAGCCGCTGCCTTCGGCTCAGGTCATGATCTCAGGGTCCTGGGATCGAGCCCCGCATCGGGATCTCTGCTCAGCAGGGAGCCTGCCTCCTCCTCTCTCTCTGCCTGTTTCTCTGCCTACTTGTAATCTCTGTCTGTCAAATAAATAAATAAAATCTTTAAACCCAGCAAATTATGACCATTTCAGAGTGATACTGGGTCTGCGACCAACCAGAATTGGGTTAACGGCCCAGAATAAGACAAATGCCCAACTTGCCCTATGTACTGAAGGGTGGTCTCTTGTGCTCTGTGCTCACTCACTAGTCTCCCCCCTTCTATGCCCTTCTACCAAACACTCCCTGTCTCTATTCTAGATACATGCATCCCTCTCTTGCATTCCGGAACCCAGGAGTGGATGGCTGATCCAAGTCCCTTCCCTAGGACACATGGATCTGTGTGGTGGACAGCATCACTCAATGTGGCCGAAGCTGTGCTTGGGAAAGTTCAGGAACTGTCAGTGGCTGAGTCAGCTGTCACGGGGAGGAAGCAGTCGGCAGGGAGGATGCAGGATGAAGTTGTGGAGGAAGGACCCATGAGAGATGGACACCTGGGACCTTGTTGGACAGACTCTGCCGACATGGCCTTCCTTGAGCTTGCAAGATAACCCACCTTCTATCGAGAAAATCCCTGTCCTTGCTCTAGGACTTTGCCACTTAAGACCCACAGTGGTCTGATACACCAAATTCCCACAGAGACAGGCTCCTCATGATTCAACACCTGGTCTGAAACAGTATAAAAATAATGGAGACCATCCCACAGAGCGTGCTCTGTTCTGGTTCACATTTTTGTACTTGAGCCAAGACCATTTTGCATTTCCTGTCTTACACCCACTGAGGCTGGCATCTGGGAGGGTACAGATGCTTTGAATAGCAGGCAGCCTGCAATCTGGAATCTGACAAGGAAAAATAAGAGAATCCATTTCCTTTAATAAGAAGCGACAATGCTCCTTGTTGCATGGCTGGGACCTCTGTATAATTTTAGCATTAATGCACTCTGTACACCTCGGGGCGGGGGTGTCTTTCCGCCACTGCCCTCCTGCCCTTCACATCCACGCAGACCCGCGTTGCTCAGCTCAAGATCAAACTTGAATCCAATTAGCAGTTCTGCCTCTAAGATCCTGCGTATAAAAAGCTTGTATGGATTATACAAGAATTTTGGCCTCTTACATTAGAAGCAGATCATATTTTGCACAGTGTAAAAAAGCCACAAGCATCCATATATGCTATAAGATTTTTTAAAAAAATAAAAGAAAAATTCCTGATGATAGATGCTTCTTAATAACCTCAAGCAGCTCTGTTAGTCACTCCTGCCTGTGGTATTAGGAGACTTGAAATAAATATCTTTAGCAGACTTTCAGAGAAAAACACATTGGCCAAAATGTACTGCATTTAAGGAAGAATCTGCTTCATTGCCATGGAAGTCTGGTATCTAAAGCAGCCGAATGTTTAGTTGGCCCAAGATTAATTGTCAAATATTGTGATGAAAAGGACTTTGATTAAGTACCACTGACTGTAGATTTGAATGAAACCAGTCATTTATACAAAGCTTAGATGCAAATATTTTTTTCTGGATCAGCTTTTGCTTTTTCATCACAATTCCTGATGATGGCAAAGATGTGAAGAGCCCGCTAACGGAGACTTTAGTCATTCATCCTCTCTTGCCGCGCACCCAATTATTCCTGCCAAGGAGACAAAGCCTTTCAGTGTCTCCAAAAGCATTAGACATTCAAACAGTTGGAGAATTATTTAAACAGCAGTTATTAAAGCTTTCCAGTCCAGGCTTATAGATAAGCCCCTTCTCCGTCTTCCTGCCTCTAGAAATGGGGAATTTAAAGCTTATTAATTGATACAATCAAGTCCATATCAAACAGGGATGGCGCAATCTTTAGAACCGTAAGACAGTTGCTTCCAGAACTATCCTTGGAGCTTTCAAGTGTGGTATTGGCATTACTACTCTCATTCACAGAAGTCATTTGTCTTTTGGTAAACTCTGTGGCTTTGATTGTTTTCCTAATTCCGTAACAGGGCGAAAGGGGCATGGATGAAGAAGGGCACAGAGAAACTCCAGCCAAGAGCAGTCTCCAAAATGACTCCTCTACTGGCGCGACCCCCTCCCCCGCAACCCCCATGCCTGAAATGCTGACTGGGGCCCATTTCCTTGGTTTTCTCGAGCACTGACCTTCCTAAGTAGTTAGGAGGGCCACATGTTAACAGCTACTCTCAGTCATTACTGTTTAAGATCAGTGTGGCTTTCTACAGGGAGAGCATGTCCTGGAATAACTGACACAGAGAATATAGATCAGTGTCGCTGGAGAGATGGGAAAGGATGGACAGAAAGGACAAGCCCAGGGGTAGGTAGAAGCTAGCTGTTTGAACTGGGGCGCTGGTTCTGGTATCCGAATGCCATGGGAGGGGGGGCTTGAGCACATGGGTGGGAGGGCGCCCCATGCTCTTCTCTTTTCTCTGGTGACATGATGCTGGAACCACTGGACGCCTGGTAAAGGCCCATGAATACAGCCTGCCCGAACCTTGTTGGCTTGAAACTACAGGAAGCACAATGGGAGGCAGTATCAGGGGCCAAAACACAAAACCAGAAAACTAACCGACCAAAAAAGCAAAATAACAACCAGTTATTTTGCAGAAACTCAAAAGAAAGAAAATGTGTTACAGGATTATAATCAGTTAACAGGCACTGGGTGGCGGGATGCATGTCATCAAACCCTCAGTTATGGAGTGAACCAAAGCGGTATTGCCAATGTTTTAAGCTTTGCTGCTGTGGGCAAGGGCCCAAATGTGGTGAGTGTGGAAAGGCAGGCCATGGCCAAATACTTGTTAATATATATATTATATATTATATTTCAATATAATTTATTATGTAAATATATATTTATATATAAATATATTATATATTATATAATTTAATTATAATGTAATATATTTATATTCTACACTAATGTAGAAACTACAATGCCCTGACACACAATTAAAATTCCATTACAAATAGACATGTACATATACACACACACAAAAATGCCCTAAACAAAAAAAGAAACTTAGTAAATGAACTTTTATGATGTGAAAATTAAAACTATAGACAGTGTTGGGAAGTGGGCTCTACTTTTTACATAAAGATGTTTATTCCATTAGTGTTCTAAGGAGCTTAAAGCAATGACAATGCTCAAAGAAATTATTTTGCACATTTATGTGTTTATACATCACAACAAAACCACAAGGACTTAATGTCCCATGGGACTGTCACAGGGCTTTGCAGAGGGTAGGGCTTTAAATGTTTCTCTTTCTTTGGAATGAGACTTTCAAGAAACTGCTCAAGCCATGGGCCTTACATTAGAAAATTCTATAGGGAGCTCCATCCCCAAGCATATATAGTAAAGTAACTGGTACCAGATTTACTCTTTTGCTGTAAGTAACTGGAGGTCTGAAAACAATATGGGAGACAATTGTTTCCAGACACTGAGCAACAACCAACACTGGACTGTGATTCCTCACAGAAAGTCAATAAATGAGGGAGCTCTACAATCACCCTGTTAGGTTTTTCTTCTTTCTTTTCTTTTCTTTTCTTTTTTTTTTTTTTTTTAAAGATTTTATTTATTTATTTGACAGACAGAGATCACAAGTAGGCAGAGAGGCAGGTAGAGAGAGAGGAGGAAGCAGGCTCCCTGCGGAGCAGAGAGCCTGATGCCGGGCTCGATCCCAGGACACCGGGATCATGACCTGAGCTGAAGGCAGAGGCTTTAACCCACTGAGCCACCCAGGCGTCCCTCTTTGCTTTTTTTTATGAAGGCATTTTTTTCAGACTATAGAACAAAAAAGGGGGACCCAGACAGAGGACAGCAATCTCAATGATATGTGGACACAGTTTGGGGGTTAGTGAGAATGAAGTGGTTAGAATTTCCAGAGCAGAGTGCTAGAGAAAAAGGAGCTACAAAATGAAAGAGTACAAGACTCTGTATAGGGGTCCCCTTGAGTCTTCTGCTGAATGTCGAGTAAACACACAGAAGGTGAACCTCCAGGGGGTGTTACAGGGACCTATCAGGGAATGATAAGCTGAAAACCACCCAAATTTTGCACAGAGCTTAAAGGCATTTGTGTTCTCAACAACCAAAATGGAGAGAGTTCATTGAGTACTGGGGCTCTCAGTAGTGAACACAGCTGGGCCATGCCAAGCAGTAGGACTAAATTAAGCCCTTATATAAAGTTCACTAAGTGTTGCTGTTAGCCCACAGTCACAACCCTAAAACAAGCCTGTATCTGAAGTTGCCTTTATTTAAATGATTCACAAGTAACTTAACTGTTTGCCACAATAGAACTCAATACTCTTTAGAGGAAGACAACAAAATCCCAGACACGCTATGACACAGCATGAAATCAAAATCACTGAGAAAGGGAAGATACAGGAAAAATGTGACCTATAACCATGGGAAATAAAATCATCCAATAGAAATAGGCCCAGGAGTGTCAGAAAAGATGATGGTACTAGCAAATGAGGAACCTTAACAAGCTGTAATTGAAAGGAAAATATGGCCACAAAGAAGAGAGAGATGAAGTATATATAAAAAAAGATTCAAGTGAAACTTTAAGAGCCAAAAAATACAATAACTAAAATTTTAAAATTGCTGGATATACTTAACAGTAAAATAGACACTGGAAAAGAAAAGATCAATGATCCAGAGATCAGAGCAATAAATACTACTCAAACTAAGGTGCATAGAGAGAGAAAAAAAAAAAACTGAAGAAAAATAAACATCAGTGAAGAAAGGCATAATACCAAGTAGCCATATATATTTTCCAAATCTGAGGAAAATAGTATCAACCCATAAATCCAATAAACTCAAAATCCCTAAATAGGTGGGACAGACACAAAGAAATCCACACAAAGACACATTATAATTAAATTTTTGAAAAACAGTAATAAACCAGAAATCTTAAAAGCAGCCAGAGGTAAAAATATCAGCTATAGGGTAATGATGATAAGAATTATCACTGACTTCTTGTAAGAAACAATGCAAGTCAGAAAGCAATAGGATATTTTTTTAAATTCAGAAAGAAAAACACTGTCAGTCTAGAAACAAAATTCAGAGTCTTTCAAAAATGAAGGTTAATTGGACTTCTTCAGACAAAAAAAATAAACAAGCAACCAACCAAAAAATACACAAATATAAGATAATTGCCAGTAGACCTACATTTAAAGAAATACTAAAAGACGTTGGTTAAGTGGCTATCTTTGGCTCAGGTTATGGTCCCAGAGTCCTGGGATGGAGTCCCGCATCCACTCCCTGCTCAGCGGAGATCCTGCTTCTCCCTCTCCCTCTGCCTGCCATTCGGCCTGCTGTGCTCTCTATCTCTCTGCCAAATAAACAAATAAAATCTTAAAAAAAAAAAAAAAAGAGGATCTTGAGACTTACACCAAAATGATGCCAGATGGAAATTCAGATCATTAAAAAGCAACGGAAGGCAACAGAAATGGTAAGATATGAAAATAAATGTGAGATTATTTTTCCCTCTCTTAAAATTTTTCCTCAAAAGAAAATGGAGAGTTTAATATGAAAGTAACAATCCTGTGGAGTTGATCGCATACTGTGGTAAAATGTTTGAGAGCCACAGTGGAACAAGGAGAGGGGAAAATGGAAATGCCTTCTGGAAAATTTCACACTCTACAAAGTGGTGACCTATGGAGTCAATGGCATTCTGGCCAAAACCTCAGAAGACTTTTACATAAAAATTGACAAAGCTGATTCCAAAATTTATAAAGTAACACAGATTATCCAGAATAACCAAATCGATTTTGAAAAAAGAAGAAAGAAGTTGGATGACTATTGTATCTGAGTTTGGGGGGTATTACAAATCTGCATAAACAAGACAGTGTGGTATTGGTGTTAAGAATAAACATATAGATCAATGGAATAGGTTGCATGAATAAAAGTAAATCAACATGTATATGTTATGCATTGATTTTCAATGGAGGTGCCAAGATAATTCAAGGGGGGAAAATTTTTTTTTTGGACAAATTGTTCAAAGTCAGCCAGATAAAATAAAAAATAAATAAAATAAAAATTTTTAAAAAACAACATAAAATAAAATAAATTAAATTAAATTAAAAAATAATGAACAAAAAAATTTTTAAAAATTCTGTTCTTCAAAAGATATTAAGATAGTGAAAAAATTCTAAAGTTAGGAGCAAAAGGGATTGGATTAAAGAGAGAATTGGTTGCCTAGGACAGGGAAACACAAGAAAATAAAAATGCAATATGTGGGAACACTAGTGGTTCTCCAGGATGACAGTGAAAGTCAGGAGGAGGCTAGGAAGGTTGGGTTGGGGTACTGCCATCCCAAAAGCCAGGCTGGTCCACTCCCTTTTGTCAGCTCGAGATGTGGTAGATTACATTAGTTGATTTCCAAATGTCCAACCAATCTTGCCTGCCTTGGATAAATTCCATTTGGTTGTGGTGCATAATTTTTTTCACACACTGCTGGATTTGATAGGCTAATCTTCTGTTGGGGATTTTTGTATCTATGCTTATGAGCGATACTGGTCTGTAGTTCTCCTTTCTCGTGTTGGCTTTGCCTGATTTTGGTAGTAGCATCATGCTGGTCTCATTGGATGAGTTAGGGAATATTCTTTGGCTTCCATCCTCTGAAAGGTGAAAGGGTTTTCCTAATACAGCTTCTTTCTAGGTAACTGAGTTCCCAGGATGGGGCTTGACATGTGATGGCACTAAGATAGAGCTTGTTTCATTTTGGCAAAATTTCTAATATGAGGTCATGTATTTGAAGTCAAGCATCCGTTAGACTCCGTTAAAGGTCATCTTAGTCTGGCTCTCGAATTCATTTGATCACGAGCAAGAAAGAGAGGATGAGGGGTTAGAAAAGAAGAATCAAGGAAACGCGGGAGGGCAGGAGACAGAACAAAAGAGAGAACTGAAAACCTTGTATGTGCCTAAACAAGGCATTTATTTGTTCGTTTGTTTATGAAAGAGTGCGTGCAATCAGAGAGGAGGGCACAGGGAGATGGAGAATCCTAAGCAGGCTCAACACAGAGTCAGACTCGGGATTTGATCCCAGGACCCTGAGGTCAGGACCTGAGCTGAAATCAAGAGTCGAATGCTGAACCAACTTAGCCACCCAGGTGTTCCTGTACATGGCATTTAAAATATATGCTGTAATTTCGTTTCTACAGTAACCACAGAAGCAGCGTAATTCTCCAGGCTGACGGAGCCGCAGAGGTAGTGCGCGCCTATAGATTTCCATCCCATCTTCCAACACCCAGCCTGGCTTCCCACTGTTGCGTAAATCATTGAGCTTTCAAATAGTTCAATGTAAACTTTAAAATATTTTTGAACTTAGTCTGAATTACAGTAAGCCTTTCTGAGACCTTCCTGAGGCCTGGAAAGAAATGGTATGAAGGAAGGAGAATGTGGATGGAGAGACATTAGTAAATGAGGTTATTAAATCATATTCCAATCTCTGAAGACCCAGGAGTCTTCCCTCCCTCAGGCAAACTGCTGTCTTCCGAAAGGTCAAGATTGTCATGGCTCTCTGCCCTTCTGGTGTCAGGGAAATGTCAAGATGCCCTTCTCATAGCAGTAAATCCTCACCGGGGTTGTTGTAGGGAGAACACCTAGGAAGGTTTGGGGCCACTTTGTGCCTCTCCGACAGTCACAAAACTTTTGCTAGTCGTTTGCATGAATCTCGGTGAGAGCTCTTCCTGTTCTTTCACATCAGACAGCAAATGACAGGAAAAGCTTATCAAGGGGATTGCCTGGGTGATTGGGTCTTTTAAGCCTCTGACTCTTGATCTCAGCTCAGGTCTCGATCTCAGGGTCGTGAGTTTGAACCCCTGCCTTGGGCTCTGTGCTGGAAATGGAGCCTGCAGAAGGAAGAAAGGAAGGAAGGGAGGAAGAAAAGCTTAGTGAGGGTTTCTGGGCAATCGGTGAGAATCAAGACAGAACGTAAATTGCAGAAAGTAACTAACAGAGTCTCCCCCACACCCCCACTCAGAGGCTCCCAAATGATAAAGGCGAATAACAGAATTCACAGGATAGAGTCAGACTCCTGTTTATTACCTTCTTTAATACTTAATTGTGATTACTGGTGCCAGAACTACCTCTCATCATCTCACTTGGTTTTTATACACCATGGCTTGTCCTGATCACTCTCTGTTTTGTCTTTCCTTTTTAACCGCGAGCAAAAACCTCCTGAGTTCACTGCTCCTGCTTCTTCAAGTGCATGCTCTTTGTGAATCTGCGCTCTTTCTCTATGTCAGAGGAACGAGCTATTTCAAGGTCAGCATCTTGCATCAAGCTTAGATTTGATTACAAGATTCCGCAGCAGCCACAATCTCAAGAATCACAAGGGTTAAAAATGGAAAAAAGAGCGAGTAAGGTTATTTCTTACACTGTGTCAGGATTGGAAATTTTTGAGTCAAATATTTTAAAAAGAAAGATGGTCTTTCAGAGTAAAAAAGGTAGAACTGACTGTCATACGAAAGAGAACTTGTGTGTCAACTGCCTCCTGATGGCTACTTCTGTGCATACAAGGTGACCCATGGCCTGCTTCGACGGACAGGGGTAGCCCTTGTCCCCTGCCCCTGCTCCTCTACTCCCATGGCAATGCTTATGGTCTACGCCCACCAGATCCATCTTGTCCTCCAACTGCTGTCACTCCTATGAAACTAGTTCCCTAACTGCTGTCCAAAGTTGTTTATCAGTGGTCAATACGGGTCTATACCAGAGGATATGTTTCTCGAATGTATCATTTAGAGTGTGCTAATTCAGAGATCTGGCTTAATTTTTAAAGCTTTTTCAAGCTTTTGATTTAATTTTTTTAAAAGTATTGGAATTTTGGAAAAATTTTTAAAAAGATTTATTTATTGGGGCACCTGGGTGGCTCAGTCGTTTAAGCGTCTGCCTTCAGCTTGGGTCATGATCCCAGGGTCCTGGGATCAAGCCCCACATTAGTCTCCCTGCTCAACAGGAAGCCTACTTCTCCATCTCCCACTCCCCCTGCTTGTGTTCCCTCTTTCACTGTTTCTCTGTATCTGTCAAATAAATAATAAATAATAAATCTGTTTTTTTAAAGATTTATTATTGATTTATCTATCTTTCTATTTATTTATTTATTTATTTATTTATTGGGGGTCCTGGGGTAGGAGCAGATGGAGAGGGAGAGAGAATCTTAAGTAGACTCCCTGCTGAGCCCAGAACCCCATGTGGGGCTCGATTTCACAACCCTGAGATCATGACCTGAGCCTAAATCTAAGAGTCAGACACTTAATGGACTAAGCCACCCAAGTGCCCCCAAAATTATTATTGGAGTTGGAGGGAAACCAGTAAACAATAATACCCCTTCCCCTCTCTAGTTATGAGACCAAATGAAAGAGAGGCACAGAAATCAGACATATGGAGATTAAAATATCACCCCCATTACAGATAAAGGCTAGGTTGGAAAAAGAAGGTCGATGTGGCAGCCAAAGGGCTTGCCAATACTGAACCCCTGAGTTGAACCTGCCTGCCCCAAGTGGGCAGCACTGAATGTCACAAGCCTGCATCACTTGGCTCTGGTTAAGTCTTCTTCCCTACAGAGAAGGGCGGATGGACAAGAGATCAGGGGTATTGCTTTACTAGAATTATCTCCACATGGAAACCAAGCTAGAAGTTCATAATTGTATCATTTCAGTAAAGAAATGGGAGTGGGGCTTACGGATACTCGTAGATGTGTACAGAGAAATCATACAATAAGTTTGTTACTCAGTCTGGTAAACATAACTGTAGAAACTCTCAAATCTTCTAGGGTCAGGTTTATAAAAACATCAATCATCTAAGAAATACCCCTAATCTTGGAAGTAATAAAAGGAAAGAACTTTGGGACAGTGGAAAACTGGAACAGTACAAATAAAGGAAAAGGTGATAATGAAGTATCCACTAGCCAAGTCAGAAGGCAAAGGCTGAGGCTTTAGGCCTTCTTGCCCTGGAAAAGGGGAGAGGGGAGCAGATGGTCACCCTGAGATGAATGGAGGTATCTGAAAGACATCATTTTGCATGACTGCTGAGGTCAGAAGTGGGACCAGTAGGTGCAGGTTATAAAGACACAGATTTCAGGTCATTGGAGGGAATGGGACCACTGGACAATTAGTAAGCTTCCTATTCCAGGAAAAGACAGAGCTGAGATTAGATGACCATTTTCAGGAATGCTCAGAAAGTATGCTTGAGCCACATGGTTGGTGAGTGAGATTAGTTATTCTCAGACATCTTGGTCTTGAGATCTCTTTACATTCTTAAAAACTACTGAAAGGCCCAAAGAGCCTTTGTATAGGTAGGTTATATCTATTAACATTTACTGAATTTGACATTAATTAAAAGAGGTAACATTAAAGTATCTAATTCATGTAAAACAACCCATTACACGTTAGCATAAATAATATTTATGAAATGTATTTATGGCATTATTTTACATTTTTACAAACCTTTCTGATATTTGGTTTAATGGGAGATGGCTGGATTCTCATGTCTTCTGCACTCCCTCGGTTGCAATATGTTGGTTTGGTTGAAAGGCATGAAAAAAATCCAGCCTCAACAGATACATACTTAAAATAAGGAGGAGTACTTTACATATGCTTTTTTGGATCATCATGGACGTTCTTCTTTGTTATTACTCCCAAACTCAGAAGGAGTAGTTTCTCAAAGGTAAGCTGCAATGAAAAATCTGGAATTGTATCAATAAGCTTTTTTTTACTGTCACATTAAAAATGCACTGATCTGTCCTTCCATCTTTCACTCTTTTAGGATTAACATGCTGAATATTGTTATGAGAAAAGAGCTAACATTGCAGATCCTCTGGAAGAGCATAAGGGATCCCCAGGGGTCCGCAGACTCCTCTTTGAGGACTGCTGCGCTAGAAACCCCTCCCTGACAGTCAGTGCTATGATTTTATGAAAGAACTATCACAGCTCAAAGAACTTTCTCTGTAGTGGAGCATAGCTAACATCAAGTGTGTTGCAAGGAAGAGAAACCCACTTAAAGGAGCTCAAGTGAAAACAAAAATTACCTAAAGTTTCCTCTGGGCAATCTTCTCAGAAATGTGGGGACAGGAAATACAGTCATGCTGCTCTTGGGCTGGACTTGAACTTTGAGGATTGACGCTACTGCCTCCTTGCCTGGAGTCACAAGGTTTCTCTTCTCCACCCATGTCTCCTGCATCTTCCAAGGACCTGCCTTCTAGATGGAATGGTGGCTTCCCTGTTCCTCCATACCACTGGGGTCACCATGCCCTCGATTTACCCGGGAGCTGATGTCAGCTCTAAGTCCACGAGACTTTTCAGTTCAAGAACCATCTTCTCTCACAGTCTTGGGTTCCCGATTCCAAACTCCCACGAGAGACAGAGAGAAACTGATTGGCTCAGCCTGGTTTTTGGACTGGGTCAGGTGGCCAGCTCTGGGCCCAACCGCCCAGGCCAGGGCACGCTGGGTGACCAGGGACAAACATGGTCCCAAACAGGCAACACAAAACATGTCTCTTCTATTAGAACTGGGTGTTGTGAGCAATTAGAAAGTTTAAAATGTAGGAACGCAATCAGAGACAGCAATAAGGGACATATTAGAGCAATCAATGAAAGAGGACAGTGTGGCATGGCACAGCAGTTTGGTGTTATTTGGTATTTAGTGGTAGTAATAGTACTAGTTGGTATTTACTGAGGTCATATCGTGGCACTCCTTAAGCAAAGCACTCGGAATGTTTTCCTTGTTAAAATAAAATGAACGAACAAACAAACAGGAAAAAAACCTAAATATTAGGCTCTGTTTTGATCCCTGATTTAGCATAACGGTTAGGAGTATGGGCCTCTGAGCCAAACTGTCAGAATTTGCATGGCTGTGTGACTTTGGCAAGTTCTCTCATCTCTTCACACCTCGGCTCTTTTCTCTGAGGCAGCTGGCTTCCTACAGGAAGAGGACGGGGACCTGAGAAGGTGGGCTGAGGGCAGGGATTCGAGATTTCCTAACTCAGCTCTCAGGGAGAGACAGCCAAACGATGGGATGAGGAGCAAGAGGAAAAGGCTGTTTGTCATGAGAAAAGGAGCTTGTTGGGGTAGACCAGAACGTCACTCAGACGTGTGGCGATCAAATCCCAGCACTGCCAAGTTTCTTAAGGACTCTGCCTCCGCTTCCTTGTCTGCAAAACGAGATCCTCACATGAAGGGATAGATGTGACGTCGAGGACACAAAGCTGTGTGTGGTTAGTGAGAATTATCCTGTGGGCAGAGCCTGTGGTGATCTGCTAGGACCCCCACCTCCAGGAAGCAGGTCTGTGTTCATCCTGCCCCCAGACCCAGAATATCACACACACCCCCTCTACTCTCACACTGTCCCCCAGCTCCACAGATGGTCTTTGCCATCCATGATGCAACCTACTTCAAATGGCTGATCCTGCCCAAGTGCCTGGCCTCTGGAAATGACCTTGCTTGCTCCATAACAAGCTGTCCCTACTCAAGGGGGCCCTTGAATTTGGGAGACTGGAACACACAATAACCAGCTGGTGGGAGAAAGGGCTTGAAACCCCTGAGTTTGACCAACAGACTTGAATGGTGATATCTCCTGAAAGGCCATTTTTGTCCAGCATTCTGCTTCCATCCCAACGGCGATTCCTAAAGGTCTTCAAATCATGATATGGGCCCTGGCTGCCCCAGTGTCTGACCGCCCGGTTCCCTGGGGACAGAGATTGCAAGCAGATGAACGGACACTTTCTAAGTAGCAATGATTGAATGAGTAGCCACGATGGAGTGGTGACAACTAGGGAGAGGTGACAGCCTAGGGAGAGGGGGCCCCAGGAGCCATTCCTTGCAGGTGATAAATGTTATTCTCCATGAAGGAGATTAACTGTTGGGATGTGCTAAGCCAGAAGAGGGGAGAGCTTGAGAAAACAGGAGACAGAACCCTGGGCTTGGCATCTGAATGTCCAGGTGTGAGTCCCGGGTCTGCTACCTACTAATAATGGGGCAGTGGCCACAGCTGCTTCCTCATCTATAAAGTGGGGTCCCTAGTACTATCCTCCTCGCTTACTTACTCACATGGCTGTGGAGAGAGAAAGAATTCTAGGAAAACTCCATATGTGATTTCTGATTCTTCTGTGGCTTCTTGGCACCATATGTAGTGGTGTGTGTGTGTGTGTGTGTGTGTGTGTGTGTGTGTGAAAGAGAGAGAGAGAAAGGCCCAGGGATTGTTTTCTATGGCTGCTCTAACAAATTACCACAAACTTAATTCAACCCACATTTATTTTCTCACTGTTCTGGAGGCCAGGAGTTGAAATTAGTTTCACTTGTTCAAAATCAAAGTGTTAGTTGGGCCAGGCTCCCCCACAGGCTCTAGGGGAGAAGCCATCTCCTTGCATTTTATAGCTTCTAGAGGTGCATTCCATGAATTCCTTGGCTCATGGTTCGAGTCTCTGTCTTCCAACCCAGCAAACAGCACAGCATCTTACCTCTGCTGTCAGATCCCCTGATCTTCTGGGTCTAATGTCCCCAATTTCCTTTCCCGAAGACCATTGCAATGACACCGAGCTCACCCAGAGAATCCAGGACAAGCTCCCATCTCCAGATCTCTCACTGAATCACACCTGCAAGATTTATTTATTTATTTATTTATTTAACCAAATAAGAGAGTATTAACAAGATCCAGAGATCAGGACACGAACATCTTTGGGGACCGTGGTTCAGCAACAGTGCCACGTACACCCCAAGAGATGCAGGGAGTGAGGGATGAGCCCATGCAGAGATGGGGAGGGGATGGGCTGTTTCCAAAGCAAATCCCACCTGCTGGCCCTCAGTAGTCACTCTGTGGGTTGGTGGAGGGAAGGCAGGATGGCAGTGGGGTGACTGTCACACACATCAGACCAGTGATTCTCCAAGTGTGGGCCCAGGACCAGCAAAATCAGCATCCCTTGGGAACTTGATAGAAATGCCAATTGGGAGTTTAAAAAAATTTCTTATTTTATTTCCTTTTAATTCTAATGTAGCTAACATACAGCGTAGTAGTAGTTTCCGGTGGACAATATAGTGATTCCACACTTACAGACATCACCCAGTGCTCATCACAAGTGCCCTGCTTCACCCCCATTACCCATTTCACCTATTCCCCTCACCCCTTCCCTCTGATAACTACCACTGTGTTCTGGATAGCTAAGAGTATTTCTCTCTGTTTTTCTTTCTCTCTCTCTCTTTTTTTCCTTTGCCCCTCTGTTTTGTTTCTTGAATTCCACCTATGAGGGAAATCATAGGGTATTTGTCTTCCTCTGGCTTATTTCACTTAACATAATATTCTCTTGCTCCATCCATGTAATTGTAAATGGCAAGATTTCATTCTTTTTTATGGCTGAGTAATATTCCAGTGTGTGTGTGTGTGTGTGTGTGTGTGTGTGTGTGTGTGTATCACATCTCCCTTATCCATTCATGGGTCAATGGACACTTGGGTTGCTTTTGTAATGTGGCCATTATAAATAATAATGTAAACATAGGGGCGTGTATATCTTTTCACTTAGTTTTTTTGTGTTCTTTGAGTAAATACCCAGTAGTGTGATTGCTGGGTCGTATGGTGGTTCTATTTTTAACTCTTTTGAGGACCCTCCATACTGTTTTCCACAGTGGCTGCACCAGTTTGAGAAATGCAACATTTTGGACCCATCCCAGACCTCCTAAATCAGAAACTCCTGGGTGGTTTAGCAAGTCCTGCAAAGGATTCTGATACTTGCTTTTCTTAGCTCAAGTCCAAGCCAAAGTCCTCCGAAAGAAGGGTAGGACAAGGCCTGGGTTCGGGTCCTGGGGCAGAGGTTCTCACCAGAGCTGCACAATTAAAATCATTTGGGGGAGCTTTTTAAAAAATAACAGGTGGATCAGGACCTCTAGGGTAGTCTCTTAAAGTTTCCAGGTGATTCTAACATGTGTGAAAATTAATTTTAAAAACCTCTGCTGGAGTCTGGAAGGCCTGTGGAGGGAGCTCTCATGTCCCACTGCTTGTCATCAGTTACCGGGAATAGGAAGAGATGACCAGGCACCTCCAACAAGAAGGCAATCCCATTACCACCCCAGCAGGAGGAAAGAAGGTTTTCTCCTGGATCAGGGCAAGCCCAGCTTGTATAAAGTGTCATAGCTCAGCCAATAATAGGCCTTGTCCCCCGAGACACCTACTTTCCTCCAATGAGCTTTTTTTTTTTTTTTTCCTCAGCTCATCACTTCCTTACCCGACCCTTATGGCGATAAAAGCTTTCCATTTCATGTAACTTCTTGGAATATCCTTGCTAGATGAGAAGTTGCCTTATTCATGAATCATTTGATAAAGCCGATTAGATCTTCAAATTTTCTCAGTTGAATTTGCTTTTTAATACGTACAATCAAATTTTGGAGCCACTCCTGGCATATGATTGCCATCCCACAATTTGGCCTTGTGGGGAAGAATTGGGTGTCCCTGAATCACTGGTTCTCAAACTTGAGCCAGCGTCGAAATCACTGGGAGGTCTTATTAAAACACAGATGGCAGGACCCACACTGAGGGGCTGACACAGCACGTCTGGGGTGGGACCTGAGAATGGACATTTCTAATAAGTTCCCTGACTGTGGTGATGTTTCTGGTCCAGAAGCATCAGAGAAGCATCAGAGAATCATTGCACTAATGTATAATTTTAATGCCAAAAACTTACCCAAAATATGCTTTCTGATCCAAGTTAAGAACCAAAGGGTCTAAAAGCATTAGAAATTAATTAGATTCTTTTTCCTATTTTGTTGTTGTTGTTGTTTTTAGGGAAAATGTCATTGGAATTTAGCTATGGACACTGTGATGGCTTTTCAAGAAGATCAAAGAAATATTATAGAAATGGAGTTTAAGGGAGCAGTAAAAGGAGAAGGGAATTAAAAACAGGTAGGATGGGGAAAAGGAATAAAAAGTGACACTACCTTGCTCATAAATTTTCCGACACCTGACCATAATGTGTGTGTGAGAGAGAGAAAGAGAAAGAGAGAAACAATAGTACTGATTCAGAGTGATGCTCTTAAATTAGTGAATAATCCAGTATTCAGAGACAACTATGAGGTTCTACATAAAGGGATCGTTTTTGGGTTGAGTCAACAATTTAAAGCAGTATCTACCCAGACCTCATCTGGGGGTCCCATCTACCCCCTGCTGTCTAGTTTTCCTCCTCTTAAAACCATCCATCTCAGGCCTATTTAATTAATCCAATGCTTTCCTGAAGGTTCTTCTTCATCTCCAGGGAGCTTAAGTCACAGCAGACCCTTAACATGACTTAAAAGCTTGGACTTCCCTTGTTCCTCCTCATCCCGACATGAAAATCAGTACTTCCACCAAGTTTCTATTAAAAATTTAGAGATTTGCCCCCCACCCAGAGTTTCATGACTAAGGAGAATTTGCTGAAGGCTTGGGGGCCAAGGAACTTTCCTTGAGAGTCCGTCTGACTCTCTAGTCTCATTTCTGCCACTTCTTGCTTCAATCCCTCTCACAGAGTATGTCCTTGTGCAAAGCACAGCCTTGCCTTGCCTCCCACCTGGGGTAGGGGGTTCACCTGTGCTCCTTTGCAGCATGGAGCTCACCCTTGCTTCCAAAACATCAAAAGCATCATTGAAGCATCACTTTCAAACAGGTTGTCAGATTTCTGATGTAATTTTAGAGAAACTCTGAACAAAAACTTGTATAAATTTATAAATATAACTATAGTGTATTTTATAATATATTATAAATATTAGTATTAGCCAAATTCATTCGTTCTATTTTTATTTTTTTTTTTAAGATTTTATTTATTTGACAGAGAGAGAGACAGCCAAAGAAGGAACACAAGCAGGGGGAGTGGGAGAGGGAGAAGCAGGCTTCCCGCAGAGCAGGGAGTCAATGCGGGGCTCAATCCTAGGACCCTAGGATCACGACCAGAGCCAAAGGCAGCTCATGACTGAGCTACCCAGGCACCCCATTCTATTTTTAATAGACTTTGTATTTTAGGATAGTGTTAGAGTTTCTAATCACTTGGAAAGCTACTACAGAGAGTTGCCATATACTTCACACCCAGTTTCTCTATCATTAGCCTCTTACACTACTGTGGTACATTGGTCATGATTAATGAAATCAACAGTGATGCATTATTATTATTATTAAGTCCATGGTTTATTCAGGTAGGCTTAGTTTTTACCTAATGTCCTTTTTTTTTCCTTTTTAAGACTTGTTTATCTTAGAAACAGAGAGAAAGAGAGAGAGAGCACAGGCAGGAGGGGCAGAGGGAGAGAGGCAGAATCTCAAGCAGACTCCTCAGTGAGTGGGGAGCCGGACTCAGGGCTCAATCTCATGACCCTGAGATGACCTAAGCCAAAAGTCAGAGTCAAGCCAAAAGCCAAGAGTCAGACATTTAACTGACTGCCTCACCCAGGAGCCCAGCGAATGTCCTTTATCTGTCCTACTATCCCCTCCAGAACACTGTATTACATCGAGTCCTCATGTTTCCTTAGGCTTCTCTAGAATGTGACAGATTCTCAGATTCTCCTTGTATTTAATGACTTCTTCAGTTTTGAGAACTGGCCAGGTAGTTTGTAGGTTTCTCAATTTATATATTCTTCTCATGATTAGACAGGGTTTATGGGATGTGGGGAGGAAGACCACAGAGGTGAAGTGTCTTACTTGTCATATTATGTCAGGGGTACATGCTACCAACATGACGACTCATCACTGATGAATTTGACCTTGACCACCTTGCTGAGGTAGTGTTTGTCAGGCTTCTCCATCGGAATGTTGCTCTCCCTTGCTTCACCCCACATTTTCCATCCTGTCCTCTTCAGAAGGAAGTCACTAAGCACAGCCCACACTTAAGGGTGGGAGTTATGCTCTACCTCCTTTGAGGGGGGAGAGGAGTATATACATAAATTATTTGGAATTCTGGGTAGGAGACTGGTCTATCCTTCTCTCACTCATTTATTTATTCAATAATTTATTTCATACATATGGACAAATTTTATAGTTTGGATTGTAATGTGACATAATTTTGTAGCTTAAATTATCCTAGCCTTGGTCATTCTTTCAGTTGGTTCCTGTGTCTATTTGACATAGCTCCATCCTTTTGGTTTTTTGGAGCTCTTCTTTATTTTCTGCCACTACAAGATGCTCCACATTCATCTCCAGGAAATATACACCCTGGCTCATCCCTAGACTCAGCCATTTCTCCAAGGCACCTGGTTACTCTTATTAAAGAATGGTATTAGAAACCAAGGTCTGAGCATGAGGTGTGCTCAATGCTGCTGGATTATCATTGGTTCTAGACCCCCTCAACAGGCAGGGTATGGAGATCCATGAGTGTGCATGTACCCCTGTGTGCACATAGCCAAGATCCTTTCTACATTTATCCATCTGTATCTAGAGTAAACTCAGCATGAGTCCACACTGACATCTTCTACTCACTCATTCATGAATTTAAGCCCAATCAATCCTGCATTGTTCATGCTAGGCCTCCTCTTGCTTAGCAACCTCTCACTGCAATAGAGAGAAGCCTGGCTCCCATCTTCCACCACTTTTACTAATTCTTATATTCCAAATATATATGTATAGCAGTATCAGAATTGTTAAGCCCTACAACGGCAAGCAACAATGCAGACAAACAGGTTCTTCCATCTTTGAGTTTACAGACTCTACTGTACTCATTCCCAGATTTACTCAGGACAGCACTTTCTCCCCCACCTTTTTTAGCAAGGTTATGTCATACATCTGTAACACAGTTAGGTTCTTCTCTCAATCTGTGTTGTATCCTGCAATCCTCTAATCTCCTGATTGATTCTTTATAATCTGAATACATTTAGGTTTACTCTCTGTGCTATTAGATCCTATGGGTTTTGATAAAGGCATTGTGGCTTGTCTCTACCAGCACAGTTTCATGCAAAATAGTTTCACAGCCCTAAAATGGGCTATTCTTGGGTGCTTTCCCTATGCAGCCCTCCTCCTTCCTAAGCCCTTGGCAATCACTGATCTGTTTTCTCACCTCTGTAGTTTTTCCTTTACTGGAAATTCCCATGAATGGGCCCACAGAGTATAGAGTTTTTTCAGACTGATCTTTCACTTAGCATAATGCAATTAAGATTCATCCTGTTAAATGGATTAATAGTCTATCCCCTTTTAATCTCTGAATAATATTCTCTTGTCTGGATGTGCTACCATTTTTTTTTTATCCATTCACCCATTGAAGGACATCTCGTTTGCTTCCAGGTTTCAACAATTATGAATAAATGTGCTATAAAACATATATGTACAGAGTTTTGAGTACCTGTGGTTTTCAAATCAGTAGGGTAATTACTCAGGGAGCAATTGCCAGATCATATAGTAAGAGTATGTTTAGATTTGTTGAAACTGTCAGATGGTTTTCCAAAGTTACTGTACCATTTTGCATTTCCACCAGCTATAAATGAGAGTTCCTGTTGCTCCACATCCTTACCAGAAATTACTATCATCAGTTTTTTGGATTTTGGCCATGCTAAAAGTGTGGTCTGGCGTCTTATTGTTTATTGTGTAGTCCTTTTCTTTTCTTCTTCCCCCCCCCCCCAATTCATGTTGGAGTGTGGCCAGTTGGGAGCGTGGAACAATTTTTAACTGGCCCTGGATTTTACATCACTCTTAAAGACATGATTTCAGCAAGGCCAAAGGGATTAATGGATAGCAGAATTCCCCAGTTCTTCAGCCGTCTCTGTTAGTTCAGATAATTTGGTTAAGGGAATTCAAGTTCAAGGGAATTTGTTAGTGTGTAAACAGAAGCCCTGACTTATTTAAGGAGGGGCTGGGGGTGTCTGCATGTAAATCAGGGGAAAACAAAGTGACCAGAGAATGGAGTGGAACACAGGAACCCCTTGGTCAGGGCAAAAAAAAAAAAAAAGTTTTAGATCACTCCTGAAGATATTTAAAGTCAAGAAAAATATACCTAGAATGACAAAACTCTGTTCCATGAGAAGATAATGCTGAAGAGTGGAATTTTCACCATGTACAGGACCATTCGCTCATGAACAAAGAACCAAGAAGTAAAAAGTCCATCCTCCTTCTCTCATGAAATATTTCACCATTATAATACTCTCTGCAGTTGGCAGAAAGTTAAAAATGCCTTTCTGCTGAGAGCCGCTGGTCAGGTGGAGACTGGGAGATCCAGCCCATGCCGATGCCGGCTACTCTCCCCTCGCTGGCTAACGATCCCATGACCCGTGAGGCCCTCAGCCTGTCCAGCTCTTCCAGCAGCCCACCGCTGCCCTGTTATTGAGCACGTGGGACCAAGACTGGGGACAGTGGTATCACAGGTGTGCAAATGGCATGACGCCAGTCATGCTTTGTGTGCACTGGGTCTGATTTTCGCTTTCGCCTGATGAGTTCTCAAGAAGCTCCATCATGAAGGCATGAGCTATTCTATTCCAAGCAAGTTCTTCCCGTTTTCCAGAAATCTCTGCCTTACTTGGCTTTCCTCCCTCCTTCCTCACATTCCAGGCACAGATTTGTTTACACAACTGTGCTTCATCTCGGAGGGAACATTCTATGTCAGAAAATGAAGAGGAAGAGCAAACTTGTGCTGCAAGCCAGCCGCCCCTGCCTTTTCTCTTGCTGGCCCCTCTCCTCCCCATTCCCTTTCCTTTCCTTGCCCCCCTCTTTCCTTGCCACTTCTGTTAATAGAATCTTTAGAAATCTGGAATCAGCTCTGGAATTACAGCCTGCAGCTTCCACCAAGATCACAGATCTCTGAGGAGACATCTTTGTCCCCTCTGCCGACCTAGGAAAATCTCTCCATTCTCTGGTGTATACCACATATCTTTTTTAGAAACCAATGATTTTTTTTCTGTTCCAAAATGATCAATGCCAGTTTTTAAAATTTGCTGAAAATGACATAGATGATTCTCAATATAACATGTTGTATAGAAGACGCCAGACACAAGAAACTACACAGTATGATTCTATTTTATATGTTGTGGGGGGCATGTTAACTGGAAAATGCACAAAGGAGCATTCTGGATGTAGGAAATTGTTCATATCTCTCAATCAAAGTAGCGTGTGTGTGTGTGTGTGCACGCGTGCTCACGCACGCACGCATGTGTGTTTATATGTAAAAGTCATTGTAAGAACTGAAGGTTTGCGTCCCGCCAAAATTCATAAGGTGAAATCCTAATTCCCAATATAATGGGATGAGGGAGTATGGACATGATTAGGTTTATGAGAGTGGGGGGCCTTCCTGAAAGGAATTAGTGCCCTAATAAGAGACATGAGACCTTGCTTCTTGCTCTCTACTCACTGACATAGGAAGACACAGCAAAAAGAAGACCATCTATGAACCAGGAACTGGCTCTCACCAGACATTAAATCTGCTAAGACCTTGATCTTAGACTTCCTGGTCTCCAAAAGTGTGAGAAAGCAGTGTGTACTATTTAAGCCACCCAGTCTGTGGCATTTTTGTTAGAGCAGCCTGAACTCAGACAGTCATTAAGGTATCTGCTTTATATTTTTGTACTTTCTGTAAACTATAGCTCAATAAAATATGGAGGGAAGTTTCCTTAAAACAAATGGACTAAACTGTGAATGAGGAGTATAAAATATTATATCAACCCTTCAAGAACCCAGAATAGAATAGAATAGAGGCCCAGAGAGGTTAAGTGAGTTGCCTATAGACACACAGCCAGTAGGCTAGACTCTGATACAGAGGCCCTAAAGTGTGCCATCTATCTAACTATGGCTTGGAGTAATTTCCCCTTAATAAGCAGTTTTCTTTTAGAAAGGGAAGATTTAAGGCATTTTGGTAGTACAAGAGCCTAGTCATATAATAATACCTGGGACCCATGTACTCTGTGAGATCTAGGTTAGAGAATGTTGAACCCCTAACTCTACAATCCCTGGATGTCCACCCTCCCCACAATTTTTGCAAGAAAAATGAATGGTGAGGCAAACTGGGGATTGACTTCACCTTCCTTGGTTCATATACTGTAAGGTCCCACATTTCTGTTCTCCACTGATTCGGTCAAAAAAGACAGCCTCTATCTCACTTTCCTTCTTTCTTCTTTCTTTTTAAAGATTTTATTTATTTATTGACAGGCAGAGATCACAAGAAGGTAGAGAGACAGGCAGAGAGAGAGAGGAGGAAGCAGGCTCCATGCTGAGCGGAGAGCCCCATGTGGGGCTCGATCCCAGGACCCTGGGATCATGACCTGAGCCAAAGACAGAGGCTTTAACCCATTGAGCCTCCCAGGCACCCCTCTATCTCCTTTTCTAAACAGAGCATAGAATGGACATCTGTCATTCATTTTGGTCCAGACTTCCTAGATTTGAGACTTCCCACACCATTTGCTTTGCCAGACTCTGTAGCTGGGCCCAGGCAAGTGTCCCAGATGAACTCACATGAGACCCTGAGTCTGAAGCTAGAGATGCTAGTTAAGGTGGTGACAGCTACCTACAGATTTCAGGGAGGTCAGTAGCAGGGTCCCATGGCAGTGTCCTGTGGCCCATCTCAGAAGGGTTTGTGTCTATGCCCAGAGATGACTGCAGCGTGATTCCAATGGAGAGCATTCTGGGGGGTGGGAGTGATATGGGGCATGATCCTTTACTATATGGCCTCCATCCAGTTCACTGGCTCTTGAGGATTCTCTGAGAAATTTAGTATTCTTTCCTAAATTCATTTGTTTCTCACCTAGCCAAAAGGTATTTCTGTCACTTACACCTTAGAACCCTACTGGATGCTGGTAATTTTGTGTATATAAACCCTGCTGCAGATTTGGAAGAGATGGAAGGTTGCTTATATCATGTCAGTGTAGACAAGAAAATTTCAACTGAACATGAGACATTCATGTTCTCAACTTCCTTGGGAAGCTGCACTGGTCACTTCTCACTAGTCACCCTCACACAGCTCTGAAGAAGCCCCAGGCTCACCAGATCTGACTGGCTCCTTTCACCAGGTCTTCCCTTTCAGAAGCAAAGCTACATTTCTATCACTGCCTCAAGCAGGGCACCTGAGCTACCAGTCTCCTGCCCACACCTATGTCCTCCGTGTCTTACCTTCTCCTAGTGGCTAATCAAGATAGCTGCTTCTTCTAAGAAGTCTGGAACCACCCGGTGAGATAATAATTCCTTTATGATAGGAAATGGTTGACAGAGGTGTGAACAGAGGTGAGGCCACACAATCTTCAATGTCCTCTTTCCTCTCATGTAGCAAACTTGGAGGCCAAAGGAAGATGGCAGCTCAAGGAGATGGGAGGCACCTATGTTCACGTCACTCCTATAAGGAGAGCTGTGTCTGCTTATTTGTCCAGGACATGAGCAAAAATATATGTATTAAGTTACATAGATTTGGAAGTTGTTTATGACTGGATTAGCCTCCCCAGAGAGTACATGAACCAAAGAAATGTCAATAACATCTAGTGATCCATGGAGGTTTTACCTTGATCTCTCAAAACACTGAACACATATTTTCTCATGTCAACACATAAAAACTCTCCCAATGACATGGGAATTCAGAGTAGAGCAGTCCTGAAAGTTACTCTTTCCACTGCTTTTTCCATTTTCTATGGCTTCTGCTCTTTGGAAAAGCTCTGTGTGATTTACAGCTTGATGTGATTTTTCAAGGTGTGTTACAAACCCCCAGGTCTTCTGTCTTTAACCTTCTCTTTCATTAGAGAACTAGTTCCTGGATTTGGGGCTGCAGGCATGGGGAAGGAATTGGGGAGGCACTTTGAGGACTGCAATAATCTTTCTTGTTTCAGAGACCACTCAGGTAACCTACAAGTGACCAACTTGGCCTTGGCTATGAACGCATCACAAAGTATGGAGCAGTGAGATCAATTCCTAAACAAACCATTTTTGTGGAAATTTAGTTAATTGAATCCAGCTCCTCTTCCCTTCCAGTGTGGGGTTCCCTTCCACAATGTGGGTAAGAGTGAGGAATCAAGACCTAGTTCCATCATCTTCCACCAATGGGGAACTCAGCACACCCAAGGTGACCTATCCCATCAAGGGACAATCAATTGGAAATATCTGTGTGTTTTATTTGCAGGTTTAGCTCTCTTTAATTCATTGGCTTAGTTTTACTGCCTTAAAATGTTACAGCCCAATTAATGTGTACTTCAAAACACACTTTGTGTACTAACCACACTCTTATTTTATATATTTTTCAAAGGTTATTCCCTCTATATCCTAATTTTACTACCCAGATTTTCTTGTTTTGTCCTATAAATCTTTGTAAGTTGCCTAAAATCTTTTTTGAAATAAAAGGGTTAAATGGAAGGATGGAAGAAAAAAAGAAAAAGAGAAAATAAAGGAAGAAAGAAAGAAAGAAAGAAATGCCTCCCTGTGAAGATCATAGAATAAATCAAAATGTTTTTCTACATGCTTAGACTATCCAGTAGGTGAAGGCAGATGTCATATATCCCAGTGTCTTCCTCTTCAGACTACACAGAATGTGGATTTCTTCAGTTTTTCCACAGATTAAATGGTTTCCAGCATCCTATCCCCTGCAGATAAAACTTCTCTAGGAGCTGTTGTGTTGGCTAATGAACCCCATTAAAATTCTCTGTAGAACTAAGCCTTTTGCTTCAGTGCGCCCTGACCAGTCCTGAGTGTGACAAGTTGCGGGGCAGCTCTGGCATTTACTGTGTGCCTGCGCTTGTACTTCTGAGGTGGGCCTTCAAAGTAGGGCCAATTACACTATTAAGCTACTGCTGCCATGACCTTGAGATGTTGAGGGAACTCATGCTTACAGCTCATTTCCTAGATACACTAGAACATTTCCTCTATTATTTAAGAGTGATTTCTTAAAAATTTATAACCTTACTCCCCGTTGCACAAACCTAAAAGATCTCATGTCTTTCTTTACTATTATTTAAGGTTTCAAATATGTGGTTTTCCATTTTTCAAATATAAAATTATAACATCGTATGTAAATGTATATGCATCCTTCTCCCCGTGATTCAGATCTGCTCCCACAGGTTATGGCCTCCTTTGAAAGTCACTGGAGTAGTATCTTAATTTTTAATTAAATATGGCTCTATGATACTTGATCACTGCTTGTCTTATGGGGCTCTGAAAAACCTGTCATTGGTTCCAAAACATACAATACTCCTCAAGGATGAACATTTCTTAATACTGGGAATTACCCCACACCAAAATGTGAGGCAGGGTCTAAAGTTAATTTTCTAAAAGGAGACAACTACAATAAATGCTTAGCCCTCTAGAATGACCATTCTGAAGGAGACAATATCCACCAGTTTTAAAAAAAAAAGTCTACCACATTATTATTTTCTAGTCACATTTCTATTCAGGCCCAGAGATGAGGTCTGCTCCAGGGCAGGATTTTGCAGAGAAAAAGAGATGACATCTCTGTGAACAAGAAAATACTTCTCCCTTGGTTCCTGGGGGAACATAGGCTCAGTATTTCCAATTTCAGAAAATTCAAAGCAGTGACTGGTGGTTTATCACAAAGTTAAAGGCCAGATTAAAAATGATTTAGATCTAGTTTATAGCCAGAGGTGGTAAAGAAAGAGAAAGAGAGAGAGAGAACACAACGGAACAAGTTAGAAAGATCTTCCCCACCTGGAGTATCTTCCTCCCCCAGCCCCACCCCACACCCCAAGAAGAAAGACAATAAGGAAAGGAAATCAGACATCTGGAAACATAGCTCCAGGTAAGAAGAGCTTAATGGAACACTATTAAGAATACCATTTGGGCTCCATGAATCAACCTTCACCAGGGGCTCCCTTTCTAGTCCACATGTTCAGTGAAGCCATATGCTGTGTGCTCCCAGGGACCCTGGGCTTCACAGGCCCCAGGGCACTGCCAAAGCATCTGGGGCCTCAGGCGTGCACCTGCCATGTACTGACAGAACAGCCGAGCATGGAGAATGAGACAAATGGCACCAGAGGGGACTCCTCCATGCTGTTTATGTTGACAAAGGGCAGGAGGGAGCCTACAACTCTCCATATATCTTTACAATCTGCTTTTTATCTTGTAGAAGAATGGAGGAAGGGATCCAGCCAGGTTTCAATTGTAGAAAGTAAAGAGCAATCCCATTGTCACTTATAACTATAATTATTCTGTCTCCCGCCCACCCTCTAATTTTTGACTCCCTTCCCTGGTTGTAAGGTGTTCAGTCCCATGTGAGCACTCAAAGATTTATAACTTGGATGATTTGAGTTTGTGAAAAGAATAACTTAACTTTCAGGTGAGGGAACATGAGTTCTCTGCCTTGGGATCATTCCTCCCAGGGATGGACATAAAACCTGCTTACTGCTGCTAGATACTGATTCAGGCAGAGTCTCGGAGCCCTGATGATGGTGCCATTTTCCTTCCAAGGCCAGTTATAAAGTACTATAGACTCTCAGGCCTTATTAGCAATGATGAAGAGCGGAAAACCTTCTTGGACCCATAGAGAACATCCAAGCTCTTCTGTGGACAAGTGTCCTGGATCCTCTGAGGTGGTCATGAGAAAGAAAGCAATAGTAGTTAGCTGATATGATAGGAAACTATGGTAAGTAGGCAGAATAATGGCTTCCAAAGACATCCACATCCTAACCTCAGAACCTGTAAAAATACAAGGTTACATGGCAAAGTGGCATTAAGTTTGCAGAAGAAATTCAGGTTGCTAATCAGCTCATTGTGAGCTGGAGACATTAGCCTGGATATGTGCCCCACGTAATCACAAGGATCTTTATAAATGAAAGGGGGAAGCAGAAGAGAGAACCAGACAGAGGCATCATGAAAAGGACTCTGTCTGACCCTGTTGCCCTGAAGATGGAAGAAGGCCCCACAAAACAAGGAATTCAGGCTTCTAGAAGCTTCTAAAGCAAAGAAACATATCTTCCTCTGGAAGGAACGTGGCCTTGGCAGCACCTGGATTTTAGCTCATAGAGATCCATTTGAGACATCTGACCTCCTGAACCCTAGAATAATCAATTTATGTGTTTTAAGCTATAAAGTTGGTGGTAATTTGTTACAGCAGCAGCAGTAAACTCATATGGGAAATTTGCCTGTTCTCTTTTCTGCATCCACTCCATTCCCACCTCTCTTATTGTCCCTCCAACCCGCAACCCTGAATTTCCTCCTCTTCCTACAAAACCAATAGTTTTAGAAAACAACATAGACTGATATCTTCTTGAACTGAGGGAAGGGAACAATCTTTTAAATAAAATGTAGGAAGCATAAAGGAGCAAACTGGTATGTCCGATTACTCCAATTATATTACATCACAAACTTGTGATTATTTTTTTAAAAGATACCTATATTAGTTTGCTCGGGCTGTCCTAGCAAAGTACCACAGACAGGACATCTCACACAACAGAGGTGTATTTTCTCACAATTCTGCAGGCTAGAACTCCAAAGTCAAGTTGTCAGTGGAGTCGGTTTCTTCTGAAATCTCTCTCCTTGGCTTATCGATGGCTCTCTCCTCCCTGCGGTTTCAACCAGCCTTTTCTCTAGGCATGCCTATATCCTAAACTCTTTTTCAGTTTTTTTTCTTACTGAAGTGTAGCTGACACACAGCATTGTATTAGTTTCAAGTGTACAACCCAGTGATTTGACACTTACACACATTACAAAGTGATCCTCACAGTAAAGCTAGCCACGATCAAAATTGTTGTATATTATTAACTATATCCCCTATCCTGTACATTGTGTCCCTGGGTCTTATTTCTATTACAACTGGAAGTTTGTACTTTTCAATCCCCTCCCCCCAACTCTGGCCACTACCAAATTGTTCTCCATATCTGTAAGTCTGTTTCTTGTATTGCTTATCATTTGTTTTGTTTTGTTTTGTTTTAGATTCCACTTATAAGTGAAATTAAGCAGCTGTCTTTTCCTGACTTATTTCATTAACATGATACTACATCTTCTTTATCCGTTCACTCATAAGTGAACACTCAGGTTGTTCAGTCTCCTCTTCCTAATCATAAAGAAGTGATTAAGTGCTTTAGTTGATGACCTGATTTTAACTTAATCACTTCTTTAACTTAACCACTATCTCCAAACACAGTCACATTCTAAGGGACTGAGCGTTAGGAATTCAAAATATAAATTTGGGGAGGTTATGATTCATCCCCTAGCACAATACCGATGCAAGAAAACATTTAACAATTTTAATAGCAATTGAATGACAACAGATGTTCATGTTCAGCCCAAGAACAGAAGGAGCCAGTAGGAAGGATAACGTCATTGTTACAGGCATCAGCTTAGGTGACAAAGGTACCTGGATCCAAGGACTGGCTCTTCTACTGCTTGCCACAGGCAGATGAATAGTTTTTCATTCAATAGTTTAGCATTTCACTAAAGAGAATATTCGAATATTCAACAAACATGAAAAAATGCTCAATAGACACAATTCGGCCCATCATAGTGCCATTAGAGCATGATAAGGAAAGATACAGAACAGGAAAAGAACATTTCAACATATATAACTGATGAAGGGCTCTATCGTGGTCTAATGCTGTGGAATAGCACATGATTCCCCAGCCCCATCTCAGTCTCAGGACAGGAGAATTCATTGTCCTGGGTGCTGGGAATATCTATAGCTGACAGCTCCCAGCTGAGACCCTCCTCCCAGCTGAGGGACTCCTCAGTTGAAGAACACCACCTTACTGAAGATCATGCACTTTCCCAGTGGTGGCTTTATCCCATGACTGGTCCATGCATGGGTGTAAAGACTCAGCCACCACCTTGCCCCAACTCCTATCAACTCTGCAAGGCCATCCCGACCTCAGCGCTTCCATGGGGTGGCTGAAACTTTTGTTGTGACTACATCACAGCCCAACTTCTCCCTTTGTCTGCTCCTGCTTCCTCCATCTCCTACTGGTGTTAATACCACGGGCACCGACCAATAAATGTCCCACAGGCATACTTCTCTCTCAGACTCTATTTCCTAGGAAACATACCTCCAACAAAATCATACTCAGCACCTAGGAAGAACCCCCACAAATAAATAAGGAAAATGCAAATGACCCAATTAAAATGGGTGATTAAGCATTTCACTAAAGAGAATATTTGAATATTCAACAAACATGAAAAAATGTTCAAACTCATTAGTGATCAGGGAAATGCACACTTAAGCCACTATGGAGATACCCCCAGATGCTTGCTAGATTGGCAAAAATTTTAGAGTGTAATAATACCAATGACTGATGGAGATGTGGACCAAAGTGGGGATAAAGGGAAACGATCACTCTGGAAAAAAGTTTGACATAACTAATTGTGAACATGGTTCACAGTCATTGAACATGAGCAAACACAGAAACTCTACTTTTGGGGATATGCCTTAGGGAAGCTCAAGGCCATGAACGCCAAGGTACTTGTGTAAGGATGTACTTGCCCCAGTGTGAAAGCAATCCAAATGTCCAGCAAAAGTAGACTGGACCATGAATTACGGCTTATCCACACAGCAGTGTTTTTGCCACCACGACCATGGCCACACAAGCCAACATGACAAATGGCACAAACTCAGTAGGAAAGAAAAGAAAACAAGAAGTACGTGTTGTGTGTTCCTTTATAAATTCAATAGCAGGTGAAAACAAAATTATATTGCTTGGAAGTGAACATGTGGTGATGAAACTCAACGTGATAGTGGAGAACAACTAACCCCCAAGTCAGGAGAGGCCAAGGGTGGTTGCAAGGAAGAGACAGGCCCGCATGGAGGGTTTGGGGGCTGCCAATGTTCTATGTTATGGTTTTCATTATGGCCGCATATATTCACGTCACAATTTTTATTAAACTGTACATTTATGGTTCATCAGCCTATTTTCTTTTTTTTGGTAAGATTTTATTTATTTATTTGAGAGAGAATGAGTGAGGGGAGGGGCAGAGGGAGAAGGAGAAGCAGGCTCCCCAATGAGCAAGGAGCCTAATGCTGGGCTTGATCCCAGGACCCCAGGATCATGACCTGAGTCAAAGGCAGATGCCTAACCCATTGAGCCACCCAGGTGCCCCGCATTTTTCTTCTTCTTCTTTTTTTAAAATTTATTTTAAAGAGACAGAGTGCATGCAAGCATGGGTAGAGACAGAGGCAGAGAGAGAGAGAAACTCAAGCAGACTCCTCACTGAGCACAGAGCCCCACCCAGAGCTCCATCTCACAACCTTGAGATCATGACCTGAGCCGTCATCAAGAAGCGGGCGGTCAACTGACTGAGCCACCTGGGCGCTCCCCTTCCACTTCTCTAGATATGTATGTTTTAGAATTTTAAAAAGCAGAACAAATCAAAAACCAAAACCATTTTGACCATTTGAGTTTCCTGTGGCTGCTATAAAAATTATATGAGGTGACTTAAACCAATAGAAAACTCTTCTCCCACAGTTCTGGAGCCCAGATACTTGAAATCGGGGGGTCAGCAGGGCTGTATTTGCTGTGGAGGCTCTAATAGGGAGTCTTTCCTTGCCTTTCCCAGCTTTGGGAGGCTGCGGGCAGTCCTGGGTAGTTCCTTGGCTAACGGCTGCCTCTTCATTCAACCTTAGTCTCTGTGTGTGTCTTCTGTTTCTTATACGGGCTTTTGCCATTGGACTTAGGGCCCATCCAGATAATCCAGAATGATCTCTTTACCTTAAGGTCCTGAATTTAAGGGGCACCTGGGTGGCTCAGTGGGTTAAAGCCTCTGTCTTCATCTCAGGTCAAGATCTCAGGGTCCTGGGATTAAGCCCTGTATCTGGCTCTCTGCTCAGCAGAGAGCCTGCTTCCCCCCTCTCTCTCTGCCTACCTCTCTGCCTACTTCTGATCTTTGTCTGTCTGTCTCTCTGCCTACTTGTGATCTCTGTCTGTCAAATAAATAAATAAAATCTTAAAAAAAATATTCTGAACTTCATTACATCTTTAAGACTTCTTTTCTGGGGTCTCTGGGTGGCTCAGTTGGTTGAACCTCTGACTCTTGATCTCAGCTCAGGTCTTGATCTCAGGGTCATGAGTTCAAACACTACATTGAACTCACATTGAAAAAAAGCAAAAATGCTCACTTTGGGGGTGTGGGGGAAGATGCCTTTTCTAAATAGGGTCACACCCACAGCTTCCAGGAATTAGACGTTGTCTTTTAACATTGGTTGAATGCTATCCCTCCACAGCTGAGCTGTCTCCCTCCTAATCTCTCCCTCCTACTCCTCTTTGCATTTGGCATCTCAGTATTTTCTGATCCATCGCTTGCTGCCTGATATTGATGTTTTACCCCACTTATAAGTTCCTTGAGGGCAGGGGCCATGCTTTGCTCATATTTTTGGTATCTAGTTTCTAGGTAAAGATGCTCAATGAATATCATTTGAGCCATATTCTAGGCAGCATTTTCTCTGCAAACATACGCTAACCCCGTAACACAAACATTTGCAAAGTCATGGAAAATATTAAAAGACTAAAAAGTGTAAGAGAACAGCCACCGAACTAAAAACAGTGTTTAACTTGGGACAGAAATGGAATTAGGTTATGATTTTTGTCCTTATCTCTTATGTCTTTTACTACAGTCTGGAAAAATACATTGTCCCTGTTATGAAAAAGGACACCATTGTGTCAACATCATATGAGAATGGGTCTAACCTTCGTCCAGTGCCACTGGTGGGTTTGCAAACATCCCCCCACCCTTCTCCAAAGGCCCTGCAGTAATCATGGTACACACGGGCAAACAGCTAAACACGGATTCAGGTCTAGCCTTGATTCCCAACCCTATAACACTGCAAACCCTCTTTACAAATAATTTACGAAGTATTCTGAAATGAAATTTATAGTGTATGTGCTATTTATCAATGTAGTTACTTAAAAAATCAATGTAATTCAAAAAATTCATGAAAAGAAATAAAGGGGAAATAGTTTATGATTTAAAGATTTTAATTATTTATTTGACAGAGAGAGAGAGAGCATGCACGCGCACACAAGCAGGGAGAGTGACAGGCAGAGGCAGAGAGAGAACCGGGCTCCCTGCCGAGCAAGGACCCCAATGCAGGACTTGATCCCAGGACCCTAGGATCATGACCTGAGCTGAAGGCAGCAGCCTAACCGACTGAGCCACTTAGACATCCCAATAGTTTATGATTTTAAAAAATGTATTTTCATAGTAAAAGTTTGTTCATACACAGTAAAAGACATAATGAACTAATCCGATAACTGCACCCAATGGAGACACCCCCAAAGACGGCAGCTCCTACAAGGGGATTCAGGTGTGTCATGTTGGTGGTTCAAACATGTCACACAGCATTGTCAGCCATCACAGAATTTTTGTGAAATCCTGATGTTGCTTGATAAAATAAAATTATAAAATCTGGAATGTACAGTGTACATTAAAACCATCGAAAAAAAACCCTTGCGTGTGTATGTGAATAAAAGCTAGTTTCCAAGCTTAGTCACTGGAAATAGATTTTCAGCTGCATGGTATCCAGTGACTGTCTGAAGGTCGTGCAAGATGCCAAGGGCTTCATCGCTGTGCAAGACAGTCAATGCTTCACAAAGTAGTTAACATCACAGACTGCTACCTGCTAAATGCCAGTGGAATTCCCCAGTCACCACAGAAATGAAAACTTCCCTACAAGGGACCAGCCATATCAGCTATCAAACTATTACATAAAGCCTCTATTATTAAACCAGAATGCTGCACATGAATAGATAGATCAAGAGAACGAAAAGAAAGTCCAGAAATGGACAGGAGTACAATTGGAAGCTCACTGGGTGATACATGTGGCATCTACAATTACTGAAGAAAAGATAGACTTCTTTGTTTGTTTGTTTTAGAGATTTTTAGTTTGAGAGAGAGAGTGTGTGTGTGCATGTGCAAGTGGGAGAAGGGGCGGAGGGAGAGAACCTCAAGCAGACTCCCCACTGAGTGTGGAGCCTGATGTGGGGCTTGATCCCATGACCCATGAGATCACTGCCTGAGCCAAAACCAAAAGTTGGACACCCAGGGGTGCCTGGATGGTTCAGCTGGTTAAGCAACTGCCTTCAGCTCTGGTCATTATCTCAGGGTCCTGGGATAGAGTCCTGCATTGGGCTCTCTGCTCAGCTGGAAGCCTGCTTCTCCCTCTCTCTCAGCCCCTCCCCATTCCTCATGCTCTCTCTCTCTCTGTGTCTCAAATAAATAAAATCTTATAAAAAAAAAAAAAAGATTTGGATACCCAACTGACTGAACCACCCAGGCACCTGCTTGACAGAAGGTATTTTTTAAAAAAATTCTCCCTGTTTTATTGAGATAAATTGACATATATTGTATTGATTTAAAGTGTACAACATAATAATTTAAGTATATATTGAGAAATGACTACCACAGTAAGTTTAGTTAACATCTATTATCTTACATTGTTAATAATTTTTTTTCCTTGTGATGAGAGCTTTTAGGATCTATTCTCTTAGTAACTTTTAAATATGCAATAGACTATTGTTAACAAGGGCTCCCATGCTCCATATTACATCCTTAGGACTTACTGATCTTATAACTGAAAATTTAGAATCTATAATATTTTAATAACTTTGATGATACACTTAATGTGGTGAGCATTCATAATGTACAGAATTTTCACATCACTACACTGTACACATGAAACTAATATAGTAAAGAAAAGTGTACCTTTTAACACCCTTCACCTATTTCCTCCAACCCCAACCCTTGCCACTGGCCACCACCAATGTGTTCTCTGTTTCTGCAAGTTTAGGTTTTTTAAAATTCCGCATGTAAGTAAGATAATACAGTATTTGTCTTTCTCTGACTGACTTATTTCACTTAACATTATGCTCTCCAGGTCCATCTGTGTTATCACCAATGGCAGGATTTCCTTCTTTAAGGCTGAATAATATTCTCTCTCTTTCTCTCTCTCTCTCTGTGTGTGTGTGTGTGTGTGTGTATCATTTTTTTTTTAATCTATTTCCTTTTGGTGAATATTTAGGTTGTTCCCATGTCTTGGCTGTTGTAAATAATGCAGCAGTGAATAAGCATGTGATGTCTCTTTGAGACAGTGATTTTATTTCCTTTGTATATACACAGAAAAGTGAAATTGCTGGATCATGGAGTAGTTCTACACAAGCTAGGCCTTCTTAATACATTCTGTTAGGATGACTGGATAACAATTTGGAAAAAATTTTGATCCTTATTTCATACCTGAAAACAGGATAAACACCAAATAAATCAAAGTTCTAAATATCTAAATATAGAGAGACTCCTTTATAACCAGGTGATAAATTTGACTACATACAAAATACTGCAAGTAAATTCAAAAGACAAATAAGAAATGGGAGGGGGAGAATATTTGCCATGTCCATTGCAAATAAAAGGCTAATCTCCATAATAAATATAGAGCTCTCAGAAACAGAGAAGGAAAAAAAGAACAAACACCCAACAGAAATATTAGCAAAACCCATGAACAATAAGTTCATAGAAAAAGCATAGAGCTTGCTTCAGCAGCACATGTACTAAAATTAGAATGAAAAAGGCATATAAATGACCTCTAAGCATATAAAAGAGGATCAACTTCAATCATAATAAGAGATATGCAAATTAATCCATCCTGCGTTACCATTTTTCATCTGTCGATCAACAAACATGCCAAAGTACGACACTCTGTTAGCGAGGCAGTGAAGCCACAACTCTGATATTCTGGACAGAGGACGAAATGTGACAATCACTAGGGAGAGGAATTTGGCAATGTCTAACAGAGCGCCACATGGATTTACTTTTTGGCTGAGCAATCCGGCGTCTAGAAACTTATGCTGAGAATACACTTCTACCAACACAAAACAACATATTTACATGATTGTTCATGATGCAACTATTTATAAGAGCAAAATATTGGTAATGCCTTAATGTCCTCCTTTAAAGAACTGATTGAATAAGCTAGGGTCAGATGCATAAAGGAATGCTACCTAGCTACAAAAATTGAAGGCCAAAGACTCTTGTTTCATGTTTGAAATAATGTGAAATATTTTAAAAAATATATTAAGAAAAAAAGCAAGATAGAACATGTAAATAACGTGCTGTATTAAGTGTATATTTTAAGATTTTTATTTATTTGAGACAGAGAGAGCACAAGCGATTGAGAAGGGCAGTGGGAGAGGGAGAAGCAGACTCCCTGCTTGAGCAAGGAAACCAATGTGGGGCTCCATTCCAGGACCCTGAGATCATGACCTGGGCCACAGGCAGATGCTTAACTAAGAGGAAAGATGTTAACTGAAGGGGAAATAAGCAAATAGTTATTTATTTGCTTGTTTTTTTGTTTTTTTTTTAAGGATCACAGGAAGATTAAGTCAGAGTGAATAAAACTTGGAATTAAATAAGATCAGGGTATAATGGATAACAATGGAAAGGAGTATTACTTTCTACACAGTTCTGACTTTTGAATTGTGTAAACGTTTTATGTATTCAAAAACAATATTAAGTCAAAAACTTTTTCAGAAGGACTCTAAAGCTGGATAAACACAGATAAATGATGATACTATATATCAAATTGGTAATATAAGTACACAGAAGAAAAGAAATAACTTACATAATTTGAATGTAGTACTCTGAGCAAACACACTTAGTGAGATATCCTGTGGGCAAAAACTCTGCAGAGAAATCTTGACTTAGCAGTTTTGTTGTTGTTGGTGGTTTTAATGCAACAATTCTGAAATATTTTGAGTATGTCATAGAATAAAACAAATATAAGGGAAATACAGGTATGTTTCAGGATCTTCACATGGAATAAGGGAGGCACAGACATAGAATTGAAGATAATGAGGAAGAACTCTGTGGTGTTGAACTGATTTGAATTGAAGATATTAATACACATTCATAATTTTTTTAAACATATTACTTACCTTTTTCCACTGAAAGGGCTTAGAGGTAATGATGTCCCAGTAGCAACGAGCACCTTTAGTGCCCATATTGTAGTTTCTAAGTATCATTCTGCACTGAAACAAGGACTCCCTAGCAAAATGGCTGCTTAGGTCTACAGTAGGAAAACTGAAAGGCGAGCCTGAAGTGCTGGCAGACCCATGGTGACTTGCAAAATTTTCTTGACTAATAAGTGGTCCAGCTAGAAACTGAACTCAGCACTAGCCAAATCTAGCCGTTCTTTGTACTTTACTACACTGCATTTTGCACCATGAAATTTGGACTCGACTTTACATAATCTATATTTTGTTGTCACTTTTTAATTATGACCTTGTCACGCTGACCATAGTGCTGCTTTTCTTGTCTTATTTTCTTCTCTTTTAATATAAGTAAGGCTTCTTAAAAGTCGATCACAAGACTTCCAGAACATCCAGGCTGAGGGTCTGAGCTGTTTTCATGTTGTTTCATGTCTATCTTCAATATATTGCTCCGGGAGCCCCTGGGTGGCTCAGTCATTTAAGCATCTGTCTTCAGCTCAGGTCATGATCCCTGGATTCTGGGATTGAGCACAGCATGGGGCTCCTTGCTCAGCCCTCCCGCACTCCCCCTGCTTGTGCTCTTACTCTGTCAAATAAATAAAAATAAAATCTTAAAAACAAACAAACAAACAAATAAAAACATTGCTCTGAATTCCAGACCCAGGTGAAGGGTCAGGAGCTGACTTTGGGAAACACAGCCTTCCACCACATTTCCTCTGGGTTAAATGCAATCATTCTTCCTCCACTTAAGTTTACCCTGGTTCTTTTCCTGAGGAAAGACCACATGAGGGAAGAGCCCAGATAGAAAAAGAAGCAAAAGCAGAAGGAAGAGAAGAAAATACATTCTTTTTTCCCCAAAGAATATTGAACCTTTTATAGAAAAGCTGTTGGCAGCACAAATTAAAGCGTATTCCTGAATAAAACTGGAGTTGCTCCTTCCTATGCATCACGTACACTGAATCCAGAAGTCTTTACTCCCCTTTTCCCAACCCTCCAGCAGTCCCCCCGCCCCTGCTCCCCTCATCTGTAAAAGAAACAGCCATTGTGGGAGGGGGCCCTTTCCTCAGACCGGTTGCTGAGCGGGACATCAAGATTTGTTATCACCACACCATTAATTTCCACACACATCTGCTTGAGGATTTCTTCCTGCCTCTGTGGCACATTCATCTCCATCTAATTCACATTTTATTGCCCTTGTCTGGATGGGAGCAAGCATTATCAAGTACTGTAAACATTTGGGAGCTGTGCTCAGAGGCCAGGAGGCCCCCCGCCCCGCTCCCCATGGTCTGAGGCAGCGCTTACAGCTCTAATTTCCAGTCAGTTGTAATTCAGGGTCCTAAATGGCCCCATTGAAATGGCTTACTCACTTCCAGAACACATCTCACCAGTAGCTCCTAATTCACGGACAGGGGCGCAAACAACACAGCCTTACTTGGAAGTGAAGTGAGGCCACCAACTTTCTCTGCTTCTTTTGGGTCCCCTGGCTCCCCAAACTGACCAGACCTGCCCTTAAGGAAGACTGTGCCATTTCCCAGAGGGCGTGGCAGGGGTCCAGAGAGGCAATTTCCCATCCATGGGGAAGCCCAGAGCAACCTCTATTGAAGTTGTGCCCTGCCCTGGAAGGTTCTTCTTCCAGCCAGAGCTTCTTGAAGGAGACAAGCACACAGACCACCCTAAAGGGGAGAAAATGATCTATAGTTGCAGATACAACTCCAGGGATCCTGTTAGAACGGCACCACATTAAAAACTAGAATTTCATTCCAGGCCAATGTCCTTTAATTGCAAAATAGCACGGCAAAGAGGTTTGTCTGCACTACTCATCTAATTTAGAACACGCCTTCAGCCCTGGCGGGATTGGGGAATGGAGCTCAGCCTTATTTTTGGAATTGTTCTGCAGGGAACTATAAAAGGATCCACACTCACACCTTGTCATGCCCACCAACAATAGCCCTTACCCCCACCCTTAAAGCTCCAACAATAGCCCACCAAACTCTGGTGGCCGGGCCTGTCTTTGATCTTACCACGATCCCGGCAGGACTCCCCCAGGTTTTTTGGGAGAGGTGACAGAGGTCAGAGCTCGGCCAGGTTTATAGGAGCAATAACTCTGAGGTTGGGCCATATCCACAGCTATGTTGGCAGATCAAAGACTCCAGCGTCAGCAGTAGCACATGGGTCCACCTACTGGAAGCTGGAAGCTGGCCCAGAACCTAGAATTTCTGACTCCATGTTGAGTGTTTTTCCGCATGTGAGATACTTCTGAAACAAAGTTTGGCTTGTTAAATAAATGGTGGTTATCTCTGTAATAAAGTACTATGTCCTCCTTAAAGTCAGCTCTTAGAAGGATGTGGGGAATAAAATTTTTCCTCTTTTTTAAAAAAATACAAAATTAGTATTGCCGTTTTTACTTCTTCATCTTTTAAATTTGTATCTCTTTTTTTAAAAAAGAGATTTTGTTTGAGAGAGAGAGAGAGAGAAAGAAAGAGCACAAGCAGGAGCAGACAGGCAGAGGGAGAAGCAGACTCCCCGCTGAGTAGGGAGCCCACCGGGCTTGATCCCAGGACCCCAGGATCATGACTTGAGCCAAAGGCAGACGCTTAATCGACTAAGACCCCCGGGTGCCCCTAATTTGTATCTCTTTTATCCAATATAAATATTTTGAGACAAGTCAAACTTCTTTGTTTTCTCCACCTTTTCTCTCTCTCCTGTTAAAGGCAAGTCAGTTTATTCATTACATGATCTATCCTTCCATGTTATCAGAATAAATATTTACATCCCCCTTTCTTAGGTAAATGGCAGCGTATCATATTTTCTTTCCTCTACTTGCTTTGTTCATTTAATAACACATCCTGGAAATCACAGCCTTGGCCCTATCTCGAGGGGTTCCTCACTCTTCTTGAAAACTGTATGGTACCCCGCCAGTCCCCAGATGGGTCCTCTGCAAAGAAAGCTGCTGTGAGACTACGGCGCATATTTCTTCTTGCCTTTCGTTGCCAGTGTATTTCCAGAATAGGTTCCCGGAAGTAACATTTCTGGCTCAAAAGGCAAACGCATAGGGAATTTAATTAGACAGTCCTAAAGTTAGATTCTCCTTCCATAAGCCATACGGGAGAGTGTGCTTCCTCTCAGCCCTGCCCTCAGAGTATAGCACTCACCTTTGGGTGAGTACTGTATGAGTACTATAGAGTACTCGCCTTTGGGATCTGGCTAATATGATTAAGCGAGGCTTGACAACACTGTAGGTTTTATTGATTTTCCTTTTCCAGCCCCCTTGGCACTTAGAAGCCCCTTATATACTAGAGATGACCCTTTGTCCGTCATTGTGGGTGTTGTCTCCATCTGTCATTTCTCTGCTTGATTTGCCTGGAGTGGTCCTGATCAGGGAAAGATGTTTCTTTAAAAAATAAAAATGTATAGCATCAAATATATCCCACTCTTACTATATAAACTTCTGGATTTTAAGTCATAGGTAGAAAGATTTGTCCTCTCCCTGGTTTTACAGGGCAAATTATCTTCAAAGGGAGGGAGATGCAAGACACAAGGGGCACCAGGGCCAGAGAGTCCAAAGGAGGAAGTGCTGACTGGGAGGAAATGAAGTGAGCTCACAGGTGTGGTCAAGGCACGGGACATCCAACCGGAAGTAGGAGTTGGGAGTGAGCCAGGGCAGGTGGCCAAGAGAGTCCCATGGGAGTCCTGGGGGCTCCAGATGAAGCTGAAGACCGCCTCCCAGGAAAGCACACACATCCTCCATATGGAGCAGCAAATTGCGCCAGACCATGTGAGAGCTGTGCCAGGCTGTTGTCCCTGCCCCTCCGCTCCCCTGTCCAGGAAGTGAAAGAACAAAGCCCAACCCCCACCCTGGAGACACAGGTCAGATTTGTGCTAGAGGAAGCGTTTTCAATCAGATGTACGTCTGAAGTGTTATCTTGAAACTGAACTAAATTTTTATAATGGGAAGTGATCCCCAAATTACAGAATCTTCTCAAGGTGTCATTAATGGAGGTATGACCCAGCTGGAGAAGGGGATTCAATATCACACCGATTAGGGTTAGGGATTGGAAAATTCAGGACCATTTTATATGTGTGTTCTGGTTACACATACTTTACCTTATTTAACTCAGAAAATAAGGTAGATACTCCCACTGAAATTGTATATGGAAGGAAACTGAGGCTCAGTTAGCTTAGGTTGCTTTCTCAGGCTCTCCCTGTTAGTAAAGATGTAATAAAAATTAATAAGGAACTATTGTGGGTTACAATGTTGATTTCACTCCACCATGTCTCTGCCCAAGGGAGACATGGCCTGGGCTGACACACTAGAATCGGTATGCAGGAAAATTTCACCTCCAGTGGTCCTTTTCTGGATAATTATCATCGAATTCAAAACTCCTACAACCCCAGATGGATTATAGAAAAAGGGCTAACGTATATTCATCAGAAACTCCTCCAAAATACAGAACAGGCTTTCACTGGAGATTTGAAAATCAAAGTGAAATATTTTTTTCTCCTTTTAAAGAATAAAAGGAATGTAAAAACCCTTCCCTTGTGGCTCCACAATACCAAATGTGAGGTTAGAAATGTCTTCCTGAGTTAATTCCTTTGGAAAAATCGATTGCTGATACCTAAGGCAAACATGATACAGGCAGGTACATATCGTCACATCTGGAAACATAATTGGATTAGTCTCTTAATGCCTGGCCACCAGCCATAATTCCCTGTGCTGAAACGATTGCAGTCAGAGCTATAGAACGAATGCCCTAAAACCAAAGAGCTTGTCTTCACTGATCCAAAAAGTCGTCACCTGAGAAGGGAGGAAAAGCACACTCACCTAAAGTTATGTATGTAATTCAACTCAGTTTCCTTACAACGCTTCACACTCTGGCAGAGGTTCTGTGAATATCCTCAATATCTGAGTAGACAAGTGCCTTTTGGTGCCAAGGGCTGTGCGAAGTACGGGAGAGCAGCCAAAAGAGACAATCATGCAATAAATTACATTAAGAGCCTTTGAAGCAAATTGTGGTTAGTTGACAAGACAGAGGTTAGGGGATGAAACCCTTATATGTGAAATAGGGAAGAGTTACCCAGACTGAGGGATCATAGGCAAGGGCGAGGGGAATGGGATGGACAAGAACTCTGGACAGTTGGGGAGGGCATTGCGGAGGAGTGGGACTTGCAACAGATTCTCAAAGATGCATAGTCTTCTACTATGATATCTGCTCGCTCTTCCGTGGTATTCAAGTCTAGCTGGCTAGTTGGTCTCACAGCTAAGGAGGATATTTCCCAGCCTGCCTTGCAGCTGAGTGTAGCCATGTAACTAAGTTCTGGGAAACAGGAGGGAAACGGAAGAGATGCACCTTTTAAAAAAGGAATGGGGCACCTGGTTAAGTGTCAGACTCTTGATCTCAGCACAGGTCTTGATCTCAGGATCATGAGGTCAAGCCCCATGTTGGGCTCCACAATTGATTTGGAGCCTACTTAACCACACACACACACACACACACACACACACACACAGAGAGAGAGAGAGAAAGTAAGAGGAGCATTTCCCTCCTCCTTTCTCCTTACTGCTGGCTCAGATATGCATGTGAGGGCAAGAGCTGAAGAAACCACCTTGGACCCAGAAGTAAGAGCTGTATTTTGAAGATGACAGAGCCACCCAAAGAACTCTGGACCAGCTCCCTCCTGACAATGACAAATATGTGCAAGAGAAATAAACTTTAAACTTGTCTAAAACACCATATCCCCATGTTTTGGGACATCACTTTATTTTGGGATACGGCCAGGTGGACTATCCTAATTAATACACATGCTTAGGGAGGAGATTCATTAATAACAAAAGGACCTTACTTTAGGTAGAGTCTAGTAGAGGTGGTAGAACTGTGAGCAAATAATCACAAGAAATGAAGAAATATGCTACAACAGAGGCTTTATGTGTCTGCACGGACCCACAGCATCTGCACAGACCCACTGCAGGCCTGGGTTACATTCTCTTCTCAAGGAACCTAGATAGACACCAAGGCTCCACATAGCCCAGTCTCATTTCAGCATTATATTCAAAGAATGCTTTGAGTACAGTATATTATATTGTACTATATTAAAATTAATTTCCAGTTTTCCTCGCTTCCTTCACGAAATACCAAAAAAGTTTGATCTATTTGGTACAGCACCAACTTTATTCATTTTCTTCCTTCTATAGTTCTTCCGCCTCTTGTAACCATTCCACCGTGTCTTACTCCCTAAGTTTTTAACTCTACTTTTCTGACCCTAGCTTTCTTGGAAACCATGACGGAGTGGCCTCTTTTCTCTCGTTCTTCTTCCATTCTGGGTCATTCTGTCTGTGGGAGGTACTGACCGTTCCTTGATTCCTACTGGATCGGGCAACTTCAGGATGGTAAAAAGATCTGAATAGTTTCTTGTAGACAACATTCTCTCCTTTTTAGCACTCACTCTTACAATGGTTTTGTATTTGCAATCTAAAGGGAAGTCACCATGTATGGAAGCCTTTTAAGGCTGACAATTACAATCTTGTCATTGTGTACTGGAAAGAGAACACTTACAGAGGACAGGGGCTCAGAGCAATTTGGTGACTAGGGTTTACTGTTAGGAATTCAGTTGTCTAAGCCATAAGGACTTTGTTGATGGTCTTGGCCAAAATGGCCCTTGGTACTTCAGTCTGTCCCACTTGATGTGTCATCACTGTTGGATATGCCTGTCAACCAATTGCCCAATTGTTAAAATGACTGTCAAGGAAATTTAATACTCTGGTTGGCCAAAATCAAACATTATCTCTTTAGTCACATTGAAACATAGCCTGTCTCGATTACTTCTTATGCTATACTGCCTTACAAAGGCATTCATAATAATATAGCACCATGAAAGAGCCGATTGCCACTTAGTGACTTAATTCTTGTAAAACGAATCAGACACACACACATACACACACACACACACCAATACACTGAAGAAGAAAAAAAAAAGACTGGAACCAAAATAATGTGTTTTTTCCTGATGATAGCTGATTTTTTATTGCCTTCTCCTTGCTTATATACATTGTCTCATTTTTGTACAGTGAATTTTTTCCCTAACTGATGAGGGAGCAGGAGGCTGGCTGAGGACAGAGCAAAAGCTGGCGCCTTGCACCCCCTCTTCACCCGCTCCCCTCTATATGTGTAGCATTCCTCAGGCACCCCTGACCGCCATAAAACGATAAATAGTTAACTTGCAGGGATCGCAATCCTGCAGAACAGGAATCTCCCTTGCTCTACAGATGTCCTAGAGACCTAAACAGGGAGGTTACCTTATCAATAGCACAAATTTCCAGAGGCAAATAACTCTCAGTTCCTGAAGCCCTAATGTCTCCCTCCCCACCATAAACTGGAGGAGGCTGAGATAGAAGGGAATGTAAATGATAGCAGGATCATAAAACCCAACCAAGAATCTCCCAACTATCTTGATGTTAATGCCTGACCTAAAGACGACATTGATCAGGCCATAAGGGCAAGGCCTCCCCCGCCCGGCACCTTGTAGGCCCTCCTTAACATGTGAAAACTCTGTTGAAACCTCCCATCCCTTCTCACCTTCCCCCAACCTCAAGGTATATAACCTGCCATCCCTCACAACCCGGGCAGCAGCTCTTCCTGCCCACGGGTCTTGTCCCCGTGCTTTAATAAACCACCATTTTGCACCAAAGATGTCTCAAGAATTCTTTCTTGGTCATCGGCTCCGGACCTCAGCCCACCGAATCTCACCTAGGTTCTAGAACTTCATCATAACTAATGATACTATCCCATGACATTATCCCAACTTTCGTTCAATTTTGCTTTGAAAGAGTAGGAGAATTTAGGTCCACAGATGGATCTCTGTGAGGGTTCACTAAACGTTGTAGTGGACATCAGAGGGAGAAGATGCTCTGAGAACTGGTAAGGAAGGATTTAGGGGACTTGTACTAATATTGGCTCAGGGCCTAGAATGCAAACATTTACCATTGCTTTGTGGATTCTTTTTCTGGGTCATTTTTCTCATATGAAGTTAAGTTTTTACAAGGAAAAACTGCATTAAGGTAATCATGAAGATTTCAAGTGATCATCTGTGTGGGCTGTTTATTTTCTCACCTGAAGTGATAATTGCCTCTTTGTGACACCATAATTGCTTGCTGGAGACCTGATTATCATGTCACCAACAGAGGATTAAGCCTTCAGGTAAGGAAGAAGCTGCAGGAGCAGATGAGCCCCCAGGAAACCAGGATTCAATTTTCATGCAAATGTCAAAGTTAATAAAGGCAAAGCAGGAAAGGTTGACAATTCCACTTTCCTAGTGTATCTGCTATCCTCACCAAATGGGTTCACGATATTTTTTATGAGCTGCAAGCTGGCTTTTAATTTCCGCCAACCTAAAACCAACATGCTTTCCAATTAGTAATTCAGTGATAGGACATACATGCACCATATTTTCTTTTCCAATGCAGGGGAGTAGAGGTGAGGGTAGGTGAAGGATAGTCTAGTGCTGAATCAGGGTGGGGAGGGGGAGGCAGATGGTGGGAGGCACATTTGAGAAAGCCATGAATCCTTAAGGCTAATATTCAGTGTTTAAAGTTAAACTATAAGCAGCTACACTTAATTCAGCTGCTGCATTTTCTAGATATGAAGAGAACTTTAAACATTTTCCTACTGAAAGCAATTTTACTAATTTTGTTCATTCTTTTTCTCTTATGAAGTGCACCATCCATTCCCTTCCTCCTTAGTGTTTGTATATTGTTAAAATCATTGCATATAAAACCTCAGATAATGAGAAGGTTCAGGGTTTAGGCTGTGGATGCTAGTTAACCAAATATGCTGTTTAACTGAAGATTAAAATAGGAAAACTCTTGTTTTCACCCTGAGTGGTGAAAATGGTTTTACTAGTGAAGTTTCTGGATACGTCAGTTCCAGTTAATTGACATTTTATTATATCTGTCCTTTAGATTAGCTCTAAGACATTTTTTTCCACTTAAAAGGTCAGACCTTAACAACTGCAGGAAAGGCATGTGGATTATAAGTATCACCTCATGTGGAAGGAGCGGCTCAAATGACACTAGGGTTTCCCATTCAATTGTGAGAGTGTAGGTTTCCTGTTAATAGCAATTTTTCCCCCTCAATCCTTTGAGCTGTTTCAGAAGTTAATTTCCCTTTTGCCCTTTCTATGACCCTAAGTCAGACCAGGCTGGGCTCACAATGTAGTAAGAAACAACTAACTCTCGGCGGCTTAGCACTTAAAAACTATTTCTTGCCTACTCGAATCCTTTGCTGTCCAAAGGCAGCTGTTGTCTATGAGAGATTTAGGGATCAAGACTGTTGAACCTAGAGCTCCGCCATCTTCACCAAGCCCCACCCTCACCTCCGAAGGGGAGGTAGGATGTGCAACAATAACACGCAGGCTTCTCGCTGCTGTGGCTGGGAATCCATCTACTCAAACTTTTGTGAGTAAACCTTTGGCCAGATCTAGACACACGGTCCCTCCCAACTACAAGGGGCTGGGGATGGTTTAATGTGTTCCCATCAAGGAAGGATATAAAAACAGATGTTCTTTCCCAGTCTCTTTAAACCCTGTGAGAAACCAAGTAAATGCCTTTTGTGGAGATGATCTGGGATCTTGAGACCTGGAACAATCTACAGAACCAAGGTGCAGGTATGGTCTTCAGACAATCTGTGTGGAGTCCTATATGCACATCCCAGATCTGTGAAACCAGAATCCCTGAAACAGGAGCCCAGGAATCTGTATTTTTAACAGCCTCTGCAGGAGGTTCCTGGGTGGCTCAGTCAGTTAAGTGTCTGCTTCGGTTCAGGTCATGCTCTCAGGGTCCTGGGATCGAGCCCACTGGCCCCCTACTCAGTCTGCTTCTCCCACTGTCCCTCTCCCCACTTGTGTTTTTCTCTCCCTCTCTCTCTTAAATAAATAAATAAATAAAATCTTTGAAAAAATTAAAAAAAACAGCCTCTGCAAGTAAGTCTTCTGCACATTACACTTTTAAAAACACTACACACATATATATTCAGAGTCCCCCAGAAAACAAAGTTCCACTGCCAAAAAGTTTAAAAAGTTTAGAAACACTGATTTCTGTATCGTCTACTTGTTTATTCACAAAACACTGTGACATGTAAAAGACCCTGACCAAGAGCCTTTGGAGGGATTTCCAGCTATGGTGGCATGAAGATATTGGCAATTCCCCTCTGGAAAAAACACACATAAAACTAAAAGAATTGTCTGAGACAACAATCTCAGGGGAGTGAAACTCAAACAAAAGCAGACAACAAATTTAGAAACATTCTAGAAATCAGAGAGGGAGACAAACCATGAAAGACTCTTGATTCTGGGAAACAAACTGAGGATTGCGGAAAGGGAGATGGGTGGGGGCATGCGTGGGGGGATGGGGTAAGTCGGGGATGAGCATTAAGGAGGACACGTGATGTGATGAGCACCATGTGTTAGAGGCAACTGATGAATCACTGAACATTACACCAAAAACTAATGATGTATTATTACATTTTGCTGATCGAATTTAAATTAAAAAAAAATAAAAGAAGAAACATTCTTGAAAAAAGTGCTGGAGATTTGAGTAAGAGTCTGTGGTTTGGTTGACTGGGGCAGCTTCTATACTCCATCACCCGTGGTTCGGTTAGCAAGGATGATGGATAGACCAGTGGAGGACTGGCTGAAAAACAACAGCTTTGTTGATTGTTCACTCTTGGGGTGGGGGACTGGAGTGGAAATCCCCTATGATTTTATTGGCCAAAAAAAGTAGTGAACTCAACTGGGAGTGCAGAAAGTGACAAAGATCGCCCTTGACCAACATTAGTCAGCTTCCTCTAAGCTCTTTTCTCAATGAGGCTTCACACTTGGGTGTTGTCCTCAAGCCTGCATAGCCCAATTTTAGCAAAAGTCCTACTAAATCAGTATAGTGAGACTTCCTCGCTCTCAATATCTGATCAAAATTCTTCATCCCCTACCATCCTTCCTAGAGTTATCTGATCACTTTGGCCTGCCTTCAGAAAGAATTCTGTTAGGTCTGTTTAGTAAAAATGCCCGCTACTCCTGGTATCTCCTCAGTAATTTTCCATTCACTGATCCACATCACCTGCTCCTTGGCTATAAGTCTCCACTCCTCCTTGCTGTGTTTGAAATTGGACATTTCATTTCCCCTATTATAATAGTTCCTGAATAAAATCTATTTGTACCACTTTAACTACTGTCCAGAAGAAGTAAAACTATCTTTATTTTCAGATGACATATTCTTGTACATATAACTTTTAAAAGACATGACTAATAAACTAATAGAACTAATAAATGAGTTCAGCAACATGGAGAATACAAGATCAACACACAGAAACTAATTGCAGTTTGATGTTTTAGGAATTAAGAGTCCAAAAATAAAATTAACAATTCAAGCTATAATAACATCAAAAGAATAAAATAGTTCGGAATAAATTTAAATTAAAAAGAGAAAACTTTGTTCATTGCAAATTACAAAACATTGCAGAAAAAGATTAAGTTTTGAATAAATAGAGGACATCCCATGTTCATCAATTGGAAGATTTAATATTGGTTGAGATAGCAGTATTACATGTATTGATCTACAGATTAATGCACTATCAAAATCCTAACTGTCTTATTTGCAGAAACTGGCAAACCATCTTAAAATTCTTTATAGTAATTCAAAAGAACCTTTACAACCAAAACAATCTTAAAAAAGAAGAAAAGAATTAGATTATGATTATGAAACCTACTACAAAACTATGATAGTCAATATTGAATTATACTGGCAGATGTATAGAGCCATGGAAGAGAGTTAGGAGTCCAGAAAGGAACCAGGTATTGACTTTCAACAAGTGTGCCAAGACAATCCGATAAGAACAACATAGTATATTCAACGAATGGTACAGGGACAACTGCATATCTACTTACAAACAAATGGAATTGGACCTCTTCCTCATGTCAAACACAAAAATGGATCTTAACCTAAAGGTAAAAGCTAAAACAATAAATCTCTCAGAAGAAAATACAGGAGCATATCTCCTTGATCACGTGTTAAGCAGAACCTTCTTAGATATGACAGCAAGAGGATGAGTGACAAAAGAAAAAAATAGATAAATTTTTTAATTTATTTTGAGTTTCTCAAAATTTAAAACTTCTGTGCTTCAATGAGTACCATCCCCCCCCAAAAAAAAAAAAAAGTGCAAAGACAAAACACAGAAAAGGAGAAAAATAGAAACTACAATAGAAACAATAGAAAAAAAGAAAAAACTTTAAAAAATGAACAAAAGTTCTGAATGGATGTTTCTTCAAAGAAGATACCAAAGAGTGAAAACAACAAAACAGATGTATCATCAAGTAAAATGTGGTACATCCACACAGTGAAATATTATTCAGCAATGAAAAGAGGAAAAGGATTGACACATTTTACAACATGAATGACATTTTCAAATTTCATGTTTTCAACATTATACTAAGTGAAAGAAGCCAGTCACAAGAGAGCATATATGGTCTCATTGAATTTATATGAAATATCCAGAATAGGCAAGTCCATGGAAACAGAAAGCAGGTTAGTCATTGCCTAGGGCTGGGTGGGGAAAAACTGGGGTGAAATGGGGATTGACTTCTAATGGGCACACAGTTTCTTTTGGTGATGATGAAAATATTCTCCTTACACAACTGTATGAATATACTCAAACTACTGAACTGTCAAAAAAGGAAAGCCAAAGTGGAGGTATAGATTAGTATATATTTTACATTGTAGTTGGTGTTGTAGGGTCCAACTACAGAACTTCTAGTGTGTCTGCATACTGGACTAAGCAATGGAGATAAAAAGACAAGCTTAAGGGTGCCTGGGTGGCTCAGTGGGTTAAGCCTCTGCCTTCAGCTCAGGTCATGATCTCAGGGTCCTGGAATCAAGTGTCGCATCAGGCTCTCTGCTTAGTGGGGGGCCTGCTTCCTTCTCTCTCTCTGCCTGACTCTCTGCCCACTTGTGATCTCTCTCTGTCAAATAAATAAATAAAATCTAAAAAGAAAAAAGAGAGAGAGATGAATTTACCCCTTGCAGAGCTCAGGACAGTGCTTAGCATACATCAGACAGTCAAATGTTCACTCAACATTGACAAGGCTCAAAGTCAAGAATTTAAAACCCGGAACAGATTCCATGTTTTCCTGGTGCTTTGTTCCGTCTCTCTCTGTCCACTGATTTGGAAGACATTTCAGATCTTTCTGACCTTTATAGTTTGCTGCATGAGCTATATGAAGGTTTCCAGGTGCTAGAATGCCACATACCTGAGGTAACCTGTAATAAGCTAGACCTTTGGGTCCAGGTGTAGAGGATTAGTTCCATGCCCTCAGGGAGGATTTTGGCTTCATGATGTTGGGTCGATTTATATATTTTCCAGATTGCATTGACCATAAATTTCCATCCTCTTGTAGCAGATTCCCATTATTCTCTGCAAGTGGCTGATATATTACTAAAGCTGGTGCCATCCTTTACATGTCTCATAAATGTGCCTTCCTGCTTGACAGCTCACCAGGCCATACTGAAAGCACGGGGGCTTGCAGACATACCATAGCACCTTGTGTCCCAGTGGGCTGGTGGCTGCAGCTGCATCCAAACCATCGGTCTTGTCTCCATCAGTTGCTCTTTCCCATGTTAATCTGGGAGATAATTCCCTCTGATCTGCTCCTTCTTTCCCTGACTGCTCTCCCTTCTCCTTTCCAGGAACCTCAGCTAAGTCTACAACAAAAACTCCTGTATCCTTCTTTAGGAAAGGGGGTCTCTCTTTAGCCTTCTTTCCATGTTCTCAGACAAAGACTCACACAGTACTTTCTATAGAATGGATACTGACAAAATAACTTTCGATACATCTACCACTATCAGCCAGAGACTAGCTGGGACTCTCAAACAAACAAAACAACCAACCAACCAACCAACAAACAAAAATTTTTTCCTGTGACCTCCTTCTGGTGGAAGAGAGCAGGTTTAATAATCAAAAGGATTGCACCAGGAATTTAAAAAAAAAAAAAAAAGGATGTAAGAACCTCCAGAATGTGTCCAGGGCAGTGTAATAGACAGAGATGACAATCTTCACTTTTATGATTTAATTTGGACCGGAGTGGATGCTTGCCATATTCTCTTGAAATTGAACCTTTGGAGATCCACTTCCTAGTTCAACGTTTACCCTACTGTGAAAATGAAAATTCGTGGGAGATATGTAATACATTAAAATCACATATGTTTTTAGTATTGTACTGTGAATGAACTGACTGCTTCTCTCATGTGATGGCTCATGACCTATGAGGACTTATTCTTGAAGGTGACACCAAGGGACGGGCTCGCAAGTTGATTAGGATGCTGGCAGGTGGGGCCAGACAGCACAGTGAGTGTGTTATGCATGTCGGTGTGACAGGAAGAACCAGCCACAGGTCTGAGGACACAAGATGCCTCTCAGAAGAGAAGGCAAAAGTAATAGATCAAAGGGATGAAAAGACGCTGTGAGGAAAGAAGAGGTGCACGCACGCCAGGACACACGTAGGGATAACCAAGCCCGCTGGAGCACAAGTTCTCCACCAGAATATTCCATTTCAAACCTAATATGGCTGCCAGGCTCCTGCTGAGGTGTCTCATCCTAGCTCACCACAGGCCCCAGTCACTCTGGGCAGTTGCTGCCCCAAACCACTAGAACTTCCTTGAACTCTGTCTGAAGAGTGTCCTCCACACCTCCAGCCCTCTCTCTGGGCTGGTGCCCTCTTGTATTTCAGAAATTCATTCCTGACTCCCCCCTCTGACTGACAGAGCACGCTTGTGCCCATAGCACCCTGGTGTCTGGCTCTTTGAACCTCGGCTGGCTGCCCCGTGCTTCCCCTGTGACTTCCCTCGGTCTTCCACATTAGACCACAAAGGCCTGGAGAAGAGTGTGAAGTTAATCATCTTTACATTCTGGTGCCAAGCATGGAAAAGACCCTCAAAAAACAAATAATAATAACAAAAACAAATTTTGAGCAAATGAATTGAATAGCTTACTCTATTTTTTTTTTTTTTTTTTTTTTACAAAAGTGCAGCAGTGAATGAGTCTTTATTTCTCTGAGAAAATAAACCATGGAATTTTGGGAAAGAAATACTTTCTCCTCAAATATTTTGAGTGGTGACTTTTAGTTTTGTTTAGATAAAATAAACAGAGATGAAGCTGAGAAAAAAATATTATTTTCCAAGGGTTTTGTCACAACTGGACTCCTTTGGTGGAGAGAGAGCTGTTTCTGAACATCAGGGGTGTCTCACACTGGTGTAAAATACCACACTATCCTTAGGAGTACTTGATCAGATCAAGAAGAAGAATGGAAATGTGTTTCAGAGTGAGTGGGAATAAACGGCTAGCTTCAATCTAGGAACATACAAAGCAACTGGGGGGAGCAAATGTATTGTACTGTGAATGAACTGACTGCTTCTCTCATGTGATGGCTCAGGAGATGCTCATGAATGCTCATGCATTCAAGGGCGCCTGGGCGGCTTAGATGGTTAAGCCTCTGCTTTCAGCTCAGGTCATGATCCCAGGGTCCTGGGATGGAGTCCCGCATCGGGCTCCCTACTCAACGGGGAGCCTGCTTCTGCCTCTCCCTCTTCTGCTCCCCCTGCTTGTGCTCTCTCTCTCTCTGTCAAATAAGTAAAATCTTTAAAGAAAAAAAAAAAAAGATGCATTCAACACGTGTGAAGTGACCAAACTGAGTGGCCTGAGAGAAAGGTGAAGGGAGATCTCAACAAGGAAAGCCCGAGCCTAGGGCTGGACCACATCGCTCACGGAGGACCGGGCCACAGCGAGGAAACTTACGTGCTCACTTACAAATGCCATCCTCTGGTGATGGGGAGGGAGCAGGGTGGGCACAGAGGGTGAGAGCAAGGATGTGAGAATGCTGAGCCAAGGGCAGCAGGAAGGCAGGAGAGGGAGGGGTGAAAACCAGCCTACCTGACAGATGGAGGGCCCGGGAGGGATTGTATTTTCTGCTCTAATGGGCCTTGGAAATGAGACATTCCCGCTCTCCCACACTCTCCTGGAGAGTTCAAAGCCTCTGTACACAGGAGTTCTCAATTTCCAAGGCACTCAAGTGAGGCAAAATATATCTTTCCCACCTGTAGTTTCATTGACAAATTATTTACGAAGCTAAAAAGGCATTTTGCTGGCCCTTTGAAGAGGTTCCTTTTGTTCTTTGCCATGTGACTAAAAACAAAAGCCAACCAAAATTGCAGAAATAACTGCAACATACCACGTGGGTCAGATAATTCTCATGAATTCATGTGGGCCCTTTCCATGTGAAAGTGTTCTTGAGTAACAGGTATGGATGAGTTATGGTGTTGGGACTTCATCTGGCAACACCAGACATCACAAAGGACAGAAGCTGAGTTCCTCTGAGGCCTTTCCTGTGAGGGAGGGCAAGGGTCACCCAACTTGGATCCATGAACCCTTGAGAAGGTGAGGCCATCTGCTGGGCCCAGGTTCTCCTTGGTAACAGAGTAAGTCCCTGCCTTTTAGACCAGTCTTCTCTATAGGGATCCTCTGCCCAGTCACATCTGAGAAAATCAAACCAAACTCTAAAAGACAAGGGCTCTAATAGAGTACAGGATTTCCAAATCTCCAAGGCTAACATCCTACCAAGCATCATGACTAATTTGCACTTTTTTGTGTGTGATTTTAAACCTTTTTAAATTTTTATAAGCTAGTGAATATTTTTTTCAATAAATGGGTTGAAATAATATAAAAGCAAATATAAACAATAAGCATATAAGCTGGAAAAAATTTTGGCTCAGGGATTCTAATAACATAAAATTTTAATTAAGCATAAATTGACTTCTTAGAACTCTAAATTGGCTAGCATATTTAACATCCCAATATGTACTTATAATCATGTGTTATTGATATTTGTCCTCATCTTTATCTACAATATATACTGACTGAATTTCTATAACCCTTCGTTTTGGAAACCCTTGATTTACTGATAAATTTACTTCCAGGGTCTTTTTCCTTTCAAATATTGCAGCTTATACATGTATTTAAAAATTGCTTATACATACCTATCCACACTAATTTATTTACTTATTTTTTTTTAAAGATTTTATCTATTTATTTGACAGAGAGACAGCGAGAGAGGGAGCACAGGCAGGGGAAGTGGGAGAAGGAGAAGCAGGCTCCCTGCTGAGCAGAGAGCCCGATGCGGGCTCGATCCCAGGACCCTGGGATTATGACCTAAACTGAAGGTAGATGCTTAAGGACTGAGCCACCCAGGCACCCCCATCCCATTATACAAGCTTATTTTTGAAAAACAGCTCATCTATACATCCCAAGGAGAAATCTGATGGAGACAGCCAAGTTTGGTGAGTGTGCAATACTGCAATGCAGTTGTGACACTAACTGACCCAAGTTAGCACAGACCACACAGATTTAACACAGTCCCCAGGAATACCTCCATTACTTCAGGCACCAGCCATGAGTTCCAGAGTTCTCAGGCCACCCACGCTTCTGCCCAACTGGGCACAAATTCAGAGGGTTCTCATGATCCTCTCAGGTTTGATAATTCACTAGAACGACTCACAGAACTCAGGACAACACTCTAGGTAGAGTTCAGTTTATTTCAAAGGATATAAATCAGGGCAGCCAAAAGAAGAGACCCATAGGTGAGGTCTGGAAGGATGCCAGATGTAGAGCTACCCTGTCCTCGCCTCGTGGAGTCAAGGTACACTAGTCTCCTGGCGTGTCCACGTGTAGCTACCCACCAGCAAGTTTAATGGAGTTTCAGTGTCCAGAGTTTTTATTCTGCTTTCACTATGTAGACCCGATTGTTTAAATCATTGATTACGTGACTGAACTCAATCTCCAGCCCTTCTCCCCTTCCAGGAGGTGGGGCTGATATTACCTGGTTCAAAGCCCTAAATTTGTCACAATAGCTGAGGCACACGGCCTATCATTTGTTTACACAATTCATACATTTATCCACTTAGTCAGCACATACATATATCCTTATTAAGTTCCAGGCCTGTTTAAACTGTCACTGAGTGTGGCCTACAATTGAGTTGTGGGTTGGTGTTGCCCAGAAATGAATACTTCTGAACCTGAAAAAAAAAAAAAAAAAAAGAAAAGAAAAGTATTCCTGTAATATTAGAAGTAAGTTAGGGGGAGGGGAGGGGTAAGGTAGGGTGGCTAATGTTATCAAATGCCCTCAATCTGAGCAGGGACCAGGGAAGGAGTGACTGCCGTTGGGTGCCTATCTTCAGGTCAGTCCACAGGACAGACTTTCTAACAGATGAGTGTGGCAAAGAGGTTGAGCACCTTCGTGACTGGGGTGTGACAGAGCCAGTGAGTGAGGGGCTGGGACTGAACCAGGCTTCCTGACCCCAAAGTCCACCTCTTTTCCTTCCAATAGGGCATACCTACCATCGCTCTCACTTAGGATTGTTCCCAGGCAGTCTTTTTCCTGAAGCTTGGCTTCAGGATGTTGGGAGAATTGAAGGACACCGCCTCTTTTAAGGGAAAAGATTTCTGTTGAAATGTGAGCAACAGTTGGTTCACCTTAGTGGAAAAATGATACCCAGTGACCCCTAACAACTGTGTTCTCTCTCAGTCAGAACTGTGAGTGTTCCTTGGACTGTCTTTTTTCTTTTTCCATTTGGGAAAAAAGACCTGAGTGCCTTTTCTCTATGCGTCCACTTCACCCTCTATGCCTCCACTTTGACAAGCAGCCCACAGTATTAGTTATCACTGCTATATATCAAATTAACCGTCAGAACTGAGCAGCTAAAGACAACAAACACATCACCTCACACAGCTCAAGACATCAGTAATTTGGGAATGCCATTCTTGGGAACTTGTGTATGACAACCTCTCGTGGAGTCACAGCCAAGTTCTGGACTGGGGCTGCAGTCATCTGAAGGCTTGAGTGGGGCTGGATGATTTACTTATAAACTCTCTTAGGTAACTGCTGGTGAAATGTCTCAGATGTTCGCCATATAAACCTCCCCAGATGGCTGCTCACAACAGCAAAGGCAGCTGGCTTCCCCCAGAGAGAATGAATGATGAGACGACAGAGGATGGGTACAATGAAGTCAAAAGCTTCAATATGTTTTATAGCCTGGTCTTAGAAGTAACATACCAGAATCTCTGCTTGTATTTTCCTGGTGACACAAACTGACCCTGGTACAGTGTGAGAGGGAATTGCCAGGAGGCAGAAATCATTGGGGGTATTTTAGGAATTGGATACCCGAGTCCCCTTCTGACCACCAATGATTCCTGTCCCTCTCACATGTTAAATGCACTCACCTCCTCCAAAGAGTCCCCTTCCCCACCTCACCTCTGCCAATCTTACTCCCATTACAGCATCAGCTCAGGGTCCAGAATCTCATCATCAAAATCAGGTTCAGGAGCAGAAGAAGCCCATGACATAAAAAAGACAAGTTATGCAGCCAACATTGGTGGGGACAGGCAGAGGATAGATTTTTAGACATTCCTGTGTCCAAAAGGAAAAACTGGGAGTCTAAAGAAGCCCCTGATCCATAGTGATTCTGAAATCTCATTGAGCAAATGCTGGCACTTCCTGGATTAGGACTTAGTCCTACACCTGCCCAGAAATAACTCCATGGATCTTGGTTCTGCTTTCTGGGCTCTATGCTCAACCCTCTGAGTTACTTTTGTTTTTCATGACAGGTAATACATGACACTTAATATGAACAGTTTTCTTAACTTCCTCTGCTTCTAGAAGTTGGGGGGTTCAGAGGCTTCTTTTTATTTTGAATCTTCTTTCATTTTGAACTGCCTGTGTCAGTCCAAGCTGGAGGCATTTCCGGGTATATAATTCCCCTTATAACATTGTGGGTCTTGTGTGAATCTTATTGGGGTTTATATGAAAACCATATCTATAATTCCCTTCAATATAAGTCCTTTTCCACCTGGGATTTCTGCTGAGAAGTAGTCCTTGTAAATTTCTTAAAAAACCCTATTGTATGATTGAGAGTCCATGAAGCACACCCTTAAAATTTTGGAGCGCCTTTTTTTCTGATTGAATGGTACCCTAAGGTAAAATCTTTGATATTTCTGAGGTCTTTACAAAGGATTTTTTAGTCACACACTGTTTTCACTTCTGGAATATGCTTTTTTGAGAGTGTCCTGTATTTGATCTTTGCTCAGAAGACATTTTTTAATTTCAGCATCAATTGCCATCCAGAGAGGCTAAAAATCTTCAAAAACAGCAAACCTGGGCTCCTTTTACTTCAATGCATCACTCTCTTCTTTCATATGTTACCATAAGCAGCAAGAAGAAAGCAGGTGGCGCCTTCAATCCTCCTCCGTTACACCACCTGGTTCACTATATACATTTCCTACTGCCTACCTAGTACAGGAAGCAGTGTTTCGAAATACTATCACTGAGTAACAAAGATCCCCTTTCCTCCAGCATTCAGAAAGGTTCTCCTCCCTTCCCTTTAAGCCCCACCATCAGCCTCCTCAAATTCAGATTCTCCTAACATTTTGGTCAAGGCAGCTTAGGCTTTCCTCATTGTTCTCTGTAAAATCCCACTGCCACTAACGCTCATATTTTAGGTTGTTACGGAAACATTCTCCTTCCAGTTACCAAAATCTGATTAGGTATCTACTTTTGTGTAGGAACAAAATAACTATCAAAACATGGTAGCTGGGGGGCACCTGGTTGGCTCAGATGGTTAAGCAACTTTCTTTGGCTCAGATCATGATCCCAAGGTCCTGGGGTCAAGGCCCGCATCAGGCTCCCTGGTCAGCAAGGAGCCTGCTTCTCCCTCTCCTTCTGCTATTCCCCCTGCTTGTGCTCTTTCACTCTGTCTGCCAAATAAATAAATTTTAAAAATCTAAAACAAAACAAAACAAAACATGGTAGCTGAAGATAGCAAATATATATTATGTGACAAGGTTCCTGAGAGTCGGGAATCTGGAAGCAGCCCAGCAGAGTGGTCATGAGTGAGGATCTCTGATCAGGCTGCAGGCAAGACATCAGCTGGGGCTGCAGTCATCTGAATGCTTGAGTAGGGCTGGGGAATCATGTGCCCATTGGCAGGAGACTTTGGTTCCTCACCCCGGGGGCTGCCCATGACCTGGTAGTTGACTTCCTATGGAGAGACACTATTTTGAGAGGGAGAGAGTGACCAAGACAGAAGCTGAAGTGTTTTCTGTAAACCCATCTTAGTAGCGACCTGCCATCACTTCTGCCATATTCTAGTGGTCACAGGGATCAATCTTGGTACAATACGGGAGGCAATCCTGCAGGGACACTACAGGAGGCAGAGGTCATAGGGGGTTGGGTGACAATACTGCTGATTCTTGACATCTGCTTTCCCTGGCCATCCACTGCAGCAGACCCTGAGCGTTTTTCAGTTTGCTCAAAGTTCTTACCATCAAGGAACTGGGCCACTTCCTCTCAGGAACACTGTATGCATAAACTTAATGCAACAATTCAGTGGTTAAACATAGCCATAAACTCTTTCCTCCAGCTTAGTGGATGTGAGTAATTCTCTCTGAGGCATTTACAGAAGAAGAGAATTTAGATCAATAGCCATGTTTTCCCATAACAGAAGTACACTCCAACCCTACAGTCTGACTTGTGCTTTTTTTTTTTTAAAGATTTATTTATTTATTTATTTGACAGAGAGAGAGAGAGAGAGAGATCACACGTAGGCAGAGAGAGAGAGGAAGGGAAGCAGGCTCCCTACTGAGCAGAGAGCCCGATGTGGGACTCGATCCCAGGACCCTGAGATCATGACCTGAGCCGAAGGCAGCGGCTTAATCCACTGAGTCACCCAGGCGCCCCTGACTTGTGCTTTTGAATTTGATTTGGTGTTGGCTTGCTATTGGGAGGAAACACAGTGACAGCTGTACCATGGTATAAACTTTTCATTTTTGAATGTAAAAGTCCTAGATGCAAGTTACATGGGAATATATGCCACATGACTCCTACCAAAACACAAGGAGTGAAGACGTTCTGCTCTTGGTTCAACCCTCCATGGAACAAAGGGTTTTTTCCTCAGGGTTAGCCATGCAGGGAGAAACTGTCCTGACTTCAACTGCCACCTCCCTTTCTAGGTGAAACATTTCAGGCAAAGAGCCCAAGGCTCCTCTCTAGACTCAGGACAGGGAGGAGGCCCAACCCTGTATTTGGAGCCAGTCCTCCAATAAGAGAGACTACAATGGTGTAGTCTCTTGGTATGAAACCCCCAAAATGCTATAGGGAATGAGAGCTAGTGTAGACTTTGAAAATATTTGTTGGTTTTTATTTTGACTCCTTAAACCACAGAAGTATTGCATGTTTGTAAAAGAGTTTTAATTTTACACACACACACACACACACACACACGTATATATATATAACTTATTGTAAGTATGTATGTGTATGTATATATACATGCACATATATTTATAAAGTGTGAGTTTATATATAACGTATACACTCTAGGGGAAGTAGATTATAATTTTCTAGCCTTTTCCCCATATATCCCCATATATCCCATATTTCCCCATTTATCATATGTCATAAATTTAAAATAGTTCATCATTCAACAGGTATTGATTTACCCGGCATACTGGGGCATAGTAGTGGGGCGGGAAAAAGAACATTATAGATCATACATTCTCTATAATGTGGGGAGAAAACAACAAGCCAGATAAATGGCTAATTATATAGTATATTAGAAGGAGTTAAATGTCCTGGAAAAATTCAAACAGGGGGAGGATAAGGGGAGTCATGGTGGGAGAGGATTGTGGTTTGAAATAGAATGATTAGGAAGTGCTTCACTAAGAAGGTGACATTTGAACAGATTTGGAGGAAGTAAAGGGGCAAAGCATGGGAACCCCCAGGGCCAAAAGCATCCCAGGCAGCAGGAACAGCAAATGCAAAGTTCCTGCGACAGAAACATGTCTGAGGGGAAAACAATAGAGAGGGGATCCGATTGGTGGGAACTTTTTTTCTCATGAGTGCAAGGATTTGAGTTACCTGAGGATAGCGACCCTGGGGAGTTTGCCCCTCATAGGTCCTGTGCCTATCAAGTTCTGATGAACGGTCACTTCCCATCCTAACCCAGTTCCACAGTTCCTAGCCAAAGTCTTGATACTTATGGAATATAGAATAGTATGGCTTTAGGAAGAGTGGTTGTTACTTACACTGTACTATAAAACATCCCCAGCTGGGGTTGCAGCTAGGGCTGGGGCAGCTTCTGTCTTCAAATCCATGAATAGTGCTGCGGGGAAATGTATGCGTATTCATTGACAATGGGCCCAGTGGAAACCAGAAACAACCTTACATCATTTCAGCTCAGGTTTTGCTGCCAAATAAACAATGGCAAGATTTCTGCTTTCAAGCCTGGTTCTTCCCTCTGGCATGGAGAAAGTCACCAGATGTGATGCTGGAGAGAAGACATTTATTAGAACGTGGAGTACTAGTATCAGGCTTAATGAAAGCCATGTTAATATCTCCTATGGTCTAACTTGCCTTAGTTTCCTTTTCCTCCCCCCAAAATACAAAAAACAAAACAAAACAAAGAAAAACCCCAACCACTCTGTCCCCAGAATGAATCCACACACACCTCAGTGTCCCTCTGTCCCACCCATAGCCCCCCTCCAGGGCCATGTAGGGGAAGGGAGGGTGGGTGGCCTCAGGTCTCTTCCAAGAAACTACTCCATGGATGATGGGGCCAAGAAGGGAGAGAGGATGGACAATCTAGTTTACTGCCTCCTGCACATCCTGATGACAACCTAGGCTCTCCCCTGAGCTAGGTTGTGGCAAGGTGAGTGTATTAGTGCTTATCGGCTACTATGACAAAAAATACCATACACTCGGTGGCTTAAAAAACAAATTTTTATTTCTTAGAGTTCTGGAGGTGGGAAGTCCAAGACCAAGCTGCCAGCAGACCCGGTGCCTGGTGAGAACCCATTTCCTCATTCATAGATGGTGCTATGATCTGAATGTTTTGTCCTCCCCCAAAACATCATGTGTGAGATTTCTGATGTCCAGTGTGATACAAAAAGAAGTCTGAACCCTGGAAAAAGGTCCTCATGTGATCATGCTGTCACCCCAGTCTCAGACTTCCAGACTTCAGAACTGTGAGAGAGACATTCTTATGGTTTGTAAGATATCCCGGCTGCAGTACTTTGTTATTGCAAAGCACAAATGGACCCAGACAGATGGCCATCTTGCCGGTTTCCTCCCATGACGGGAAGGGCAAGGGGGCTCTATGTGATCTCTTTTATGAGGCCATAATCCCATTCATGAGGGCTCTACTCTCGTGATCTAATCACCCCTCAAAGGCCCTACCTCCAGATGCCATCATATGGGGGTGTAGTTTAGAGCAGAGAACACAAACATTCAGGAAGGATTTTTATTTCCCAGATGCTCCGAGGGGGTTATTTTGCTCTTTCTGCTCTTGGTCTAAGATGCAAAGGAATCAGGACCCCACCTGGCATGACACCTCTTGACGTTTTCCTGTGGGAAAAGCTGCTGCAAATTGCTTTTTGGTAGAATAAATATCTGCCTCTGGGTTCAAATCCTGACTCTACCACCTGCTAGGATGCCTCCATTTCCCTGTCCCATTTCAATCAGCTAAGGCACGTATGATGAATGGCATAATTCTTGGCCTCAGATGTTAACCAAAAAAATCAATGTCACTTTCCTCTCCTCTATAATTCTGGGTGTGACAAAAAGGAAGCCCATCCATCTAGTTCACGTCCACTTTTGTGTAGGCCCTTCTTTTCATGCTACTAAAAAAAAATGGTTTTGAAAAGCTATAACCAGTTAGGGCAATATAAACCTTGAAACAGGAAGTTGGAACTGCTTCAGAACTAATATTCTATCCCTCAGATACCTGAGTAAAGAGGTCTTACTCCTAAGAAGGCCTTTTGGCAACAATTTCCCTCAATTTTTGTTTGAAAATGTCTTTATTTCTCTTTCATTTTTGAAGGGCAATTTCACAGGGTAAAGAATTCTAAGTTGGTGGGGTTTTTCTCTCAAAACTTAAAATATTTCACTCCATTCTCTTCATGCATGCATGATTTCTGAAAAGTCATTTGTAAGTCTTATCTTTGGTTCTCTAGGTAATCTGCTTTTTCTTCTGGTTTCCTTCAAGACTTTTCCTTTACTTTTGATTTTCTGCACTTTGACCAAGATTTGCCCAATTGTGTGGATTTGTTTTGTTTTGTTTTTGGCATTTATCCTGCTGGTGTTTTCTGAGTGCTAGTTGTTCCCTGACACTAATTTGGAGAAATTTTCAGTCATAGTTGTTTCAAATATTTCTTCCGTTCCTTTCTCTCTTTCTTGTCCTTCTGGCATTTCCATTGTGTGTGTGTACCTTTTGTGTTGTCCCACAGTCCTTGGGTAGCCTCTCCTCTTTTCTCTTTGCTTTGCAATCTGGAAAGTTTCTGTTGTCAGATCCCCAAGCTTGAGTCTTTCCTCAGCTGATTCCACTCTACTAATTAGCCCATCAAAAGCATTCATTTCTGTTACAATATTTTTGATCTCTGGCATTTCCTTTTGATCATTTCTTAGAGTTTTCATCTTTCTGCTCATATTATCCATCTGCTCTTGCACATTGTTTACTTTTCCCCTTAAAGCCTTTAGCATATTAACTATAGTTTTAAAAAAATTCCTGGTCTGATAATTCCAACATCCCTGTGGTATCTGACTCTGGTTCTGATGCTCATTCGGGCTCTTCTGATGGTCTTTTTTTTTTTTTTTTTTTTGCCTGTAAGTGTGCCTTGTAATTTTCTGTTGTTAGGCAGGCATGGTGTATTGGTGGAGGGACCTACTGTAAAAAGCCCTTTAGTGACACGTTGGGTATGGGAATGTGGGAGCGCTCTACAGTCCTAAGATGTGGTCTTGGACTTTTGGTAAGCTTGTATCCTTCCACTGTGAATTTTATTAGGTCTTTTCAGTCACCTGCGTCTTCTTAGGTGAGGTAGCATGGCTGGAGGGAGTTGGAGTTGGATAGGTCCCTTCCCCCATGGTGGTTAGGCTCTGATTAAACCCCAGCAGGTTAGACTCTGGTTAACTAGTTTCTCCTGAGGGCAGGACTTTGAGGAAGAACAGAATGCTCTGTATTTCAAAATGGTTCCTTTCTGCTTCCCCTGCTGGAAGCAAGAGGGGGTTTTTCTTTGATCTTCTCTTTGAAAATCTGGTAGAGCTCCAGTAGGTAAAACTCACAGAAGTGGGGTACTCCCTTATTCTGGGTCCCCCTGGGCTTTTTATCTCTTAGTTCTCCTACCCCAGCACTGGTTCCCACGGAGGTTTCTGCTTGTGACTGTCTGTTCTGATAAGTTGTGATTCTCTGTAGCCAACTGTTTGTCTCTCCAACTTTGGGTACAGTGGTTTACTGGGTGATCTCACTTTTGTGACGAATCTAAGAAGAGACGTTGATTTTTCAGTTCATCCAGCATTTTACTTGTTGTTAGAATGAAGACATCTAAGCACCTTACATGCTGGACCAGAAACCAGAAGTGGCTTGTCTTTTCCTAGCAACATCTTCCTGCTAAATGTGTATCCATATGTCCCACATTACTAGCAAAGATGTGAGAGAGCTGTTGCAGCTCCCCAGTAGACCCATCAGGTTCGTTCCATGTCTCCATGCCTGGAGCTGTGGTTTCCAAGCAAGGGGGCACTCCCTGGGGAAAGAATCTTCACTGGGGCCTGGGAAAGAACACCAGAACTCAATTTATATTTATTTTTTATCTCAGTTTTCTATTTCTCTTTTTGTAGGTTTTACAGCGTGCATGAGAGATTTGTGTAGAAATACTTATGTATACTTTCTAAATAAATCATGGGGCTACTTGCTCAGACATTTTGAATGATAAGAATTGTGTTCAAAATAAAATGGAGACCACTGTTTTAGAGATTGACAAGGTAATTTCTCTACTGGTGAAAATGGTACATTTGGTTCCTTCTAAAATAACATGATCATTTTCCCCCTCTCTTAACAGAGATTTACCCAAGTACATATGTTTTGTCTTGTTTTGTTTCAATGAAGCCCTCAGATCTTTGGAATAATATTGTACTTTTGCACTGATATGTTAATGTTTCGTGTCCATTCCTTAAATTTAAAAAAGAAGTATTTTTTTTTTTCCTCTTCACTTTCTCTCTGCTGTAAAAGTTTCCATGCTGGCAAATGGAGTCAAGCCAATTTAGTCTTGCCAAGAGGGAGGACCAAGACTGTTGATCTCCAGGTTAGAAAATAGCCTTCTTTTTTCTTATTTTTCTTTTTTGTTGGGGTGTGGGAAGGAGGGGCCAGTGGTCAGTGTTTACACTCTCTGGGCCCCTGAGAAGCCAACAGGTGGTTCTGTGGTTCTGTACTCTGGAGCAGTTCCTGAGACACAGCCAGAGAACTTGTTCCCAAAGGGACAAAAAGTCACCTATTGCCTCTTGTACCCAAGCATTTCAGATATAGATACTCTAGCTTCACTGTATAATCATGGAGGTAATGGCAATTTTCAATGACAGGCCTTGAAAACTGGCAAAGATTAAGAAAAGGCTCCCATTTTCCTCCCAAACACAAGTTGACACTAGCACCTGGTTTGTCTAGGATTCGGGGTTGGAAGTCAGCAAAATTACAGAGGCTATAAGACAATACTTGCCATGGTAGGCAGTCCCAGCCCTGGTGGGAGTTTGGAACAGGGGTCTGTTGTGATGTCTGGCCTCCACCAACCTTGTGAATGGGTTAGTGAGGACAACTCTGCCTGCCTCAGTGTTGCTGTGAAGTCAGATGAGATCAACTACCAATGAGGAAGAGCTTGGAAATCCCTGGGCCCCACACATGAAAGAAGGCCCCCCTGCTGTCCAGGTGGCCACTTGGGCTCATCTATGTCAGCACCACCACCCCCACCCCATCCAGGCACCCCCAGGTGCCCAGAGACACTTTGCGTCTATGATTCCACCAGCAGAATCTCTCCTTCTTCTATCCATGCACCAAAATGTCCCTGTCCATGGCGTACTCATTGCTGGTCACTACCACATATAAAAAGCATTTGAATGAGGAATTCTAGAAACAGAGTTTCAATGTAATTGAAAACCTATAAATTTAAATTAATTTCAATTTTTATAAAACAGATTTTTGGCAAGGTGTTGGGAGGCCAGGTGGAGATACTAAAGCGTAGAAAGCCCCTGGGGTACCCTTTAAACCATTGTTTTCAATCCTGGCTGCACATTAGAATCACCTGAGAAGACTTTAAAATTCCTGATGCCACAGGGGCACCCCTGCCCAGGGCCATATTATAATTTTTGTGAGCCTCTTCCTCTAAAAACATATTGAATATCACATTTTACTACTGCAGTGGTATAAAGACAGGTATGTTAATATTACGTATTAAAACCTTTTCTTTGACCTGAAAACTCATTTTCTTCTTTTGATTTTAAACAAAATAAGAACATTTTTTTAGTGTGCCTGGTGGGCGTGTCATTCCCGCCAAGAAGAGCTAAATCAGAACTTCTTGGGTGGAATGGAGGCCTCAGTGTTTTCTAAAGGTCCCCAGCCATTCCAGCAAATAGCAGAACTTGAGACCTGCTTTTAACCAACCAAGAAGGAATGCCTACTTGACCGGATTGGTGCAAAATAGACTAAAAAGGTCACCTCTTCTCATCCTAATGGACCAAAGTTAGCCAAGGTCGACCTGAAGAAACCTTGCCTCCCTCCACACCCAGAAATTCTGGCAGAACAAAGCATCCCTTACTCCTTTATCATCATACCTCAGGCATTCAAACCCCTGCCTGCCTGATAAGAAACAGAAAGATCTGTACACCCATCTCCTTTCTAGATGTAGAAACAGCTGTTGCTGAAGTACCTGGTCCAAGGTCATGGAAATGTCTGAAGCCAGAACATGCCCTGAGCCCCGTCTGCACATCTCAGTATATGTTGCAACCCCTCAAGAAGGAACTCACAGGCCCCAAAGGGCAGAACCAGGAAAGTCTCTTGAGCGCAAAATTTGCGAGGTCCTTCCATCTGCTCATGAGCAACCATGATCCCAGGAGGGGCAGTCCCTCTCTGGGATGGCATTACATACAGATCACCTGAGAATAGAATGAATACATCAGACATTACAAGACATTCCACCAGAAACCTTATTATGGGCACAAGCCCTACCATGCTGACATAGGGTTCAGAGAGAGAAGGAAGAAAAGGTTGTAACAAGAAGTTGCAGGTGTTCTGGGAGATGGGAAAGTGATTTCAGCTTCTTTCATATCCAGCGACATCTTTGGAGCCATGTGCCTTTCCTTCCTCCCTCCCCCCTTCCTCCTGTTCTTCCTTCTTTCCTTCCATCAACAAACGCTTGTTGGGAACCTACTCCTAAATGGGTGGGCCACTGTAGAACGTGTCTAACAAAGAAGAATGTGTTCCTACCCAACATCCCAGATTTGCAGCCCTGGGGGGAGAAAGGCAGGCATGTAGGTAAGTTATAGAACAAAACCGGCAGTTCAGATATATGGGAGCATGAGTAAAGGGCACATTCCTGTGCCCCAGGGGCTTACGGGAGCTGGTATCTTACAACAGAAGTATTTTGAGCTGAGTTTTAAAGAAGGTTCCTTAGTTGTCATGGAGATGGGATTGGTCTATGAGAATGCACAGAGCGAGGAACTGGAGGGGAGCTCAAGGGTTCTCCGGTGTTATTTACTCAAGTGTTTCCCATTAGGAATCAGGGCATTAATTAACTGCAACCACCTCAGTCATTTGGCGGGGGGGGGGTGCCTTTTCTGCAAATGCAGCTAGAGCTAGAGAATTTCTCTAGCCAAGTTCTAGAGAAATTCTTTTTCCCTTCTTTGTGTACCTCCTGAAACCAAATTATAGTTATGGCCCCCTACACCTGCATTTTCACAGGGTTTCCCATAGCAATCAAATTATGAAATGGGAGTAGGTGCATAGATAAGACAGAGATGGAAATAGTGCCCAGTACAATGAAGGAAAGTGTTGTGAGGGATGAAGCTTCCAAGTTCATGAACAATTTATGTTTTCCTGAAGGTGGTCCTTTGTAAGTGCCAAGGCCATAGCTTACCTGGAACTCTCAGAGCCTGTTATTGTTTGCTGGTTATTACAGATCACACCAAAGCTATGCCTAACCAAGCTCAGCATAGATCAAGGGCTTTTAAAGGGTTTTTATTTTGCATCACTATTTTTAGCTATTGCATAGAAGAAGATTGAAAAGAAACCTATCAAAACATTAACGGTTTGTGCTTGAGTGGTGATGGGATTTTTGACTTCTTTTTCTTCTCTCTCTCACATATTATTTTAATTTTTTTATCTTGAATTAATTACAGACTCACAGCAAGTTGGAAATATTGTGCAGAAAGATCCTATGTGTCCTTCACCCAGCTTCCCCCAGTGGTTGCATCTGACATAACTATAATACAATCACTGAAACCAGAAAGTTGACCTCAGTACAGTATGATAAACTTGACTACAGATCTAACTCAGATTTCACCAGTTTTTACATACACTCGTGTGTGTGTGGGGGGGGGTGTCTGTGCAGATTCACCAGATCTATAGATTTGTGTTTTCGTATTTTAAAAATCTTTTCATAATAAGAATGTATATGTCTTACTATAAAGAGAAAAGCTTTACTCAAATTCTTTTCTGGAAGTCTTTCACGGCAGGGGAACCCTAAATATATAAATTTTTAAGTACAAAATTATTAATTGTGGAATTACTTATAACAAGCAACCTTAAGGCCCACAAGGGTCCAATTAGAAATAATTAAGCTGAATTAGCTAGAGTACATTCACTGATGAATTATGTGTAGATCTATGAACTGCTGGTGATAAAAGTTTGTGATAACATAGGAAAATGTTTGTGATGAATTTAAATGAGAACCCAGTACCAAACAGTGCAAGTGTGGGATGTGACTATGGACAGAGATGAGGGCACGGGGTGGGGGAACATACCCAAACTCTTCTTTTTATTTTTCCTTGTTTCCCCCAATTTCCTTATTGAACATGTCTCATTTTAAAATTCATTGCCTTGTGATCATATTAAAATACAGATTTTGATTCAGTCAGCTGGGACCCGAGTAGCAAGTAAGAGGCCAAGATTTTTATTTCTAGCAAGTTCCCAGGTGACCCAGATGCTCCTGTTCAACAGTCCATACTCTTTAAACAACGGATTATTAGCAAATGGACCTTTAGAAATAATAAGGAGCTTCTTACATTGAAAACTGACCTCAAGTGCCAAAGCATAATTCCCCCCACCAAAATCCAATAAATTTCCCTTTCTTTACAGATTCCCCTTGGAATTTCCAAGTAACAGATGGAGAGTTGGCCTTGCCAAGCCCAAGACAGTGGGATTATTCCTTTGTTCTAAGTGATTTTGTTTACCGAAGGTGGGAGCACAGTTTTCCATTTGTGGGGTGGCCTTGTCTTTCAGCCAAAGCTTGAGTCTTGTTGATTCCTTGCTTTCCCTGGGAGGACTTATTTTGCCCCCTTATCATCATGGCACCCAAAACCAGGTATCTACCTGGAACCCCAAAGAAGGAAAAGCTCAGTGGGGTGAGGCACTCCTCAGACATGTAACCCTTGTCCTCAATAGCCACCTGCTTAAGAAAAGTAATGCGAGGAACAGAGAGACTTCCTTTATCTTTTGGCAGCCTCAACTGTGAAGCACTTTATTTTTCTTTTAATCTTTCAGCAGGGGCTGTTTCTGCTCTAAGCGTTGCCAAATTAGATTACGGCCCAGAAATTTCTATTTTTAAAATACCACAAAGTGTTTTGTGTGAGTCAATGAAGCAGTATAAGAAGACTTTTATTTGGTTTGTCATTTATAGATTTCAGTGCTCTTCTGTAAATATGACTTGACCTCTGTAATGTTATTTCTTATTAAAACTCATGCATGTTCTATGTAGAATATATGGACTTTTTAAAAAAACATGTTTTATTTATTTATTTGACAGACAGAGGTCACAAGTAGGCTGAGAGGCAGGCAGAGAGAGAGGAAAGGAAGCAGGCTCCCTGCTGGGCAGAGAGCCTGATGTGGGGCTCGAACCCAGGACCCTGGGATCATGACCTGAGCCGAAGGCAGGGGCTTTTAATCCACTGAGCCACCCAGGTGCGAATATATGGACTTTTTATCATGTAAAATTAAGAAACTTAATTCTTCCATAAGCTTACTACCTATAATGGTGTTTTCTGTTTTGTTTTCACCTAAATGTAATATACATGTCTCTTTTTTGTTAAGCTGTTATCATACCATGTTAGCAGTTTTGTAATATCTGTTTTATTTTACTTGACCTTCAGAATGGCCTTGGGAGGAGGCAGGGAAGATATCATTAACTGCAGGTCACTGGAGTTGGTTCAGCCGTGATAACATTCCTGTCACTCATAGAAACTCCTCCTTCTAGAGCTCAGTCCAGCCCTTCTATGGGGACACTCCCTGTGAAGGCTAATCATTGCCTAGACTGTTCTATGAATACAAATGGATAAAATAGATTAATGGAGGAGAAGGGAGAAATTATTCCTAAGTATTAATTGGATAAAATGGAATTTATGGAGAGCTCTCATCTTTGAAGAAGTGGCTGATGTCCCCTAAATTTCATTTTCTTCCAGCCTAGAAAATGACACTACTCAGAAGTGTATTAAAACCACATCCCCAGTAAACATGTGGCAGTATGTGCACGCGGAGTGCCACAGTTAAGGAGAACCTGATGCTCTAGAACCACATGCAACGAAATGAACTAGGGCATTCATAAACACAATATTGAGGGAAAAAAAGCTAAGTACAACAGGAGACACACTGCATGGCTGCATTTATGCAAAGTGCAAAAAACAGGCTAAACAAAGCTGTGATATTAGAGGCCAGGAGAGGGGTTCTCCCTGGGGCCCTGGTGACCAGAAGGGACATACACAGGATTCTGGAAGCACTGGTAACATTTTACTGCTCTTCCTCACTCCCCCTCCCCTCCCCTTCTCCCCCTCCCTCTTCTTCTCCTTCCGCTTCTCCCTCTTCTTCCTTTGACTGTGGGAAACAGACTTTGTTTCTTAAGCACATTGTTACAGTACGATTGATATACGAACAGCTGTAAGTATCTAATATATACCACCTCATGATCTTGGAAAGAAGTATACACCTGTGAGACCATCACCACCGCAATCCATGCTGTAACATTTCCATCACCTCGAAAACATTTTTTTCCAGTCCCCTTTGTGAGTATGCATGTGTGTGATAAGAATACGTAATGTAAGATCTGCCCACACAGTAAATGCTTAACTATTCAAAACAGTATTATTGACTCTAGGTAGTTGCTGTACAGTAGGTGTCTACAACTTACACATCTTGTAGACCTGAAACTTTTTTGTTGGATTAACCCCTGCCCACACCCCACACCACCAGCCCCTGGCAATCACCATTCTACATTTGACTTTTTTAGATGTCATGATCATGTAGTGATCTTTTTTCTGTGTCTGATTTATTTCACTTAGAATAATGTCCTTCAGTTTCATCTGTGTTGAGGCAAAAGGCTGGATTTCCTTCTTTTTATTTTTAAAGCTAAATAGTATTCGGTGTAATATATTATTACATTTCCATGCATCATCGATAGACACTTCGGTCGCTTCCCTGTCCTGACTGTTATGAAAAATGCTGCAGTGAACAGTCGGCTACAGATATTTCTTTGAGATCCTGATTTCGATTTCTTTGAATAAATACTCAGAAGTGGGATTGCTGATATATGGTATCCCCATGCTTAATGTTTTAAGGAAGCTTCGTACTGTTTTCTGCAGTATCTGTATCCGTGTGCATCCCCACTAACAACATACCAGGGCTCCTTTTCTCCACATCCTTGAGGACACTTTTTTTTTTTTTTTTTTAAATAATTGCCATCTTAACTGGTGTGAAGAGCTCCTCATTGTGGTTTAGATTTGTATCTCCTTGAGGATGAGTGATGTTGGGTACCTTTTCATGTACCTGTTGGCCATCTGTATGTCTTCTTGGAGAAATATCTGTTAAGTTCCCCTGCTCATTTTTACAATTTGTTTTTTTGGGTTTATTGTTGTTGTTGTATTTATGGAGTTGTGGGAGTTCCCTCTATATTTTGGGTATATGGCTTGTAAATATTTCTCCCATTCTGTGGTTTGTGCTTTGTTTTGTTAATTTTTTTTTCCTGCACAGAACCTTTTTAGTTTGATGGAGTTCCCACAATAAGCACCCCCTTACACAAACCACACACTTCTAGGATGTGGTGAGGGGCTGTGAAGGAAATACATCCAGTGAAGAGATAGAGAAAGTGCTGCTGCTTAGTCCTTGTAAGTAGGGTGGGTCGGGGTGGGGGTGGGGGGCTCTCTGAGCCATGGGCAGGACTCTAAGACTAAGGGTAAATTCATCCCAAGGAGAGTTGAAAGGTGCAGAGGGAATACACAGGTAACATCTGGGAATAGAAGGGTGCTTGGCGTTTTGGGGAGGGACGGAAAGGAGGTCAGAGGGCGGGAGAGTGCGGGGAGGGCCAGACAGAGGAAGGGTCCTACGGTAAGGCAGGAGCCAAGTCAGGGGAGAACTGGGGCCTTCGGAGGCTATTGTAAGGAGTTTAATTTTATGCTAAGAGCAAAAAGAAACTACCCACGGCTTTCAGCAGGGCACGTGGATTTGACTTACCTTTTAGAAAGACCACGTTGGAGCCTATTTGGATAGACTGAGTGTGGAGGGACAGTAATGAGGTAATTGTCATAGGCTGCGTAGAAATGATGGCGACTCAGGAGGATGGTAGTGCAGGAGAGGAAGGAAGGGACGTGAGCAGGCAGGAGAGATCTGGACAGCAGCACTAACAGGACAGACGGCTCCTGGGTCATACGGACCAGAGGGAGAATGGGAGAGTCAGGGTGTGAAATATAGAAGGGCAGCAGGGGTGGGACGCTGCTGGAGGGGACAAGTCCGAAGTTAGAGATCCAGGCTTGGAGCTCGGGGAGAGGGTCTGGCTTGGAGATAGAAATCTGGGGATGGGGACGCCTGGGTGGCTTTGTTGACTAAACATCAGACTCGGTTTCAGCTCAGATCGTGATCTCCTGGTTGGGAGATAGTGCCCCATGTTGGGCTGCCTGCTGAGCTGGGAGTCTGCTTCCCGTCTGCCCCTCCCCCTACCTCTCGTGCACTCTTTCTCTCTCTCATAAATAAATAAATCAATTAAAAAAAAAAAAGAAATTTGGGAATGGCTAACATATGTGCCCTGTAAAGCCTGCTATACTGGATGAACTTCCTTCAGGGAGAACTGATAGAGGAAAATGATAGGCCTGCTTCCAGCTCTGAGGCTCTCCCCATCTGGAATTAAGCCAAAGGAGGAGCCAGTAAGGAAGACCAGAATGGGGTGCCCAGACTGTGTGCTGTCACAGGACCCCAAGGGGTCATGGTCAGTGCACAGGATAAAGCCCATGGTCAGCGGAGAAGCCAGCAGGAGCTCAGTGATGAACTTGGCACGAACCCAGCAGTGGATGGTGTTGGTGACCGTGGTTGTATCTGCTGAGGCTGATGACTCGCTGGGGGGTGCGGCAGCCAGATGCCAATGTTCCAGGGCTGAACTGAAGTTATTTGAATTCTTAAGGTCAAAGGGTAAAGCTGTAATGTGGGCGGCTTGAAACTGGGTTTGCAGCCACTATGGGAGTCTGGTACCCTCAGTTCGACTCGCTGAACATTACTGCCTCGGTGGGGACCCATGTGGGTTCCTGACCCCTCCAGGAAGCTGGAGCCCCTTTGCCCACCCTCACACACCGCCACACCACTGTTTCCGTCCTCTTCCCACACAGTCCACCCACCAGCCCTGCTAACTGCTCAAGGGCGGCCCCATCACGCACCCCCCACCCCCGGGCTCTAGCAGGCGATGCTGTGAGCTACCAAGGCCTTGCGGCCAAAGGTTCTGGTTCAGAAAGCGTCCCCATGCCAGGACACGGTGGCAGCAGGCGCTGTAAATACAGGATGTGGGATACATACTGAATGCTGGCCTTCCTCTGTTTTATTGCCAAAGGAAAATTTTTCTGGAAGCCACCAGCCCTTCAGGTGGAACTGAAAGAAGGGAGGGACGCGGCTTAAGTTGTTTGCAGCAAATTTTTCCAGGCGATATGAAAGAAGTATTTATCGGGGCTGGGAGTGAAGGCCGGGCAGGAAGAAAGGGCAGAACTGTGCCGTGACAGGAAATGTCTGTAAATGGGAGGGGGAGAGGCAGATAGGGAAGTCCGTGAAGCTGATGGTGTCTTCCCATCTAGAGGACAGTGTCTGTAGATTCCATGTTTCTAAACAAAGGGAGGTGTGATTGCAAGAGCCGAAGGACAGGTGCTTGCTCACTCATTCGATTGGTCTTTACGGAGAACCTCCAATGGAGAGGGAAAATTAAAAGGGAATCAAGGAAGCCAAAAACATTTAAAGTTGCTGAGAAATCTCAAGCCTAATGAATTGTTTTAGATGAGTTTAAATAAAAGAGATGCGAGGCAAAGAGTCTGTATCAACATGATTTCCTTGGGTCTCAGCTCATGAAGGGTCCTGAGCCTACAGGGCTGACGGTGACTTCTCTCCCACATAAAGGAGGTCAGAGTGGAGCGGATAGTCTGTCCGGGGCTGCTTGGTGGATCTATGGATTTGTCAGGGATCCTCTCTGTCATGCTCAGGACTGTCCCTGTCCTCTTGGTCCTTAAGCTCAAGCCACTTGGGTCAAGGTTGAGGGAGAAAGAATGACATGTGTGCTCTGCTCTAAGGAAATTTCCTGGAGGTCCCAGGAAATAGGCATTGCTGATCGCCTCTGATTAGCTAGGATATCCAAATGTGGCCTTGTGTAGCAACAAGCGAGGCTGGGAATGTCTTTTGTTTGGCCAAAATGTGGATTTTGTTATTTTGGGAAAAGGAAAGAAGGGCTATTTTTGTCCGCCACAGAGGCTGACGTATAGAAATGGGATATACAAAACAGTTAAGAGAGGTGATGATTCACTTTAGAGATGATGTTTGATTTTACCCCCATAGCTAAAGGAACATGGCTCAACATGGAAGGCTCTCCACGGTAGTGCCCCAACCGACCAGTCCAAACCTTTGTCCACGACACATCTGATCCTTGCACTGAACTGGTAATCCCTTAGTTCTGAGCCTTGGCTTACGTCATCCCAGCATGGATTTCAATTCACATGCTAGGGATTGTGTGAAGCCACTGGGTTAAGCAAGTGGGCAAAGAACAAGCAATCCCCAGGAAGGATCCTTGTGCACACACACATACATACGCACACAGGAACACACACACGTACATGCATGTGCCCACATGTAAATGACTCAGCCAGAAGGGCTTTCCCCTGGGCACAGATTAGAGATGGGACGAAGAGCCAGTGGACTGGAACCACAGCAGGTGGACGATCATGGCTCATTAGCAGGGCAATAGCTCTCCCAGCGAGCAGGGTTCTCAAGGGCTTGCCCCATCCTGGGGAAGAGTGGCTCCCAGAGACGGCCTCACACACCAGCTGGGTAACTGGTCTTCTAATGACCCCAGCCTCACTTCTTTACGTTCAACCGAAATTCTTCGCAGATGCATTTCTTTGCCCATGGAAGTCTGATGTGTTTGTAAACACACAAAAGGAGCTGTTGCTCTTAGTGCGGGCGCTTTTGCTGGGTTCCACATGTCTCTCACAGGATTTCATGATGTCACTTCTCTAAATTATATTGACACGGGTAGGCGGGTATATACATGTCTGTACTTCAAGGAGGGAACCCAGACTTAACTCTCAAGAGATTTTCACAGAGGCCTATGCTCCTGTCATTTTGTGATTTATAATAAGAAATCTATATTTGGACTTGGTCCCCATTCCTGAGCTCCTAAATCCCTTGGGATTTCAAGTGAAGAGTCATAACAGTGTTTTTGTTATGTTAACAAAGTGACTTGTGGAAAACCCCTGGGTCACCTAAGGTTGGGGACTCCTTACCAGGGAAGCTATGTGACCAAAGGGTTAGAACTTCCGCTCTCCAACCCCATCCTTTCCCCTCCCACTCCCCCAGCTGCCTGATATCCAAGGAGCAGAGAGGGGCTGGAGATTAAATTTCCATCACCAGTGGCCAATGATTTAATTAATCATGCCTTCTGAAAGAAAACCCAAAAGGACTGAGTTAGGAGAGCTCCCAGGTTGGTATATGTGGAGATTCAGAGAGAGTGGTGGGCTCAGAGAGCAAGGCAGTGCCATGCCCCTCCCCACATTCTTTGTTCCATTCTTCTCTCCATTCAGCAGTAAGTAAGATGTTTCTCTGAGTTCTGTGAGCCGCTCTACCAAATTAATTGAACGTGAGAAGGGGGCCATTAGAACCTCTGATCAGAACCACGAGTGACACCTGGACTTGCAATCCATTGGCATCTAAAGAAGGTGGGGAGCCATCTTGTGGAACTGAGCCCTTATGGCCTGTGGGATCTGATGCTGTCTCCAGGTAGATAGTGTCAGAATCAAGTTAAATTGCTGGTAGCCCAGTACACAAAGATAAACTCGAAAGGGATAAAAGACCTCAATGTGAGACAGGAATTCATCAGAATCCTAGAGGAGAACATAGGCAGTAAACTCTTCGATATCAGCCACAGAAACTTCTTTCAAGATATGTCTCCAAAGGCAAAGGAAACAAAAGCAAAAATGAACTTTTGGGACTTCATCAAGATCAAAAGCTTCTGCACAGCAAAGGAAACAGTCAACAAAACAAAGAGGCAACCCACGGAATGGGAGAAGGTATTTGCAAATGACAAAAGGCTGATATCCAGGATCTATAAAGAACTTCTCAAACTCAACACACATAAAACAGATAATCATGTCAAAAAATGGGCAGAAGACATGAAAGACACTTCTCCAATGAAGACATATAAATGGCTATCAGACACATGAAAAAAATGTTCACCATCACTAGCCATCAGGGAGATTCAAATTAAAACCGCATTGAGATACCACCTCACACCAGTTAGAATGGCCAAAATTAGCAAGACAGGAAACAACGTGTGTTGGAGAGGATGTGGAGAATTCCCACTGTTGGTGGGAATGCAAGTTGGTGCAGCCACTTTGGAGAACAGTGTGGAGATTCCTCAAGAAATTAAAAATAGAGCTTCCCTATGACCCTGCTATTGCACTACTGGGTATTTACCCCAAAGATACAGATGTAGTGAAAAGAAGGGCCTTCTGGACTCCAATGTTCATAGCAGCAATGGCCATGGTTGCCAAACTTTGGAAAGAACCAAGATGCCTTTCAGCGGACAAGTGGATAAGGAAGATGTGATCCATGTACACTATGGAGTATTATGCCTCCATCAGAAAGGACGAATACCCAACTTTTGTAGCAACATGGACGGGACTGGAAGAGATTATGCTGAGTGAAATAAGTCAAGCAGAGAGAGTCAATTATCACATGGTTTCACTTATTTGTGGAGCATAACAAATAGCATGGAGGACATGGGGAGTTAGAGAGGAGAAGGGAGTTGAGGGAAATTGGAAGGGGAGGTGAATCATGAGAGACTATGGACTCTGAAAAACAGTCTGAGGGGTTTGAAGGGGAGAGGGGGTGGGAGGTTGGGGGAGCCTGGTCATGGGTATTATGGAGGGCACGTATCGCATGGAGCACTGAGTGTGGTGCATAAACAATGAAATCTGTTACACTGAAAAGAAATTAAATTTAAAAAAAATTGCGGGTAGCCCAGCTGCCATTGTAGAGAATGGCTGGGGGATGAGAAAGGAAACCACACATTGGTGTTGGGGGCAGAGATCAGGCAGCCGCAGGTCCCAACTGCCGCGCTTGTTGTCTCTCACAGAAGAGCCACTGGGGGACTAGACTGTGGATACTGTGCTGAGCAGCCACACGCCAAGCCAGGCTGCCACTGCCCGCACACTGTGTCACCAAGGAGGGATGCCCAGAATTCCACGTGGGTGAATGAGGGTGGTCTCAGAGGTCTTTATTCTGCTCTTAGTGGAGCTAAGCTCGAACCTCTTAGCACAGAGCTGGGAGCGGAGGCATGAAAAAGAACATAGCCAAATGTTGTAAACAATGGTTATGTAAAACTCTCCTAACTGGTTTTCATGGAGCTGGCCCTTACTGCTTAGGGGAGACCTGGATTTAAGTGTGTGGCTTTTGTAAGCCATCGGCCATGTGAAATGGCTCCAGGTCAACTTAAAGTTAATAAAAGCTAATATTTCAAGCACTGTTTAATATTTTGGTTATATGGAAAGTTTTCAATAGCCAGGAGGCCTGGAGCCAAGGAAAGCCTGGGCCTGCATGAGATTAAATTAAATATGCTTTGACTTTATTGACATGGTATCCACATAGCACAGATAACAGCAGTGAAGGCCGCATGTTTTCAGACAGCACATGTGACCCAGGACTCTGTTAAAATATGCTAACTATACAACACAGCTACTCTCCTGTCCGTGGACTTGCTTCCTCAAATTTCCACAGTCCAGGAAAGGATCTAAGGGTAGATTTAGATTAGTAGATCCCGAATAGATTGTGAGGATTAGAAATAGAAAAAAAAAATGGGTTTACTTCTGAGACATGTTATTAGGTTTATGTGTCATTCATGAGGGCATTTATAAATATTTTGTGAATACCTATCTTGAGAAAAATTATCTAAAACTTGGAAATAAGGATTGGAGGCAGTATGTACTTTTTTTTTTTAAAAAGACTTTATTTATTTATTTGACAGAGAGAGAGGGAACCCAAGTGGAGGGGTGTGGGGAGAGAAATAAGCAGGCTCTCCACTGAGCAGGGAGCCCGATGTGGGGCTTGATCCCAGGACCTGAGCAGAAGGCAGATGCTTAGCAACTGAGCCACCCAGGCATCCTGGCAGTATATACTTTCAATGTCACTCTACCCAAGGAGTTTCTCAGCCTCCAGGAGCATAAACCCCTGATTGCCATGACTACTTAACTGATTAGCGCTCAGACACTGTGAAGTTACTTGTCAATTTCTGTCCACTACAGAAGCCACAGTTTGATTGTCTTACAGAACCCTAACAAGTGACCTGTCTAAACTAGCATTCCGAGTCTGGCATTCTGTGTTCCAAAGTTCCTACAAGGACCCAACTCCTTAAGTTGCTTTTGGAACCAACATTGTTATTTTATGTGTTCCCTTATTAATGATCAGCAGATCTTTCCCTTATTAATGATTTAATATTTGGGGAAGGTCTCATAGTTTCGACTTCTGGAAAGTTGCATTCCATACTCTGAAAAGTATACAGGAATATAAATGACAGCTCCTGCCCTCTAAGCCCGTCCCCCGGGAAAGGGTAGAGGAAGTACTGTACAAAATCAAAAGAGAAGAATGAATTAGAGCCAGAAACTTGGGGAAAACTTTACGAAAGCCGGGGGATGTTTTGGTAGCTCTGTGCTGTGAGGGAAGGTGTGGGCTGTCCTTTGGGGAAATTTCATTTTCTCTCTCTTACCTTTATCTCTCCACTTTTCTTTTCCTTCCCGGTTTTAAACCCCAGAGGCTCTCCTCCTTTTCACCCTCACACTTCCTCCTCTGCTCCCATTTATCTTCCCGAATGAAACTTCCTTCTGGTCCTATAGAAGGAAGGGGGTTCGGGGAATTTGGGGAAGGGGCACTCTTCACGCAAAGAGGCTGGGCAGGGAGCAAATGCTGGTTTTCAGGGCAAATTCTCTGTTGTGCTGTGCGCTGGGGATCGGTTTTAAAGGAAAAGCTCTGGATATCAGCGAGTCAGCAAAGAGGCCAGGGTGCCCTGCGAGCTGTTTCCTTAACGTGGTTTGGCTATTCCTGCTAATAAGTGATTTAAAACAGAATTTGCATTGATGTGGTCCTTGCACAGCGGGTCTAACACAGCCCAACATCTCTATCTGTGGGCGGCCAAGGGTTCTAAAGACGCTGGTCTGATCCTTCGTTCAAAGGGAGTGGAAATCACTCTTGGGGTGTGGGGGCCATGGGAACCCCCTCCAAGAGGCTGTGCTCAGCGGTCCCTGCCAGCCCTGCCAAGTTAATGCAGCCCGTCGAAGTGGGGGACACCATTCCCCCACCAAACAATCGCATCAAGCTCATTACCTGTCTGATCAAGCCGGATCTCTGAGTGCAGTCCGGAGGCCAGAGATCGCTCTCCTCAGCCCACGGATGACCAAACCGAAGCCCGGTTGTGAGGGGCAGGAACCAAGTCCCTGACCCTCACTCTAAGCTGAACGTCTGTTGTGGGGGCCCAGTAAGCACTCAGTAACAGGAAGCGACAGGCTTGCTCTGTGCCATCCGGTGGCACCTGGAATGCACCCTTTCAGTTCCCGGCCTCAAAGGGGTGTTTCAGAATGAGTCCTGCTCAGGAAGTTAAGTGGTATCTGGTCAGAAGCCCCAAACAAATTTTCTCTTGATTTCCATCCCTAGAAACAAACCGGAAGAGCTTTCTGCAGAAGAGTGACCATCCCCAGGGAGAAGCTCTTCATGGGCCTAAGCTCCGATGACCCTTATCTGGATCTAGGGGGTCACTGCTTTGCTCGCCCCTTTTCTCACTGTTCTCAGGATCTGTAAATAAGACTTCCTGGGCAGTTTCAGGAAACCCAGAGGGAGCAAATCGCACTAAGCTCTGTCCTCGTGGCCCAGTCCAGCTGTGGAGACTTCCAGGCCCAGGCAGTACGAAGCACCTACTGACACAGTGCTCAAACCAGCACAGCGGACATGTCTCCCATGTGGCAAGGACACGAGGGGTAATAGCTTCACAGAGCAGTCACCCATGTGGTCCATGCTGCAAGCGCATCAGGCTGAGGACACACTCTAGCCACCAAAAGGCAATTTTGAAAGTGGGATCCTTCCATAATACCCCAGCAGACCCCAGTCAGTACCCTGGTGTCCTTCCCCGCAACGCAGGATATTCTTCTGGAATTCCCAGAGGTCTCAGGCTCCAGGTTCCCAGGGCAGTAACTGTCTGCAATATCCTTTCCTGGAGGCCTTCCTTTCTTTCTCTGTTCCATTCCCTCTGCCTTAGAATGGGAAGTGCACCTGGGCTCTGGTTCTCTCTCAGGTCCACCTGGCACAGTACAAGGCCAAGACATCTGGGGATGTCCTGAGGAAAACTTCTCCCCCAGATCCAGGCAAAGCCAGCTCCCTGCTACAAGCAGGCAGGAGGAAAAAGAAGGCTGAGAATATTCATATTTCTACGATTTTGGTCTTTTTACATAATCTGTTAATGAGTCAAAGCCGGGGATCTAGTAGGGCCACCTACTAGATGTGAGTTGCAAGTTGAATTTTGAGAAACAGTAATAATAGCTAATATGCAGAAGGGATCTATTGCCGTGCCTGGTTGGGGCTCATCCTGGCCATAACAGGAGGCCCAGCTGCCAGAATCCAAAACTTCTGCTCTTTTTCTCTGCTGTCCCAAGTGAGGGAACAAGGGTGGCGGAAGCAAGCCAGGCATGGGTGCCCTGGTGGCCCGTAGGGACTGACCGGCTGCCACCCTTCCCAACCAGGAAGAACCTCATGCTTTGCTCAAGCAGGAATAGGAATTTTCTAGCCTCTGTTCCCTCAGATGAAGTGATATTTCGTGGGCGCTTGTACAAAAGAAGCTGTAGCATCCTCCTATATCCTTGAAAATGAAAGCAAAGCCTCAGAGGTCTGCTGGATTCCCCATCGGGGCCTCCCCTCCCTGGTCCCAGAAGAGCTTCACTGCGGGGATTCAGAAAAGTGGGTTCAGTCCCGCTGTCTCAGCTTCTGAGCCTCTGCCTTGTCCATCCGCCGTTTGCCTCCAGCCCTCCGTCGCGTTCACCTTCTCTCCATCCCTGCCTTTTCCTTCTGTCCTTTCGTAATTCCCTCCCTCTTCTGTTGTTCTCCCTAATTCTTTCTTCGTTTTTTTTGAAGATGTATTTATTTATTTGAGAGGGAGAGAGCACTGGTGGGAGGGGCAGAGGGAGAGAGAGAGAGAATCCGAAGGAGACTCTTTGCTGAGCCTGGAGCCTGACTCCAGGCTGATCTCATGACCCTGAGATCGTGACCTGAAACCAAGAGTTGGATGCTTAACCGACTGCGCCGCCCAGGTGCCCTTCTTCTCTTACTTTGCACAAATGCTTCTTAGCTGCCTGCTCTTTTTCGGGTACCCACACTCAAACAAATGGCCAGGGCATCTGGAGAATGGCCGTTGAGCTGTTTTGGGGGGAATCATGAAGCTTCATGGGCCAAGGCCCATTGCTGAGCCTGTCACATTGAGTACTGTCCCAGGTGATGAGGTCCAGGGGAAGCCACCTCCAACAGATGAAGCTGCTGATGAACTCAACTGTCAAGCAAAAATTCCACTTTAATTAATAGTTTCCATGGGTGATGTGCCTGTCAGGATAATGGGTATCCCATCACTGGATCGAGGGGTCCCCAGGGGTGGGAGGAGGTCAGAGGCAAAAGGCTTCTGGGCACACAACCAGGGTAAAAGAATGTTATATATTATATATATATATATATATTTTTTTTTTTTAAAGATTTGTTTGAGAGAGAGCACGTGCACGTGTGCACATGCAGGGTGGGGGGAGGGGCAGAGGGAGAGAAGCCTCAAGCCAGACTCCCTGCTGAGCACGGTCTGAGCCAAAACCAAGAGTCAAACACTTAACTGACTGAGCCACCCAGGCACCCCCCACCCCTGGAATTCAGATATTTTTAAAAAGCTGTCAACTCTTAAAGAAACCAGGTAGGCCTAAAGTGACATTCCTTTTTAACCAGGTTGCTATTCATTCTAAGGCTTGTTCTGTTGGGAGGACACATGTTTAGAACTGGGGCCTCCCCCAGGCAGACCCTTTGAGTTCCCAGGCACTTCCCAACAGAGGTAGGCGGGGCCGAGACACCCCCCCCCCCCGTGACCTCTATATCATTCTCAAGGCTCCGTCATCCTGACAGTTACTACACACAGGCAGTTTCTGAAACACACAGACGGCCCCCACGGTGCAGTGGCATGAGTCACAGTCCAGTGCAGGCTGGTGGCAGTAGGGACCGGGGTAGAGGGACCTCTGCTCCGTGCTGCCCTACAGAAACCCAGGCTCCTACCAGCTGTGCTCCCCTCCTTCTAGAGCCATGGACTCCTTCCCGGGGTTCCCCACACGTGCTCTGCAGACAGGAAAGAAGCCTGCTTGTACTGCCCCTCGTTTCACCGGTCTTTCCTGACCGGGGTCCAGGCGCAAGGCCACATGCAACTGCCAGGGAGCAGGGAGCACCAAGGAGGAGAATGACATGGTGCTGGGTAAGCATTTTGCTTGATGACAGAGACACCTTGGGCTGCCTTACACGCGAGCTCTAAGGGCCATTAGAAGTTCATCTGCACGCACATTGTCTGAGCTCGGAGGAAGGAGGAAAGAGGATTAGATGGACAGATAGACACAGTCATCTTGCCTAACCAGGTACACCCAGAAGTCATGGATGGATCCCCAGTCTCCACCCCCGGCTCAGTGTTACACACACACGTGGACTCCTGGCTTGGTGCCGCCTCCATCCCACCAAGAACTGAGATGTGGGCTGTCAGACTCCCTTAATTAACTCACTTATTGTTTGGGCCAAAAGACTTTCGCTAAACAAACTCGATTCTCACAGGGAACAAATGGCTGCACTTTCCCACTTGGAAATGCGTTTTTTGTTACACTTCCTTTTATAGAAAGACTGAAAGCACTACGATATCTCAAAATGGCTCAGCGGAGTGTGCTGCGATGTAAACGTTGTCTTCCTCTAAAATTGACAGAGACTCATTATCTTTAAATTGCTTTAAGCACCACCAAGATTAACAGTCTTCCGGAGTGTCTGTTGATTCAGAAAGATGTCGCCTCTGAAGTTACAAGACGCCCCATTGCCTCGAGATCTGTAGGGTCCCTGGGAGCCTCCAATCAGCTGACATCAGCTTCCTGACCTACTTGGAATGGAGTCCAGTGAAAACTGTATAGTCTTGTAGAAATTGGCCTTGGATTATAGGATTAACAGGAGCCGCTGCAGGCCAAGGGACTTTCACTGTAATTGACACCAGGACAGGTGTTTCAAGCTTTTGTCAAAGAACAATGCAGCCAAAGAGCCACAGGTTGGGTCAAAGAGGCATTGTGACGTTTAAAGACTCAAAATGAGGTTAATTGTAGAGGAAAGGGAGGTGATAAAGAAAGAGGGATTGACTTCAGGAGAGAAGGTCAGAGAGGAAAGTTGGTTTGAAAGCAAGATCAGACATCAGAAGAGGGACCCGCAGAGGCCAAGGCTGAGCTTCTCTGACGCTATTAGTCCCTGGGGCTGGAAGCTGGCAACATAGCGCGCCTGAGATCATTTCTTCATTGACGATAGTGAGAATGCCGTAACATTCAGAGTCAGTCGAGGTTCTGTGCCACGCCTTTGGATGGGAGCTGTCCTGGCTCTCCTGTCCTTCTGACGACAATCCTCGTGTTTCTAATGACAGATGCTCACGTCCTTCTATACTGTCTAAAATGTAAACAGCAGCAAATACATTCCCAGTGCTTCATTCAGCCTGCTTTCTGGTTTACCCAGGTGGAGTGCCGTATTGAGATATATCCTAATGGATATTAGTCAAGGCTTTCCAGAAGGACAGAACCAAAAGGATGTGTTGGAGATATTTCTATTTCTATCTCTATATTTCTTCGGATGTAATATATATTATATTATTATTATATTATATTATATTATATATTGAATATAGAGATAGAAATAGAAATTATCTCCAATAGTACATATCTAAACATAGATATGATATATAATATCTGTATAAATATAGAGATATAAATAGAAATATTAGTATATATACTAATATCACTAATATTGTATTAGTATATAATAATATATTAATAATATTCATATATAGTATACTATGAATGTACATTAATATATTAGTTATACTATATATACTAATTTAGTAATATACTAATATATACTATGTAGTATATATTAATATTTATATATATACTAATAAATTATCCATCTGTCTACAAATGTACATTCTCAGGCTCCACTCCAGACCTGGTGTATCAGACTCAGGAGGTAGTCTGGAAATTTGTGTTTTAATCATCCCTCAAGTGACTGTTATGCCCAAGACAGTTTGACAACCACTGGCATGGGGACTAAAAGGCTGGCTATTTTCAGTGCAGCTTCCTGCCTCTTGGAGGATTACGTAATAGCATCACATACTTATGGGTAAGGTTTTGTGCAATTTATTAAGGACTTCTATATATATTCAATTCTCACAATGGTTATGTAAAAAAAGATAATTTTTGCAAATGAAGAAGTAAAATTAAAATGCCATAGCTACTCCTGTCATTGTAATGCACCCTAATGCAGTCACCCCCTCCCTCCCTCCCCCTCCCTCTCTCCCGGCCACTTGCTCTCCCTCCCTCCCTCTTTCTAGTCAATCACTGTGGCAGATGAAATGTTGCATTTGAAGCTCAGATTCCCTTTTACAAAGGAAGGCCCTGTTCTCTCAGGTTCCAGAAGACCGCCCTTGGCTGCCAGCCCTCTTTGGGGCCCGCTTTGCCCGAAGGCAGCCTCTCAGCCCAATGTCACACTTCCTTCTCAGAGGCAGCCCATATCCAGTGACTGACGCGTGTGAGGGAGTGATAGTCTGGCCCAGTCCCGTCCTCCCAGTGAAGGGCCATCTTGCTCACCCTGTGGCTCTTCGGTTTTTGTCCCCTCCCTTCAACAGATGTTCATCCTTGTACACGCCTTCCTCAGCGTCCTGCACACTATCCACTCCTTCACAGTGGGCATCCCAGGGACATTTCCTGGCATGTTCTTGGGCACTGACTTGACACCAATCCTCCTAATGACAGATGATTGTGTTGTCACTGCTGGTGTGACCCCCCCAACCCCGTTCATAGTCACATGCACACTAAAAATTTTCTGGATATTTGAGCAACGCTCAGTGGACACCAAGGCAGCATAGACTGAGGAACATCTCTGAAAGCTGACTCCAAAACAAAAGTGGATTATACAAAGTCTCTCTTCAGCAGAGACACCTGAGATATATGTGTATATCTTGAATCTGTTTCCAGGTTGCCCTTTGCCAATCCTTTAGGCAGGCAAAGCTTTTGTTTCCCCTTGGAAGTCTTCCTCTGACCTAAGTGGCCAGTTTCCAAAGGGCCATGACTCTCATCATTTCAGCATTTCACGCAATAGGCCTGCGGCATGACACAGCACAGACCTTCCAGCTACCTATTTATTTCGAGTCTGTCCATCTGACAACTGAGGGCTCCCTCCATGCCATCGATTGCCTCCCCACAGAGCAGGCATCATCCTCCCAGAGCTGCTCGGAGCTTGATGCCTCCAGCCCAGAGAAGCCCACTGTGTCCTGTTCTGTAGCAAACATTCATATCTTCTTTCTCCCCCTTGACAAAAAATAAAAAGAAAGATTTAAGACATGATGCCTTCAGCACCATCTCTGACAGAGTTTTTCCTTTTTTTCTGGAAAATAGATGATCTATTGTTTCCATGAAGCAAGTAGTAATTAGCACGGCTTTCATGTTGCCCTTCCTTTTCCTGAAATTCATCATTTATTGATAGAGGGGCGGACCTGTTAGAATCAAGGGGAAAACATTGGCCAGCAGGTTAATTTATTAAGGACTTCTATATATATTCATGAGATGGTGATGGCATGAGAGGAAAGGAGGTGAGTCCCGACGTTTGCCATCTACAAATTCGACTTCACACTGCCGGAAGGGGAGGCCTGTTCCCTACAGGAGTCAGGACTGGACTTTGACCTTGGTAGTAAAGCTTGCCTTTACAAGTGTCAGCAAAGGAAGGACCACATCTCACCTAACTCAGTTTGCCGAAGAGAAGTAGAGTCCTTATTCTTGGGGGTGACTCCTCCCTTTATAGATGATGGTACTGAGGACCACAGAGGTCAAGTGCCCCACCCAACATCACAGAATCTTTGCAATCCAGGCTTCTGTTTTTGTTTTCTCCCTTTCCCACAATTATTCTTAGTCAGGTATGCCTATATTGCTTACTTGGCTATGTTTTTATGAATTTTAAATTTTTGGTTTTAGAGTTAACTGAATTATTTGGGGGAAAAAAATGGACTGAACGTCAAGGTTTTTCCCCATGGCACAGGTAACTTTTCATCAGAGTGTTATTTTAAAATGTTTAAACTTCATTGTAAAACATTTTTAGAATTTTCTCGTTATTTACCTTAACATTTTTAAATATACCTTTTAAATTTCACAACATGAAATTAACCATTTTATTTTATGTGTACAGTTCAGGGGTATTAATTTCATGGTTCTTCAACCATCACTGCCACACAGGTGATGCTCTCCAGAACTTTCTCGTCTTCCGAAATTCAAACTCTGTGCCATTTAAAAACTCCCCATCCTCCTCCTCCCACCCCTGGTGACCACCATTCAACTCTCGAACTCTATAAGCATGACTACTCTGAGTCGCTCATTTATATGTATGCCTGTGATGCTTTTCTTTCTGTATCTAGCTTACTTCACTTAGTGTAATGTTTTAAGGATCATTTATGTTGGAGCACATGTCTGAATTCCGCTCCTTTGTTATAAGCCTGAATAATGTTCTATTGTATGTCTTTATTCGATTTTGTTTATCCATTCGTCCATACCTATAGCCTTGGGTAACTTCCACCTTCTGGCTACTGAGAAAAACGCTGCTGTGAACATGGGTGTACAAATATATCTATGAGTTTGAATGTGATTTTTAAGATTAAAATTTATTTTTATTTTGTTTAAGATTTATTCATTTATTAGAGAGAGAGTGTGCGCGAATATCTGTGAGTGGGGGGAGGGGCAGAGGGAGAGACTCCTTGAGCAGACTCCCCACTGAGCACAGAGCCTACAGTGAGGCTCAATCACATGACCCATGAGATCATGACCTGAGCTGAAATCGAGAGTCTGATGCTCAACTGATTGAGCCACCCGGATGCCCCAAAATGTATTTTAGAAAAAATAATGTTGCATTTTCTACTGGTGAAGTATATGTCATTTGGGCCAGCCTCTCACCACTTTATGGTCTGTTCCTATTATATTTGGGCCGCTTGGGTACCTTTACAAACACAAGTGATGGCTGTCTCTCTTCACCTGGTTAGCCAGTGTGCACAACGATAAAGTGGGCACCTCTGATCAAAAAGTCGTACAGCTCTTCTAGAATGTCCTTCTTCAGAATAGGGCTTGCTTGGTTCCCGTTAGAGTTCTGCTGCCTAAGAGATGAGGCCCTCAGTTCATTCTTCTTAGATCAATAAATTAAGGAACTATGCATTTTTCTACAATTGAGTTATTGATCCATACATATTTATTTTTAATCAAACTTTCCTTCAATGTACACCCAGATATAGAGATTATTTTCTGTCATAACCATCACTAGATGGGATCAAGAAGAAGTCCTTCCCGAGCTGTTAATTTGTCACTAGACATGTAAAGGTCCTCCTTGAAAATAGAGAAGTCTCCCACTTTGCAGTCCTGTTTGGCTCTCAAAGGTGCTTTTTTTTGCCCCAGTAACTTAGATACTCTGTTGCTGTACTGGAGTTGTTTAAAAATGTCAACTCTGATCTCTTAGCTACACCTCAAGTTGGCAGTCCTCCAAAAGATGGTCAATCATGGATGGATCAGATGATCGCAATTATGGTACTGTCATGTAACAAACAACCCCACATCTTGCAACATACAGCAGTAAGCATTTGCTTAGCTCATGAACTTCAAGGGTGGCTGGGGCTTGGCTGATCAAGGCTGGCTTTGGCTGGGCCAGTCTGCTTCCAGCCACAATTCCAACAAGGCATGGCCTCTCATTGAGGTCTGGGGTCAGATCTGCTTGATGCCTGTTCATTCGGAGACCCTGGGAAGGTCTAAGGGAAGCACTTCTCATAGTCAGGCAGAGGCAAAAGACAGCAAGTGGAAACAGCAAGGACCCCTAGAGCCTGGGTTCATAATTGGCACACCATCCCTTCTATTTCAGTTCATTGGCTAAAGCAAGTCACACCGTCAAAACTAAGGAAGTAGAATATGTTCTGCCTTTTAGGGGGAAAACTGTAAAGTCAGATGTTAAATATCTGGGTACAGAAAAGACTGAAGAATTGCAACCAGTAATGCAGCCTTCTTAACCCAGCTGTGATTCAGCCCCTCCAAAAGAGACAATGACCTGCTGACAGCCTAGCATTCAGATAGACTCATACAGTGCAGACAGTGAAGGCTCAAGTAGGAGTCTGCTAAAATCTGGTGGCAGAATAGAAAAGTACGAACTACTGTGCCTGCTCCTTCAAGTTTGCTCCTTTGAGTTATTAACATGCCAGGCCTCATGGCAGCAGCTGAAAGAATGAGGCTCCTATCCTCCTTCCCTAGGCAGAAATCATCACTCTGCCTCAGATTCTTTCCGAAACAGATCTCTGAGTCTTGTTAGAGTAAACCTTTCTCCTACAAGAAAGAAAGGAAGGTATGCCTTGCATGTGATCCCCTCCGCACGAGGATAATTAGTGTCAGGTGCCATTTTGATTCCATTGCTTACCCAGCAGCTAGCGGTGAGTACATGGGATTAGTCAAAAACAAACAGCAAGGTCCCTTCCAGCCACTGGCCCTGGAAATCAGGTATGATGCCAGGTAATTTAGAGCAACATTTCTCCAGGTGCCTGTAACTGTGGCAAGGCAGTTACCATCAAAAACTTGACACACTGGGGCGCCTGGGTGGCTCAGTGGGTTAGAGCCTCTGCCTTCGGCTCAGGTCATGATCCCGGGGTCCTGGGATCAAGCCCCGCATCGGGCTCTCTGCTCAGCAGGGAGCCTGCTTCCTTCTCTCTCTCTCTCTCTCTCTCTGCCTGCCTCTCTGCCTACTTGTGATCTCTGTCTGTCAAATAAATAAATAAAATCTTTAAAAAAAACTTGACACACTGAAACAAAGTCTCAGCGAGACTGTGCTCCTTTGAGATGCACCAAGTTCTTGTGAACATTTCCAACCACACTGTGCTCTACAACGGGCAGGCCTGCGAAGGGGGGGACTGGGTCAGCCTTATTCTACCCACTGTCCGGTTCCAGTAACAACAGGAAGTATCAGCGACAGAGATGAGGGGAGAAACCAAGGGCTCCCTTGCAAAGCTGGCCCGTTTCTGAATGACTCAGACGGGTATTTTTCTCATCATGAAAATCTTCCCTAGAGTTCCTTCTCTTTCATAAAGGTCTAAGTGATCTCTTTTGTGAGATGACTCGGGCAAGCTGGGCTCTCTGAGAGAAAGCAGAATTGATGTGAAAGAGATGACTGGGGTTGGTAAGGATGTGGTGAATGTGGACATCAGAAAAACAGGCAGAGAGGCCAACTGTGGATTGGTCTAGAAATGGTTAGAGAGAAACTGGGACTTTTTAAATGTATTTACGTTGTTAATCTCATGTGGTGCAGGCTATAGATTGATGAGTCCATTCTACAGAAATATATCACTGAAGACTGATAAATACTGACAAATGAGTCAGGCCTATGGGGGGTATTCAATCAATCTCCTGGAATGAATGAAGCCTGTTGACACCACCAAGGAGAGAATATGGTGTGCAGGGATTAGAGTTCCCTCTGAGGGAGAGACTTAGACATTGCATCTCTCCCAAATTTAGGGATACAAGTGGCAGCCACAGCAGGTCACCTTGATGTACGTGTTCTTGGGTTCATAAAGAAGAACTTGCATGACTCATCTTAGTTATGCAGAATTTCCTACACTCCAGATCTTTTGACTGCATCTTCCTGGTGTCTTTTCATGTGTTCCACTTTTCTCTACATTTCCCATACATGGTAGAGCCATAGGCTTGATTAGATTCTGATTCAATTCTTCTGGCAAAAAGTCTTCATAGATGGTGTTGTGTATTTCATATTGCATCTCATGAAGTGGTCACTGCACTTCTGGTGATGTCAGTGTTGATCAACGGGCTGTCAGTCTGCCCCACCTCATAAGAAGTTACCCGTTTATCCTTCATCCAACTGTCCTAGCACCTATTGGGGATTGTTGCTTAGATCCATTGTTTGCCATGAAGGATAACATGTCTCTTCTGAACTGGCCTCAACCCATGGCGATGATCCCTGATTCTCTCGAGTTTTCCCAAGTTTATGGCTATCTGTGGGTAGGGTTGGGTTTGGAGAGGGACAAAAAACAACAGAGGAAAACTGAACAGAAGGAGGCCTTTATGATTGATGATGTACTCCTTTCCAATTGTTAATCACTCTATGTTATACAGAGGACCTTCTTCAAGTTCAGTGCTTTCATAAGTGGCAAGGACCAGTATCCTTAGTGCTACTGCCAATGGAGGAAGACACTTCAGTGCCCTGGACTCAGATTCAGGTTACCCCACTCTATAAGCTGCTTTGCTGGGTAATCTTATTTAATGATATCATTCAACTCACTGCTCCATGCTCCCGAACTGGGTCTCAATAAAAAGGCAGTTCTGGATGTATCACCTTGCCCTATACTCCAGAGTTCATTGTCATCCTTGCCATAACAGGTGATTCTCAAAGAAAACTTTGAACTCTACCAGTTCCTCTTCTTTCCTCTGTCTTATCTGTACGGAATGAGTATGAGGTTGCTTTAGGGAATAATCTGGTAAAATCTGAGCCACTTCTGGTAAAATCTGAGCCTCAGATCTACCATTAAAATCTACCATTTTAAAAGTTTTCTTTCCACTTGCAGAGCATATCTAAAGTGGGGTGGTGGGGAACCTGGGCCCATACAGTCACACAGCAGCCTAGGCTGACAGAGATCCCACTATTTTAATCCTGCATCACCTGGAAGCTTGATCCTCATAGCAAAGAGAGCTCTGGAGGTTCTTGAACCAGAATCAAAATCTTTGGCTGGACGCAGCTTAGGTCACCTCTGCCCTCAGCCCACTGACCAAAACTCATCACTGGTCCCATCTAGTCATTTAATTGTTCTGGTGTCTGGAATGGGAGAAGAACCGGATGTGGGTGGGTATGAGAAATACCCACCCCTGAATGTTAGAAATTTGTAGAATAAGGCCCGCTATCATTCAAAAATTGTACATTGAGGTTTGCCAGTTGTAATAGTTTCTGGGATTTCACACATTCTTTTATTTATTTGTTTGAAAAGTTTTCCTGGAAACGTACTACTTGCCAGACATGTGTTCCAGGCACTGGAAATAGAGCAGTACACAAATAAAACAAATCTCTCCCCTCAAGGTGCTTGTCTTCCCAAGTCAGAGGAAAACGATAATTGACAAAACCTAGTATGTGTCAGACAGTGATTAAGGGCTGCGATTCCATGTAAAGCAAGGACACAACTACAGAGGTAAGAAGTTGGGTACTACTTCAAGATAGGCTTCTCTCAGGAGGGGACCTTTCAACAGGGAGCAGTATGGAGGCCAGTCATGGGCGAAGAGTATGGGTGTGGAAGAAAGCACTTACAAATGCCAGGTGTGGAAGTGAGTGAGTGAGGTCAAGACCAGCAAGCTGGGATGGGCAAATAAGTGCAGGGAAGTGGGAGGAACACATTGCATTCCAGCTATGGAATCCATAAGTCATGGGGATGAAAGGCTAAGCTTAGGGAGTCCACTCGATGGCACTCTAATGGCATTGTATGGTGACAGTTGTGAGCTACACTTGTGGTGAGCATGGCATACAGTATAGGCTTGTGGAATCAGTATGTTGTACACCTGAAACTAATATAACATTGTGTGTCAACTACGTTACAGAAGAAGAAGAAGAAGAAGAAGAAGGGGAAGGGGGAGAGGAGGAAGTGGAGGAGAAGAAGATGAAGAAGAAGGAAGAGGAGGAGGGGAAAGGGAAGGGGTAGAAGAAGAAAGAGAAAGAAGAAGAAAGGGAAGAAGAAGGGTGAGGGGGAGAAGGAGAAGAAGTAAAAGAAGGAAGAAGAGGAAAATGAAGAAGAAGGAGGAGGAGGAGGAGGAGGAAAAGAAGGAGAGAGAGCAGCAAGTCAGATGCTATGGTACAAGAACAATGAAGTGGGCAGACCTGTAGGGATGAGGTTGGAGAAAGTGGCCAGGAACTGCCTCACAAGGACCATTTGAGCCCAGGGAGCGTTTTGGATTATATTTTATGTGTCATGGGAAGCCATGAAAGGATTTTGAGCAGAGCAGTGACCTTACATAATTTTTACTTCTAAAAGAGGTAGCAAACACATTGTAGGGAGACGGGAGATTAGGTAGAAGGCTCTAATGTGAGTCCCAGAGACAGATGGCTATAGTGCCCAAGACTATGAAGGGAATGGCTGGACTGAGGAGACGTTTCCAAGGTAGGGTTTGACAAGCTGTGTGTCCCCAGAGGTCAAGGAGTTTCTGTCTCTCATGCCAGCACATTCGGGCACTGAGAGGCTGTGTGACGTGATAAAAAGTGGGAGTCCCCGAGTCAAGCGGAGCCATGTCTGCCCTTCTGCTCCATCACTTGCCAGCTCTCTTATCTTGGGGGAAGTCGCTTAAATTCGAGAGCCTCTATAACAGAGGTGATGATGCCCATCTCACGGGGCTGTTGTGAAGGTTACAAGGAGAATATGAAAGTGCTTCCACGTTGCTTACCACTTACTTTGGAATATTCCACTAGGGTAGTTTTAATTTACTCACGATTCATATTTTAAATGCATCTGAAAGACCCTGATCAGGATTCCGCACCCCAGCAGAGGCTGGGACCAGTGCTTCCGTGCTTGCCATTCAAAGCGTGTTAATGAGAACTTGTTTAAAAATTAGCTTGAGAGATGTCCAAAATAATATTTCAATAGTGAAATTAGTGGTGGCAAGAAATAACACAAGAACAAGGTGAGCTCAGCAGCCTAGAACTTTCTGGAATGACGACTTCAACTCTGTTATTCTAGTCTCTGACATCTCCTGGAGGATCCCCCTGCTGGCTCTGATTCAAAGGTGAGAAGGTCCTGTGCCTCACATATCACAACATCTACCTTCAGGAAACCTTTTGTGCAAGAGATTGTCAGCGGTCCCAGCGGCCAGGGAGAACTGGACTTCCTCAAACTTGCACCAAGAGCTCATCTGACTCCTCTGGGCTTTCTAATGAGGGACATTTGGGAAGTCAACCTGATTATTGGCCTTCACTATAACCTTCCACCCAGTGGAAAGGCTGGGATAGGGCTGATCTACAGTGCCCCCATCCTATTCCCACCCACCTTTATTCCCCAGAGGGTACCTAGATCAACTGAAAACAGCAGCAACAATGAAAACATGGTTTGACCTTGTGGATGGGCAATTCGACGGCATCCGTTCTTCCCAAGAGTTTAGCCCAGTGCCTGGCATACAGGAGAAATTCAATAATAGCAGCTCTTACTGTTTTCTTAGTGAGAAACCTAAGGCTCCAAGTTACCAGTCGGTGAGTGGCCGAGCCGGGAAGAAGGCTGAGCTCTGCTTGGTCCTGAAAATTCAGGCTTATTCACCCTACGACACAACCTCCAAAGAGACGGGGGCTGCTTGTAGCCAGACTAACCCATTGAGTTATTCTCATGCTGCAGGTCATCAGGAACCATGGATAGCTGGGTTGGAAGTAACAACAGGTGTGGCATTTATAAAACTCCCCTGACAACAGAGTATAAGATAGAGATCAGTGGATAGAAGCTAGGGATGGTATGGTGATTAATGTAATAATAACAATAAAAAAAAAAACTAGGGACAATGAAACCAGCTAAGCTTCTCCTTAAATAGAAAGCAGGACTCAGATGAGAATGATAGCAAGGGACAAATCTAATGACTGTGTGTGTGCCAGGTTGCAAAGGAAGGGGTAGCAGAACATGGTGGCTATCGTGTCATCATCTGTCATACAAGATGTGTGAGATGATGCTGAGCTCCTGTGTGCTCACTGGAAGATGATGGCAATATTGGGGAAGAGCACGTTTGCTCCCAGGGTCTGAGACACACATGACTGGGAATCTACTCCTTCTGGGCTAAGCTGTTCATGAGCTGGGCACCCAAGCTTGAAGACATCTAGGAAGGTCTTCCTCCTAAGGGTAACCCACCAGGAAAAGAAGAGGATGAGATTGTGGGAAGATGAGGTCGGGGGCTGTTAGCTGGAGGTGTGGGTGTTGGAGGCAGGGCAGTGTGTGCTGGTAGAGGTTTGTGAGTACGAGTGTGTGTGTACGAGTGTGTGGGTGTACATGTGTCAGTCTGTATGTTGGGTGGGGTGTCTGGGCGGAGGACTTGCTTCAAGTAGCAGGTGCAGGATTATATCCAGCAGTGAATGCCACACACCATCCTTTCAGTTATTGGGTAGCTGAGCTTCCAAGAAAGGTATCTTGGAGCTGGGCCTCCTCTATTCCAAATAGGCAACCTTGCTATCTACAAGAAAAACAAAATCCCGCCTAGTGTGATGGCGGTTTGCCTTGCCAGGAGCCACACATCTCTTACCCAGTCCATGAATGATTAGAGGTGGGCATGGATACCGGTGTTAGGCTTCTCGATCTTGACTTTCTGGTGTTCTCTTGGGTGTGCAGCAAGGGGAGGGGGTGGGGAGAGACATCAAAACTGGAGGTGACCTGATGTGGGCTCCTCCAGAAGACCATAAACCAGCCATTGAATGATCACCAAGAGTCCTCAACACAGGCAAGGAAGGCTTTAGATTCACTTTGAAAGTTTCGACACATGCCAATTACATCTTCAAGAACTTAGCTATATGTTGGTGGGGGAAAGAGAGGTTTGTTTTATTTTGTTTTTCAAATACAAGGAAAGTCTTGGTTGAGAGGAGCAGACATGTTACTAAGAGTTACACTTCACCCATCTAACTGTCATTTCCTGAGAACTCGTGAAGCTTTCAGCTTTTAGGCTGGAGAGATGCAACACGTTGATCTCAGGAGGAAAATCTGATTCAGGCTAGATTACATCTAAGTTTATTCCAGTCAGAGAGTCAGAGGCATTTTAAAATATCACATTTGCATCACTAACTGCATAAACAACTTTGTAATTGCCCTGTGGTCTCTTTCCACATTTCTTTTCACGCGTCTAACCCGGCCTTCTTTCAAATAAAATATTACGCTTTTTAAGCTATTCTGTCCTTCATCAGCTTAAAAACATCTTTATTCTATCAAATGGCCCTTGGCGTACAGCTTTTCTCCCCCTCCCCACTGCCCCCCCCGCCGCCGGCCAATTTCATTTCTCTAAGGTCATCAGAGAAAACCACCATTTCTTTTAGTTATTTGTTTATTTATTTATTTAAATTCCATTAGCTGGCACATAGTACATCATTAGTTTCAGATGTAGCATTCCACAATTCGTCAATTGCGTGTAACACCCCCATTTCAGAAAGTCGCATTCAAAATCCCAACCTTGAGGGTGATAGTGGTGTCACAAGACCCAAGAAGCCCATTCGCTCTGTCTGCAGCGACATTTTTGCCAGCACAGGCCCAGGGGTCGGGAGAGCCAGACCTGGATCCCTGGGCTTCACCCTGGATGTCTCTGCGCTCCCATGCAAGTATAGGCAGGAGGCAGGTCAAGGGACGGGCCAGGTGCATTTCAGCCGTGAAACTTCCAAAATGCCCAGTTAGCGCCCAGTCTGGTTCTTAGACCTTGCGCTCCCAACATCCCACCAGAGCGCCTTTGGTTTTCTTAATGGAAGAGAGCGGCTTTCATTGATCACTTCGTATGCTAAGCTGAACAATTTTTTAAAAATTATCTTGGGATCCCTAATTTTCCTTTAACTCCCCATCATGGAGCAATCGTTCCTGAATTTATCCAGAAGTATTAAACTGCAGGCGTATCCATACACTATTTTACCATATAGAGGAGGACCCAGTAGGTGCGACCCTGTAGAGGTGAAGGCACTGCTCTTTTGTTCTCTTTCTGCCCCTTTTTGGTCTCAGCTTCTGGGCCAAAAAACAGGCTTTCCAACCACGGTCTCTTCTTTCCACAGTGGAAAATGCTGTATAGTCTCTCTGTGTCCTGTCTTCCATTTCTTGGAATAATGAAGTCTCATATTGTTCTAGCACCTTCAAAAAGTGTTGTTAACTACCAGACCCCAAGCCACCTCTCTCAAGGCTCCAGAGAATTCCCAGCCTGGTGGGACACATCTCCCATCTTGGAATGTAAGTTCCCAAGGACAGTGCGAGGGCTGGGTGCTCCGACCCTGTATCTTGATAAATTAGCACTTTGCCTGGCCCACAGCAGTCATTCAACAAATATTCTAGAATAATGAAGGGATGAGGTATACGAACACTCCCACCATTATGTGTCTTCCTCAGGCATCTTTCCTAATCTCCTTAGCACATCTCCAAGTCCAAGGAAAAAGTAATGGATGTGGTATTTATGTGGTCACCAAGTAAATCTGTCCTTCCTGCTCATTGTCTGGGCCATGTCCATCCTTAGAGCTAGGACAGGCCACTGTGAGTAGTTCTAGAATGTAAGCCCTTCAGGGTGAGCCCAGTCAAAGCTAGCACCTCCAGGCTTTCTCATTCCCCCTCGAGCAAACTGGCATGGGGAGAAATCCTTCCTTATCTTTCTTCAGTGTCTTAAGCCTTGCACACTGGACCATAGCCCCAGTGGAGCTGGTCATCTGGAGATGTCCTGTATTTGAATTATTAGTCTTCCCAAATCCTCAGCTTTATTCTTGCCGGTTTTTTTGATTGTTTGTTTGTTTGTTTTGTTTTGTTTTGTTTCGTTTTTTTAGGAGTTCATGACCTTGACATTGCTTTTCAGTGACATTCCCTTGGAACTTCAGACATTGGAGCTTTCCAAAATGCACACTCCCTTTGGTGACATCGATGGATTGCCTCGTTCTGTGTATGGACCAAGGGCAGAGGGACTCTGAAAAACAATCTGAGGGGTTTGAAGTGGCGGGGGTGTGGGAGGTTGGGGTACCAGGTGGTGGGTATTATAGAGGGCACGGATTGCATGGAGCACTGGGTGTGGTGAAAAAATAATGAATACTGTTTTTCTGAAAATAAATAAATTTAAAAAAAAGAAAGAAAGAGAGAAAAAACAAAAAAGAGCAGACTGCCCCAAGATAGGTCACTCTGCCATGAAGATGGTGTTGAGCTAAAAAGCGGCTGAAACCCAACAAATTCAGGAGAAATAGGACCTGCGGCAGGAAGGGAGCTATCCGTGTTGATAATGAACTAGGTGAGGCAGACAGGATGGAGGAACCTAGCAAGGCCCATTTGATCAAATCCTCTGTGTCCCGTTGTTTCTGAGGGGCCTAGCAAATGAGTATTTATCAAACATTTATGCTTCCTCATCTTCCTGTGTAATTGCATTCCTTCTCTTTGACGTCCCAGACTCCAGCCCCTTCTCCTTGTTTCAGGATGACATCCATGCCTCATTTGGTCTGTCTCTGGAATTTCCACGTCTGTGTGGACACCCGGTGGGTACAAAATTAAAAACTGCTTTTCTCCCGTTAGTCTGTCTGGTGTCAATTTGACTCTTAGTCTGCCTAGAAGGACTTTGAATGGGACGGGACATTCTTTCTCTCCAACATCTGTGAGAACATCGGTCACCCCCAGCAGGCATGGCAGCAACCCAAAGGGCAGCAGAAAGGAGAGCAGTCGGACAGACGCTGGTCAGCCCAGCCATATGGGCTTTCTTCTTCTTCCTCTGTTGGAAGGGGAAAAGCCAAGATCCGCTCTTTTGGCCGCATGTTCCTCAAGAGTGTGAACAAAAAAGAGTGTGAACAAAATAAAGTGACTCTCAGACAAAACAATGGGTCTGGCCCTTCATTTCAGGAAGTCACTAGGTTGAGTTTGTTTGTTTGTTTGTTTGTCTCCTCTCCCTGCAGTTTGGCAGACTCTAGGTTCTTGGTCGCTGGCCTTCCCCTCACCTGGCAAGTCTCTCTCCCCAGACTCAAGAGATCTCTGGGATTCCTGGAAGTGAGGCCACAGAACAGGCCCCTGGAAAACTCATGGCAGCCCCAAAGTTTTGTGTCCAGCTCACCGTAGATGTGGGCCCTGACTAGATGCTGCACAAAGCCGCTGCTTTTCAAGGGATGCCAACATTCCCAGACCCCATGTTTGCTGAAAAGAGGAGACCATGAAAAGCTGGATGGTGTGTTTTTAAAAATCGGGCTCCCCACAGAAAAACACTTTCATATTGAAGGTGTGAATGTTTGATGAGGAGATAGGGCACAGCGGTTGAGGGTGTGGGTGCCTCAGGCCCCAGCCCCCCCTTGCAGGCCTCTCACAACCGCCCTTCCTCTCACCACCCAGACCTGGGGGCCCCTCGAGGGCCGGGGTGGTCATCCACAGCCATGGAGCCCACAGCTCCCCTTTCCAGAGTTCCAGTCATGATTTGCTTCCTCTGAGATCACTTCTGCTGATATAAAATGTTCTCAGACGTTAATTTTAGGCTTTTTACACCAATAAATGTTAAGCCTGTCAGACAGTAGGAGGGTCACTGAATTCTGCCCCCCGACCCCGACTCCGTCTTTCTTTTTCCATATCTTGTTTTCAAAAGATTCACATAAATACAGCAAACGTTAAAAAAAAAAAAAAAGAACAAAAGGTAAAATGAGCCCAAGGCAGGGTGTGAGATCAGAAGAGGCTGGCAAGGCCAAGCAGGTCCTGGCAGTGGCGGGGTTGGCCCCAGTTCCTTGAGGTGGTGTGGGAGCCGCTGTGTGAGCAGCGGACATTTTCCAGGCTTTAAAGCTCTGGACAGCGGGGAAACTGTCCCCTACCCCCCTGTTCCTCAGTAGGGAAACCCACTCAGTGGTGCATCAGATCAGCCTTAGGCCTGAACAGGAACTCAGAGCCACTGGCCATGAGTGGGCCTCTTCTGGCGTCTTAATAAATCTTGCCTGGCCAAGGGAAAATCCTTAAGCCTGTCCTTTGCATTTTGGTTCTGGAAAACAAACAGCAGGAAGGGCTTTCTTACGGCCTTTAGGCCAGGTCCCCCCCTTTCCAGGACACACCCAGACACCTTCCAGACCCCTGTTGCCACTAAGTAACTTCTTCCCGCTGGGTCAGCATGTTTCTCTCCAAACAACCCTGGAGGACTGGGGTGGGTGTTCTCCCATAAATCAGAAATTTGGTCTTGCAGGATTTCAGGGTGGTGAGAGTGCCTTGGTAAAAAAGGCAGAAAGTGGTGGGAACCTTGGGGAGCATGGCTGAGTGACCTCTGTGCCCTCGAGGCCCTCAGGAGTTTCTGCTCTTTACCCCAAGAACCATTCAGACACCCCTAGCGTTCTGTGGGCTAGTGCTCCACATAACCAGGAAATAAGGCAGAAATCCAGAGAGGTGAGGAAGGTAGGGAAAGGGGCGAACAGCACTCCTTGGTGTTGGCTGTGAGTTCACCCCTGGACTTGCTTTGAGCTGAGCCCACAAATGACTTCCCGCTGTGTCCCCTGCCCCAGCAGCTCCTACTAGAGCAGATAACAGTGACTTGGCTGAATTACACCACCGGCTTTCCCCGTTCTCCAGCCCACAGAGACCAGATTATGGGTCTCCTTAGTCTCCGGAACTGCGTAAACCAATTCCTATAACAAATCTTGATCTACGCATCTCTGTAGGTCCTAATGGTTCTTCTTCCGTGGGGAACCCTGGCTATTACTGCCTCTAAGACAGGAAATCTCAAGGGTGAGATTCCTGGGTGGAATCCCAGGGGCTTCCCTGAAGGGTGTGCAGGAAAGGGTGGGTCCAGGGAGAATCAAGGTTCCCTTGACTAGGTGAGGAAGGCAACAACAGGGCCCTCTCTCCTCAGCCCTGAGGCAGGGCTGGGAGGTGGAGGTCGCTGTTGAAAAACAAAATTCAACTGAGTGAATTTAAAGATCTAATCAGCTTTCTTCAGAATTCCTGAATCTGGCAGCATCCCATCTAGCAAGTAGAGGGGAGTTCCTGAGCTGAATGAAATAAAGGTTTTTAAAAACAAAGAGAGGAAAGAAGAAGAAAGAAGCAGAAGGAGAAGAGGAAGAAGAAAGAAGAAGAGGAAGGAGAAGAAGAAAGGAATTTACTAGCAAGGAGTTCCTTATTTAGGCAAGGTTGTCCTCTTCAGGGAGAGATGGGGGCCTATCAGCAAATTTCCTAGCATTGACCAGGAAATTCCTTGTCGATTGGTGAAAGGTTATGTTCCCCAGGGGCTTGACAATGCTGTCAGGTTAGGTATCGAGTCTTGGTTTGCTGACTCCCCAGACTACGTGATGTCATTTAGGGCCTGTGGTTTTCTTTTCAACACCATTAAATCAGTATCTGAGGAGTGAGTGAGAGGATTTTGTTGTATTCAAACACACACCCTTAACAGTGCTCAAACCCAGTTCTGGTCAATTGTCAAGGCATGTTCTCTTTCTTCCGTGATGCTGAAAACAAATGACCCTTGCTTTACCGCAAAGTGATTGCCTGCTGCACGTGAGACAATCCTGCACAGCCATAGTTAAGGGGACACAGGGGGTGAGGAGTAGTGAAGACAGAGAGATGAATTCCAAGTCTCATCATGAGAACATGTGGTAACTGCCTATGTCCTACGGAGCGGCAGGGCGTGTGAAGGTGTTATTGAGGAAATAGAGACCAAAAGACACTTTCTCAAAAGGAAAGAACAAAGCAAATGTAGGTATTTGATGAACCACACGTTGATAAAATGCCAAGGCCTAGAGGATTCTGTGATGAGTAAGATTTCTCACCCTTGAGATTTCCTGTTTTAGAGGTAGTAATAGCCAGGGTTCCCCACAGAAGAAGAACCATTAGGACCTACAGAGGTGCGTAGATCAAGATTTGTTATAGGAATTGGTTTACGCAGTTCCGGAGACTAAGGAGACCCATAATCTGGTCTCTGTGGGCTGGAGAACAGGGAAAGCTGGTGGTGTAATTCAGCCCAGGTTTGAAGGCCAGTGGTGCAGGTCCTGGGCCAATCCGAAGGACCTAGAAGCTGGAATGCCAATGTCTGAGGACCTGAGGAGATGGGCGTCCAGCTCAAGCAGAGAGCAAATTGGCCCTTTCTCTGCTTTTTTGTTCTATTCAAGTCCCCAAAGATTGGGTGATGTCTGTCCTCATGCCTTGGTGACAGCAATCTTTTTTTATTCATCTACAAATTCAAATGTTCATCTCTTGTAGAAACACTCTCACAGACATACCCAGAAATAATGTTTTGGCTGCTAAAGGAGCTTCCTTTAGCAAAGTCAAGGTGATACAATATTAACCATCATGGAGAGGAAATAAGAATTGAACCCACTCATTTCCAAACAGTGGAGTCAGCCTGGAAGCCAGCTTCCTTTCCTGCACAGACACTGCTGCTCCCTGATCTAGAGCTAGGCTGTCCCATATGGTAGCCACTGCCACATGTGGCTACTGAGTATTGGAAATGTGGCTGGTCTGGGCTGCTATATGTCATAACTGTCAAATACACATTGGATTTCAAAGATTTACTTTAAAAAAAAAGAGTGCTATCTCAGTATTTTTTAATATTGAATACATCTTGAAATAAAATATTTTGCTGAGTTAAATAAAATATATTATTAAAATTCATTATAATTATACGTGGCTACTATGCAACTTTAAATCACATCTGGGGCTTGCATTTTTTTTTTTTTTTTTACTAAGCCAGCACTGACCTAGAAGGAAAACTAAGATCTCCTTTCACAGTTTTCCTTAAACTAAGACCCCAGGAAAAGTCCCAAGGAGCTTCCAGAATTTTTTTTTTTTTGGACTCCCCACCCTGAATCTTTGGGCTCTCTTGTTCCTCCTGAGTCAGAGACACCCAAGCAGATGTCACTAAAGTCAAAAATATTCCTCCCGTAGGGACCCCTCCAAAAAGGACCTTGGGAAATTGACCCCTAAAATAGCCTGCAGAGATCCCGCACGGAGAGCTCCTCACCCCCAAATAGAGACCAGAAGTACACCTTCCAATTGGCTGTTTCTCTGTGTGCTCTGGGCTATAGCTTGCCAAACCGTGTTAGTAAACTTGGTACATGCTGGACTAACCCAAGTTACTTTTTCCAATTGCAAGAATGCTCAGAGCCTATGTATACTAATAGATATTGCGACTCCCTAAGAGTCAAACACTTTTTTAAAGTTTTATTTATTTATCTGAGAGAGGGAGAGAGGTGTGCAAGTGGGGGGATGGGCAGAGGGAGAGAATCTTCAAGCAGACTCCCTGCTGAGCACGGAGCCCAACTCCAGTCTTGATCTCATGACCCATGAGATCACCACTTGAGCAGAAACCAAGAGTTGGACACCTAACCAACTGACTGAGCCACTAAAGGCACCCTGAGAGTCAAACATCTTTTGTGACTCTTCCTGCATTTACTGAGGATGGAGTCCTCACACCTTGTTTGAGAACCTACCAAACATACCTCAAGAAAGGCTGTGCGGGCTCTGTGACTTCTGCCACCACCCAGGTCTTCTCCCTCCCTAGAGGTGGCCAAGGACACCAGGCACACCCCTTTGGGTCTGAGAGGAGATCACAGCTGCCTCTAGTTTCTAGACTACTTTTCTTGCTGGCATTTGGCAAAATGGCACTTGATTTAACAGCAAGAGGAACTTGCAGCTATTCAACCAGGTAAGACCATTTTTCTCTGCCTGGTTTTGATATTCTGTGCTCCAGACCTCGGGAGCCCTTAATTGCCCTCTGATTTATATCCTCATAAGAGATTTCCAAAAATATATATAAATTGTGTATTGGGAGTAAGTGAGAGAGCTTTACATCAATGCCTAATTCATTTACCTCTGCTGAAAAATATAATCAATTTCCAGCAGACAGCTTGAAGATTTACAAACTGTTGGACTAAGGACCTTACTCAATAATCATCTTTTCTATTATTTCATTTCCAGGCTCTAACCTGCCCAGGGTGTGGGGGTGGGGGTGGTAGAGGACAGAGCCTGCCCATGGGCTGCTTGTAGTAAGCCACCAGCAGGCTGGGACTGAGGGACGGCTGGAAGGGGGCCAGGAAGCTCGTTTACTTCCATCTATCTTGCTAGCATTGGCTGCTATTATGTTCTATCCCAGTCCCTCTTCCCGTCCTCACCCTTGAAACTCAGAAGTCCCTCCCAGATATTCCGTTCAGGCCATAGCGTAGCTTCTAGCTTCTGTCACTGGTTTCCCACACCAGGCTCACTTGAAAAAAAAGAAAAAGAAAGAAAAGTCAGCTCTAGGTTGGTCTTGCTATCTCAGGTATTTTCTTACTCTTGACTCAGTCCTCCTGGCTTCATCATCACTTCACATTTTTCATTAAACAGAATAGCAGCCCTGTGCCGGGCATGGGGCTAAATGTCCCTACAGGGTCTGCACATACAGAATTGGTTGATTTGGGTTTTTTTTAAATGGTATTTTATTTAAATTCAGTTCATTAACATCTAGTGTGTTACGAGTTTCAGGGGTAGCATTTAGTGATTCATCAGTTACATACAACACCCAGTGCTCATCACATCACATGCACTCCTTAATGCCCATCCCCCAGGTACCCCATCCCCCCACCTGCTTCCCCTCCAGCAACCCTCAATTTGTTCCCTATAGTTAAAGAGTTAGGTTAAAAAAAAAAAAAAAGTCCTGGCCTCATTTGGTTGAACTCATTATTCCTTTGTGTTCTTTTATCTTCACGACAATGAAATTGGAGTTTGATCCTGATGCGTGGTGGACCACGTCTGCCAGCTGTCTTACTCCTGGAATGCTCCCTCATTATCTTAATGCCAGCAGTGCCCCCGTTCTCCGGAGAACCTGATTTCTGTTCTCCTCTAGGTCCTGGAAACTGCTTGGTGGCTGGTCGCAGGATAGGGCCATTGCCGGCCACAGAGCCTTCTCTGCCTCTGCTAACACAGCAGAAGCCCGGGTTCAGCTGACAATCTCATATTGCGAGACAGGAAACAAAAGAGGAATTTAGTCCTTGTGAAAACTTGCCAGATTTCCATGCAACGATTTTCCTTCTTGAAATCACTTTTTGTGTTTCCATCACAGAAACGAATTCAAAGGAAAATGAGTAATTGCTGGTCTCCTCAGAATCATTGGGCCCCCATGAGTAAGCGCATTCCTGCGTGAATCTATTAATTTCCATTTCCACGGCTTTTGGATATAAAACAAATGTTTGATGTAATATGCACCACTAGTCTGCTATAATTAAACAACCTCTTACTGTCTAAATTGGTGAAGCACATCATCGATCAGTATAAATTTGGTCCTTAGGAGAGGGCTTTCACATTTTCTTGATACATGGAAAATGGCCACAAGTATTCTGTTAAGATTTCTTGGATGCCACTCTCCCCCAAGTTAGAATAATAGAAATAGCTCCTTCTTGGAGGCCTCACTGTAATGTTGGTGTCCAGTGATGGCTCAGTGCACATGTACGTAGAAGGGAGTGAATGGTGGGGAGACTCCGATTAGGAATCAAATACAATTGACCCTTGAATAGCACAGGGGGTTAGGAATGCTGACCCCCATGCAATCAAAAATCCACATATATGGGCACCAGAGTAGATCAGTTGGCTATGCGTTGGACTCTGATTTTGACTCAGGTCATGATCTCAGGGTAGTGAGATGGAGCCCCACGTTGGGTTCCCAGCTCAGTGTGGAGCCTACTTAAGATTCTCTCTCTCCCTCACTCCCTGCCCCACCGCCTCCACTTGTGCCCACTCTCCCTCTCAAAAAAAAAAAAGAAAGAAAGAAAGAAAAGAAAAAATCCATGGGGCAACTGCGTGGCTTGGTTGGTTAATTGTCTGCCTTCTGCTCAGGTAATGATCCCAAGGTCCTGGGATGGAGTCCTGCATCTGGCTCCTTATTCAGCAGGGAGTCTGCTTCTCCCTCTGCCCCTTCCCCTCCCCACTCATGTTCTCTCTTTTTCTGTCTCTCGCTCTGTTTCTGTCTGAAATAAATAATAAAATCTTTTTAAAAATCCATGTATAATTTTGGATTCCTCCAAAACTTAACTACCCATATAGCCTACTGTTGACCGTAAACCTTACTGCTCACTTAAATAGTTGATAAACACATATTTTGTTTGTTATATGTATTATAATACTGTATTCTTACAATCAAGTAAGCTAGACCTCTGCCTTCAGCTCAGGTCATGATCCTAGGGTTCTGGGATCGAGACCCGCATTGGGCTCTCTGCTCAGCAGGGAGCCTGCTTCCTCCTCTCTTTGCCTGCCTCTCTGCCTACTTGTGATCTCTCTCTCTGTTGAATAAATAAATAAAATCTTAAAAAAAATAAAGTAAGCTAGAGAAAAGAAACAATTATTGATAGTATTATAAGGAAGAGAAAATACTTTTACAGTATGCTACTGTAAAAAGATCTGCATGTAAGTCCATCGGTGTTGTTCAAGGGGCCACTGTATATTTATTCCATTCCAGGACCATTTCCTTAGCTCCTATGCAACACCATTCTGAGCACCACTTACTAAGCGCCTCGAATGTACTAGAAGCCATCCTGACATCTTGACGATATTCAAGATGTGGGTTCAGTCCTCCTAACTACGCCCTGCATCTTCTGCTGCATTCTTCCACAAAGTGGGGAGGCTGGGTTCCTGCCAGGTCTGGTAGGATAGCCTGGAATTCACCGCTTTCCTGTAGCCAATAGGAGAGCAGAGTAATTCTCAGCCACTGCTCCCTTCCTTGCCCAGGTTGGGGGGCTACCTCGCTGCCATATCCAGGTCAGTCCTGGTCCCGGACCCTGGGGCAAAGGCAGATCCAAGGTGGGGAGGCTGTCGGTACTCCATCACTGCACGGTTAGCCCTCATTGCACACCGCATTTCGGACACCACAGCTTCTGCTTTAGTTCTCTGGAGCCAGCAGCCACATCCCACCTGTATTCATTCTTGGGGCTCAGCTGCTGAAAAAGAATCGCTTAAGCCACTTGAAGTGGAAAAGGATTTCTCACAGGCTCCTCAATGGCTTCCCCGATGCTTGGCAAAGCTGAGGAACAGACCCCAGGAGGGGATCCCCAGAGCTCCTCTCAAAGCCACCTAGCAGAGCCTGGAGACATTCATGTCCCTCAGGGAGGTCTGCAGGACGGGCAAACAGCCCCTGCATCTCCTGGCTTCAGAACCACTCCCCTCTTCTCTGGTCCTGCCAGCTGAAGTAGCTGTCTCGCCCTCTGCCTTCTTAGCCACTTGACCCTTGCCAAATTTAACCTCCCCCGTTTGCATCAGGAGGTGGATCCTAAGTAAGTCTAGAGTCCTAGTTGCCAGGATTCAGGTGGGGAATGAGGTTTTCGCCCGCCCACCTATGCAGTCTGGGAGGGAAGACAGGTTGAGTGACCGAGCTGACATCAGGTTTGGTCAGTTTCCCAAGCCATAACCTAACACCCGCCCCTCTGGACTCGATCCATTTTTATCTCGGTAGTTGGCTTAATCCCTCAGGGCTCTGGAAACCGATTTCAGTTGGCTGAGAACCAGCTGGGAACCAGCCACCTGCTGACAAATGCCAAACCCAGGACTGTTTTGTATCGAAAACTTCTCTTTGCTGAGGTCCTAATTTTCTGCAAAGGGCCTCTTCTCCCCACCGCCCCTCAACATAGTTACCATTTTACGAGGTGCATCTCTGCCACCTAACACCTTTGTCCCTCCAGGAATAATAAGCCGCTCCCTAATCTGAGCCAATCAGGGATCTCATCTTGAATCTAGGGGCTGGAACCCAAGAGGGTTGCATCAAACTTCGCCATTGAAGCTGTAAAAAAATATCTCGGGAACTCTCAGACGCTGTGATTTCTGCCACGTGGACAGCCCTGACCACAGTGAGAGCAAGGAAGGAAGCGGATAGAAATACAGAAGGAAATTCACAAGAAGGAGAGGGAGTGCTGAAGGCCTTGGCAGCCCTGATTCTGGTTTCTTCTAATCCCCTCCCCTCCCATGCCAGTCTGTTAGCTGCAGGGGTGGTTCTGTGCCTGAGCAGTATTGTCATTCTCCCATTTTTGCTTCATTTTGAGGTGGCCTCTGTCATCTGGAACAGGGGGTTCGAGTTAATACATATGTATTGAGTGATTTGAGACGGACTCTTTGATTCTTGTTAGTGTACACACATACTGTTATTCTCCTAACACACACATGTATGCACACACACACACACACACACACACTTCCTGACTCTGCCAGTTCTTAAAGCTCCAGTGCTATTACTCTGCTCCCCTTCATAGCAAAGCCTCCTCAGAACTCTCTGTACTTCCCCTGGTACCTCCTCTCTCCATCCAATCTCTCCTCCGCCTCACTGCTGGCCTTCAGGGTCATCTCTCAGCCTCTCTCTGGACCTCTCTGCAGCCTTTGATGCCACTCAACATTTCCACCTCCCTGGAACTTTCTTCATTCGCCTGCAGACCACAAGTTAGCTTCATCATTGCCCCTGCCCAGTGTCCCTCTTGGTTCCTCCTCCTATTCTTGACATCTTAATATTTGTACCCTCTGTTGGCCTCTTGGATTTCCTGGCCCTCCCTTGTCCTTTTCATCTGCTCTTCTCTATCACAGGAGACCTGGCTCAGAAGTCTGTTTTCCCAGATGACCACACTAGCTGGTTTCTGCTGCATATGACCAGCTGGAGGCTGGGCTGGGAGACCTGAGGAGGAGGGAGTCCTGAGTTTTGTCTCCAGCAGCAGCTTCATTTTGCCCCTGTCCACCTCCTGGGGGCTTGCCAGAGCTCAACGTCCATCAGGTGAGCCCAGCCTCTGGGTGCTGGTAACACCATCACTGTTCTGTTCCCAGACCACATGACTGTAGAGAAAATCTGATGGAATCTGAAAGTCAGCTAGGAGAATGAGTGAGTTTAGCAAGGTTGCAGCATACAATATCAAGGTACAGAAATTAGTTATTTATCTATATACTAGCAACAATCAGAAATGAAAATAAATCAGTTATCACTTAATATCACATAAAAATATTGAAAACTTCAGGATAAATCTGACAAAAGATGTGAAAGACCCCCACTGAGAACCACAAACCTTTGCCAAGGAAAATTAAAGAGACTTAAATTAATGGAGATACATACCTTTTTCATAGGCTGGAATACTCAGTTCTCCACCAAATTGATCTATAGATTAAAAACACAGAGGGAAAGGTACGTGGGTGGTTCAGTTGGAGGAGCATGCAACTCTTGATTTTGGGGTAGTGGGTTTGAGCCCCAAGTTGGGTAGAGAGATTACTAAAAACAAAACAAAACAAAAAAAACAAAACCTTTAAATAATAAATAAATACATAAAATTTTAAAACACATAAGGCATAGAGGCAATAGTATTGTAATAACATTGTGTGGTGACAGATGGTGACCATGTTTATGGTGGTGAGCATCACATAATGTATAGAATTGTTGATTCACTAGGTTGCCCCAAAACCCATATAACATTGTATGCCAATTACACTTGGATTAAAAAAAAAAACAGTCCCTGTCAAAATCAAGCAGAGCATTTTTTTGTAGAAATTAACAAGCTGATTCTAAAATCTATATGGAAATGCAAAGGACCTGAAATAGGTAAGAAAATTTTGAACAAAGTTGGAGGATTAATGCTGCTCAATCTCTATAGCTATTATAGAGCTATAGGAATCAAGACCGTATATTACTGGCATAAACACTGACAAATTGAACAGAGTCTAGAAATAGACCCACATATACACATACATAGACCACTGAGTTTTGACAAAGGTGTCAAGAGAATTCAATGAAGAAAGGATAATCATTTAAATGAATGGTACTAACATAATTAAGTAAATAAATAGTACTAGAACCATTAGATAATCATATACAAAAAATTTTTTGATTCATGACTTGTACCATATGTAAAAGTCAACTCAAAGTGGACCATGGTCTTAAATGTACGACTATAAAATTTCTAGAAGAAAGTATAAAGAAAAATCTTTGTGACCTTGGGTTAGGCTAAGATTTCTTAGTTACACCACCAAAAATAATGTCCATAAAAGAAAAAGTTAATCTTTGCTCTTTGAATGACATTGTTAATAGAATTAGAAGCCAGGCCACAGGCTGGGAGAAGATGATTGCCAATCCTATCAGAAAAAGACTATCGGAATAAAGGATTCAATAGCTCAATAATAAGAAAACAAACAATCTGGTTTGAGGGCAAAAGATTTGAACAGATACTTCACCAAAGAAGATATATATTTGGATGGCAAATAAACACATGGAAACATGTTCAACCTCATTAGTCATCAGAGAAATGCATATTAAAGTTACCATGGGCTAACACCACATACCTATCAGGACGTCTAAAATATAAGACACGAGCCTTAGCAGCTGTGAGGGTGTGGAATGACTGGAACTCTCTACCATGATGGTGGGATTGCAGAATGGTACAACTACTTTGGGTAATGGTTGATTCTTGCAAAGAGGAACCTCCACTTCCCATATGATCCAGCCTTGCTGGTCTAGGCATATATCCACACAGAGGCTTGTACGCAAACGTTGGCAGCAGCTGTCCTTGAAATAGTCAAAGATTTGAAGCAATTCCAATGTCCACCAACAGACAAATGGATACATTCTGGTACATCCACATGACAGAACTCTGCTCTGCACTAAAAGGGAATGAACTGTGGATACACGCAAAGATGGATGAGTCACTGAACAAACACTGACTGAAATAAGCCAGAGAAGAGAGCACAGGCAGCGTGATTCTTCAGAATGCAAATTCATCCTTAGGGCAGAACGAGGTGTGTGTTTACTGGGAGGAAGGGTGGGAGGGGAAAAAAGACAAAGGGGCGTGGTGACCTATTCATGCTCTTGATTTGGTGATGGTCTCACAGGTGTGTTCACATGTCTACACATTACCCTTACAGTAATCTTTATGGTGTATCCATGATACGTCGATAAAAGTTTTGAAAAAACTAAGTCAGACCATATTTGCCCTTTGCCCCAAACCCTGCATTTCATGTGCTCCAAAAGCCAAGATCCATACCCCATCCTCGTCTGTGCTCCCAGCACCCTGAGTGCCTGCCTGTGCTTCCCACAATGGTTCAAAGACAGCAGGCAGGTTTCCACATGAGGGACTTTTTTGTTCGCTGTTCATATGTAACCCAAATTTGTTACCGAAATTTCCATGTGGCTAGGTCCTTCTTTTAAGCCTTTGCTAACACGTCACCTTCTCAATGAGACCCACCGTTATTTAACTCCCCACAATCCTGTGTCCTCTTTCCCTGCTCTGTTTTTTTTTTTTTCCGAGCCCTGACCACATTCTAATAAAATAGGTATTTTATTCACTTATTATATTTCTGACTTAGTTTTTCTCTGACCCCCCCTCTAGAATATAAACTCCATGAATACAGAGGGTTTTTGCTGTGCCCACCACACCCTGATGAGTCCCAAGACCTAGAACAGGGTGTGGCACATGGCGGCTTCTCATAAAGACTTATTCAATGAATGAGTGAATGAGTTACACATGGATAACGCTTGCTAAAGACAGACGTAACCTACATCAACACAGTTCTAAAATCCAGCTCAGAATATATTGACAAAGTTTTGACTTTCATGTCCAGAAAATGCTCCATAATTTTACATGATTGTGTTTTGAGCGGTAGTATTCTCAATCGGTAATAATGCCCCCCGCCAAAATGCTCACTGAACGTGGATGATTTCAAATACAGTTTGCTAACGTCTCCCAAGTCAAATCTGTAAATAAGGACTCCCCGCGAATGGCTTTTCCCATAACACGCGGAGTTAGAAAAACAGCAATTACGGATATCCTAAGAATGAATAAGCTTTTTGCATGTGCTGCCCTTTGAGACAATAGAGCCAGCTTGAGAAATTGAGTGCAATAGGCCATCTCGTTGCTTCAGTCAAATCTGGTTTAGCTCTACTGAAACTTCCTCTTCACACAGACAAGGGCACTGTGGTTCTCATGCCAGCAAGCTTTTAGGTAAAAAAGTCTTTAAAGTAATATCGTGACCCAAAAATGTGCATGTTGTTCTTTCTGATTTGACGTTTCAAGTTCAGAATGCCCATCAGTTTCTGTGCAAGAATTGGCTGCAGCAGAAGTTCTCAAAGTTTGATGGTTACTAGAGATGCGATTTTCCAGACCCTAACCAGACCGACAAATCAGACACCCCCCACCCTTGGGGTGGGGTCCAGATTTCTACAAGCCTTCTAGGGGATTCTAATGTCTGCTAAAGCAGAACCAGGACCACTGGGTCTACACAATAGTGAGGTTTGGAAATCAATTCACTATGATGTCTCTTCTACTGCCTGAACTGAAATTAGTGCCTTGAAATCAATCGGCAAAATGTTTCCTATTTTTTAATAGTTTTGCTCCTTCTTCTGTTTTCTTTATTTTTTTTTTTTTTTTTTTTTTTTTTTTTTTAAGCTTTCTCAGTCTTTTTCTTTTTTTTTTTTTTTTTTTTTTTTTTTTATAAACATATATTTTTATCCCCAGGGGTACAGGTCTGTGAATCACCAGGTTTACACACTTCACAGCACTCACCAAATCACATACCCTCCCCAATGTCCATAATCCCACCCCCTTCTCCCAAACCCCCTCCCGCCCGGCAACCCTCAGTTTGTTTTGTGAGATTAAGAGTCACTTATGGTTTGTCTCCCTCCCAATCCCATCTTGTTTCATTTATTCTTCTACCCACTTAAGCCTCCATGTTGCATCACCACTTCCTCATATCAGGGAGATCATATGATAGTTGTCTTTCTCTGCTTGACTTATTTCGCTAAGCATGATACGCTCTAGTTCCATCCATGTTGTTGCAAATGGCAAGATTTCATTTCTTTTGATGGCTGCATAGTATTCCATTGTGTATATATACCACATCTTCTTGATCCATTCATCTGTTGATGGACATCTAGGTTCTTTCCATAGTTTGGCTATTGTGGACATTGCTGCTATAAACATTCGGGTGCATGTGTCCCTTTGGATCACTACATTTGTATCTTTAGGGTAAATACCCAATAGTGCAATTGCTGGGTCATAGGGCAGTTCTATTTTCAACATTTTGAGGAACCTCCATGCTGTTTTCCAGAGTGGCTGCACCAGCTTGCATTCCCACCAACAGTGTAGGAGGGTTCCCCTTTCTCCGCATCCTCGCCAGCATCTGTCATTTCCTGACTTGTTGATTTTAGCCATTCTGACTGGTGTGAGGTGATATCTCATTGTGGTTTTGATTTGTATTTCCCTGATGCCGAGTGATATGGAGCACTTTTTCATGTGTCTGTTCGCCATCTGGATGTCTTCTTTGCAGAAATGTCTGTTCATGTCTTCTGCCCATTTCTTGATTGGATTATTTGTTCTTTGGGTATTGAGTTTGCTAAGTTCTTTATAGATTCTGGACACTAGTCCTTTATCTGATATGTCGTTTGCAAATATCTTCTCCCATTCTGTCAGTTGTCTTTTGATTTTGTTAACTGTTTCCTTTGCTGTGCAAAAGCTTTTGATCTTGATGAAATCCCAGTAGTTCATTTTTTCCCTTGCTTCCCTTGCCTTTTGCGTTGTTCCTAGGAAGATGTTGCTGCGGCAGAGGTCGAAGAGGTTGCTGCCCGTGTTCTCCTCAAGGATTTTGATGGATTCCTTTCGTACATTGAGGTCCTTCATCCATTTTGAGTCTATTTTTGTGTGTGGTGTAAGGAAATGGTCCAATTTCATTTTTCTGCATGTGGCTGTCCAATTTTCCCAGCACCATTTATTGAAAAGGCTGTCTTTTTTTCCATTGGACATTCTTTCCTGCTTTGTCGAAGATTAGTTGACCATAGATTTGAGGGTCTATTTCTGGGCTCTCTATTCTGTTCCATTGATCTATGTGTCTGTTTTTGTGCCAGTACCATGCTGTCTTGATGATGACAGCTTTGTAATAGAGCTTGAAGTCCGGAATTGTGATGCCACCAACGTTGGCTTTCTTTTTTCAATATCCCTTTGGCTATTCGAGGTCTTTTCTGGTTCCATATAAATTTTAGAATTATTTGTTCCATTTTCTTTGAAAAAGATGGATGGTACTTTGATAGGAATTGCATTAAATGTGTAGATTGCTTTAGGTAGCATAGACATTTTCACAATATTTATTCTTCCAATCCAGGAGCATGGAACATTTTTCCATTTCTTTGTGTCTTCCTCAATTTCTTTCATGAGTACTTTATAGTTTTCTGAGTATAGATTCTGTGTCTCTTTGGTTAGGTTTATTCCTAGGTATCTTATGTTTTTTGGATGCAATTGTAAATGGGATTGACTCCTTAATATCTCTTTCTTCTGTCTTGCTGTTGGTGTAGAGAAATGCAACTGATTTCTGTGCATTGATTTTATATCCTGACACTTTACTGAATTCCTGTATAAGTTCTAGCAGTTTTTGGAGTGGAGTCTTTTGGGTTTTCCACATATAGTATCATATCATCTGCGAAGAGTGATAATTTGACTTCTTCTTTGCCGATTTGGATGCCTTTAATTTCCTTTTGTTGTCTGATTGCTGAGGCTAGGACCTCTAGTACTATGTTGAATAGCAGTGGTGATAATGGACATCCCTGCCGTGTTCCTGACCTTAGCGGAAAAGCTTTCAGTTTTTTCTCCATTGAGAATGATATTTGCGGTGGGTTTTTCATAGATGGCTTTGATGATATTGAGGTATGTGCCCTCTATCCCTACACTTTGAAGAGTTTTGATCAGGAAGGGATGTTGTACTTTGTCAAATGCTTTTTCAGCATCTATTGAGAGTATCATATGGTTCTTGTTCTTTCTTTTATTGATGTGTTGTATCACATTGACTGATTTGCGGATGTTGAACCAACCTTGCAGCCCTGGAATAAATCCCACCTGGTCGTGGTGAATAATCTTTTTAATGTACTGTTGAATCCTATTGGCTAGTATTTTGTTGAGTATTTTCGCATCTGTGTTCATCAAGGATATCGGTCTATAGCTCTCTTTTTTGGTGGGATCCTTGTCTGGTTTTGGGATCAAGGTGATGCTGGCCTCATAAAATGAGTTTGGAAGTTTTCCTTCCATTTCTATTTTTTGGAACAGTTTCAGGAGAATAGGAATTAGTTCTTCTTTAAATGTTTGGTAGAATTCCCCCGGGAAGCCGTCTGGCCCTGGGCTTTTGTTTGTTTGGAGATTTTTAATGACTGTTTCTATCTCCTTACTGGTTATGGGTCTGTTCAGGCTTTCTATTTCTTCCTGGTTCAGTTGTGGTAGTTTATATGTTTCTAGGAATGCATCCATTTCTTCCAGATTGTCAAATTTATTGCCGTAGAGTTGCTCATAGTATGTTCTTATAATAGTTTGTATTTCTTTGGTGTTAGTTGTGATCTCTCCTCTTTCATTCATGATTTTATTTATTTGGGTCCTTTCTCTTCTCTTTTTGATAAGTCGGGCCAGGGGTTTATCAATCTTATTAATTCTTTCAAAGAACCAGCTCCTAGTTTCGTTGATTTGTTCTATTGTTTTTTTGGTTTCTATTTCATTGATTTCTGCTCTGATCTTTATGATTTCTCTTCTCCTGCTGGGCTTAGGGTTTCTTTCTTGTTCTTTCTCCAGCTCCTTTAGGTGTAGGGTTAGGTTGTGTACCTGAGACCTTTCTTGTTTCTTGAGAAAGGCTTGTACCGCTATATATTTTCCTCTCAGGACTGCCTTTGTTGTGTCCCACAGATTTTGAACCGTTGTATTTTCATTATCATTTGTTTCCATGATTTTTTTCAATTCTTCTTTAATTTCCCGGTTGACCCATTCATTCTTTAGAAGGATACTGTTTAGTCTCCATGTATTTGGGTTCTTTCCAAACTTCCTTTTGTGGTTGAGTTCTAGCTTTAGAGCATTGTGGTCTGAAAATATGCAGGGAATGATCCCAATCTTTTGATACCGGTTGAGTCCTGATTTAGGACCGAGGATGTGATCTATTCTGGAGAATGTTCCATGTGCACTAGAGAAGAATGTGTATTCTGTTGCTTTGGGATGAAATATTCTGAATATATCTGTGATGTCCATCTGGTCCAGTGTGTCGTTTAAGGCCTTTATTTCCTTGCTGATCTTTTGCTTGGATGACCTGTCCATTTCAGTGAGGGGAGTGTTAAAGTCCCCTACTATCATTGTATTATTGTTGATGTGTTTCTTTGATTTTGTTATTAATTGGTTTATATAGTTGGCTGCTCCCACATTGGGGGCATAGATATTTAAAATTGTTAAATCTTCTTGTTGGACAGACCCTTTGAGTATGATATAGTGTCCTTCCTCATCTCTTATTATAGTCTTTGGCTTAAAATCTAATTGATCTGATATAAGGATTGCCACTCCTGCTTTCTTCTGATGTCCATTAGCATGGTAAATTCTTTTCCACCCCCTCACTTTAAATCTGGAGGTGTCTTCGGGCTTAAAATGTGTTTCTTGGAGGCAACATATAGATGGGTTTTGTTTTTTTATCCATTCTGATACTCTGTGTCTTTTGACAGGGGCATTTAGCCCATTCACATTCAGGGTAACTATTGAGAGATATGAATTTAGTGCCATTGTATTGCCTGTAAGGTGACTGTTACTGTATATGGTCTCTGTTCCTTTCTGATCTACCACTTGTAGGCTCTCTCTTTGCTTAGAGGACCCCTTTCAATATTTCCTGTAGAGCTGGTTTGGTATTTGCAAATTCTTTCAGTTGTTGTTTGTCCTGGAAGCTTTTAATCTCTCCTTCTATTTTCAATGATAGCCTAGCTGGATATAGTATTCTTGGCTGCATGTTTTTCTCGTTTAGTGCTCTGAAAATATCATGCCAGCTCTTTCTGGCCTGCCAGGTCTCTGTGGATAAGTCAGCTGCCAATCTAATATTTTTACCATTGTATGTTACAGACTTCTTTTCCCGGGCTGCTTTCAGGATTTTCTCTTTGTCATTGAGACTTGTAAATTTTACTATTAGGTGACGGGGTGTGGTCCTATTCTTATTGATTTTGAGGGGCATTCTCTGAACCTCCTGAATTTTGATGCTCGTTCCCTTTGCCATATTGGGGAAATTCTCCCCAATAATTCTCTCCAGTATACCTTCTGCTCCCCTCTCACTTTCTTCTTCTTCTGGAATCCCAATTATTCTAATGTTGTTTCGTCTTATGGTGTCACTTATCTCTCGAATTCTCCCCTCGTGGTCCAGTAGCTGTTTGTCCCTCTTTTGCTCAGCTTCTTTATTCTCTGTCATTTGGTCTTCTATATCACTAATTCTTTCTTCTGCCTCATTTATCCTAGCAGTTAGAGCCTCCATTTTTTATTGCACCTCATTAATAGCTTTTTTGATTTCACCTTGGTTAGATTTTAGTTCTTTTATTTCTCCAGAAAGGGCTTTTATATCTCTCGAGAGGGTTTCTCTAATATCTTCCATGCCTTTTTCGAGCCCGGCTAGAACCTTGAGAATTGTCATTCTGAACTCTAGATCTGACATATTACCGATGTCTGTATTGATTAGGTCCCTAGCCTTCGGTACTGCCTCTTGTTCTTTTTTTTGTGTTGAATTTTTACGTCTTGTCATTTTGTCCAGATAAGAGTAAATGAAGGGGCAAGTAAAATACTAAAAGGGTGGCAACAACCCCAGGAAAATATGCTTTAACCAAATTAGAGGAGATCCAAAATCGTGAGTGGGGAGAAAGGGGATAAAAAGAGGTTCAAAAAGGAAGAAAGAAAAAAAAAAAACAAAAAGAAAAGAAAAAGAAAAAAAAAGAAAAGAAAAGAAAAGAATTTTTTAAAAAAGAAAACACCTAAGAAAAATGTAAAAAAGAAAAAATATATATATTAGATAAACTAGTATAAAATCGTTAAAAAAGAAAAAGGTAACAGTTAAAAAAAAAATTTTACCCGAAGGCGAGAAAAAAAAAATGAAAAAGAAAAAATTAAATTAACTGCAAGACTAAAAAAAATCACAGGAAAAAAGCCATGAGTTCCGTGCTTGGCTTTCTCCTCCTCTGGAATTCTGCTGCTCTCCTTGGTATTGAAACCGCACTCCTTGGTAGGTGAACTTGGTCTTGGCTGGATTTCTTGTTGATCTTCTGGGGGAGGGGCCTGTTTTAGTGATTCTCAAGTGTCTTTGCCCCAGGCGGAATTACACCGCCCTTACCCGGGCCGGGGTGAGTAATCCACTCGGGTTTGCTTTCAGGAGCTTTTGTTCCCTGAGCGCTTTCCGTAGAGTTCCAGAGGACGGGAATACAAATGGCGGCCTCCTGGTCTCCGGCCCGGAGGAGCCGAGAGCCCGGGGCCCCACTCCTCAGTGCGCCCTCAGAGAACAGCGCCCAGTTACTCCCGTCTGCCTGACCTCCGGCCGCGCTCCGAGCTCACCGAGCCTGCGACCGGTTCAAGGTAACACGGAGCTGTGAGCTTACTGTCGGCTCTGTCTCTGTAGCCGGCTTTCCCGTTCCAATACCCGCAAGCTCTGCGACACTCAGACACCCCCGATCCTTCTGTGACCCTGCGGGACCTGAGGCCACGCTGACCCCGCGTGGGCTTCGCCCCGGTTTAGCCTCTGGAGCGATGTCCCTCAGCGGAACAGACTTTTAAAAGTCCTGATTTTGTGCGCCGTTGCTCCGCCGCTTGCCGGGAGCCGGCCCCTCCCCCCCGGGGTCTATCTTCCCGTCGCTTTGGATTCACTTCCCTGCCGGTCCTACCTTTCAGAAAGTGGTTGTTTTTCTGTTTCCAGAATTGCTGTTCTTCTTCTCTTCGATCTGCCGATGGATTTTCAGGTGTTTGCAATCTTTAGATAAGGTATCTAGCTGATCTCCGGCTAGCTGAAGCAGTCTCAGCTTGCTACTTCTCCGCCATCTTGACTCCAAGTCTGTTTTCTTTATTTTTTAAACTGGACAACTTTTTCAGGAGGCACATGAAAATTTAGATAATAAAAAACACTATTCCTTCCTGGTGATCAGCAAATCCTCATCAAGAACAGAGTAAATAAATGTATTTTTTAATATATTAACACAATAGATTTACTAGTCAGTGGTGAAAACAAAAAGTATACATGTGCACACACAGTGTTTTTATTGATATGTGGTGAAGGAAGAGAAGTCAGACGCAAAATAATACAGTCCAATTTCATTTATATAATGTTGAAAAACAGGTTAAACCAAACTGTACTCAGGCGGTAAACACTACAGTTGAGAATGGTATTGAAGTCAGCACAGCGACTGACTCTGGAGGCAAGGAGGGTGTTTTGATGGGGAAGAGAGTAATAGGCAAGGCTTCTGGGGTAAAACCAATGCTCTGAGGGTATTTGCCTTATAAATACATTAAACTATACGTGGAAGTTTTTATGTTTTTTATGATATTTCACAATTCAAAACTGTCTTAAAAAGAAAGAAAAGTAAGAGTTGACACTGTTGTGCCCCCCTTTGGCTTCAGGAATTAATGTTACCAATACAAGTGGAGGGCCTGTGGGTTTCTCCCTGATTCAGTCCTGTCTTTTCCCCTTCTCCCACAGGAATTGTTTGAAATTGGTTATTCATCTATTTCTGTTGTGTTTGTGTATAATAAGTTTCTGTGCAAGAATTGGCTGCAGCAGAAGTTCTCAAAGTTTGATGTATGTATATAGCCTTAACTGGCGTATATCACCGTGTTGCCGGTTTTTGAACTTTATATAAATAATCTTACACTGAATATGTTCTACTGCACTGCTTCACTCAGATTGCAAGTTCATGTGCATTCATATGAGTATGGTCATTCATTATTCTTCGTTTAGCTAAGCACATTATCTGTAGATATTGGGTTGTTTAGAGATTTTGTCATGTATTGTAAATGGTGTTGTTATGAAACACTCTTGCACATATGCCATAACATTCCATCTAAATGTATGGAAGGTGATACTGTTTTAGAATTATATAAATTATATATATAATTATATATAATAAAATATATATTTATAAATAATTAATTAAAATGAAAATAAATCATATAATATATAATTTAGTGTATATTATATAATATAATATAATACTATATAATATATTTTAATGTATATAATTCTATAATATAATAAATATAATAATATATAATGTAAATAAAATAATAAAATTGTATATAATTATATAATTTATATATACACATATATTGGCATATAAAGACACCTGTGGACATATGTGGAATTTCCTGGTGTGTGTGTAATGGTGGATTTCTCAGGCATATGGTATGGTTACATTAAACTTGATTAGATACTGCTGACTGGTTTCCCCAAGGGGGTTGTTCCCGTCGACATCCCTCCTGGCAGGACACTGTGACTCATAATACCAGCATACTGAGACTGTCTAATGGATCTGGAATAGAGTCCAAATTTGGTTCTAACCTGCGTTTCCTGTTCCCTGACCATCCTTTTATATGGACATTTATGTTTCCTCTTCTGTATATAGCCTGTGTATATGTGCACCCTTTTTTATATTGTCTCTCTTTTCTAAGTTCTTCTTGTTGAGAACGTGTTGAGCATATTTTCTTCCAGTCCGTGACTTGACTTTATTTATCTCTCTGGATTGTGTCTTCTGAGAAATGGAAATCCTGGTTTGTAATTGAGTAGGACTTATTTACTATTTACTTCAAGATTTATGCTTTTTGTGTCTTATTTTTTTCCATGTCAAATTCATAAAAATATGGTTCTACAGCCTCCTTTAAAAGCTTTGCTTCTCACATTGATGTTTGTTCTGTCATATGAAATGAGGCTGAGGGTCCCCAGCTGTGGACTGGCTTAATATGCACCAACAGTCCCTTTCTCTACAGACTATCACTTAGTACTTCTGGACTAAATAGCTAAACATAATGCAGTTATACTGCTCTTTCTCAGTTCTCCTGTTGTAGACATTGTCTACCAACTTCCCAGGATGAGTGATGAAATGTAGCTTTTTGGCCTGACCTTGTATCTCCTCTCCTCTACATCCCAGAACTTTCCATACTGTTTTCCCCACCACTCTCTCCCCTTTCCTTCAGTGGGAATTCCTAAAAGTTGATTGTTAGCTCCTGTATATCTTATAATTTTCTCATCTCTTCCCTCCATTTCTAGAAGATTTTCTCAACATTATTACACAGCCTTTCTGTGTAATTACTAAGGCCACCTCATTTGTCATTTCCAAGAGCTGGCTCTGTTCTGTCACTCTTCAAGTTTCATAGCATCCTGTTCTTGCCAGGGACGCATTGTGTCCTGAGAGCAGGATCATGTAACAGTTGGGGGTGCAGGAGGGAATGCTCTAAGGGGATTGGGCTGGGGGAACCCAGGAATTCAGGTGAGGAAACAGCCCAGACAAACATTGTCCCATAGAAACATGTTGCCACCCAATTATGTCATTTTAAATGTTCTAATAGATATATTTTAAAAAATACAGAAGAGGAGGTTGGAATTCATTTTGATAAGGTATTTTATTTAACCCAATATATTATTGTTTCAACACGTTAGAGATTTTAAAACTTAGTAATGAGATAGTTCACATTTGGGGGGGCATGTTTTCACAATTCGGCATGTGTCTCACACTTAAGCATATCGTCATTCAGACTTGCACATTTTAAGTTCTCAGCAGCCTGTGACTGGTGGAGACAATGTTGGGCAGGTCAGGTCCACAGGGAGCTAAAACAAGCCAGTAGGCTCATTTCGAAGCTGCCTTGACTCCATCAAGAACTTCCTCTCCAGCCCATTTCCTGTCTTTCTGGACCTTGCCCCCAGCACTCTGGCCCCCATGGATGGTGGGCCCTAGAGCACTGCTCCATCCCAGATCCCTGTCTCAGGCATGTCTCATGGGCCCCTGCCCACCTCTGCATTATCGCCTCTCATGGACATGATTTGTGTTGCTTCATTTGCTCCCACTTTCATCCCTTTAGAAAGTGCGGTGCACCCAGGGCTCTCTCCCTGTCCTTCTCCCTCTACCAAGGCCTGTCATCCTCCAGATCCACTTAGCTTTGCCATAGCGGCCTTGATATCCAGAGCGGCTGCCCAGCTGACTGGCTTCTTAATCCGGTTAGAAAAGCTGCAGCCTAAAGGTGTCATGGTGGGCCAGAAGAAGCTCATCCCCAGCATGGTGAGTACTAGATCCAACTGGCAACTAGCTCTGGGTCGGGTGTGAACTCCCAGATGGGTGGCCAGCTCTGGTCATGATGGGCTCAAGAACTGGAATGGCCTTGGGGCCACAGTGCCTAGGGCCTGGACTCTGGCCTTTGTCCCAGTAGAGAAAAGACAAGGCTAGGAAAAATGAAGTAGGGGCCAACAGGAGGCAAAAGAGATGCCCCTAGTGTTCATGGGCGAAGAGGCGTGGAATGAAACCCAGGGTATGCAGGAAGCTCTGCCTGCCCCAGGCCCCTGAGGAATGGAACGGGCAGGTGTGCTTGGTGAGTCAGCCCTGGGCCCCTGCTGCCCTCCCGATGACTTTCAGCTCATACAATAGCCCAATTGTGTCACTGCATCTAGCTATGGCTTGGGTTGCAACCCAGGGACTCAGCCCAGGGACCTCTAGGGACAGAGAGAAACAGCTATGAGAGAGGTCTTTGTGCAAATCCGTCCTGCAGGAAGGAGCCCAGGGGTCACAGAGAGCATGGCTGTGGCTGAGGAAGGACAATGGGGGACAAGAGGAGATGGTCTCAGCAATCCGTTTGGACTGATGGCCTGTGGGTGTCAGAAAGTGGCAAGAGGAAAGCTTATCCAATCAGTGTGGAATTGTTGTGCATTTTAAGTAGGTTTTCAGACAAAAGACTTGGTAAGTCTGAAGTCTAAGGGAGATCAGTGAGGTCTCAAGATACTGCAATGCTTTCTAACCGAGTGAATAATTAGAAAGCATTTGCCTTTTTTTTCTTCTGTTGTTGTCACATGCAAGGACCTATTTGAGATTGTTTGTAAACAAAAATGATGGGTAGCTTGGGCCTCTTGGGGCTGAGAGCTCAGTGTCCGCTGTAAAAAAGTCTAACTTATTTTTGCAGAAGGTGAAATTTCTGAACAGTTATTCTAGACCATGTTTAGAGATGAGAAATACGGGGGCATTTCATAGCTTATTTCTGTGAAACAGGAAGTTAAAATATTCAGACAGAGATGTGGGTCTAAGACCAATGGAGGCAAGCCCTTCATCCAAGGCACCCAACGGTGGCGTCTTTTCATGGGTACCAGCTTGCAAGGTGTGCCTTCTAGGTGTTAGCCTTTGTCTCCTAGGGGAACTAAGGGTGAGAAAGATTTTTAAGCTCAACACTGTGTTCGAATACTAAAAGTAAAGTGAACAAAATGAATCTTCTCAGATTTGACAGAACATCACAGTCGTGAATCGGAAAACACCTGGAAATGACGTGGCTATTGACATCATGGGAATGTTGTCCACCTTGATGATGTACAAAGAAAATTCCAGATAACAAAGTAGATAGGGAAGGAGGGAAAGAGAGCATAAAGGAAAGCCTCTGTTGTCCCACTTTCACCAGCCTACAGGCTTGATGCTGGGTTAGTCCCAAGGATATCACTGGTTTCTCCAGCTCCAACGGATTCATTAATGCTGGGGCTGTAGCCCCTCGTGGATTCCCACCTGATTCTTTATGGAAACACTGGGGGAATCTCACCTGGAGCCTGAGAGACTTCCTTGCTCCCGGGTGGAGCCATTCTGGCTTTTCTTGTTGGTGTCCAATGCATTGGCCGCACTACATCTATAGGGACACCTTTTCCTCAGCTTGTGTTGGGCAGGGCCCCAGTGGGCTTGGATGGAAACCCAGTATGAGTAGGGACCATTCTCGGAGAGGACGGATGCTCTCCTTTTCCTTGTCTTCTCCTTCCCGCTGTCCACACGGCCACATTCCATGGACATCATTTTGTCAGGAATCCTCATGCAAATCCATGTCTACCTCACCTCCTGTCATATATTCACAGAGAGGTCTGAATCGACATGAAATGGTAACTTATATATGGGACCTCCCCTATTAATGAGAACTGAAATCCTGGGACAAACTCTGTAAGGTGTGATAAGATGCCAAACATAGATTTTTTCTACCTTGCAGTCTTGGCAAGAGTCCTGAACGCTGTCCTTTTTGTTTTTCTGTAAGTTAACCTCATGACTTGAAGTGACTTACACTTTTAGCTACCGTCTATCAACTGCTGACAGGCTCTCCCGTGCTTTCCTTTATGCTCTCTTTCCCTCCTTCCCTATCTACTTTGTTATCTGGAATTTTCTTTGTACATCATCAAGGTGGACAACATTCCCATGATGTCAATAGCCACGTCATTTCCAGGTGTTTTCCGATTCACGACTGTGATGTTCTGTCAAATCTGAGAAGATTCATTTTGTTCACTTTAAAGTACTTGTTGAAGTATCTCTGTTTCTTCAGTTGTTTGTTCTATTTTTGGACTTTGGTGTTTCTCCTCATATTTCCTTCAGTGTTGAAAAGTACTGGGCTTTAGTCACCTGCCTATCAAATGCCAGTTTTGTTTACCAGAGCCTGCCTCAGGTGACAGGCAGGAAACTTATGTATATCACAGATAATGTTAGTCATCACCACGTAACTTACCATTCCAGAGTCGGGGCGCATCCACTCCTCCGTTAATTCCATACCACTTCAATTCTGCAACCGCGCTTTGGATGGTTTGCTTCTCCCTCTCCCTCTGCCCCTCCCACTGTTTGTGTGCTCTCTCTCTCTCTCTCTTTCAAATAAATAAATAAAACCTTAAAAAAAACCACAAAACACAAAATACCACAGAATGGGTGGCTTATAAACAACAAACATTTTTTTTCTCACAGTTATGGAGGCTGGGAAGTCCCACGATGTAGTTGCCAACAGACTCAGTGTCTGGAGAGAGCTCTCGTCCTTGTTTATGGAAGGCTGTTCTCTCACTATGTCCTGGTAGAAGAGCAAGGGAGCTTTCTGGGGTCTCTAATCCCATTCGTGAGGGCCCTCACTTCCAAATGCTCCACCTTGAATATCATCCCCCAGGGGTTTAAGATTTTAATATACAAATTTGGGGGGGATGCAAAACTTCGGTCTCTATCAGACTAATCTCTGGAACCACAAAGACAAATAGGATACATTCTTCACACAAGAAGTGCACCTTCTCAGGAGAAAACAAGAACGGTCCCATTAGAGTACAGTGCAGTAAGTGCTACCATGAAGATAAGCACAGATCCATGTGAGACCATAGTCCAAGCTGAGGAGGGGACAAGCCTCTTGAACGGGTGCTTTCTGAACTGAGTCTTGGAGACATCCTGAGGTAAGAGAGGGAGGCACCTGGGGATGGGAAGATGAATGGTCCAGGCTGAGGGAAGGGCAGAGACAAAGCCTTGGAGGCACAGGAGAAGACAGCAAGCCTAGGTGTGAAGACAGAATGTATGGCTGGAGGACTGGCTGCTGAGGAAGAGGGAGCAGAGCATGAAGGGATGAAAATCTGGGAAATGGAGCTGGGAGGTGTGTGTTCCCAGTGCTCTGATTATTCTTTGCTGCAAAACAAACCACCCGGAACGGTGGCTTAGAACAATAGCAATCATTTACTTTACTCACAAATCTGCAGTTTGTGCAGAGCTCATCACAGAGGGTTTGTCTCTGTTCCACATGGGGATCAACAAGTTGATGTGACTTGGGGGTGGGGGAGGGGTGCGCAGAATCTGCAACCCAGATCGCAGGACTCCTTATCCAGCTGCCAGCCCCGGCTGCTGGTTGGCTGGGACTCTGACCAGTGCGGAGAGCCAGGAACCTTGGCTTCTTTCCATCAGGTCCTCTTTGTGGACCTGCTCTCTCTTGTGGACCAGTGACTGTGTGCCCAGAGTGAGCATCTCAAGACAAAGAGGCAGGTGGAAGCCGAACTGGTTTTTGGGACCTTGCCTTTGAAACTTGTAGACTCATTTCTGGTTACACTATTGGTTGAGACAGCAGGAAAAGCACCCAGTTTCAAGGGGAGGAGACCTAGCCCCCATCTTTTGAGGGTTGAGCGGCAAACTTCCAAAAATGCATGTGGGATGAGCTATTTTTAGAAATGCACTCTCCCCCATGCAGCAACTGTGTGGAAGGCAGAGTGTACAGATTGATACTACAGGCAAGGAGATGCATTAAGAGATGTTTCCAGTGAGCAAAGAGCAGACTGGGGAGATGCAGATGTATTCCAGAGTCTGCTAGGTTCTGGGAGTCGGGAAGGGAGGCTCAGTCATCAGGGAGCAGCACTGGCCACAGTCTACTTTGCAACTGAGCCCTTCGCCCTTTGGAGGTACAGTCTGTGTATACCAGCTCTCAGTTCCCTAGCATCAGTGCTAGGCCAGCTAGGAGTTGTTGGTGTGTGCTGTCCCCACATCAGTTGGGGCTGTGGTTTCTGTGGTCCCAAGGAAGCCTGGGGTGCCGCTCACAAAGGCCCACTGTTGTTACTGATTGATAATAACACCAGAACCTTGCTGTCCGCAGAGACAAGTCTTCCCCGGACACCACTGCAGAGAGAGAGAGATTTTCACCTGGGAGGGAATGAGAAGGTCTGGTCCACTTTCAGACCATGGAAATTCCTCACAGTGGCCTGCAGAGGAGGTGGAGGACATTGACTTCCAAATGCCTGGCCACCCATTCAGTGGATGAACAAGGACATTTAAGATAACATTTAAGAATGTTCAAGAACATTCAATTGTGCTTATTTTCAAGTCCACAGACCTTCAACGGTCAGAAGCTGAAGGATGGAAAATAACCCTATTCAGCTAGTTTGTGAAGACAAGAACAGCTATTGGGATGTTTACTGTCTCCTTCCCACCAATGGTCATCTATCTCTTGTTCTCTGAGCAGCACATACTTTCCTCTCTACCAATCTTGGAATACACCTGTCTTCTCCCACCTGGAAGATGACACTTTCACCTCACTCCCACCAGCAATGAGCTGGAAGCCTATACTGGGCTCAGAAGAGTGATCTTGGCTTTGACCCCATTATCCTGGTGCTAAAACCCAGCTGGTTGGTCAGCGGAATCCCACCAACTCTGGGACCCTTGGAAGCACATGAGGACCCCTGAGAAAGGCTCACAAAAGGAAGTTCTACCAGGAACGAGCACTGAAGTTGTCAGGCAAGGCTGTCACATGCTCTTTTCTGATGCCAGCAAGACAGAGTCTTCAAAAAACTAAGAGCCCCTTGTCATGGCATGCCCCATGTGAAAGATGGCTCATCTCAGCGATCTACCAGAAGAAGCCTATGGCTTTAGACACTGCTGGTCAAATGCTCTTCCCGCTCTTCCCCTGTTGCTTCTATAGTTTCTCTGAGCCTCCCCGTCATTGTTTGCAAATGCGGTGGGGTTAACTACCCCTACCAGTGGAAACCTTTGAAGTCCACTTTTTTTTTTTTTTTAAAGATCAAGAACTGACCAAGTTCATCCAGATGAATCCAGTTTCTTGACTTTCTTCTCTTCGGTGATGTTTCCCTCCTCTCCTTCTTGATCATTCACTGGGATAGACAAGTCCTATTTGGCAGCCACAACCAATTATCCTTCCACGTCAGTTACTAACTTAATCTTACAATATCACATAGACCTCTGAGTTCATGGATCCCTGGGGCTCTTCTCTTCCTTCATCGATTCCTCTTTACTCTCCCCTTTATCCAGTTTGGATCCCCGTGGTTTACCTTCATAACTAAAGGAGAGGGTGTTTTATCCCGTATCATTTGGTCTGGCAAGTAGTAATTAAAGTAAGAAAGCATTTAAAACGTAAAAATATTAAGTTAAAATTGAGAAGACCCAAAACTGGCATGTACATCTTTGAACTCATTACTATGGTTTACAGCAGATAGAGATGGGCATTCATCCACCAGTCTTTGGAGTTAGGTCCATGCCTTTCCTTTGAGAATGGGTCTGCTGATAGGAATTCTGCACTGTCTCTCTCACATAAGTCACTAGAAAGCCTCTACTACAATTTGGTTTGGTTTTCTTTAGAATGGAATGACCACCAGTCCATGCCTGAGAAGTGATCCGAGTGCAAGTGTGCTCTTACAACCGCATGAAAGCCTGGAACAAACAGGTACTAAAACACCTGTGAGCTCCGAATAAATAAAACCATTTCTTGTTCCATAAAGAACAGTGGACAGAGTGGGCACTCAGGGTGGCACCTGCTCGCCCCCTGGCCTCACCTTCTGCTAGGGGTCCAAGCCCATGAGGCCAATAAAGCCCTTGTGCTCTTTGAAAGCTACTCCCCAGTTCTTTTTCATTTCTCAAGCCCTCATCCCTAGGTCTTCTTAGACATCCTTATCAGTTTAGGGCCTTCCCTCCATTACTGGAGTGATCTTAGAGCCAGACAAGGCCATGAGAGATCGATCAGGGCTAGATGTTTACTTAAGGGTTGTGACCGTAGAAGAAGGACAGATGGGACTGACAGAGTAGGGATGCTCGCTACAGGGATTGGGGGCATCTAATAGCATGAAAGTAAACGCCGGCCTCCCTGAGTAGTGAAACAGTGGGGGGTTAGTCTGGGGACCATCTACGAGAAAGGGATGACATAACCATAGGCAGGGCCCACACTCCCCTCCCTTAGGGATCACGGCAAGAACCCTGTCACTGTCTGGGCTGTGACCTCTTGGATTATAAAAAATCCCCTTCTTCATCTCTTGAAACTAAAACTCTGTCCTGAGTTTCAGGACTGAGAAGGCAAACCCAGAAAACTCTTAGGAAATTTCTGCCAACATCACTGGGGATGGCTACAATTACTTTTGTAGATAAATATTTCTTAATTCCAAGAAGACTTTAAATTATAGAAATGTTTGCTGGGATGAAACTATAGCATTAACATTTTTAAGGTAAGACAATCTGTGTGTATCTGGTAGCTTATGTATTCATAAAATTTAAGAGAATCTGACCTGTTAATTTAAAACATCTAACTGAATTTAGACTTTTGAATTTAGGTTGGACTCTTAGTAAATGTACAAATAGCAACAGAACATGTAAGAGAACTTAAGACTCACTGTATTCATAAGTTTAATTATTAGATTTCCCAAGGATTACTTAAATTCTTGGAAAGGTTTGTTTGTTAATTAGATCACTAAAGTACTTAAGACTGGAAATTGAGAGGCGCCTGGGTGGCTCAGTGGGTGAAAGCCTCTGCCTTCGGCTCAGGTCATGATCTCAGGGTCCTGGGATCGAGCCCCACATCGGGCTCTCTGCTCTGCGGGGAGCCTGCTTCCTCCACTCTCTCTGCCTACTTGTGGTCTCTCTCTGTCAAATAAATAAAATAAAAAATCTTAAAAAAAAAAAGACTGGAAATTGAATTAATAGACATATAAATGTAATTTAAAATACTTAAAGGAAAAAAATAATAAAATGCTTAAAGGAGCTTAATTCCATGTTAATCTGGAAATAGACATTAATCAAACTAATTAAAAAGGATTGCTTTATGTTGGGTTTATAAATAAAATAAGATTTGTAACCCGAATTAAGAAACTTAAGGTAAAACCAGGGTTCAGTAACTATATATATTTTTTTAAACTCAAGTAACTTCCTTTAAGATAATCTTAGCTATAGATTCAAAAGTCATTTTTTGAGGACATAAAAATCTCACACTGATAGCCTCATAGTTCATGGGAAGACCAAAACCACCAGACAGGCACCCCATCACTGTCTGATTACCAAATCCACAAACCAACTGTATCCACTATTCCTTCTTTCTTCCAAGTAGCAACAGTCTTGTTCCTTCTGTCATTGCTCAGTTCTCTTTTGCTCCCTCCAACCCTTCCTCCTCTGGGTGTCCCCTTCCCCACACCATCAGCTTTGTACTAGTATGTAAAGAAGCTAGCACATGGACCAACATGCAAACATTGGCTGGACCCAGAGCTACATACATATGTAAGAGGATGGGTGTCTAACGGTGTAATTACAGACAGAGCTTTTGAGACGCCAACTATCGCAGATGGGTTGGGTTGCCTATCTCCATGCAAAGGGATTAAATTCATTCACTAAAGTCACAGGCAGAGGGGAGTGGTGACTGTTGGGACAAGGTTGCATTCTTTATTGCTTGACTTGGCTGATTTTAAATGTTAATTATTTTCTAGAAACGATTTCCTTTTAAGACTACTCTCCAGTCTCACCATCACTTGCTTTTAGATTTCATTTTTTTCTAAATTAGAGTAAGCTGTACTCTCTACATTACATCTATGAATTAAGATACATAAAAATGAAACTTTAATATAAGTTGAATATAATAAACTTATAAGTTGAATGTACTTGTTAATGCCAATGTACTTGTTAATATGGGTTTGAGGATATGCATACACTCAAGTTTAAGTTCATACATGCCGTTATAAACATGAAACTGAGCTAGAATGATGTGACATTTTCCTCTAATCTTTACAAAAACTTCAAAGTAATCATACCCATTAGTATGGCTACCACTGAAAAAGCAGAAAATAACAATTGTTAGCAAGGATGTGGACAAATAGGAAGTCTTGTGCGCTGTTGGGGTTATAAAGTGGTGTGGCCATTGTGGTAATCAATATGGTGGTTTCCCTAAAAATTGAAAATAGAATTACCATATGATCCAGCAGTTCTACTTCTGAGTATATGTCAAAAAGAATTAAAAGTAAGGACTCAAAGAAATATGTGTACACCCATGCTCACAGCAGCATTATTCAAAATAGCCAAAAGGAAGGGAAGCAACCCAAGTGTCTACTGAGGGAGGAAAGGATAAAATAGAGCATATACATACAATAGAATATTATTCAGCATTAAAAAAGAAAGAAAATTCTGACAAAGGCTACCAGATGAATAAACCTTGAGGACATTATGCTAAATGAAATGAACCATTTGCAAAAAGACAATACTGTATGATTCTGCTTATATGCAATACCCAGATTAACCAAATTCACAGAGACAGAAGGTAGAATGATAGTTGCCAGGGCCTGAGGGGAGAGGGAATGGGGAGTTGCTGTTGTCAATGGGGACAGAGTTTCAGTTTCAGAAGATGAAAGAGTTCTGGAGATGGATGTGGTGAAAGTTGCCCAACAACGTGAATGTACCCAGTGCCACTGACTAAAAATGACATAGTAAATTTTTTATAGACTTATTTATTTTAGAGAGAGAGTGGGAGAGACAGTATGTGTGCACAAGCAAGAGGGGAGGGAGGGGCAGAGAGAGGAGGGAGAGAATCTCCACTGAGTGCAGAGCCCAACGTAGGGCTCAATCTCATGACCCCTGAGATCACAACCCGAGCCCAAATCAAGAGTCAGATATTTAACCAACTGAACCAACCAGGTGACTCAAGATAGTAAATTTTGTTATGTGCATTTTGCCACAATTTTTTAAAAAGTCACAATAGGTCACAGGGCACAAGTGGTTTCTGATTTAAGGCATTTTCCAGAAATTTTATGGTAGATTAGACAGATAAGAAAAAACAGCCCTACTGAGCAAAACTCTGACTCAGTTTCTCAGGCCATATAACCTTTTGCAGACACACACAGACGAAAGAGCCTGAGAGACACAAGCCTTCTTGTGAGGCTTGTGTGTGCAAACTCAGAGTTAATCAAAGTGCCACCGGGACTTAGAATGTACCTTTATAGCTAACGTTTGATTATGTCGAGGCTTCCTTCTAGTGTTTGTAAAATGGCTTGCTTTAACTCTTATTAAATCAGAGAGAAGGATGTTATTTCATTTTATAGGTTCTCTTTTGCTGTTGTCAATCAACCAACAAATATTTGCTAAGCATCTACTGCGTACAGGGAGCACAGAATCTAATACTCCGAGAAAAGTTTTTAGGTTGAACCATAGGAAATTGCCACCATTCAACCATTTCTGACCTGAAAAAAGGGGCCATTTCCTATGGCTCAACCTTAAACTCAGTTGTTGATAATCTGGGGAGAGAACCAGCAACCTAGGGAGAGAAAAGATACAGACACACCAGAGAGGTTGGCCGGCAACCACCAGTACAACTAGCACAACACATACGACCCGTACAGCCCGAGCCAGAGAAACGCTGCAGGTCTTCTGGAGAAGAGAGCAGGATAGAGGACATGGGGAAGGGGCTAGGACAGTGCGGCTGGGCGGGCAGAGGAAGTGACTCATTTACCAAGATGACTGCTTGACGCGAGCGCAGACGCAGGGAGACGGGGATGCCCGGGCTCCGTGCGGAGTTACCGGTAGCGATGAGGAGGCCCCGGGGAGCTGAGGCTCGAAGGGGAGTGGGAGTGTGTGACGGGCAGTCTCGTCTGGGTTTCACGGACTCCGTTGGACCAGGCAGCTGCTGAGCTCCGCAGTGCGAAGACGGAAGCGGAGGTTCAGGAAGCAGTTGGTTGAGTGAAGACATTAGGTGAAGACCGTGGGCTGAGTACCTGCTGTGTGCAGAGCACTGGTCTATTTTGGTTGCATTAGGCAGCAAAGCAAATACCCCTGCCTTTGTGGAACCGAATTCTAGCTGTGGGGTGTGGATGTGTGGGTGTCTATGTGCATGCGCACACAGTAAATAACAACCATAGCAAAGAAGTGAGTTATCTAGTATGTTAGAAACTGTTAAGTACTGCAGGGAAGAAAAGGAGCAGAATAAGGGTGGTCGTCAGGGCAGGTTCATTGAGAAGGTTCTAGATGACCCAGATTACAAATTCTGTATTTCATAATATTCATTATTCAGTTAATTGGCTTCACTGCATTTTTAATTTGGCAATTAGGATTTTAACCATTATTTTTCGTGAAAAAGTTGGCTACCGATAAAATTATTTTCTAATAACCCCAGGAAGGCCAAGCAAAGTCCAGAGCAGAACTCTTTCTTTTTTCTTTTTTTCAATTGTTCATCTTAGAGGTTTTATTTTTTTTCCCAGTGTTCCAAGAGTCACTCTCTCCTAAATATTTTTCTACAACCAGTACAACAAATGGAGCATTGACTCTGTGTCCACCTCATTTTGGTCCATGCAATTTTAAATACAGAAGAATTTTTTTGATATTTATTTCCTTCAGATAATTTCTATCTGTTGTAGAAAATTTGGGAAACATTAAGACATGTAAAAAAAAAAAAAACACAATATTTTCAATTGCTCAAAATGATTTCCTGAAAACTTTGTAGCCAATATCGCTGTCCCCACCAAGAAAATCTACCACTGAGAAGTCAGAGGCTACACCTGCAGCATGGATTGGTCATTCCCAAAGAAGAGCTCTGAAAGCCTGTTGAACAAACACTGCTCCCTTGAGCTTCCAACACCTACTGTGACCCCTATGATATACATGCTATTTGGATATCTATATTCTGGTTAGGGGGTGGTTTTAACTGGTTTCATTACTTCAAGTTCATTCCTTTCTTCTTGTTTACTATTTACAGCGCTACAAGGGAACTGTTTGTCTTTGTAGCAATGAACACCACTAGCATCTGAATCCTATCCGTGACTAGATGGGAGCTGCTGGAGGTCGAAATCATTTGAATACAGTGCCTATGTGGGTCTACAAGCAGACATGGTCTGGAATTGTGGGTTACCTCGGGCTTCGTTTAGATAATAATCTAGCCTATTAATCTATTTTTCCTTTTTCATTAAGATACTTAACAAGCTGTACGAAGCTTCTAAGCATGTTACATTATTATGCAAAGTAGTTTACCTTATGTACATGTATAATAATGTCTGACAACTATAATATCATCCTGAAAGGGTTGGGCAGAAAGTGCCGCTCTGCGCCAGTGTTTCTGAGGCCATTGAAGTACAGAGGTCTCCAAACGTGGCAGTCAAGGTGCTGGAGAAGGGCAGAGCTCAAGCTTACCCACAGCGCAGAAGCCAAAAGGGTTTGGCTACCATGAAGATAGGACCACTGCCTCTTTGGACTTGGACTTTACCCAGGCCATGACCTATTCTTGGAAAGCCGCATCAGCAGGAGATGGAGCTCTGGTCCTCTGGTTCCTGACTTTGGCTCCAGAGCCTGATGCCCAAGCTGAGGAGTTGGTCAAACACCCATCTCCTGGGGAGGAGGCCATGCATTTTTTAAAAATCTAAGAGCTTTTATACCAGCTGTCAGTCTCATTCATCTTTGGTAATAACTTCCTGTCAAGTGACAGGATCCTCCAAGGATGGAATGAGTCTTTCCAATTAGCTTGTACGGCTGGAAGCTGTGATATGGGAAATCCACATGGAGGTTAAGGCAAGTAAAGATTACTCTTTAAAAAAAGACAGCTCTAGTTATTCAAGGTCTGACACTTCTCTCTATATGATCCAAAGAAAGGACATGCTACAGAAGGTGTGTGTTGTCAGTAATGTGAACACAAGGCTTTGGGAGGAGGTGATTTTTCCGAAGGTTTCAAGCAGAGTAGAACAGTATCCAAAGCGTAGGCCTCAAACCACCACCATCAGAACCTCCAGGGAGCATTTTAAAAATGCAGGTGCCTGTCCCTTGCCCCCTTTAAAATGGAATCTGGCAGTTAAAAAACTGCATGAAAGAACATTCTCAAAGGGTTGGAACTATAAGCCATCTAGGTCTGAGTGAGCTGAATTTAGAATAGCAACTACCAGTGTCCTCGGAGTGCGAAGGCTTTTTGAGAAGACTGCATTAGGGACTGATTGTTTGCACTGCCTCCAAATTCATGTTAACATCTAATCCGCAATGTGATAGCATTTGGAGGCAGGACCTTTGGGAGGGAGGGAGTTCAGTGACGAGGAAGGTGCCCTTACACATGGAACTATTGCCCTTATGGGAAGAGGCCAGCAAGCTAGCCAACTCTCTTCCTGCCATTTGAGGAGACAACATGGCAGGTCGGAGGTCTGCATCCTGGGAGAGGGCTCTCATCAGAACCTGACCACACCGGCATCCTGATCTGAGACCTGCAGTCTCCAAAACTGTGAGAAACAAATCTCTTTCATTTATGAGCCATTTGGCTTATGGTATTTTGTTATAACAGCACGAGCTAAGATAGGGGGCAGAGGTCTTCTGAGCTTTGGTTGGCCAATTCAACTTTTGCCTAGTACTCAATGACTCTTGTGTTGTCAGCTCAGGCTAAGAAACATAAGGAACTTGGAGGATGTTCTATTCTGCCCTCCATGCCCCCTCCCCTTCCCAGCCATCAAGGAGAAAACAAAGATGTCTGCTCCTCAAGGGAGGATTTTTTTTTAGGGGATGTAAATTTGTCGAATACCTGAGGTAAGAATGTGGTTTGAGTATGGTGCTCAGTGTGGCCAAGTATGACTTTGGGGCCTGGGCTTCTAATGAAAGATGGGTCCCATATTTAGAATGAGGAGTCTCTTGGAACACATGTCCTTGCATACTTTTAGAGTCTATGTTCTAGACTATGTGGGGGTGGACTGGTGCTGACACTGCTGGTAGGGACCACATCGAGGGTCTCATGGAGCCACACCTTTGCAGTGGGGCCCTCTGAGAAAGCCCGTGGCTGGTGGACGCACCAGGGTCCCAACAAATGAGGAAAAATGTCAAGTAGATTATGTGACACACAATCGGCCTGACTGGCATTGCTTAGTGCTGTGGAGCGTGTCCTGCCAAGTTGGTCAAGTGCTCTACCGCAGATAATCCTCCCAGAGCCCTGGGAATTGCCAAGATGGTGAGCAGCCCCGTTCGCCCACAGCGAACACACTCAGAGAAGCTGGCTAATTTGCTTGAAGAGACAGGATTAATAAGGATAACTGGACGCTCCTACCACACTTGGCTTTGGCAGCAGCTCCCAAGCCTGGAAAAGGAATTCTGCTTCGTGAGAGAGCAGACAGCAACCCCACAAGGTTTCAGACAGACCTGAAACCACGGTACTGATCACACGAGTGGTTATTACACGAATTATACACCTATGGCTGAGTTGTAGTGGGAAAGTGGCCAAGACCAGAGCTGTATTTACCGTGAGATTTTATTTTAAAAGAATACTTTCAAGCTTTTCTAGGCTCTCACAGTTCTAAGCTTTGGTCTTAAAATTAATTTGGCATTCTGGTATTGGGTGGTAGAAATTAGGAAGAGAAGTAGTTTATAAACTGCTTCACAGATAGAAGCCAAAGATAAAATTGTACTGGTACTGAAAATATTTAGCTTGGGAATGTCAGAGTTTCAGTAGACCTAAAGATTCTAATTATAATTTAAGACTATAATTTGTGATGCACTTTGGGAGAAAACATGGCCAGTTTTAGCTCCCTAGAAACATGATTTAATAGCATCTGGCACTGGTCACGTGTGAGGGCTTGGTGGTTCAGGGCCGTAACTCATCAGGGCTGTTTCTGAAAAATGAAGGCACACTGAATGCAAACAAATGAGCGGAGTCACACAACTATAAAATGACTGCCCTTTATTGTCCTTTGCCGTCTGTGCAGAGACAAGGGAATGGCAAAGCAAGATCTGTCTAGGACATCTCGGACATGCAGCAAGGTGATGGCAGGACCACCTGGACAGGGCACTGACAGTTTGTTCACACTCCAAACCACACGGGGACCCTGCCTTGACCGCCTTCCCCACTGTCAACAGGCTCGGACTGGGACTATCAATCCACCCTCCACTGGTCCACCTGGCGCTGGGAAGTCTGGGGATGCTGGAACCTTCATAAATACAAATCCTGATTTGTCCCCGGCAGCTGGAGGACTTCCCATGGGGGTTTGGGGCAAGATTGAAAATGACAGTCAATTTTAACTACAAGCCTTAGAAAAGTTCCTGAGGCCAGAATGTCTATCTGTATTGCGTCCTTTAATTGCTTGTTTCTTCCTTACTTGCTTTGTGTAAACCCAAGTCTTTCAGCTATCCAGACACTTATCGTATGAACGGATTCTAACATCAGGTCAAAATGGAACACACAACACTGAGACCTGAAAAAGTCAGAAGCACTTGTAATTTCCAAGGATAAGGTATAGGACAGATGTGCTTTGTCTGAAGCAATGATCCACTTCGCTCATCTGGATATATATTCTTACAGAACTGGGTACCCCAGCTTCAGGTACCAGACCCCAAACTTCTGATTTATATCACAGGCAACAAAGAGAACAACAAACTCACAGAGAACAGGAATGGCAGGTTAAGTGCAAGCTCTCACCAAACTGTTTATTTCTGCTGGAAACCTCTGGGGTTGGTGTTGGAAGGGGGTGGCACCAAAGCCAGCTTTCTGGCTTTGCAACTGGCATTACCAGCGCCGTGACCTTGTGCATTTACTTCCTGCCTCATTTTTTCCATCTGCATAAGGGAGATGAGGACAGGACCACTTAGGGGGTTGTGATGAAGACTAAGTGAGGACCCCCTTGTCTGGCATAGACAGGGCACTGAGGACACAAGCGCTCTTCATTAGCCGGTAGTAGCACAACTCCCCTGTGATGTGACTTTGTTTCCTGTGCCTGGCATGTTGCAGCTGTTTGAGATTTGCTTACCAACTGAGCAACTGAAGTAAGACATGGGTGGGAGAGAAAAAAACTGGTGCTGACAAAAGTTCGGTGCAACATTTTTAAACAAATAATTTCCAAAGAGTAAAGTTAGGACCAAGCTTGAGATTCTGCTTTCTCTTGGAGTTTCACTAATTAAAATTTATTATTTCAGCATATAAAATACGTGGTGGTAGAAAAAGAAAACACGCAGATAATAAATCTGTTAAACTCCTCTCTAAAAATTGTTTCCCCATAGACACTGAGGAACCAGTAAATGCTGGAGCAATTATTCTCCCGGGATGGACTCTGAGTTTTCCCAAAGATAAATACACACATAGTCTTGTCATAATACTTTTTTTTTATTACAATATCCAAAAAACTGAGTATGCAAGTTTAGAAGGTCTCAAGACCCCTTCTTCAGTTGTAGGAATGTGCCATCTCAAGACTGTATATTTAAACTATAAAGAAGTTCAAATGTAAAGAAAAAAGAAAATGCAATTTCTTCATAAACATTCTGTGTCTTACTACCAATCACATATTCTCTTGTAAACCCTGAAAAATTCCCTGTAAAGCAAATAATATATATATATAACATATATATATATATATGGGGTGTGTGTGTGTGTGTGTAAAGTGTATGGTAGTTCCCCTTCCCCAAAGATCAGCTGTTTTCCTTAATCATCTGTATTAGTGTCAACAAATGGCTACGGATACATATTACTTTGAGAATTAAATACATAATTGGGAAATTTAAACAAGCCGCAGGGCGAGAGGAAAAAGCACTAGGCGGATGGCACATCTGGGGGTAAATGACCACAGCATCTGTCTGTCTGGGTCACAGGTCTGGCTTCTGCAGACTGACTTTCAAGGAAATTCTTTTATTGCAAGCATAGCCCCGAAGGCACTGGACTTTCCTCACTACTCTCTCATCTGTTGGTTCTGGTATTGCTACCAGCAAGGCGTGTCCACTCCCTGGACAGTCTGGGAGCCACGCGAGGGCAAAGGGCATGGAGCCACGGCTGCCAGGCCCAGGGCCGGGACCCTCTGCAGGAGCGCCCGCCCCGCTTTCTGAGTTGTACTGTAGTTCACTTAACGGCAGCTTCGGTGCGTTCAAACCGTGCCTGATGTCTGCTTAAGGAGGGCTTCTGTTAGCGCGAACCATCTGAACAGACTAAGGCTGTTTTCAGTTGAGCAGGAGTGCCGTGATCGAACAGCTCCCTCTTGCACTTCCCGTTTGAAACCTGGCCGGAGGAGGGCAGGCCGGCAAGTGAGTACCACGGCCTGGCCTGGCAGAGGGGAGGCGAGCGGAAAAACAGACCGACCTGCACGCAAAGGTAAACGAGGCCAAGGAAGCCAAGGACCAATGAACCACCGGACAGAGCGGAGCCCGCTGCAGGAGGGCCCGTGAGCGCGGCCTCTTCCGGGGGCGACGCGCCCGGCTCCGGGGAGGTGTGTGGCACCAAGGGCCTGGAGGTGGCAGGGGCTGTGGGCGTCACTGCAGCGCTCGGACGAGGTAGAGCTTCTCCCCGTGCTCACTGGTGAAGATGGGCGCCTTTTTGTAGTGTTCCACCAACTCGTCCATGGTGTGAAACCGCCGCTGCCCGATGCAGTAGACATTGTCCACGAGCTGCACCTTGAAATGTTTGTTCTTCCCTGACGCTTTCAGAGACACGGAGAAGTCACTGGGCTGGGGAGGAAACGGAACAAGAGTCAGGACGGGCCGGCGGCAGGAGACGTGGGGGAGCGCCCCCCACGCACGCACGCACGCACGCCAGGTGTGCGGCAGTACCTAGCGCGGCACCTGAGGCTCCCAGCGACCCAGGGGCCATGCGACCTCGCGTGCTCCGAGTCCAAGCAAAACTCCATTTTGCTTAGTACAGTGTCCATGCCAAATGTAGTTCAGTTATTCGAAAATTGGGGACCCCATACATAGAGTGTGGGATACTGGTGTTACCCTGATGCTGAAGAAACTTGATTTTTTTTTTTCTCCAGCCTGCTTCTAATAAACTGAGAATTTCTAAAAAGTGGTCTGCATATAGGCAGCAGCTAGAAATTTCCCTCCATTAGAAATGAAGCCATCAAAATTTTTCTAATTCTAAGCTATTTAAAAATAAGTAAGAGCAGTTGAAAACTCGAGTTTTAAACATGGTTTGTAATATCCGGGGGTGGGGGTGGGGATGGGGGGCGCTGTACTATGGTTTAAGCGCAGATTTTAGTGAGAAGTGCCTGATTTATATGTGAATCAATTTGAGAAAGGTATCGTTATTTTTTATTAAAAGTGGTCCTGCCTCTTCTGAGACACTGACTAGCCAGCTGATGGGGAAGTGGAAGGAGGCTGGTCCCCCTCAGTGGCTCCAGAATAAAACCCAATTGCCCACTGGCACTGTGTCCACATGGAGTGTGTCACGTGGCCCTGCCTACAGATCTAATCAATGAGATGTCACTGTCCCACTGTCCCACTCTCACCGCAGTTCACGTTGTTCTTTGAGCCATCCTGTTGCTACCTTGGACGATTATTCCTGCAAGGCTACAAGCTGAAAGGTTTTCCACCTGAAGAAACCTCTCTCAATTGAGGTAAGTTCTTCCCTTCCTTGGCTTGCCATACAGCAGAAAGCTGACAACTTCCAGGGACAGGAGTAGAGTGTACTCCAGTAACTGTTCTGTAATAAATAATTTACACATTCGTCCTATCCCTTCACTATGCATTAGGCCAGGTGGACCACATCTTCTCCACTCTATATTCCAGAGAGCCATACAGATGGTAGGAGCCTACTATAGCTCTTAAAGGAATTCCTACAGCAGGGTTCATTGGTTCTCAAGACCCAACTAATTTCCTGATGCGGAGGACCCGCCCTGTTGTGTGATCCCATGGGGACAAAATTAACAAGCACCTTAGCCACTTTTACATGCAACTTACAAACTTTTGGTCCAAAGTGTGCAAAATCCTGCAAAACAAGTGAAAATCCCATAAACCAATGACATCCCAGGGAAATGGATATCCAAAGGCATTCAACTCTACAAAAGCACTGTGGGGCTTACCCACCAGTCACAGCTGCTACCGTGCAAGAATCAAGAGACAACTGTATTCACAGCCTGAATTTATGGATCCCTCCACCCCAATCAAACCAAAGAGAAACAAATCTGTGAGGAAAAGGTCCCATCTTATCTCTGTGCTAACCCTGGGACTTGATGCCCTGGAGGAGATGCGGGAAGTGCTAGTGGGCTGGACCTTCAGGAAGACACAGAAAGACTGATGTCCGAGTCAACCTCAGGCGACATACCATTTTCAGAGTCATGGGCGTGTGAGGGTTAGGGAGTGGGGAGGACGACACAGAACTCGGAAGTTATTTCCTCCACTAGACCTCTTAGAAACGAATCATCACAAACCCTGATGTCACAGATGATCCTTTCAACCCGCCCTGTCAACGTAATATTCTAAACTGCACAGAACGTCATTCTAAGTAATTCTAATCAATTCTCCAATTGTGACTGTTCTCATGGGACTGAACAAGATGGGTTCAAGCTAACCCTTGGTATCCTCTGTGTTATTTTCCAAGTTGGTTGCTGTGTGTGGCTCTAAAAAAAGAACCAAGTGAAACAGGTTCTGCCTGACAGGTCCTCCACGTGTGAGCAAGGCTTGGAGCACCAGCATCATTGTTGCTGTCACAACAGTTATTAGTCCTAATGCAATAGTCCATACAGCTTATGTACCACTCAACCCTCTCCTGAGGGCTTCTGGTTTCCCTTAAAGCAATGTTTAGTTTCAAGCTTCTATTACACACACACACACACGCACAGAAGGCCATCTCCCTTTTATAGTTTAGCACAAGCCAGGCACTGTGCTAGTTTTATAGATCCCTGAATCAATTCACAGATTAAGCAGCATCGTGGTCGAGGTGAGTCCGGGTAAGTACACAATATACCCAATTTTAATTAAGCCAAATGATCAACAGATGACTTTCTGAACAGGAAAATGTGCTTTTAATTTAAGCTCCTTAATTCAACATCATGGCACGCCATGTGCATTTGGGTGTTAACGGCAGGAGCGCCGATGCAGCAGAGAAGGTAATTTTTAATTTCATGGGCTCTTGAGCAGAAACCTTAAAAGTTAAGGACGTAGAACAAACCAAGTTTATGTGAAACAGGAATGCTGAACACTTGGGGGATTCTTGGTTCGTTCTGGGCAGATTTTTTCCAATCACTAACTAGCACTAAATGAAGCCTGAAGATGAGCTCGACCGGTGGTTCTCAAGGTGGGCTCCCAAGACCAGTACCAGCAGTAGCATCACCCAGGAACTTATCAGAAAAAAAGCAAATTCCCAGGCCTCGCCCCCAGCTCGGCTGAATCAGAAACTGCAGGGTAGGGCCCAGCCATCTGTGTTTTAACCCTGGCCATCTGCATCTCAGTGAGCCATCCGCAGGATGCTGATACGGTCTTAGAACAGAAACGCCATCTGCGCCAACCACCAGCAGTGTTTTCAAATGTTCAGAGCCATGAGAAAAAGATATGAACGTGACTGATGGGCTGAGTAGCCCCCTTGAAGTGGGGAACTCTGGGGACAACCTCACCCCCAGGCTGTGGGTACCTTTCTGATTCTGTCCTGAGGACTCCGGCCCCGCCAGACATTCTAGTATGGAGCTGCCTCAGTGACACAGCTGCGACACAGGTGGGCAGAATCTCCTTTCCTTAAACTGGGCCAGTTCCCTGGGTCTGACAGAGGTGGAGTGGTTCCAGACCCAAAACAACTCTGCCTCCGGAGAAAGCGAAAGACCACGAAGTGGAGAAGACCCCTGGGGAGGCGATGCCACCAGCCTTGTCCACATCTTGTCCATCTTCTAGAATGACTCAGGGGAGTCAGGTGAAAAAGAATAAGGCCATGCTCCCTTTGGCTAGCAGCGGTGTGCTGATAATGTGACTCTGAACTCTAATGTGAAGCCAGTCAAAGAACCCTGACAGGGTTTTGTGAGAATACCTACGTTGAGAGAAAAATGCAGGCAAAACTAAAATGTTCTGTTTAGGGATACATACTTAGGTTTAAACAATCATGGAAATTATTTTCATAAAATTAAAGGTAGCAATTATCTCTACTTGGAGGTATGGAACAATCAGGAGGCTAATCTGGGATGGGCAGTAGCTTCTAGAGTACCAGCAATGTCCTGTTTCCTGAACTTGACCTGGGTTACACATGTACTTAAATCAGGCTCCTTGCTCTGTGGGAAGTCTGCTTCTCCCTCTCCCACTCCCCCTGCTTGTGTTCCCTCTCTCACTGTATCTCTGTCAAATAAATAAATAAAATCTTAAGAAAAAAAGAAGACATTTTCTGTGTGTTACTTGACACGATAAAACATGTTTTAAAGGTGCTAAATCTGAAGCGAGGAGAGCTGGCTTGGCTCTCCACCAGTCATGTGGCACCAGTATTTACTTCAAATAGCCCTGCCACCCTCTTGCCGAACTCTCCCCTTCCCCATCCACTCTTTTGGGACACTGATTACATGTAGGTAAATCTCAGTTCAGCCTACTATAACTGAACACCACAGACTATGTGGTTCAAATTTACTTCTCACAGTTTTGGAGGTGGGGAAGTCCAAATCAAGATCAGGTTTGGTATCTGATGAGGGCCTGCTTCCTAGACAACCAACTTCTCATGGTGTCTCCGAACAACAGAAGCAGCAAGAGAGCTCTCCAGGGTCTCTTTTATAAATATGTAACTAATCTCATTCATGAGGGCCCCACCTACCTAATACAATCACATTGGGTAGTGGGCCTTAGCCTGTGAATTTGGCAGGGGTTGAGGTGAGACACACAAACATTCAGTCCAAAGCAAAATCTTTTTTATATTCTTTCTGTGTTTTCTGTCCTTTTTTGTGTGTATCCTAAAATCTCTAATTCCTCTGGGCTATCTTCCCATTTACTAATCCTTTCTTTGGCCATGTTTAATCTATGGTAAACCCACCAAGTTCTTAATTTCAGTTATTTTTTTTTTTAGTCTTATAATTCTCACCTTTGTTCCTTTTTTATTACTTCTATTTATCTACTCAAATTCATCTTGCTGAATTTCTTGAACCTACTAATCCATAGATCTTGAGGACGATGTTTACACATTCAAAATCTGGGCTTCTATGGGTCTGTTTCTATTCTTTTCTTCCCCTCCTTGTTTTTGGTAATTCAGTCTTGCCTTTTGGTACTGTCATTTGAGTGCTACATATTGATACGAGATATGAAATGATGCTACTGTCCTTTGGAGAGAATCTGCTTTTGCTTCAGTACTCGGGGAGGGTGGCGCAGAACACCTCAATCCAATGAGGAAAAGAACTGATGACAGTCTAGTTAATTTCAGAATTGCCTTTGTGTCCAGTATGTAGACTTTGCGGAACCCATACTGAAGGCATGGATTTTTTTCTGGTGCCTTGCCTCCTGGGTGGCCCTGGCCTCCAATTTTTGCCCCCTAGCACTGTAGGCTCCCAAAAAACTACTACTTGGTTGCTTTTTGTTTGTTTCGTGGTTTCGTCCAGCTTCTCAAGGTGTTTTTGGCAGAAGCGTTAGTCTGTGAGAAATTAGTCTACCATGACCTGAAGTGGAAACTGGTCGTGTGACATTGGACAAGTGGGAATTTGTTCAGACTCCAGGTCTATTACATTTATGCTACTGAGAAGCAGGATAGTTGGTTGTACTAACACTCTGGAACCAAGCTGCTTGGGTTCATATTCTGGCTCCTTCACTGAATAGCGTTGTGATCCTGGCAAATTTCCAAATGGTTTTTTGTATTGGTTTTCTCAACTGCAAACAGAGACAATTCCTAAAATTGGGAAGCAACTAGAACAGTTTAATAAACTCTAGTAATGTCAGGAGTATAAAATCTTTGGGGAGATACTAAGCAAATACTGTCATTTAGGGGATCTTTCTTAAGTTCCTCTCATGAAACTTTATAAAGAGAGCAATTGGTGTCTTGTCAATACTTAAAAAGATTTCTTTTGACTAGAATTTCTAGAGAATACTTAACTTTCCAAACTAACTAGAAGAGGCCTACTTCCTTCTGCAGAAGCACCACATTTTACTTCACACGTGATCATGTTGTCATCCTGACTTGTTTAAATCTATCCTACTAGGCTCCAAGCTCCTTGAGGAAGAGGATCATTTCTATCTCATTTTTATGAACTATCTGCCTTTAAGTATCTTTGAGGTCTCCTGATTTCCAGCAGAGGGAAAATAAACTTTACCAACATGGCAGCCACTCGTCACTTTTTCTTTAAACAACCAATGGAAAAGCTTTGTTTCTTGAACTGTCATTTTCTGTCGTCGCCTAACTTACGGTCTTGCCTTCTGCCTGGGATACCATATTACTTGTTTACTGCTGTGTCACACATCACCCCTAAATTCAGTGGCTTGAACAGTGAAAATTTTAATTGCAGTTTCTGTGGCTCAGGAACTGGGGAGTGCCTTCAACCGTGAGCTAAAACCACTCAGCTCCTATTGGGCTGTAGTCAAGACATCATCTGAAGCCTCAACTGGGGATGCGGGAGCTGTTTCCAAGAACCAGGTTTGCTCACATGAATCATTCAGGAGGCCTCTGTTCCTGGTTTCATGGGCCCTTCCAAGGGGCTACTTGAGTGTTTTCAAGACCAGGCAGCTGACTCCCTCAAGATCAAGTGCTCAGAGAGGGAGCAAACCCAGAATGTCTTTCACAATCGAGTCTCGGAAATCACCCAACATCACTTCCACCACATTCTGTTCATTAGAAGGAAGTCAGTAAGGGCAGCCCCTCCTCAAGGTGAGACAATCAGTCTCCACCCCTTGAGGAGAAGGGGATCAAAGAATTTGTGGACACCTTTTAAAGCCATCACAGGTACCATATTTGTTAAACTTTCTTTCAAATCTAACTAGACTCAGTCCTGTACCTTCTCTTCCATTTTGAAACATCTGCCTTCAAGTCTTGTAGTTAAGCTTCCTCCCACTGCCCACACTTCCTCCCTTTCCTTCTCCAAATGCCATACTTACTTGATGTCATGTCTCTTCACCAAATGTTCTAATATCAGACCATGTCTTCTTATTCTCTCCTTCTCTCTGACTGTCCTTAAATGAGTGACATTTTTCTTTTCTATTATCACACTTTTGAACCACAGATTATGAAGAATTATCAGTTAGGATAAGCCATTCATTCTCCCCATCCCCTTTTTTAGGAAGTCGTTTTCCAAGTGGAACAGGAAAACAATTACTAGATTAGGAGAAAATCAACCTCTCTCAGGGCTTTTACTAATATATATATATATATATATACTTTTGCTTAGGTTTTAGGTCCCTATTTCAATACAATCCCTCTAAGTACTAGAACTTGATTTAACCCCACACATCCACACTGGGGTCAGAGCAGGTGTTCAATAAATGAACTGACTTATGAATTTCCCATTCTGACCATCTCTTCCAGTCTTCATTCCTTTAGGTAATTTTTACATCTCACCTTTTTATAATTTCTGCTCACAAGTGACCACTTTTAGAAAAGACAATGAAAGAACACCCTCTTTGACATTACTTCTACAGCTTCATCAACTTGATCCACTGTTTCAAATACTTGCTGTAAAGCACCTTTTCATTTTTATAAAACAGATACCCTGGTCAAATATTTCTCTCCTTTCCTCAAGATTTAATCACTATTTTCTCACTGATGGGGAGAAAATGGATGCTGAGAACAGTCCGTAATGTCCTTTATTTCTTCTTCCGTCCCTGATAGCTTAAGTAGTAATATGATTTTCTTTTAAGCACATGGCTGGGAAGAAATAACAGGGGAGGATGGGAACTTGCTCCCTGGCAGTAATTCTTAAAACTTCTTTTTCATTTTAGAGAGTAGAAATGTCATCTGTGTGGTTTGTTAAGCCTCCTAGGTAGGCTCTGGACCGAGTTCCGGTCATGCTGGTTTTTGAACATCAATAATTTATGCGTATATTCAACACTCCCTCTACTTCCAAATCCAGGTCACCCTGTTGGTTTCTTATCAATGGCCGCATCATTCTTTCCTTTTATTTGGTAAATGGATCTCTTTTATTCTTCTTCAAGGAAGGTACTCTGTCCAGAGAAGCAGTTCCTTGATCAAAACAAATCTGAGAACCAATGGATTAGAGGCAAATTCTATTCCACTGATCTTCCACTGATCAATACTCTCTCTGTTCTTATCTCAAAAAAGCTGCCTTTTGGTTTTATCATTCTGCTAGATCACCTGCCCAGGTTGTCCAATACGGCCTTCGTTTAATCAAAATTGACTCACTGTCTATACTTAGGCCACTAGCTGTCAACTGATACTACTCTCTTTGTTTCTCCATCGATTATCTCTTTGCTGGCGTTTTCTCTTCCTCTATAAATGTGTCTTTGAAATATTTACTTCACAGGCCTGAGGCCATCCCATACGTGACATGATCAAGCATTCTCATTCTCTTTTGAGAATAAACTCTTTTACAGAACTCAGTCATCAACCACAGAATGGTCTACTAATCTTTAAATAACAGTGTTTAGGGTCCACTTTCAAGTTAGTGTGTGCATGTGTGTTTATCCTTCCCTGCCTCCCAAAACACATTTCCTAGAGTTAAATGTAACTATTTCAGAGGCTGAACTTTCAGAATATTGTCCTTGTTACTCCTCGTCTTTTTGCCACGTCAAGCCGAGTGTAAATGGTCAACAATAAATGATATTCAGCGATTCATCTTACCATATAACACAATGCTGCTCAAAAGGGCTGGAACCAATTTCTGATGCCACAATCCAGTGGTTCCCAAATCACTGGGAGAGCCTATCCACACAGAAGGCATGTGGCTCCATCCCAGAGACTCAGATTTGGCAGGTCTGGGGTGAGGTCTGATCATCTGCATTTCTGGCAAGTTCCCTGGTGACACTAATGCTTGTGCAGCAACCACACTTGGGAGAATGACTGCTGCCAAGCTAAGGAAAATTTTACATGTGTCTTCTCCTGTTTGTTTGCCGACCTACGCATGCTTGATTCTGTCATACTTCCCATGACTGTAATCTAGTGGGAACTTTCAAAAAGGTGAAACACAACACAGTAAGGAAGAAGGGGGTGAGCAGGCCAGTTTGTACACAATTCCACCTGTAATGACAACCTGCGGACCTCATTCATAATGAACCGCTTTCAATGTCGCAAACTTCACAGGGCTATCTATTTTGTTATTCTCCCTGGCTCTTGCCATCCCACGGAGGTAAGGGGGAGGAGCTGCTTAGTACTAGTACCATGAGAAACATCCCCAAAGAAGCAAACAGTGAAGCTGAGATTAAGAGGTTATGTGCTGATGCAAATAAAAACCACAGTGAGCTGTCACTTCACACCCATTGGGATGGTTATCGTGAAAAACGAAAACCAAAAAAACAGAAAGTAACAACTGCTGGCGTGAATGTGGAGAAACCCTGTGCACCACCCATGGGAACGTGCTATGTGCCGCTGCTGTGACTGACAGAGGGCAGGTCCTCAAAAAATTAACCAGTGAATTACCATTTCATCCAGCCACTCCACTTCAGGGCATACATCTACAAACACTGAAGTCTGGGATCCGAAAAGGCATTTGCACACCCATGTTCACAGCAGCATTACGCACAACAGCCAAAAGGTGGAAACCCCAACCAACTGTCCATCAACAGATGAATGGATAAGCAAAATGTGGTCTGGGCATACGACAAAAGCCCATTCAGCCTTAAAAAAGGAAGGACATCCTCTCACCGGCTACAACACGGATGAACCCTGAGAACATGATGTTACATGAAATAAACCAGGCACAAAAGAGAAAATCCTGTATGATTCCACCCCAGTAAGGAGCTTAGAGTGGTTGGATTCATGGAGACAGAAAGCAGAAAGTCACCAGGGGCTGGGAGAAGAGGGAAACGGGTGGTATTTAATGAGGATAAAATCCCAAGCAGGGAAGCTGAAAAAGTTTTGGACATGGATGGTAATGATGACTGCACAATAATGCAAATATCCATGATGCCATTGAACTTGAAGATGGTTAAAACTGTAACTTCTGTATTATGTACAATTTGCCACTATAAAAAGTACCAACCAACCAAACAAACAACAAAAAAACTTCTCTTAAAGTTTCTGTGGGGCCTAAAAAACTGTGAAATTCCGGTGGAAATATGAGGCATGTGACAAAGGGAGCCAAGGCATCGGGATGGGCAAGGACATATGCTCCTCCTGCCATGGACGTTAACCTGCAGTAGTTTGGCTAAGCAGTCACCGGCTGCAGGAGCGCTGGGGGCGGGCTGAGGAAGTGGTGGGGTCCAGTGCATCCCCTCCTAATGAGGGCACAGCAGTGGTATGCAACATTTCCCTCAGATCACCTGAAACACCTGGTGACCCTAGTTAGCTGGTTTTCTGAGAGAAGTGTGGGATATGGGGGGTGACCACATGTGGCAGTTGGGAGACAGGGCTCAGACTCACCTCCTGATCCAAAAATGCATGCTTTCCTTTGGCTTGGGGTCAGGCAACAATCATCCCTAAACTTTACTTTTTCCTATGAATCACTTTTTTCTCGATTTTCTGAAAATGCTACCATGATACTACCTTGCTTTGGCTGGGACACCTGCTGGTCCACCTCAGAATATCTGAATGTTGGAAGTATTTGTGAGATACCCTAGAAACCATGTGCGCTGGGCATATACCTGTCTTGCACACATCTTGAGACCAATGTATACACTTCTTGCAGAATTCCTTCTATAGGAAGGAATTCCTTCCTTGCAAAGGAAGAGTCTTCTCAGGACACCTGGTGAAGACCCCTGGCAGGCAGGCCAGGGTCCTCAGTTTAAGGAGAGAAGACATGTGAGACTGCAGGTTGCTGTTTACCATGTGTCAACGAGAGCCGGATTTCGATGTTTCTTTGTCTGTCCTGGTTCCTCCAATCTTGAAAGCTGGAGATGGTACAGGTGATCTTCCTTCACCAGCAGAGAAAACACATCTGCGGCAAGCAGCACAGCTTTGGGCTGGCAAGTGGGCACCGGCCTGGGCCAGCAGCCTCACGTGCCCCTAGCTCTGTGTCTATGCACGTGTGTGTGTGTTGTGAGAAACAAAACAAAACTGCCCAGTTCACAGAGGAGGTCAGCCTAACTTCTACCTCCTACAGAAACCACATGGAAGCCTCGGTCCAGAAGATAAATATATTTAGCTATTTCTGTAGCCACAGCTAAAAATTCGATAAAAACAAAAACAAAAACAGGGGCGCCTGGGTGGCTCAGTGGGTTAAAGCCTTTGCCTTCGGCTCAGGTCATAATCCCAGGGTCCTGGGATCGAGCCCCGCATCGGGCTCTCTGCTTAGTAGGCTCTCTCTGCCTACTTGTGATCTCTGTCTGTCAAATAATAAAAAATCTTTAAAAAAATTATTAGAAAATAAAAATAAAACAAAAACAAAAACAAAAACCAACGCAGAGGCTTACACTGGTACTGCATGTGTTTGCCACATAAGCCTTTCTAACAGATTAAGGGCTAAGAACTTCCTTCACCCAGTTTTTAAAAATTTCCATTACATTGTGAAATGTTTTTGGAGAAAACCATTTCTTACAGGTACTGGTGATTTTCTATGAGAGCAATAGAAATATTTAGAAAAATGGTAGTTCATGGTCTAGGAAATTTTTATGAAAATCTTTCTGAATACTGTTATGGATCAATTGTTGACTTGGACCTATTTTTTTGTTTTACTTTGAAAGACTTGTTCTTCAATTGGCAGTGGTTACTGGATGACCACTTCTCTCTTCATTATGTCTGCAGGCCTCAACAGAGGGTGTCTGGACCACCCTCGTGGCAGCAAAAAATACGCCAGAGGCCACAGTTCGGAGTCCAGCAACGCATTTAAGCACAACCCCGGGAGAACACAGGCACAGACAGAGAACTTCAGAATCTCTAGCTCTCAGCACTTGTTGGCTGCTGATTCCCATACTGAATCTATTACACACTTTCGGGATAATTAATTTGTTGGTTAATGCAAAGAGTGTTTCTTAGAATCCCACCAAAGCAGTGGGATTCAATGGCCAACAACATGACACAGTACAAACTCTCTGTGCTGACCTGGCCTTCACAGGGGCCAGCACAGCCATGTTCAGGGGCAAAGTCACCCGAGTGTAAGAATGCCCTGTGACCCAGGAGTATGTAAGGAGCACATGGCCCAGGCCTGCAGGTCAGGAAAGACTCTGCAGGAGCAAAGGTGGCTGGAATGAGACTTGAAGGACATGCATACATTCCACTGGTGAGGGGCACAGGGGAGGTGAACTGCATTCTAGATTTTTCTAGGCCTGTATAAAGGTCTGGAGGCAGAGACAGCCCACTCCAAGAACCCAACAGCAGGAAGCGCAAGGAGGGAAACTTGCACAATAGGACCTGGAGAGACACCAGGCATAAACAGAAGAGGCCACTCAGCAACTCTCAGCTCACAAAGGGGAGGAGAGTGGCTCTGCGCAGCCTCACTGCCCTAGTCCACTGGCCTAACAGGGCCCCCCTGGCGAACCTTCACCTGTTTCCTTTACATTACACGTCACCAGTTAGCTGAGTTTGGGGTAACAGACTACTCTTCCTTTTCAACATTAATCTCCCTCCAAAAACAAATCAATGGATTCAGAACTATTTACTTTTATTTGCAACAAAGCAGAAATCAGACTCCATTTAAAGCCCTTCATCATAAATAATGGTATTCTAAGATTCTCGGGTGCTTTCTGTGTTACTGATGGGCTAATTTATTTTGCCTACTGGTTACATGCAATTCTATCGGTAGTCTGCAAAGACACAAGCAGAGCACTCAGAGAACCAGTCCATTCCCCTCCTCCCAGGAAGAACCCCCTCCTCCGGGGATGAACGGGGAGCCAGGCCTTGAACAAAGGCCAAGGGCTCAGTATAGAAGCCTTCGTTGGGTTCTGAAAAAAATCACAAGGATACCCTGGAACACTTGTGACTGATCAATATTTCAAGAACTAGCTTTAAATAAGACTCTAGCCTTTTTCACAGATGCATGAGTTTGATGATTTGTCTGAAGGTAAATACGGAGGGGCGTGCTGGAGCTGAAGAGGCTCAGGGCCATCTGGGAGGCGGGTCAGCGAGACAGGTGATGAGGAGTGAACTCTTGGAAAAGCAGCCACCCTAAGTGATGCTTTGGGTCCTTGCAGTTTTAAAAATGTGATATATTTCAAGTGAGACATACTATAAAAAAAAAATACAGGCTTAAAGCTTCCATTCAGTACTGTTTTCTCAATGGAAAGATACATGTAGGCACGGCTCTTCCTTAACATTAACCCAAACCTGAGAAGGCATCTAGAGACCATGGATTTAAGAAAGCTCGTGAGTATCACTGTTGTAAGGAACTCACTCCGTGGGTACCCCCTCTCTGAGCTGCTAGGAAGCAGGGTTCACTCTGCTCTGATGACTGCCCTCTTTCCCACTCTGAGACACAGAGCAAAGGCCATCCTAAACAGCTGAAAAAAAAACCACATAAAGCACTTTAGAAGCTGAATTCCACTCAACAGAAAGCCAACAGTTCTACCTGAGGAAAACTTTAGAAGAGATAAATGTTCAACTTTGAGCATGTTTATAGTTCTTGCAAATGTAGAATTAAGCAAATGTAGTATTTCAACAGCTAATGTTAATGTGTCTGAAACCATTCAGGTTACAATAATCATTCTCAAAGTGTGGTCCTCAGTTCAGTAGCATCAGCATCAGTATCACTGAGGAATGTGCTAAGAAATGCAATTTCTCGAGCTCCAGATCTTCCGGGAGTCACGGTAAGGGAGTCACAGTCAGGAACGTTAGGGGTGGGACCCCATGGTCTCTATCTTACCAGCCCTCAGAGAGATGTTGGCCTGTGGGACAGTGTAAGCATCAGTGATCTAGAGAGGCAAAGGGATGACATCACCCCAAAACAGAGTTTTGGCAATAAAATTATGATTTCTAGAAGAAATAAAATTTGAATACTATAACAAGGAACTATACTAATTCCTTCCTTCTGTTCCTCTCTGGCCAGATAATCTTAATGGATGGATGGAGATAGATAAATATAATTTTTTTTTTTTTCAAAAAGAGCAAGGAATGAACACATGACTGTTCATGTGGTCACCGCACACATTACGTGATCTTTAGCAAAAGGTTGTTTTTCTCCATCAGAAACAAACGCCGTGGATGATCAGCAATTAGTTTCCAAAACCCACTGTGAAACATACCATACACATGTGGAAGAAGGAGCTCTCGCCAGGATTTCTTAAGTCCGGCATAGGAGAAGGGCTCCCTAAGCCACGGGTGGGTGCTGCACGGCTAGTCTCCTCGGCAGACCGTATCATAGGCGTAAGCTGTCTCTTTCCAAATAATGGCTTCAAGGAGGGAGGATGGAGCTCCTGTAAAGCTAAGTTACTGACAACTTCCAGAGCTTCCCAGAATGCCCGCTGCTGGTTTTTCCTAACGGTGAGCACGGCTTTCCAACCCTATCCGCAGAGTACAAATACATGCGGGCAAATGCATCAGGATGTCTGGTGAGCACACAGAGGACAGGCAGGAACTTGGAATTCTCTAGACTTCATGAGCTATGGATTCGCAGGTGCATGCAGGGAATCTGAACATGGGGGTTAAGAAACAGTGCTGTTTTCACCCTGAGCTGCTAAGAGAAATGATAATTATGGGGCTGAGAGGAAGGGAGAGAATACGGTAGAAACGGAGGGTAGGTATTGAGATTTGGGACAGGAAAGGGCGCCCAAATAGGATCCTTTGGTTGGTCTTGTTCATTCCTTGATAAAACATGCCTGACAGCTCTGATAACACCCAGGACATCACTCACACGGGCAAGTCCAGGATGTGGTAAGGTTTGTATTTATTTTTCCAAAACAGGCGCTCCTCCTCCCTTAAATGCACGCATGTCCTAGGCAACTCTATTGGTAGTCTGCAAAGACGCAGTGTTAGGTGTATTTTTATTTTTCAAAACAGGGAAATACTGAGTATTTTTAAATGCACGATAACTTCAAGCAAGCGCCTCGATTATTTATAGCAGAATCCCTCAGGAGATCTTAAGGAGGCCTATCTGGAAGAAAAGCTCTGAAAATGCTGCTGAGCTCCCGCAGAAGCCAGGTGTCCTGGGTGACCTCAATCAGAGGAAAGTCCCATGCCCAAAGATGGCGAGAGAGAAGGGAAGTGAAACAAAGATGTCCCTGCATCCCATCAGAAGCCTTTCCGACCCCGGCAGGACACGATGTTCTGTTAGATTACAGCGGCTATGTCAAAGGCTCACATCGGTCTGTGGTGGCTCTGAAAGCCAGGCTCATCTCAGAAGTGCCCAAGTGAATAGCAAAGGAGACAAAGGATAAGAGAGCGTTGGGAGACAGGAGAGGCAAAGAGGCAAGGCAGAGGCAGACAGGAGATGGTGGAAAATGAATAAGGAATGATCTGTCCACCTGTCCAACCATAAAGTTCCTCAACAGCCTCAGAGGAGCCCGGTGGGAGTAGGAAAAGCAGACCTAGGTCTGCTGTTGGGAAAAATACAGCAGCATGCCTTGGAGACCCCCAGAACATCCCTTTGGCACAAGGCAGGCATCCCAACAGGGAAAATGCCATGTGTGAAGGCAAAAGCCACTAGTACAGGCAGCCCTGCACACCGTCACAGCCCTGCACATTGGGTCATGTGGTCCTCTTCAGCCCGAGCTGGTGCTAGAGAGGGTGCAGGGCTGATGGGGGGTCCTCTCCTGCCTCCATTCTCCTGGAATCACACCATTAGTGTGCCACAGCTCACTTTTCTAAGTTAAGACAAAATGCAAAAAATCAGGAGAGTGTCCTATAAAAATGGTTAAAATACAGTTTTAATAATTAACATTTCAGTTATTTAGAAAGTCAACATATTCTTTCATAATCTGAGACAAACAAGCCACGGGAGCTTATTCAAGTGCTAAGACAGAACCCAGGTGAAGAAAGCTCAGGCATACCTTGGGAATACTCTATAGACCATCGCAAAGAAGAAAATTTCACAAGAAAACAAATCAGATGAATTCTGTGATTTCTCAGTGTGTATGAAAGTTACGTTTACACTATCCTGTAGTCCATTAAGTGTGCAATAGCATTACGTTTAAAAAATAATGCACACATCTCAACTAAAAAAAACTTCATGGATAATAAACACTAGCCAACACCCGAACTTTCAGGAAGTCAAAAATCTCTGATCACAGATCACCATAACAAATATAAACATGAGGAAAAAGTATCAAATACTGTGAGAATTATCAAGACGGGACAGGGACACGATGTGAGCAAATGCTGGTGGAAATCGGTGCCAGTCAGACTTGCTCACCACGGGGCTGCTGCAAACCTCCAGTTTGCGAAAAACACACACGAGCAAAGCGCAGTGAGAAGGGGGAGGCCTGTGTCCCCCCATCCACCGGGATCTGGTCTCTGAGTTCAGACAGTGACCCCCACCGAATATGTGTTTCTTATGGAAATGTAGTAGGAGGTCTGCCCTGAGGCCAGCAGTCAGGAGGGCACTTTTCTCATCTCCCTCGCCCCAAGCCCTAGATAGGAAGAACAGTGAATGAGGCTAAGGTCTCCGCACCGCAGGGCTGCTTTGACCCCTCTCCATTCTTAAAAGTGTCTTCAAACTCAAAAATTATTATTTTTTTTAAAAGTAATCTCTACATCCAACGTGGGGCTTGAACATACAACCCCAAGGTCAAGACTCACACGTTCCACCAACTGGACCAGTCAGGGGCCTCTCAAATTCCAAATCTCTAAATCAAGCTTATACTTCCTGACTCAGGATTATAGTTATCCCTTAGGCACTCTGGACCAGCCACCTTCTACCATAATTGGTTTTCCAGTGATTCCTCTAAGTTTCTGCTCAAGAGTTAAACGTGCAACATACTTCATCCTCCTAAGCCTCCAGCATGATCTGAAGGCAGCTCTGCGCAGAGCTTACGTCACGTGAGAACGATTCGATCTGATGTCTTGCCAGCAACGATAAGCTCTGGCGGCTGGATAAGAAAATCACAGAGTTCAGATTTCAGAGGGAGTTAATATCCAGGCCTGGGGTGCTTGCCTCAGCACATCTAAGGCGGCTGCCAACGCCGTGACCTGCTGACACGGCGAGGGGTCCAGTAGCCACCACCATGATGCTCCTCCTGCCTTGAAGAACACATCGCAGGTGCCTCTCTCTCAGAGAAGGAAAAACATTTCCATGGCCTCGAGTTCCTCGCAGATCCTTCTGCAAGAGTCTTAAATATGCACTGACTGATGGCGCTATCAGCCTTCCCAGAGGACCCCAATTACAGTACAGATTACATATTTCCTAGTCTTGTAGTTTGCATTTTAAAAATTAAACTGAAACCTGCCAGAACCGACACAAAATAATTGCAATGCACTCTATCTACAGCACTCTTGTTTCGGGGGAATCTTATTATATGGAAGGTGCATCTTTAAAGGGATCAACAAAACCGGTTGGGTTGAGTATTTCCACAATGTTTACACATGAAAAGGTTACCTTGCGTGACACTGGCCCTGTTCTTCCAGACAGGCTCAGCCTCGTACCCAAAACACAAACCCCAGATCTGTCAACCGACTGCTAGAAGAGGATCTGCTATGAGGCAAGCGGCCTCCTACCTCTGATTCAGTTCACACACGCAAACTCTGCTCTCTTAAGCCCTGTCTTCTTCTTTTCAATTCCATTCATAAGTGCTTTAAAAGCTTTTGGGAGATGAACTCCGCGATGCTGCCTGCAGCAGAGATGACCATAGGATTGTATGGTTTCAAAAGGAAAACCAACCAATGCACAAAGGCTGGGTCAGAACCCAGGTGCCCCGCCCGCTGAGAGCAGCAGACATGCCTCGGACCCAGAGAGGAAACAAAGTCAACCACCAGGGCTGCGGTCAGCAGGGAGTGGGCTCATGAACAGAATGGGAAGCCTAGAGAGAAAAACGATGTCTGAGTCTGTAGAACATTAAAGGGGTAATCTCTGTAGAGCAGCCAAACCACCTTCAGGAGCTACAAAGCCACCTTCCTTACCATCCCATCTGCAAGAGTACGTCTGCAGGACAATGACGACCACTGTCCCCAGCTGGGTTCCCATCCCCACGGAAGACATAGTCTATTACAAAGCAGCAACCTTACATGGGTTTACAGGCAAATTGTATTTCCTGAGCTTAACTGGAGCCCCAGATATGGGGGGGCTCTAGGCTACCTGGAGCTATAGATGTGCTCTGGCTATGGGCCTTATATGGACAGGGAAGGGAGCTGACCAGCACGGGGCATGATGTACCCATGGAGATGAGTACACTGCAGCCACCAGGCCTCTGCCACCCCGGGGCACTTACCGAAGACTCGCTGTCCCTAATGAGGAAGTCGCCCTCGACGCCCCGCTCGTTGAGGGCGCACTCGGCCTGGTGCCGTGTCACGTTCCCGTAGTACCACTCTCGGCCCGCAAAGCGCCCGCTGCACGCAGGGCCCGCATAGCTTATCTGCGGCGCGTGCGAGGGATGTAGGGCAGGCCCGTCGCTTAGGACCACTACGTAGTTTTTGGGGACCAGGCCGACCTGCCCCCGGGCGTTTTTGCACTTCCACCACTCAGGGTCGTTCTCGGGCTTCTCTATCACCTCCATGGTCTCCCCTTTCTCAAAATTGAGCTCCTCCTCGGTGACCGAGCTGAAGGGGTACAGTGTCTGCACCACATGCAGGACCCGGGCGCCCTGGCCGTTGCTCATGGAGGCACCTTTCCGCAGGCTCAGGAAGCTGGGAGACTCGGCAGCTGCTTCATCCATCTCCTCTAGGACATAGTTAGAGGGAAACCAGCCAATCTGCCCATTGTAGCTGCCTCGCCACCAGCCATCGCTGCACTTCTCCATGACGGTGACGCGCGACCCCTTCACCAGGGACAGCTCGTCCTCTCGTTCCGCCACATAGGCGAACTTGACAAAGGCGGGGATGTTGAGGTCATAGATGCGGTCGGCGCCGCCCCCATTGGCAGGGTACTCGGCATCCGTGCTGGGTGTCGGGGACGCATCCCGTGCGCTCGTCTTCCTCTTGGTCTTGCCGAGGCCTGCAGAGACACAGCAAGGGCTCAGTGGGCACGCATGGGGCATCCCTGGTGCTCAGACATGCCTTCCCCAACCCTCTGACACACCGGGGCGGGGGGGGGGGGCAGGAGGTAGACAAAGCCACCGCGGGCACACCCTGCAGCCAACAAAGGGAGGTGCAGCTAGAGTGCACCTTTGCAAAAGCTGGGGATTCCTACACCTCCCCTCTCTCACTCACTTGGGAAAGATTGTCAGAGTACTAGCAACGCAAAAAGATTACAAAAGAGCAGAGAGCTAGCTTCCTTTGGAAGTATGCTACTTTTTAGAAAATTCCTGTGACCCTCTTAGAGAAAAATAAGGTAGAGTTGCTTAGATAGGATGTCTTTGACCTTTGTACACACTGGGAAGTTGGACTGATAAGCTCAGACCTGCTCTAAGTCTAGGACTGGTCAGAGCTGCTTGCCTAGCTCCCACCTCGCCAACCCAACGCCTGTGCCACTTCGGGGACACTTTGGGCCCTCTGAGAGCTGTCTGGCAGACTGGCCCCACTGGGTGCAACCAATACCCTCCTCCTCCTCCTTCTCTCGTCTTCCTGCAATTCTGTCCTTTCAAAACAAGAGACTCATTTCCCACATGTTGTGATGAACCAATTAGGAAAAAATTAGTTCATCTGTTAAGCCTAAGGCAGAATTTCTCATGTGGTGATTCAAAATCCACTAGTGGATCATAAAACCAATTTAATGGGTTGTGACCGTCTTGTTCGTGTGTGTTGAGTTGTTTGGGTTTTCTTCAAGGGAATAAGAAAATCTCAAAGTGTATCAAGCAGGGTCCGAAGCTTCAGATACATAAGGGAGTGAGTACTGAGTTGCATTGGGAAACTTACTTCCTCCTGTGCAAGGGGAAAACAGTGTGAAAAGCTCTAAGGTAAAAGTGTTTCAGCCCTGGTAGAACATAGAGAATTCCGGAACCTTCTTGAGAAGTGAGCCTAGGGGAGGAAGTTACATCGGCACTCAGAGCCACGGGGCCACTAGCCTCGCAGGGCAGGCAGACTCCCCAGCTTTGCCTGATAGACAGCTGCCCACCCATCAGCTCCACAACACCTCCTAACTTGTCAATGTGGGGATTTTGATGGTATGGAAACTAACCATTTACAGATACCCACCCCCACAAATGACACCAAAGCACTTTTATGGGTGGAGCTTGTACCTCTCATTTTTTTCCTTTAAATGGAGTAAAGACAGAATGATCCCTTGTTGAGCAGGCAGGAGTTCAAGAGGAACAGAATGTTGCCTTATGACCACTGTCTACTGTGGGGTGTTGAGCACCACCTCCTGGACCAGCACCCCCACACCTCAAGGCTCAGCTGCCCCACATTTAGTGCCAGCAGTAGGGTCTGGCCACTATAAGGCCCTTGGATAGCACGCACAAGGTGACAGCCCAGCAACATGAAGGGATCATTCACAAGGCTTTCACGCAGACATACCAATTCTTTAGTGAATGGCTTCAGCAGACTTTTCTTTTCTTTCTTTCTTTCTTTTTTTTTAAAAATATACAACATTTTATTTAAACATGTAGGAAATACGAACGTAAACCAGGTATGAAACCAAGTTATGATTTTAGACTTCCACTTACAAGTTAACTCACTTTACATGAAAACATGAACCTCTAAATCTTCAAATGAATCTTTCATGTGATTTCAAACCTATGTGAGATTCACTAGCTCCAGAATCTAGAAGGCAGACCACTCAAGAAAGTACGCTTCTGTCTAGAAGGCTCAGCATCAGGGTATTCTGAGCCTCATCAAGGAGTTGGCATGCTAAGGCAGCAATGGCCAGGCAGAAGAAAATTTCTACTGGTAACAAGACTTTAAGAAATAATATTTACAAATAACTTTTTTTTAAAAAGATTTATTTGAGAGAGTGTGTGGGGGTGTGTGTGTGTGTGTGAGGGGAGGGACAGATGGAGAGAATCTTCAAGCAGATTCCCTGCTGAGCACAGAACCCAGTGCGGGGCTCGATCTCATGACCCTGAGATCATGACCTGAGCTGAAACCAAGATGCTTAATCAGATGCTTAATCGGCTGAGCCACCTACGTGCTCTTACAAATAACCTTTTTTTTTTTAAGATTTTATTTATTTATTTGACAGAGAGATGGCAAGTAGGCAGAGAGGCAGGCAAAGAAAGTGGGGCGGGGGGAGCAGGCAGGCTCCCTGCTGAGCAGAGCCCCCGATGCGGGGCTTGATCCAGGGACCCTGAGATCATGACCTGAGCTGAAGGCAGAGGCTTAATCCACTGAGCACCCAGGTGCCCCCCCCCCACAGATAACTTTCTAATAGACCTTTTCAAATTTGTGAGTAATGAAAGCTACTTGAGAAAACACCTACAGAAGAGCAGGATTTAGAATATTTATTGGCACAAAAAGGTGTCAAGATCAGGAGAAAAGCCAGCATTAGACCTTAGATCTCATGATACATTGTTGAAGCCACCTTATGACCGACTTATGAGCTTGTGACTTTGCTGACTCTTCAAGCAAAAAATAATTACTTTAGCCACTGAGTTTTTACCTTCCTAGACTTTGGGGAGACCAAGAAAAACGAGACAGGCATGTTTCTTACCTGCATGGAGCTTAAATTTATCAAGACTGGAACATTCCGCATAGCAAGCACACCATGGAAAGTTAGACCTGTTTTACAGCTCTAATGTGATCCAGTCTTTGAGGCAACTCTCGAAGGGGAAGGGGGATATGGAATGCGGCAAAGAAACCGAAAGCCCGGCCCACAGGAGACTCCAAGCAGGCCACTTATTAGCCGTGTAGTCTTGGGTAAGTTACTCAGTGTGTGTCTTCATTCTCTTACCCATAAACTGTGGACAATAGTGGCACCATATTAGTGGGCTGGGGCTGCCATGACAGGGTACCCCACAGATCGTGGAGCTTAAACAGAAATCTATATTCTCACAGTTCTGGGGGCTAGTGAGACCTCCCTTGTTAGCTGGCAGGTGGCTGCCTTCTTGCTGTGTCTTTCCATGGGCTTCTCTTTGCTACACGTCTGAGCCCTGATTTCCTCTTCTTACAGGACACCAGTGACATCAGACTTGGATCTACCCTAAAGACCTCGTTTTAACTCAGTGTCCTCTTTAAAGGCCCTTTACCAAGTCCGGTCACACACTGACATAACTGGTGGGTCAAGACGCAACATATCAATTCTAGGGGATATAATTCAGCCTCTAATAGGTAATAAATGCAGATTGTAATACAAGGCACATGAAGGACTCTGTGAATAACAATTACTGAGTGAGGGCCTTGCGTTTCTTTTTTCCCAAACAGGTATTCTACCGGGAGAGGGCCAAAGTCCTCTGAACAGTCTTGGCAACATGTTACCAACACCAGATGGCCACCAAAATAGAAAGCTCGCCTGGCGAGCTTTTGGCACCTGAGAAACATTATCGCTTGGGAGCAAGGTCACAGGCAGTTGCTGAGGCAGGGAAATTCAAGAGACAGATGTCTGGGAATAGGGAGGAAGCTGGCCTTCCCTACATCTACATGATCTGAACACTCAGATCAACAGCCCTGCGACAAAGTGAGCATCTCTCTATTTCTACAGATGGGGAAACTGAGGCTGAGGGGATCAGGGAAATGGCCCAACACGTGCAGCCAGCGAAGTGGTGGGGACTCGTACACCAACAAAATCCTACTGAACCCGTAAGACCATGTGCTGTAAGACCCTGTACCGTGAGACCTATGGGAAATGTGTGAGGACTGCCGGCTGTCAGAAGTCCATCCTCACTTTCCATATCAAGCCTCCAAACCCTATGATAAGTGGTTCCTCTGGTCCTTGGGAAAGGAAATGACCCGTTGTCTCCAGGTGGAAGCAGGGCTGAGGTTCAGGGAGTGAAGATGTGGGGTTAGAAACATATCCCGAGTAAACATGAGGCCAACGGGCCACCGCCATGGGGCAGCTCGGAGATCTCAAAGGCTCAGAGGGAAATCTGTGAATGCAGAGCAGGCAGTGTGGTTCACAGACGTCTCATAGACGGCTGTGCTGCTGTGCCCGCCAGCCCCAACTCAACCCCCCCCCACAACCACGTGGTGTCCAGGCCCCAAGCAATCTCTCTCTCTAATTTAAAGGCAAATCTGTGGGACGCCTAGGTGGCTCAGTTGGTTGGACGACTGCCTTCGGCTCAGGTCATGATCCTGGAGTCCCAGGATCAAGTCCTGCATGGGGCTCCCGGCTCCACGGGGAGTCTGCTTCTCCCTCTGACCTTCTCCTCGCTCATGTTCTCTCTCACTGTCTGTCTCTCAAATAAATAAATAAAATCTTTAAAAAAAATTAAAAAAAATAAAGGCAAATCTGTTAGGGATTTGGAGGCAGGGTGGGAATTCCATAGCCGCCCCCCCCCGCCACTTTCTCTGTGGCTATTTTCCCCACACATCTGCTCTGTTTCTTCTTTCACTGAAGTCATACCACCTACTTCTCCCAGTTCTAGCAAAAGCACCTTGAACCCATCAATGTGTGTTTTTGATTTTCTAACAAAGACAATGTGATTTTTTTCTTTCTCCTAGAGTATTACATTTTTTCCTAGCAGGCGAGGCAAACCCTCACACTCTTTTGCAATGTCTCAGGCAATCTTTACCTATCATAAGTAAACAGTAACTAACCCCACAAGGCAGACCAGAAGTCCTCATTAACCAGTGTTTCTACTCATGCCCTCTCTGTGTGGTATTTTGCAAGAACACACTTTCCCACGGGGACTGCTCCTTTGGCCCAATCATGAATCCCTGGGATAGCCAGACTGCAGACAGGAAGAAGGACCCAAGAGCAGTACCCAGCTGCCCTACCTGGCCATACCCCTCCCCCTCCCTCACCCCCTTGGGTATGGGACCTGGTACAGGTGGGATACCAGGCAGTTCAGGACTGAAGACAGGGGACCTGAAGTGTGTGTGTGTGTGTGGGGGGGGGGGGGATACTGGTGTACTTTGGCAAGATCTGACATGACTTCAAATGATGGGCTTTTCTTTCTGTTCTCCTGTTAATCATTAAATCCAACTGCATGGATTTTATTTGGTGCCTGAGTGTTTTGGAGGCTTTGCTGTGCTGTGTTCTGGTGAATCGTATTATGGGTGAGAATATCTAGAACGGGACCGTCAGATAACCGTGATGGCTGGCATGCTGTATTGGGTGATGTCAAGTAACATTTTCTCGCCAAGTAATGGCTTTCTCTACGGCTTGTTCAATAATGTATACACTGCAACACCTTTGCACAGAGGAAAGAACAAAGGAGGAATGGAAATCATTGTGAAAAAAAAAAAAAAAGATGTTTCATGTGACCCGTGCTCAGGAGCGACTGGGATTTTTAACTTCCCTATTAGAGATAAGGCTCTCAGAACAACTGGGGTCCCCTCCCCCCAGTCTCCTCCCCCCCACCCCCGGCAGCTCCAGGGTTCTCCTTGCTCCACCAGGGGTCCTGGGCAGGAGGGTGCTGGACAACAGGCTCCACATATGGAGATGGGTAAAAGTCTTGGAGAATCTGAACGCTGTCCGAGGACTCCAGACTGGACAGAAGTTAGCAGTCAGGCTGGAGAGAAGGGTGTGGACCCAGAAGCACAGGGCTGCCTGGGGGCGGGGGGGGGGGGATTACAGCAGGGAAGGATGTGAACAAGCTCCTCGGCAGAGCCCCCTCCCGCCACAGTTTGTTCCATGAGTTTTATCTGCATCTAGTAACAGTAATAAAACTATGATTTGAAGGGGCAAACAGGTGAGTTGGTTCCAAACATAAACCACTTTTCAGCTTTCGTGATGATTTTCTTACACCAAGCGCTGGGTCTTTAATCCTGAGTTACATTTTCATTGATGATAATGAGAACATTTTAACTTTTCTTGAATAAAATTACATACATTAAAGGTGGAGTTCTCATAAAAGCTTGAATATGTCATACATTATTAATGTTGCTGATTTTCAAGTCAAAATCGCTTAAATGCTCCTTTGAAGATAGATGTTCTAGTAGACGATTTCAAAATATGCTCTAAGTGTCACCTGCCAGCTGGAGCTCTGGAGATTCAACAAAATGTCAAACAAATAGGATAGTTCAAAAGTATATTCAAGTCAATTCATTTAAACATTGGGCATCCAAGTTTTAGGAGGTCTATGGTGAAGACATTTTACTTTCATTATTTATTGGATCTGCAACATACACCAGATTTAACTAGAAAACCTCCTTGTACCTAAAATGCCATTTACAATAAAGTCACTATTTGTGGGCATTTCCCCCTTTAGGATTAGAGCCTATAACAAGAGTCAACTGAAAGTTACAAAGAGCTTTTATTATTAAATGCTAAGGAGATCTGCCAAGGTTTGATTAGGGTACAACATGTCCAAAGTAACTTTTCTTATAAGATCGGAATATATTTAATGTTTGGCTTCTAAGAGCTTTTGGCGCTTTTATATGTGCATTTAATTTGCATCTGGTGTTTATGGCTACGTCGAAAGATTAGCTTGTACCAGTGCTGAAATTTATAATCAAAATATTTGCTATAAAAAGGGGAAAAAAACCTCTCAAATTTACTAAACTTCCGATGTTTCAAGGAGTGACCCATTAAAATCAATGCAGTGGTCTTCTGTTGCAGTTTTCAACTGTTGAGTATCCTTTATCCCTTTCCTTATTCCATAAGACTCCTCTTCTTGTGGCTTCAGCTGGGCCATCTGCACCCCACCAGGCCATCTGTGGGGGGACCCATGACCCAGATCTGCCACAGTTATGGGCGAGCACCAGCCCTAGCCACCTGGAGTTGCCCACGTTTATAGAAGTCTGAGAAATGAAGGGCTAAGCAGGGATGAGGCCCAGAATGAGAGAAAGGGCCCCTGGGTCCTACCATACTTCCCAATGATGTGAGCCACTGGATTCCCTTTTGAAATTTTCCTCTTCTTTTTGGTTTTTTTTTTTTTTTTTACCCTGTCTACTTTTGATTTGACTTTGTCACTTTAATAAAAAGTGCAGAAAAAACACAACCGCCTGTCCCTGCGCTTACTCCTCTCAGCCCACCTCCTTCAGTATACCAAACTGTTGATTCCCACTTAGCAAAGTGCTATATTTCGGTGAGAATGTCAAAAAGAATACAGTCGTAGTTTGGGAGCACCCAGGTTTGGGTATGAGAGTGAGGGCAGGATGGTGGGGGTGTGGACCGCCGTTCCCACCATGTCACAGTTAACAGCTGGGCTGGTGTGCCTGCTCCTGAGGCCCAGAGTATCCTGGGTTGAAAATACTTACTGCAAGAGTCATCATGTGTGACATGGGGGTGGCCACAGACATCAGGCTTAACCAAACCACACCATCGAACCTCAATCTGATGGGGGCCTAGGGTATTTGACTTAGGATGGTCCCAAGTGAATCACTGTGGCTGGTATCTTTAGGTATGGCTCGTCAGAGAAACCCCAAAGACAGCTCCAGACGGGGGGAGGCTGTTCAGCCCAGCTTACTTCAGACGAGGCCAAATCTAAGTCAAAGGAGACTCAAGCGTAAATTCCTCATTCAGCTGATTCAGTGAGCATCTTTTGTCACACAGGTCACACAGAGGCTCAAACATGTCGCCAACTGCTGACCACAAAGGAGTTCCTGAGAGGAGAGGCAGCATGGGGGCAGAGGAGAAAGGCTGCAGAGGGCTGTGAGCCAGACGTGAAGGAGGCCGTGGGGCCACGCTACCGAGGCCCAGTGGGAGAGTGGGATGTAGGACGAGGCCAGAGGGCTGGGCCGTGCTGGGGCTAAGATGCGTACAGTGAAAGCTGGCAGAACTATGTCGGGCCAAGCAAAAATCTTGTCAACTTAAATCTCAGAATTCTGAGTGTCCCACTGGCAGAAAAAAATTCCACCTTCCCTTGAGACTCATTAAGAACCAGATAGACTGAAAGAAGCAGAAACAATAAGTTTCTAACCACTTGTGAGACAAAGGACTAAATGCATCCTTGGCACCTTTTGTATCTCTTTGGGCAATAGTTTTATTTGCAAAAAACCCCAGCGTTATCGTCATTGCTGTTGGGTGCCACAGTTCCCATCCACATGCCTAGTACAGTTTGACAACAGGGGAGCACCCATCCTTCTGACAGCCAGGCTGGCCTAGAAACAAAGGAGGCTAGAGCAGAAAGCTGGCCAGGGAACTTTCCTCCTCTAGGGGTTTGAATCTAGCTTTCAAAAATGACAACAAGGTTCTTCCCAAAAGTTTAGTCAGTCTGTATCTCCACGGCCAGACTGCAGACAATATGACCTTGGGAAACACCATGGGCTTGTGGGCAGGACTCAAGGTCAGCGAGGAACAAGCTTTCTGTGGGCCTTTCCCCCACAGTAAGGCGACAGCTGATCCCAAACTTCTGGTCAGCACTAAGATCTGCAAACACTAAAATAAGGTCACGTCACCCCCACACGCGCCGTCGTACTCACCCACCTCGATTTCAGTGCCCACCTCCCCGTGCTGTATTTATCTCCTTGAGAAAGACTGTGTTTCATCCCATTGTAACCTCAGGGCACGACAGCCAGTAAATGTTTGCTCAGTTAATAAGCTCTGCTTCCTATCTCACCACCAGGATTCCATAGGCACTGATCCGTCCTTCCGGACTGATCTCACCAATGACATACACCTATGTTGCCAGCAGTGTTAACACATTACTGAGAAGCAGACTGTTATCACAATTAGCAAACCTCCAACCCACGAAGGGGTAGGAACATGGGTAGATGGAAGGGGATGGCCCTACCCGAGGCAAACCCCCACTCTGCGGGCAGGGGTTGTCAGCCGAGGGAGGGACAGAGTGACTATTGGCCACCCCTCTGCCCAGGTGGTCGCTCTTCCAATGGGCAGCCTTCCCAGGAGCTAGCTGAGAGACAGGTGCCGGAGCAGAGGGCCCACCATCACGTGGGGCTATGCATCTGGGACTCTGAGCTGGAATTCCCTTCTTTGGGCATCAGAAAGCCTGTTCATGTGTTAGCAGGCAGGCAAAGAACACAGTCGAACATTTAAGCCTGGGGAAAAAAATCTTTTATGGTACAGGATTTTTCTATCTAATGTGAAAGCCGAATGGTAACACAGATGCCAATGAAAAGAATTTTTTTTACATTTTCATTATAATTTTTAATTAAAAATACATATTTAGTACCCCTCAACACCTACTCCCGACCCACGAGCACAAGCATTTCTGAATATGCAAAGGGGTGTACGAGACGTGGTGCGGCTCAGCTAGACAGGCTGCCACGTTACCGAGCGTGTTAATCCACTGGCAGAAACTCAGCACGCACGCAAGTCTATAGGGCCGTACCTGCTAAGTGAAATGAAATATGGTAAATACATGCAAATGAGCAAAGGGACGGCACACTCGTGGGGGCAGACACAGGTGGCCAATGGCTGGCAGAGACGACAAAGCCAAACTGCAGCCTGCGTTCCAAGCCTGGCTCTGCCACCCATGAGCCATGGACCTCAGTGATTCTCTACAGCTCTATCCCTCGGTATCTTCGTCGGTAGTACGAGGATATCGGAGGCCCCTGTGGGCTGTTAGGAAGGCCCAGTGACAGGGGAGCACACAAATCGCAGTGTCTAAGACACAGCAAGAGACCAAGTGACAGCCGTCACTGTGTTTATTGCTGTTGTTAAAACACCTAAGGTTTTTCCTCTGGTTGAAGGCAAAGGCAGGGGCAAGTGGAGAAGAACACAGGTGGTGTTTTCCCAGGAGTGGTGTGCACATGCCTGTTTTCTTCTCAAAATGCTCCTGGGGGTCAGGCCCTCAACCTTACACCTGCTTTCCAGGTCATCACAAGAGGGAATGCACGATCGATGCAAAATGGGCCTTCGCGCAGGGCGATGAAGGAGCCCTGTTTTCCTAGCAGGGATGAGCAGAAAGGCTCATGAGTTCACCTACTGCCCTGGACAGGGCAGACACCAGTTACTATGATGCTGGGCTGTCCCCACCCATGCTCCAAGATGGGGCCTTTGATGTCCCTGGGCTCCTGGCCTCCAGGCCCTCCCTTATCTGTGTGTGGAGCTGCCTGGCTTTGCTGTGAATGAGCCTTGCGACCTTGAGCACATCACTCAGTTTGCCCGATTTTGTAGAAAAGCTTGGACCAGGTCATTTCGAGCCTCATTCTGGCATTTGAGGGTTCCACAGAGAGCCCAAATTCCACTTTTTAAACTTAACTATACACATTAGAATAAAAGAAAAGAAAACAAAACAAAACAAAAAACCATGGAAGAACTGCGAGGGGTTCAAATGGGTTCAAATGGCCACCAACAGCATTTTTCTTAGCACTTAGGTTAAACATTATGGATTCAGCTGGGTTAAATTAGCAGCCTGAGAACCATAACCATTTTACTACTAATATTCATGCTCTACTTATAAACACTCCAGTGTTCCACATCAGACCATCCACGAGACTGATCCCCAAAAAACCAAAAATACAAAATCAGGTGAGACTCCCCTGCAAACAGCCGCCTCGGAACAGCCCCCTCTCGGGAAACACGATGGCTCCAGCCTTAAAAACGAAGAGCCGCCCTCCAGGTGGCTTCCCAGCTGCGAGAACCAATGGGCCAACTGGGGCTGTGCGGGGAGTCGGTGAGTTCGCAGCAGAGTGGAGGAGACATGAAGACATGGCAGCAGGCCGCCTGCAGCCCACCAGCTACACTCCAGCCTGGGGAGGGGATCAGGCAGGAGCCCAGCAGAACATTCCAGTGCAGGGGCGCAGCAGGAGGCGGCACCACAAGGAGGCACCCAGGTGGGTCCTGCAGGGATCCAGAGGCTCAGCATCAGGCAGCGCAACACATGCGAGTAAACAAATACACTCTCCATACCCCATGCCTGCCCCAGGGGACAGACGCAAAAATGTAACAGCGAGAAGGAGTGTTGGAGACATATGGAAAGGGTCTAAAAAAGAGAGGGTGCCATATGGGGAAATGCAGTTAGAAACATGGTAAGAGGATTTTACTTCATTCCTAGGCATTTTTAGTTCACGTTTCTCTGTTCTAAAACTTGAAGCTCCCAACATGAGTAACTCTTTAGTCAAGAAAGGGTGTTCTCTATGTTCTTTAGAAAACCGAAGCAGAAAGTGCTAATTTTAGCAAGCAGCGTACAAGACCTCGGTTTCTGGGAAATACTTAACCTGTGTTCTCATCCTTCCTCAGACAAGGGGTAGCGACCAGCCCAAGGGACAGAGCACAGTGCCTCTCGCACACCCACACGTGACTCCATGCCTGCTTCTCCTGGTCTCCTCAGGGTACGGACCCCTCCTCACTTCCCCTTACCTCTCCTGGCTTTTCTCTCATTAGCATTCTTTTTAACAATCTGTCTCGTCTCTAATTATCCTCCCACTAATCTGTTGTGAGTTGTTTTACATTTTTGGTTCTAAATACTTGGACGCTTAAGATATACAAAAACAAGTCCCAGTGTATTTTGGGTCGTTGGCACCACAATTGCCGTAGAAGCTTCCAGATTATGTGGGCAATACATTTGGCAGGTCAATTCTATTGGGAACGAGCTCCCAAGACAGAATCCTAAAGAATTCCAAAGTATGAGATGTGTAGGTATTCATGTTCTTAACAACGGTAGATTATACAACAGACCAGAAAGTGAGCCCACATGCTAACTGGAACTCTGAGAACCTGCACTCCCTGTTTTGTTACTGCGAGAGAATGACAATTGGCTGGAGGAGTCCAATGTTCAAAATAGGTGATGGGGACTGAGGTGTGCACCTGTCGTATGAGCACTGGGTGATGGAGGAAAGTGCTGAATCACTGTATTGTACACCTGAAACTAACAGAACACCGTATGCTACCTAACTGGGATTTAAAAAAAAAAAAAAAAAAAAAATCAAAAAAAGTTACCTTAGTCTTTCCACATGTTATGTACAAACTTTTCGTGGGAAATGGTTTGGCTTTGCACTTTCTTTAAACAAAGAACAAGTTCCTCAGAGAGTGACATAGCTCCTATAGGAATCAGGTTTAAGTGATCTTCTTACTCTTGAAGAACATTCCACCCAGGAAACAAACTTCTGTGACAGGCGCACCAGAAAGAATCAGCTTCTCCTCTAGCACAGTTGATAAAATATTCAGAACTCGGGGAATCCCCTGGCCACTGACAGCCAGCAAGTGTACATCAAAACTCATGTGGTCAATCTCCCTTCCGGCATGTGCTGATACCAGCATATGTGCCTTGCGGAAAGAGCGTGATATCTCCTGGACTAACGCCAGCACCATAGCTAGTATTAGTAACAGCAAGAAGTCACCTACAGTACGCGATTCTGATTACATACATGTATAAATACTAAGAAAACAGACGCAGATGATTACAGACCCAGGGATGAGCTCTGGGTGAGGAGATCACAGGTGATTTGTTTTTTCTCATATTTTCCAGGCTTTTAAAAATAAGAATGCCACATTAGATGGTGGTTTTTAAAATTACCAGCATCTCAGAGATTACAAGACTGAGGAATACCTGTTTGCAGAGACCTGGGTCATCCCAAGAAACTGTGAGTGGCCAAGATGACTGAAATGTATGTGCCCAGTACGGGCGGTTACAGGTTTGCCACTGGCGAAACGGCTCCCAAAATAAAATAATCAATGTATAGATAAGGAGACACGTTCCCGTGACATTCGGCCTCTAAATCATTGTAATGAACGGCTTTTGCTCACCTCCACAGAAGGAACGGGACAGAATTACAAGTGACTCCCCTGGGTCAGGGAGAAAATGATGCTCACTGAAGGAGCTGGTACCCTAGCAGAGCAAGAGCGGCAAGAAACCACTAGGGCTGTACGGGCAGGGACCCAGGGAGGGATGGATTTCACTGGCAGCCATTGTGTGTGTGTCCCCAACCCTGCCCAATCTGAACCCCCAACTCTAGCAGCTGATCAACAACAGAGGTTGAAGTTGGGCAGACGTGATGTGAATTCCAACCCTGTCCCTTACTGTGTGTTCCCGGGCACATCCCTAACTTCCCAGTGTCTGTGTTTTCACACGGGGAACGAGGGTGTCAGCATGCCCCTCTTCGAGTTACTGTGAAAATGAAAACAAAAATCCATGTGGGCACCGAGTATGCTATAAGGCACAACGAGGCACTCGGAGAGAGGGTTAGTACCCTCCAATCACTGGCAGCATGTACATGAAATCCGCTTTGGTGTCCTGGTCTGAATTTTTCAGCGGCATTCGCTTTTGGTTTGACTGTGGGGTGCAGGGGGGCCCCTTCCTGAAGGGAATGTCAGGAGCATGGGGAATGAGGGCTCAGGGAACCCTAAGGCTCTTCTGCCAGGGCATGGCTGTGGTGACCAGGCTCCCAAGGTGACTGGAGGCCTGGGACCATTCCTCAAGACAACAAAAACACTGACAGCCTATGTAAGGTCCCTAACATGCTACTGAAGAAATTCCAGGTCTCCACTGCAGGCCCTGGATACAAATATTTATATAGAAGTCCAAAACTAAAATCCCTTTAAAAATAGGGAGTATGTTATAACAAGCATCTGAATGTTGCCTGAAGCATCCCACTGCACGTTTCCACAGGTGTCCTGCTGTCACTCAAACTCAAACAGGTCTTGTCTTCATGGCCCTGTTTCTCTTCCTACTTCTTGAATTCTCTGCTGGACATTCATTCAGGCTTAGAACTCTGTGGAGTTGTCTGTGCTAGCACTTCTCCTAGCTGCTTCACACCCACTCAACTTGAGTCCTAGGGTCTTCCTGTGAAATCCCATCTGCTGCTGAGCTCAGGACTTAGGACATCACCCCAGGGTGGCCCTGAGGCCTCATTCCCAGCCTCCCGCAGACAGACGGCCCCCGTCCAGACCCTTTCTGCGGACCAGGACCACGCTGCCTCTCGTACGCCCTGATGGACATCTCTGTCCACCACATGGCAACTCTTGGGGGTTCCCTTTCTAAATGGTACCAGGCCTGGTGTTCAGGGCCGACTGTGTGGGGTACCCAGATCCCTGAGGACACCCCTATGCTCTCCCTCACCCCAGTCCAATTAGCTCCCTGAATGTCCTCCGACACAATTTGGCTTCCAGCCTCCAAATCTTGGCTTTTGTTCTCCCTTCCTCATCTGAAGCCCCATCTGCTCTCCCAAGGGTCCACTCAGCCTGGGTATCCTTCACTGAATGACTTCAATTGTCAAGGATCGCAGGAGACAGTCACCTATCCCATTTTACAGATGATCCTAACCACTATGCATATGGCTCCATGAAGGGTGGGGCAGAGGCCCACACCACAGTTCCCAATGACACAGGATGACACGGCGCCACAGCTTGACTGAGGGCTGCTTATTCGTGCCAGTGTCATTTTCCCAGTTCGCACAAACTTTAGAAAGCAAGGGAATGAACCTTATCCTTTCTTCATATCCCACCAGATGAAATGCCATCTGGCCAAGCTCCCACTTCTGATCCACACATACCCTATGACAGCACGCTGATCCCCACATAATGTTTGCATCTCTATTTCAAAGGCTTTGGTTGTTGTTTTCAAAGGTCGCTCAGCAGGGGATAAAGCAGCTCCAAAGGGATTTCCCAGGAACAGGGCAAGGGAGGGACAGTATAGACTAGGGCTCAGCTCCCACAACCATGGGCTGGGGCACTTGTTACTCACCACTCCACCACTCATTTTTAACTGACCAGCTGCCCTGGTTCAAGGCCACTGAGCACATTTATAAGCATGGCAAAGATCCACAATCCTGTGGTCTCGAAACGAGAATTCCCTCATAGTCCACATAGTCACAGAGGTGGTGAGCCCAGGAGATCACTTCTGACCATCACTCTCCCATCACTACGTCAACAAAAAAAGCACACAATGAACTGACTCAAAACGGTCCGGGCTCATCCAGCCGGCAGCATGGAGCTAGTGGCAAGGAGAGAATTCTGGATAATTACAGAAAAGTTCTGAATTAAGTACTGTGGGCAACCATTCTGATGAGCGTCAGTTGGACACATCTACACCCGGTATTATTTTTATGTTTTAAGTCCAATGGCAACAGGTGCTCAGTGATAATGCAATCTCTGAAAGGCTGGTGCCAAATTTAGGGTAAGTAGATGTCTAGACAAATCGGAGGGGGGTGTGGGGAAAGCTCAAGTTTTATCTCCTCTGCTACAAGCCAACTTTCGAGCCTGGGGGTGGTCCCTAAACCACTCACATCTATCTGTCCATTCATTTTAATGTAAAGTTACAATAATGGCGCAGCAGAAATATCATCTTCCCTGAGCCATCTGAGAGCCCCTCCTGTCTACACGATGTTCCAGCAAACCTAAATGCTCAGTGTATATTTCTACAAATAAGGACATTCTCCTCCACAACCACAATATAACCACCAAATGAGGAAGTTAACGTCAATACATTATTATTGCCCAATTCTCTGATCCCATTCAAGTTTTGCTAGTAAGTTTTTCACCTCTAAAATAAAGGACTGGATATCAATAAAATTTCCTCTAATATTCTAACTGCCTGTCTTGGCAATGGAATTCTATCACAATGCCCACTCACTAAACCTGGGTATTCAACTTGGATTTGGATTCAAACTTAAGTTGAAATCCCATCTCTGCCCCAGGACCAGCAGTAGTATGCTCCTGGGGAAGTCACTTCGCCACCTCAAGTCAATCCCAGTCAATCTAAGAGCCTTGTGAATTTCACCCATGGGAACTACCCTCTCCCTGTCTGAAAGTATTAGCTCAAAAGGGTCCAAGGGCTATTTTATAGTTAGTTAGCATCAGAGAGCCTCCCTCTGCTCCCAGGTCTGGCCTGGAATCCCACGCTTGAAATCGAGTTTGGCCTGAAATCAGAGGTGGGAGTCTGGGTGCTAATCACTGGTATGGTGCTAACTGACCCAGGTATGGTCACATTGGGACAAATGCTAAGGGAACAACTGTGCGGGGTGGGTCACTTCTAGCTCCACACTCCCAGGAAAGTGGTCAGCAATGAGCACGTGTGCCTTGGAACAAACCCTCCCGAGGAGGTTGCTGGTAGCTTCTAGATCATTTTGGGTAACCCAAGGCAGCATGGGGACTTAAGTGAACCACTGAGAACAGAGTTAACCTTTGGGGCTTTGCTGGGTCCCAGCTGCTGCCATTAAGTTTTAACAAAAACCGTTCTTCAGTAGTCTGAGGGAAAATGTTTGAAAAATACCTCCCTGGAAGCAGCTTCCCTATCTCAAAAGATGTAGCATGGTGCTTTAAAACACCTAACCCGCATGATTTAATAAGCGAGGCAGCAATGTCAAGGCCAGACTGTAGACCAGCAATGCTCCTCACCACTGAGCAAAGAGCTGCATGGTTTGAGCCCTTCAGAATATCAAGTGGGCTTGGCCAAGCAGAAAGGGTTCTTAACAATTGCTTCTTGTTATCTGCGGAAAAGTTCTCTTTGACTATTCATGGTCAAAAGTTGAATATGAGAGGGGATCCGGTATCTAAATGTTTTGCTCATGTGCAAATAAGAGCTCATAGTGTTTTAGTCAATTATAAATTATTAAAGGAAAAGAAAGAATGTTAATCCTTTCCTAACAGAGATCTTTTTGTCAAAGGTACTGCTTTTTAGAAAGTTAACCTAATGAACTATTGCATGTGATTAAATTGAATTTTCCACTGACCTCAACAGAGCAACTGAGTATAAGAAAGCAGGAGGGAACTCCACAGAGTTCCAGTTCTCTGCAGCAGAGATGTAAACACATTTATAACACCATGACTTTGCTGAGGAGTCCAGTGCTATTTTGTTCCAAACCAGGCATCTGCCAGGGAAACCTTTACTCTGGGGCCTGAGGCATCAGGTGGATTTCCACAGCATAAAAAAATCACATAGGTGGATGACACCGCGAGGAACTACTAGAAGGTTGACACAATGCCAGGTAGTTTTCCACATAATTTTCACTCCTTCTAATATGCCCTGGAGAGAATTTTTGCCGGCTGCATCACCAACTAAAATCACACTGTAACTGTGAGAGCATGCTGGTGACAATACTTTAAGCAGGGAGCCACAGATATTTGGCTCTAATCTTTTTAGCCATGGGGACGAGTGGGAAGCAGGATGGGCCTCGGGTTTTCTCACCTTCTTTGTTGACAATGATGCTGTGGCAGGCCTGGCTGTGGGGAATTAAGAAGTCCCTCCACTGTGGGGATTTCTTGTCGGGGAGCCTCCCTTCCCTTTGCTACTGCTGAAGAGGGCAGTGGCAAACTCAGGCCGGAATACTAACGTCTCTCTTGGTGCAACGAAAGCAAGACTTTGGGCCAGCATGGTGAACACAAAATAAAGATACACAAAAATGGGTGGGGGGAGCATCCCTCCACAGATACTGATGTTGGAAATATAATTTTGTGTTTTTACAACATGTAATGCTTAGCACAAATGTGTCCAAGCAGATGGGCGCCTGAACTGTGACTGAGGCCTGGTGGGGAGCTGTCACCTTCCAGGAGAGGAGCATGCGTTCCTCAGGCAGCTCTCGAGAGCCAAGGGGAAAAAGTTAAAGAAGAGCAAACTCCGATTCTATTTAAGGCAGAGCTTTCGAGCAATCTGTGTTCTCCAAAAATGGAACTGGCTGACTGTCGAGGTAAAAGTGTTCTGGCAGAGCTGGTGGCCATCTGTCAGGGGCGGGGCAGTGGCCCAGCACCCAGCACCCAGCACCCAGCTCCAGGAGGGGCTGGTGGAGTGAGGCTCCTCATGCTGAGAGACCAGAGTTCCCCCAGCACCCAGTACCCAACACCCTGCTCCAGGAGGGGCTGCTGGAGTGAGCTCCTCTATGCCAAGAGCCCACAGTTTCCCAGCACACCAACCGGATTACAGCTCGAGAAAAAGTAGGCACAGAGTGAGACATCTAGTTAACGGTTTCAATTTGAGGCTTTTTCTTTTCTCCTTCTTCCAAGTGAAAGGGAAAAAAAAATTACAAGGTATTCCAAGGAATTTCTAGATAGGTCAGAATGCTTGCTTTCCCTCCAATTATCTCATTCAATTTCTCAGTATTTCATTCTTTACTATAATACCAAGAAAAATTTTTAAAAATGGATTAGAAAGAAAACAAAACAAGTCAAGGATGTTTAACAGCTCCCAAAGAAGGTACATTGGTGGGCGAGAGGCTGAAATTGGAAAAAATAAATAAAATTAAGCTTAGGTATTTATCTGTTCATGCTAACTGCATTTCCACCAGTTAATGAAGAGTTATAGGTAAAGGACAACAATGTTTCTTTCAAGTGACCTGCCTGGGGAAAAAAAATTACAGGGGTATCAGGTTAATGGAAAAAGAATCAGACTGCTCATGCAAAATGAAATTTCTACATCAGCCTCAGACTCTGTGATAGCTGGCGTGATTCATACTCAGGCCTGTGTCTCATTTCTCTTTCTGCATCACAAAAATAACCTAAGCCCTAACACAAAAACACTACCCAATAAATGAAGTCTTTCAGTGGATCCGAAGAGAGACTGAGCAGACTCCCCAAGACTGCATGAAATTTTAGACGAGTATTTCCCAACACCCACTACACTCGGTGTATCATTTTCTTTCTAGTTTTCCCACCTGCTCCCTTCCCACCTCACAGGAAACAAATCCTCCTGTTACAAAGAAAAAGGGAAAAGTCAAGTAAATGTAACACAGGTAATAATACTGACTTATTTCATAGCAAACTCTTAAGTGATGACCAGCAGCCTCAGGTACGACCTGCATTAGACTCATACAAGGAGTAAACACTAACTTCTGTAAATGGCGGTGGGGCTCATCATTCTTCGGTGAGGCCCTCAGTTACTGCCACACGTCATCTGAAGCAGTCACTACTGTAAATATATCAGGTATGTGCACTAAGACAAGAGGGGACACCATTAACCTGAGGTGATTCAAGGTGGTCTGGGTCACGTTGGGATACAAGGCACGTGGGAAGAAAACCGGGTGACAAACCAACTGGGTTGAGGTACCATTGGTCCCCACCTGAGTGACGGCTGTCAGCCTCTGGCATCACGCTGGGGCGTGCCCACAGCCACCTGAGCTAACACTGGCCAGGGCTGTGGTATGGACATCATCTGTCCAGGACAGGGGGAAAAACCCACCCGGTTCAAAGTGCTCTTCGCTCCTTCTCACTCTATGCATGAAGGCACATGGACAGGGTTATGTGAGACGCAGAAGACCTGATGCGGTGATGCAGGTAGAGTGGCTGACATTTTTGGAGGTGGTAATTCCCCATGAGGAACCTCCAGAAAATGGATGCCAGGAGACCGAGACACATGCGCAGGGGTCCCTACCACACAGAAGTGTCAACCTCCATTAAGACTCCAGACTCTAAAATCTACAGGAAATGACAAGCATGGTATTTCTCCAAAGACAACTAGAAAGATGTCAACTTTAAAACAGACCTTTTTAAACACACATACATAAACTAGAAGGATGAACGCTCTCCCCTCCAAACACACCAGGCTTCTTCGCCTTGCCTAACAGGAAGTAGTTGAGCTCTAATCCAGGTCCTCCCGCGTGGGGCGCACTCACCTAGCGTGTCCTTCAGGTTCTTCACCAGGGAGCCCTTCTTCAGGCTGTTCTTCCTCTCCACGTAGTTGGACGGCACGTAGCCCGTCCGGTTGGCCGCGTTCCTCACCCGCCACCACGTCTTGGAGTCGTCCAGCAGCCATAGGCGCTCGTTCTTCTTGATGTCCAGCTCCTGGTCCTGTTGGGCTGTGTAGTCCCACTTCGCTATCACAATAACTTCTTCTGTCATCTTTCATGGAGTCCTTCTGCCGGCAAAACATTTGGAGACGTTCATTAGAGAACCAACCAAACACTTCACCCTGCGCATCAACTTGAAAAATTATGCACTGACAGCTTTTATTACAACTTGGCAACCAGTTTCCTCCTGGGTCTCGAAATGACCTTAAGATGACCTTCTTTCAGCATGCTTTAGTATTCTGTTTAGAGACAGCAACTTAAGAAAACAAATCCTCATTTTGTACACTGGGAAATCTGCCTGCTGGGCCAAAACTGAAAATGAACTTTCCAAAAATTCTAAGTAACGATGTCATATTTAAATGTGTTCACTTGATTAAGTAACAGCAGCTCCTTGTAGCTATGTTTATAGCCATGTCTCAAGATCTGCTGAATTTTATGAGTGCACTTAATGTACACACACACCCAAACTGCTCTTATAAATTAAAACTAAAATAAATGTGGTATCCTAGACAGGCTCCTGAAACAAAAAGGAAATCAGTGGAAACAACAGTGAAATCTGAACAAGATGTTGTTAATAGTAACGCATACCAATGTTTGTCCGTTGGTTTTGACAAATGTACCATGGCTGTGGGAGATGTTAACACTAGATAGCAAACTAAGGAAAGGATATATGGGAATGCTCTGTACTATCTTTGCAACTTTTCCATACATATGAAATTACTCTTGAGGGGCACCTGGGGGGCTTAGTCGGTTAAGCATCTGCCTTCGGCTCAGGTCATGACCTCAGGGTCCTGGGATTGCGGCCCGAATCCAGCTCCCTGCTCAGTGGGGAGCCTGCTTCTCCCTTGGCCTTTGCCCCTTCCCCTACTCCTTCTCTCTTTCTCAAATAAAATATTTAACAAAAAATAATAAAATAAAATTACTCTTGAAACCTGGACACTCATAACTGGCAAAATTTGGAAGTGATCAAGATGTCCTTCAGGAGGTGAATGAATAAACTGTGGTATATCCAGGTAACGGAATGTTACTCACTGTTAAAAAGAAATGAGTTATCAAGCCATGGAAAGGCACTGCTAAGTAAAGAAGCCACTCTATAACGGCGACCCCCGGTCTCATTCTCACAAAGACCCTTTCCTTGACAAAACTTTAGTCAGGCCCCTCTGAATCCTCTTTCCAGACTAGGCCTCAACCTCTACACTTCCACATTTGTCTCTGCGTGTCCCAATTTTACCAAGAATCCTGCCAAGCTGGTTTAGCCAGAATCCTCCACTCTTACCCAGGTGATGCCCCATTGCCTGGCGTACCTTCAGGAAGACTCCTGTCAGGTCAGTTTACTCAGAATCCCTCCTGATATTTCCTCTCAGTGACTCCATTCATCTATGGCCTACCTTACTCCTTGACTATGAACTCCCATTTTTCCTTCTTGTATTTAGAATTGAGCCCAAATGTAACTCCCTTGCAGTAATGCCTCAGTAAATTCTGCTTCACCCTTCTCCCCACCCCCATCTATCTATCTATCTATCTATCTATCTATCTATCTATTTATTTGACTGACAGAGATCACAAGCAGGCAGAGAGGCAGGCAGAGAGAGAGGAGGAAGCAGGCTCCCAGCTGAGCAGAGAGCCCGACGCGGGGCTTGATCCCAGGACCATGACCCGAGCCGAAGATAGAGGCTTTAACCCACTGAGCCACACAAGCGCCCCTGCTTCACCCTTCTTCAACAAGTGTCACGAATATTTTTTCTCTTTACCGATGCCAACTCTATGACATTCGGAAAAAGCAAAGCAATGGTGATAGTAAAAAGATCAGCGGTTGCCGGGGCAAGGGAGGCAGGCGGGATGAACAGGTGGAACGTAAGATTTTTAAAGGAGTGAAACCGCTCTGTATGATACTTTAATAGTGGATACACGTCATTATACACTTGTCGAGACCCATAAAACAGGCTACACCAAGAGCGAACCATCCCAAAACATAAAGTTTATTAAAACCAGAAATAAATATAGTATATTATACATCTAGTTAAGACAGTTTTGGAAGTAATAAATAGCAGAGGCATAGCTGAGTGACTGAAATGAATATAGTTATCAACTGTGTGAGCAGCTCCGTACTTTTTGGGTACAAGATGGCCCAGTATTTCTTCCAGCAAAAAATTCGATATTCAGTCCTTCAACTGACTGTGTTTCCTTAAAACTTGGAAGGAAGGGATAACGGAAAGACTCTTGACTAAAACCCTCTTCCCCTCTGACAGAGACAATTCCTTATCCTTTTCTAGGGATGACTTTAGGATTATATAGGGAATCATGTGCATTGGCTCCACGGAGGCCCAAACACCATTTTTAAATAACATGACACTTTCTACTGGATGCTAAGGCAACTTATAAATAATACATGTTCTCCTGTTTCTTGAATTAACTTCCAAATTTAGAGATAACAAACCTTTTGGGAAGGAGGAAATATTTAATAAACCTTATGCATAATGTATGCAACATCCAAGAGGACAGAGTTTCACACAACGCTCATTTCCAAGCTGGAGACCATTTTGTTACATACTTTTGGGAAATCTCCAGGCCCTACTATGTATTTCTCTCTCTCCTGACCTTTCTGTCAGGGTTAAACTTTTCACAGTCCTAAAGGCGGTTTTTCTTTTCTTTCTTTCTTTCTTTTTTTTTAAAATAATAATGAGAGCAGTAATAGGATTGGGGCTCAGAGAATATCCCATTTGAATACCAGGTTTGTTTCTTAATTACACAGTTTTCAAGAGAGTTCTTTTTTTTAAGATTTTTTTTAATGTATTTATTTGACAGACAGAGATCACAAGTAGGCAGAGAGGCAGGCGAGGCGGAGAGAGAGGAGGAAGCAGGCTCCCCACCGAGTAGAGAGCCCGACATGGGGCTCGATCCCAGGACCCTGGGATCATGACCCGAGCTAAAGGCAGAGGCTTTAACCCACTGAGCCACCCAGGCACCCCTTCAAGAGAGTTCTTAACAAGACCAGCCCATCACATAAGACCAATCAGAGCAATTTATTTCTTTCCAGCATGATTTAACTGCATGAACAACAGTGAAGTATGGAGCTAGCTTGGCAGAGTACCCTAACATCACTGAGAGCTTAAACACATGTGGTGCCTGGGCTCTAACACAGACCAGTGGTATCAGAATCTTGAGGAGTGAGGTCTGAGCATCAGGTTTTTACAGTTCAGCTTTCTGGCAGGCCTTAGAAGGGAGAAACCAAGTAAGAGGGAACTAAGTCACCACATGCCACCTCAGGATACTTTCCTTGGGTCAGTAGACTATGGATGATCACTAGAACTTTGAGTGTGTGATGGGTACCTGACACAGGTCAATTTGTTTAATCTCCAGAAAACCCACCTTTCAGGAAGTTGGTATGTTTTATGAGACTGAAGATCACAGAGATTAAGTGATGGGTGGAACAACAGAATCAGGATCTGAGCCCCGGGTCTGTCGACTCCCAAATTAGTACTCATGTGCCCCTTTTCGGGGTGGGTGGCTGGGTGAGGGGCTAATGTGTGATGCGCATTTTGATGGGCTTATTTCAATCCGGGAAATCTAGGATTCTAGACCAGGTGAAAATAAAAAGTTCCCTCGCACCTAGAAAATGATAGCAATGGGTTTCAAACCTATTCTAAGTGACTTAGGACAGCTTCCCATCACTATAAAAACTTCACGAAGTCAGCCAATCAATAGGTGCTTTGTCCCAGTGCTTCAGACGGTAGCCAATCAACAAGCACCTCACCCCGATGGAGCCCACCAATCAATAATCACCTCACCCCAAAGGTAACAGAATCCACCAATCAATAAACGCCTTACTCCAGAGATTGAGTGTTAGCCAATCAACAGCAGTGCCAATGGAAAGAAGACGAGGTGGGAGTAATAGGAGGTACGACGGAAGGAGGTGATGCTGACCCAGGTGCATGGCAGGAAACCGGGATGTGGGGAAAAGGGAAAGGAGGCTGATTTCAGTCTTAGAAGGTGGGTGGGTGGGGGAGCTGGTCGGTGGAGCCAGAGAGGGGCTCTCCAGGATTGAGAGGACTAAACAAAAGAATTAAGGATACTAAGCAAGAGAATTAAGAATAATGACTCCAGAAAATCATTTAAAATAAAAAGTGAGCAGAATATTTTATCTCTGGATTTTTTTTTTTTTTAACGTTTTTAATTCCAGTTAGTTAACTGACAGCCTAACAGTAGTTTCAGGCGTATGACACAGTGATTCAATAATTCCAAAGAACACCCAGTGCTCATGACAAGTGCCCTCCTTAGTCCCCATCTCCTATTTCATCCATCCCCCGACCTACCTCCCCTCTGGTAACCATCAGTGTGTTCTCTATAGTTAAGAGTCGGCTTCTTGGTTTGTCTTTGCTTTTTCCCTTTTGCCTGTCTCTTTTGTGAAATCACCTAGTATTTGTCTTCCTCTGACTTATTTCACTTAGCATTATACTCTCTAGATCCAGCCATGTTATTGCAAATGGCACGATTTCACTTTTTATGGCTGAGTAATATTCCATTGTATATGTATACCACATCTTCCTTATCCATTCATCAGCTGAAGGGACACTTGGGCTGCTGCCATAAGCTGGCTACTATAAATAAAGCTGCTCTAAACCTAGGGGTGCATGCATCCCTCTGAATTAGCGTTTCTGTATTCTTGGGTTAACACCCAGTTGTGTGATTGCTGAATCACATAGTACTTCTATTTTCAACATTTTGAGGAACCTCCATACTGTTTTCCACAGTGGCTGGAGCAGCTTGCATTCCCACCAACAGTGCAAGAGAGCTCCTTTGGGTGTCCTCTGGTTTGGTTTTGTGTTTTTTGTTTGTTTACTTGTTTGTTTTTAAGCCATTTCAATGTGAAGTTCTGTTCCTTTCCCCTACTCTGCACATCACCCTGTAGCCCAGCAGAGGTTTCATTTTCCTTCTCTTTGCCAATACAGGTCAGAAAAGCCACCTGGAGGCCCATCTGGAGGCAACTCCAGGTTGGCCAAGAGTTCAAATCCCATCCCTTTTGCTCAGGGGCTCAACAGGAGGCCACGTTCTTTCAGTTGCTATAGTGTGTAGGATATATTGGAATAGAAAGAAATGCAGCTGAATCAAGATTATTCCATACCAAAATTAGATTTAATTTTCTAATAGCAAGAAGCCTTAACAGAACAAAGTCTGAAAAAGTACACTCTAACTGCTGAATGTTAAGTGAGACAGTATTTTGATTTAGTCTAAGTATCAGAGAGGTCAGCGCCCAAAAAGTAGGCACGTTTATCACTCCAGCTTAAGCAGTTCAAGAAATTTCATTTTTGCCTTTTTAACTGTAGCTAATTAAGTTATCATTAAGTTATTAAACCAACAGAAAGAAGACCCACATATTTGATATCATACAGCCAGATCCTATCTTAAATGGCATGTGGCCACTGTAGAATAGAGTTAGCAAGAACCTCATGTCATACTGGATAAAAGGCACACTCAAAGAATCTAGCAAATGAAGCTGCTTTTTTCAAGATTTAGGTGGGAGAAGATTAAAAAAAAAAAAAGTCTAGAATAGCTATAAAAACTTTCTTAGCTCAAAAGTTTTCACTAATTCCTAAAATATCTAGGGCCCTATTTTCTTTCTAAAAAAACAACCCTGTCCCACCATGTGGCAGTGGTTGTTTGGGCTTTAGGCACCTGGTTTGATGCGAAGTTCAAGGATAAGGTGGACTGATGATTCAAGGTTAATATACGACTGCCTTGTGGGACATCTGGTTGGCTCAGCCGGTTCAGTGTCCACCTCTTGGTTCTGGCTCAGGTCATAAGAGGGACCCGCGTTGGGCTCTGCCCTCAGCACAGAGGCTACCTAAGACTCTCTTTCTCTTTCCTCCTCTGCCCCTCCCCCCATATGCTCTTTCTCTCTGAATAAAAATAATTCTTAAAAAATTTTAAAAGAAATACATATATACATCTGCCTCATTTACACTTCTACCAACAAACTAATTTAGCTCACTAAAGAAAAGACTCACAGAGCTTTGAAAAACTGCCAATTTCACTTTGCAATATAAACTGTACATGGACAGAATAGGATTTCTTAAACTTAAGTCAAAATGAATAGATAGATAAGTAGACAGACCAAAAAGGTGTAACTCCTTACCCCCAGAATATTAACTTGGAATTTCATAAAAATATCTATGTGCACACATGGATACAGACCTATCAAAATATACGTGTCTATGGGCAAATAGTGTAGAGAGCAATCATGTAGGAAACAAAAGTAAGACTATGTGAAAAAATTAACTGTCCTCCCTACTTTGATTTTCAACATACAGTCTGACTTACTCAAATAAAACAATGTACTTCACTACAGGTCTAAAGGACTTTTTTTCCTTTGCAATATTTCATGCCTTCAATGTAGTCAACCTATTATTATGGAAAGTCATTCAAATATAGGCTTTTAGCAGATGAGGAACGAAAGAATGATAGCCCCCCCAAAGGTATCCCGAACCTCCTATCTACAAACCCGCGAATGTGCGAATGTGCTAGATTACATAGCAGAGTGTAATTAAGGGAGCTCATCAGCTCATTTTGAGAAGGGGAAGTTATCCTGGATTATACAGGGGGGGCCAGTGCAATCACAAAAGTCCTTACCAGCAGGAGAGGGAGGCGGAACAGTCAGAAATTTGGAAACGCTGCACTGTTTCATTTGAAGACAGAGGAAGGCGCTGTGAGCCAAGGGAAGAGGGCAGCTCCATGAGCTGGAAAAAGTGAGGAACAGATTCTCCCCTAGAGCCTCCAGATGAAACACAGCCCGGCAGAAACCCTGATTTTAGCCCTGTGAGCCCAGGTATGGGATTTCTGACCTCCAGAAATGCGAAGAGGATAAGCGTGGGCTGCCTTAGGCCACAACAGCAAACCCATTCAGTGAGTAAATTCCGCTAAGGTCAGTCCCAAAAGGGAACACCTTCTGGGTTTTCCCTCCTGTATTACAATGCCTTTGTCTCTTGATGTCTATTGGCAAATATCTAAAAACAGGACACTTGCATTAAGGAGATATACTCAAAGAAACCGTCCCAGAAGCAAATGAAATGCCTTCTAACTTCCTTATTAAAGTCTTAAGTTGTGCTGTAGATAAAAGACTTGCCAGATGCCAACTAATTTGACAGGAGTTGGCAAGAATGTGCGGTACCCTGTGGGGGAAGAGAAAGGCCAGTTGGTGGCTATTTACAAGCAGGATCAGTAATTACAGCTAATACACTTCAACTTTAAGTAGGACACAATATGGAATCCAGAGGCTGTTCCAACTCACAGTAAGTTAATTAAGCCATGACAAGAGTCAAGGTCTTACTACTTCGCCGAGGCACACAAATGCCACACACAAAAGAGAAAATGTTCAATGGCGCGAGGCTCGCTGCACCTTTTTACCGCAGAAGGAGAGAGCTGCCAATGCAAGCTGCCAGCTGAGTGGTTGAGGGGTGCATGCTTATAGGTGAGCAAAGCCATCCCCCTCGTCCCTACACGACACTGCTGTGTATGTGCGAGCTTGTCAGATGTTTCCGGCAACCTTCTGAAACAGAGGTCATCTACAGGTATCGTCAGGGACTGATCATCCTCAGGCATAATTAAATAACCTATCCAAATCCACGGGGCTGTGAAGGGCCTGGACAGGGGTCTGAAGCTGAAGCTTTATATCCGTTATCCTCTCCGGCCTTGGAGTGTTTGCCGGGAGCAGAATTCTACAGCATGTCTAGAGAAAGAAATCCGGAGGGCAAGGCAGATACGGAAATATAAGAATCAAATTTCAATTTTCTTTTTGATAAATGGGTAAGCAAAAATCCTAAGGGAGAAGGAGACCAGGTGCTCTTGGTCTTTCAGGTGCCATCCAGGAAGGCCTTGTTGGCTTTTTAACAACCCACTGGAGGAGGGGCAAAGGCAGACCAGCTGCAAGGGATGTTTCCCCGATTGCCAAACACAAAGTTGAAGAGCTCAGTTCCTCCCTTGGTGCCAGTGCAGGCCCACTGGTGTTGCTTCCCTGCAGCCGCTCCTGCTAAGCAGGGCTGAAAGGGACAGGGCTCAGGCTTCCGACACACTGAGAGCCCAGCGGGTTATTTTGGACAAGGTCTTTTTTATGATTTGCTGCTAATTCTGTTGGATGACAGAGCCTGTGGCCTGTAAAGTCTCTGAATTTGCAAAGTTTCATTTGTGATTGTTCCTCTCTAGCTGGAGAAGGCTAGGGTTTGAAATGCAGTCGTAACACCAACCAGGTAGGTGACGCTGGGGGAAGTTGCCTGACCTCTCTGACCTCCATTGCTGTGTTTGGCGGTGGGGTCAGGGCTTCTATGAGGATGAAATGAAACAATCCACAGGAAGTACCTGCTACCTGGTCCATGCTGGATCCGTGGCAGACATTCTTGCTCCCCCTACGTCATGGGATGCCATCACAGGACTCACTAGACTTCAGTGTGGGGCTTCAAAAATACATCACCCTAGATTATGACAGTTTCAGCTAAAAACAGTGAAAGAATTTAAAATAACAGGTAATACCCGATGCTCTAAGGTAGTGTCACAAAATTGAGATGCCATAGTGCCATCAATCCTATTTTGGAAGTTTTACCAAGAGATCCCCATGGGTCGCAGGTACACCCTGGCTCCTGCTGGGGCTAATACAGATGATATCTGCTTGAATTCAGCCTAGAGAGAATTTTCATGTGTCCACAGTATTTATCACAATACATTTTATAGACAAATAGGTGTAGCCAAGTTATTTCCAAAACATAAATGTTTTAAAGATTTTATTTGTTTGAGAGAGAGAATGCATGGGGTGGGGAGGGGCAGAGGGAGAAGCAGACTCGCTACTGAGCCAGACATCGGGCTCGATCCCAAGACTCTGGGATCACGACCTGAGCCAAAGGCAGACACCCAACTGACTAAGCACCCAGGTGCCCCTTAAAACATAAATTTACAGTGTGTGCTGAGGTTTATTCCAGAGAACCGGCCAATGAAACACCACCAAAGAGGGGAGGTCACTGGGCTTTTTTTCTTCTTTTCCTTTGCTGCCTGCTCCTCCCTAGTGCTGCTGGCCCCTTCCCCACCCCTGGAGCTCTGCAAGCAAGCTCCCTGCTGGCTCCAGGGCTCTTGCTCTGGGCTTCTATTCCCAGTGCTGCTGGCTCTACATCCCACCAGCGTTCGTTCCCACCCCACCCCCCGCCCACGGGGCTTGTCCTCATGACTGAGAGTAGCTCTGACCACTTTCTAAAGACTAATTACAGTATCAGCAGAAGCTCAGGCACACAATCTGCCACACGATTTCTTTTTTAAAATTGTGGTAAAATACACATAATGAAAGATCTACCATTTTAACTAATTTTAAGAGTACAGTTCAGTGGTAGTAAGTACATCACACTTAGACAACCTGCATCTCCAGAGCTTCTCCGTCTTCTAAAACTGAAACCAGATACCCATTACACACTAATTTCCCATCGCCCCCCACCCCCCCACCCCCCCAGCAACCACCATTCTACTTTCTGTCTCTATGAATGTGACTACTCATATAAGTGTTGTCCTTCTGTGCCTGGCTTATTTCACTCAGCATAAAGTCCTCAAGGTTCATCTACATTGTACGAAGTGTCAGAATGCCCTTCCTTTTTAAGCCTGAAAAATATTCCATTGCATGGATACACCACATTTTGTTCATCCATTCAACCAGCGATGGACATATGGGCTTACTTCCCCCTCTTGATTTTTATGAATAACACTGCTGTTGAACATGAATGGGCAAATATTTCTCCAAGACTCTGTTTTTAATTCTTTGGGGTACATAGCCCAAAGTGGACTGGATCATATGGCAACTGTTTCAATTTTTTTGAGGGGCCTCTATCCTGTTTTCCATAACAGCTGGCACCATTTCCAATTCCCACCAGCAGTGTACAAGGTTCCCAGTTTCTCCACATCCTCATCAACATTTGCTATTTAGTTGTTTGATAGCAGCCATCCTAGTGGGTTTGTACACATACTTTCTTAAGTAAACCTTCTTTTTAATGGATACTGAAGAGGATTTGTTAGTGGATGGCAATTCTCAAGAAAAAAAATTTTTTTTATTAACATATAATGTATTATTTGCCCCAGGGGTACAGGTCTGTAAATCATCAGGCTTACACATTTCACAACACTCACCATCCCCAATGTCCATAACCCCACCACCCTCTCTCTACCCCTCACCCCCTCAGTTTGTTTCGTGAGATTAAGAGTCTCTTATGGTTTGTCTCCCTCCTGATCCCATCTTGTTTCATTTTTCCCTTCCCTACCCCCACAACTCCCCACCCTACCTCTCAAATTCCTCATATCAGAGAGATTATATAATTGTTTTTCTCTGATTGACTTATTTCACTCAGCATAATACCCTCTAGTTCCATCCACGTTGCAAATGGCAAGATATCATTTCTTTTGATGGCTACATAGTATTCCATTGTGTATATGTACTACGTCTTCCTTATCCATTCATCTGTTGATGGACATCTAGGTTCTTCCCATAGTTTGGCTATTGTGGACATTGCTGCTATAAACATTCAGGTGCAGGTGCCCCTTCGGATCACTACATTTGTATCTTTGGGGTAGATACCCAGTAGCGCGATTTCTGGGTCATAGGGTAGGTATATTTTCAACTTTTTGAGGAACCTCCATGCTGTTTTCCAGAGTGGCTGCATCAGCCTGCATTCCCACCAACAGTGTAGGAGGGTTCCACTTTCTCCACATCCTCGCCAGCATCTGTCGTTTCCTGACTTGTTAATTTTAGCCATTCTGACTGGTGTCAGGTGGTAACTCACTGTGGTTTTGATTTGTACTTCCCTGATGCTGATTTGTACTTCCCTGATGCTGTACCCAAGGAGTACAGGTCTACAATTGACTTGTAGCGCTTAGAAAGAAAGTTTTATACTTTATAATTCATCTCTGGTATTCTGCTCTATCCCACGCCCATTTTTTTCTTTTTAAGTGAACACTATTAATTTATACACACTAGCAGGATCAGACACTCCCCCAAATTGAACCATATTAAGAAAAACACCTCAAAATGTGAGTTTGTAGGTGTTCATCACCAAGCAACTAATTTTACTACATGAAATGCCTGGACACAACCAGAATTCCAAAGACTAGACTAGTAAGTCAATACGACTCAATAGTGCCTCAGAAATATTCCAGAAGAGAGAGAATTGGAGTCCTGTTGCTTCAGTAGAATCTAGTAAGTGTTATTCTTTATACTACTTTTAGACATAATTTACCACTCAGGCCCTGAGAGTATCCATTTTACTAACCTTTGCTAACTGGTCTCCATTTCTGCATGAGCCTCTTAGACATTAGTCACACTAAGAAGCAGATTATGAATGTTAAGGCCTGAGTACCATCATTTGGAGACTCGCTGTCAACGTAATAAGCCAATTTTATCATACAGTATTAATTGTAAAACACATGGAATTCCAAATACCTGCACTGGACCTGGAACCAACAGACACCACCTTACACTGACCTGGAAGATCTCACAGTAACGGAGTCATGAGACAAAGGAGAACAGTGGAAACCACTCCCTCCACCCCTCCTTCCCCAAAAGCAAACTCCTACAGGCAGAGCAGGGAAATGGCTAGGCAGACAGGAGAAATGAGGAGATACTGGTAAAAAGGATGTAAGCTTTTTAACTGTTAGGTCTGACATCTCCTGGAAAACAGTAACTACGGTTGATAATAGTGTATTGGATAATTGAAATTTGCAGAGAGAACTTCGATGCTCTCACCAAAATAAATAAGTATGTGCTGTGATGGGTGTTTTCATTAACATCTAGGTGGGGAGAATCCTTCCATGATGTATATGGTAAATCACCACAATGCACACTTTATATATATATAAATTACAATTTAATTTGCCAATTACACATCAATAAAGCTGATATTAAAAAAGGAAAATATTCATCTATGAAAACGGACATTGTTCTCTTTGGTGAAATTTGGCCCTCTGTTAACCCAACCAAGGGAGTGTGAAGTATTTTTAGACAATGCATGCCCACTGCTCCCAAAGCAGACACACAACCATGGATGGCCATTTTTAGGGGTTTATTAGGCTTTGCTATTTTTCCCCATGAAAGTAACTGTAATTGCTATAACTTCAGTATCTATTTCTTAAACATATCAAAATGTAAATGTCATGAGTTTTCTTGGTTTCCTAATGAATTCAGCCTCGCTAATCAATACCTGACCTTCTTCCTGACCATCTTGTTATTCAGTCCTCTCTGCCTAATGCGGAAACATACACGAGTGAAACAAGCAGCACAGTGACTTTAAAAACCCTCCATGTTATCAAGGTCTCAGTGTTCAAATATAATTAAGCTGCCAAAATCATTTTCATTCTTCAGATATGCAAGGTTTGTGCCCACACTCCCAAGTCCTCTAGGTTTTCAATTCTCCTATATAATGGGGGAAGAAAAATTACTGAACACCCGTCCTTACCTAGCCCCGCAAATGGGGAGCTTTCCCCGTCATGCTGAGGACGGAGCCTGGCCCAGGTCAGTAGCCTGGCTACTCCAGTTTTTTACTCACTACACATACATACCTACAAATGCTTTTATTAAGATAAATACTGACGGTTATTCCAAACATGCAACTCTTTTAAGGATGTCTTCGGGGAGCTAGGTGGCTCAGTTGATTAAGCATCTGCCTTCGGCTCATGATCTTGGGGTCCTGGGATCCAGCCCTGAGGCAGGAAGCCTGCTTCTTCCTCTCCCTCTCCCGCTGCTCCTGCTCCTTCTCTCTCTCTCCCTCTCATTTGCACATGCTCTCTAACAAATACATAAAATCATAAAAAAAAAAAAAGGACTTTCCTATCATTTTACAAAACAGAAGGAGGAAATAAGAATTTCCAACATCTATGCCTGACTTTTTGAAATAAATTTTATTTTTTAGAATGGTTTCAGTTTGGGGTGCCTGGGAGGCTCAGATGGTTGGGGGTCTACCTTTGGCCCGGGTCACAATCTCCAGGTCCTGGGATCAAGGCCAACTCAGCAGAGAGTCTGTTTCTCCCTCTCCCTCTCCCCCTGCTCGTGCTCTTTCTACCTCTCTAAGTGAATCTTTAAAAAAAAAAAGGTTTCAATTTCCTCTACTGTTAACACACTACATCAGAATCAGAATGGCACATTGGGACAATCAATAAACCAACACAGATACATTATTAACCAGAGTCCATATTTTATTTGGATGTCCTTGGCTTTTACCTAATACCCTTTTTTAAAATCCGCAAACATGCCCAGAAGACCACATGTCTGCTCAGGCCCTTCTTGGCTGTGACAGCTTCTCAGACTCGGCTCGTCTTGACAACTGTCCAGTTCTGAGGGATACTTGTCAGGTCTTCTGTACAACGTCCCTTGCCTGGGATACATCTGGTGCATTTCTCCCCGTGCAAGAGCTGTTAGTGGTTTGGGGAGCAACAGCCCAGAGGCAAAATGCCGTATCCATCGCAGAGGATCGAGGAGAGATCCTGTCCACGTGACTCACCACTGGTGATGCTGACCTGGCTGAGGTGTGTCTTTCAGGTCTTCCCTCTTCCAAGTCTGTCTGTCTCTTCTCCACACTGGGCTGTTGGGAAGGACACCTCTAAGCAGCATCTGCCCTTGGGTGGGGCTTCCACTCCACCTCCCTCGAAGATGTGGTATCTACCGAAGTTAGATTCCATTCCACACAGACTTGTCTCTCTTCCTGGTTTAAAACTCATTCATTCATTTGCATCGGGGTAGATGCACAGAAACTTATTTGAGCCACACTCTGGCCACAATCCAGGATTGCTTATTGATTCTGTGGCTCAAACTGTTCTAACTTTGGCTTCTGGGAACTCTTTCAGTTGGCTCCTGTGTTCCTTTGCTATTCCACCATGACCGTGAGTGTGTGTGTGTGTCTGAGTGTGTGTGTGTCTGTGTGTGCTAGAAGTCCATCCTTGTGCTCTGGCATCACGAGACAGCTCCAGGCTCCTCCTGGACATCTCCTGCTCCAGTCCCAGAATCAGTACAGCTGGTGTTAAGGTAACCAGTGCTACCTACATCCCACTTTGTGTGCATTTTATAGACTCTAGCCCAACTCCTGGGTCACAGCATTGTTGAAGTAAAGAGGCCATCCTGTGGGCCTGCTGCGGTCTGGCTTTGATTAGCCTTCGCTCTCTCTAAGCAGTGCTGTTAACAAACACCTCTCCCTGGTCCCTAACGTACCTGTCGCTATGTCTGACTGACTGTCCTCAACCCCTTCTCCCACTGCCTACTCCTCCTACAACCCCAGCTGGGTCCCATCCCCATCCTCACCAAGCAGGCCTCCCTGACCCCACCTTCGGTCTGCTGTACATACTTCACACTACCGCAGGCTAATTATTTTTACCCTTGACTTAGATGAGCCGAAACTTGGTAACATATGTCAAGAGCACCTCAGGAGATCCCAGGTGCTATGAATCAGGGCTCTGACATGGTCACCCAAAGTCCTAAGGAGGCATGGAGAAAACTCTGGTCGCATCTACCCTCCCCCCTGCCCCAGGGCAGCAAAAGGTGCTACAGAGGCGCTCCCAAGCTGCTGATGGGTCCCACTTGATACTTCTGATCACTGGCTCAAGCAAGTCCTGGGTGCTACCAGCAGCTCGCTCCATGTCCAAGCGAACTCCCTCCCTCCATCTGTAAGGGGTTTGTTTCAGATCTTCCTTCTCCCTCCACTAACGTGCCCCACCCCTTCTGCAGTGTCAGGTGATGAACAACCTTGCCTCGTACTTCACTGAGAGAAACGGAAGCAGTCCAAAGGAAATGTCTACCTGTCTATGCCTGTGACCACGCCACCTGTCCCTTTGTTCCCAGGGCGGGCAGCTGAGCGCCCTATGGAGGCCCGCCCTCCTCTGTGCTCTGAACCCCACGCCTCTACTTCTGGAGGAACCTGTTGGTCCCCACCCCACCATGTCCCTAGGATCCTCCTTTCTGGATCATCTAAACTATACGGTGATAGCTGACACTGTCCATTAGTGCTTTCTTGAGCGCGCCCCCCCCCACTCGGCTTCTGGGCAATCATGCGGCCCTGCTTTTCTTCCTCCCAGAGCGCCCCCTCAGCTCCCTGCTGCTCCTACTCTGTTTCAGATCCAGATGCAGTAGCAGCCAGGCTGTCTGGGAGCCGTTACTCTGTCTGCTTGCTGCCTGGGTGATTCTGCCCGTCCTCCTAGCGCAGGGCGCCACTTTGATGTGGGTAGCTTCCAGAAGTCAGTCTTCACCCCTGCTCCTCCCCTCAACGCCAGACTGTTCCACCCAAGTACCTAGGGAATGCATCCACTCGAATGCCCAACATGGTCCCAAATGGCTCACACCCAGAGACAATTCCTCATTTTCCCCACCAGAAACAAAAGGAAATGAGTCAAGTCAACAACAACAAAACCCGCCTGTATCTCCTCTCAGTGTTCCCTTCTGAGTAAATGGCATAAAAGACAACCATCCATCCAGCTGCCTGTCCAGCCAAAACTCTTGGAGCCATCCTGCAGCCTCTCCTTCCGCACCACCCGCCCCGCACAGCACACCCTGCAGCCTCGCCTGAAAAATGTCTCCAATCCAACCACTTCTCCTCCCCTCTACTGCCCTGCTCCAAGCCAGCAGCCCCTCTTGTCTGGGACTTTCTCCTAACGGGTCTCTCTGGGTCCAGCCTTCCACCTCCCCCGCTCTGCTACCCTAACAGCAGCCTTGTGAGACCTGTACAACGGATGGTGATTTGTGTCACTCCTCTGTCCAAACCTTACTACGTCCCATCACATCATAACAGAATCTGGAGCCTTTATAAAGGTCTCAGATAACTTGACCTTGGGCCGTACCCTCCTGCTCCTCACACCTGGCTGTCCCTCAGAACCACCAGGCGAGCTCTTGCCTGAAACACCATGCCCCCGACATCCACAGACTTTCCGTCCCCTCGTGCTGCCTTCTTATTTCCCTGGTACTTCCCAGGAGTACTTCATGCATGTCTTTATTGATTAATTGTCTATTTTCTCCCACTGAATACAATTTGTTGCAGACAAGGACTGTGTGTCCTTGTAAACAAAGTGCTCAGGCAGGCCTGAGCCCATGCATGTCCCCTGCGAGCATCTGAAGGAGGGAGTGGATGAGTGTCCCATGGATGCTCTTTATCGGGAGGGGCGGACAGCCTCCCCCAGAGGAATCTGCTCGTGGGTCCGAGCTACTGAAAGGCTGCTGTGTCCTACACTGAAGTCCCAGTTTGCTGTTGGGAGTCACATTGAAGATGCTTCATCTAAAACAATCTCACTCCTTGAGATAGCCATTGTTGTTCTACATAATAAGGGCTCTTGACTCATGATGGCAGCCGTAGAAGAATTCCAATTAAAATCTTAAATGTTATACTATTGAGCTACTTTGGGTAAAAGGATAAAAGTACATGGAATAGACATAAATATTCATGAAATGCGGATCAATAATGAAGAGGGACTCTTCCAGCTCTTTCTAGCAACTAATGAGCACGGCGACAGATACAAGAGAAGCCAGTTCAGGCAAACCCACAACACGTCTGAGAGCGCACCAGCCGAGAGCAGAGCACACACCTGGTGAGTAGGCTCTAAGCACCGTTAATAAGATTCCAGCACTGGAAAACTCTGTATTTATCCTTTTCAACCCACAATTTTGAAATAGGCAGTTAAGCACTGAAACAATGCCAGATGGATATGGTCCTTTCAGCAGAGCTAGAAGAATACAAGACTCCCTTTTACATAAAAGCATTAAAGTTTCTAACTAGTGGAATCCATTGCTGGCACGGTAGAAGACTGTTAAGAGGACATCTGGATTCTCAAGTAGGAATTCCCGAATGCCACAGATTGAAATCTGATGAAATATACTTGAAAAGAAACCGCTGTAGGCACTGCACACAATGACAAAGGGCTGGCATTTAGAAGACATAAAAACCCTTGAAGTCCAGAAGAAAAAGACCAACAGCTTGACTGAAAAGTGGGCCAAGGACACGCTCCTTGCACAGAAGGGCGGCACAAATGGTGACTACATACCTGAAAAGATCTGCCGCATCCATAGCTTCAGAGCAGAGTACAGAAGATGCCTTTTGACTCCAGAAGGATAAAAATGAAACAGGTTGATGATACAGGTGTGAGGAAGGCTGGGGAGATGAAAATGGAATGACCAGCATTGAAGACGATTTGCTGGGCTTTTCATGGAAGCTCAACACAGCATGAAGTGCCCGGTGACAACTTCACTCCAAGTCACAGGTGGGACTGCTGTGACAGAGAAGAGAAACGAAGCCGAGCAAGGGGAAAAGGGAGTAGGGTGTCACACAGCAGTGACACAGAAGCAGGCCTCCCCAAACCACTTAGATGACTCCCAGAAACCAGGCTAAGTAGAGGAAAAAAAAACAACAACAACAAAGGACATCCTACATGGTATCATTTTTGGAAAGCCTGAGACCGACCAACTAGACAATATTGTTCAGGCTCACCCATGCATGTAGTGAAATGAGCTTTAAAAAGCAAGGGAACGGGGGCACCTGGCAGGTGCAATCAGCAGGACATGCAACTCTTGATCTCAGGGTCATGAGTTCGAACCACACATTCAGCGTAGAAATTACAGATTAAAAAAAGATAAAAAACTAAGAGAGTGAGAGAATGGGCTGGTGAGTAAATAAATGAGGGAGAAAAGACAAAGGTCCCCAGAACAATTCCAAATAAATTATGTAGCTCCTCCTCATCAAGGAGGGGGAGCCTAACTCCACTCATTTAAGAGTGGTGGCACTCAGACCTCCTTCCAAGGAGGACGGCACGAGAGGGGCATGAGGAGGAACTATGGAGCCAGCTGGTCAAGGCCAAGGTCATGTTGCTTAGGCAAATGGACAGTACACACCTTGGATATTATGTGATGAACAATGGCACTTTACTACTTTGGTCTCCAAAGAATCCCACGACCCTAACAATGAAGATCAGGTAAATCCCCACTGGGGGACACCTGACAAGTGCTCAAAACCGTCCAGGTCACCAAAACCAGGAAAGTCTGAGGAACTGTCACAGCCTGAGGACACATGACAACAACGTGTAATGTGCTCTCCTGGGTAGGACCCTTAGTACCGGGGAATTTTCCACCCTCTGAAGCGTACTTTGATATTAATATAGCCATTCCTGCTTCTCTTTTGATAATGATTAGTGTTTGCATGGTGTGTAATTTTTCATCCTTTTGTAATCAACATATATGCAGACATATATACATATGCATGCCTCTAAAGTGTCCCAGGATATGACAGAAGAGACAGAAGCTCCTCGGAGGATAAGGCCCTTATGTGGCCAGTATTTTGTGCTTAAAAAGGAGGGGTCCTATAGGCAGAAGTCAGGAACGGGCTAAACCCAGGGGTCCTGAGACTGTACAGAAGAGTTCAGAACCCTAAACTAGTAATCCATGCGGAATCCAGATCTCATTTGGGAAGAAGACATTTCTGGTTTATTTATATTTTTTTCAGGGGAAAAAAAACCAAAAACAAAAAACAAGCGCTAAGGTATTCTCTACAACAGTCTGAGTTTTCCATTCCCGAGATCGTCAAGATGACAAGCTTCCCCACAAACGCCACCCACACTGTAAGCAGAACACCTGAGTGCACAGAACTGGGCCTCACGGGGTCAGCCCCCAAGGGACACAGAACATCTTCCCACCCAGCTCTAGAGTCACAAAGGGCTCAGTGCAATCATCTGATTCACCCGCTGATCCGTCGGGATCCTGCAGCACTAGGAGGTCTGATCCTGGTCACCAGGACACATGGACCTAAGAGACTTGGATCCTGTGGCTAGAGGGTGTCGGTCTGGAGCCAAAAACATTGGGTGACATCATTGACAATAGAACCAATTCTGGCTCTGTGGCCTTTTATAAAGTTGTAACTATTTCACACCTCTCCCGTGATCTGCAGGTAACCCAGATATTGGTTCCACTGAGCAAAAGTCGGGGCTCTGTAAAAAGTGCCTGGAAGAAATAATATGGATTCTGCTGTGTGATCTCTCCACTGACCCTGAGCCCTGTTTTGTAGGAACCCATCATCCCTCATGCTGAAATCTCCAAAGTAGAAAACGTAAAGGCATGGAGAGAAAATATTAGCAGCACTCCAATTTCTGGTATGCTCTAACACATCGAGGTGCCCTGTGCTTCCTGTTTCTGTATTCTATTCTGCCAGATTTCTGTGTAGAAGACCAGTCTCCCTTGGGGGTAGCTCATTATAAGGATCAAAAATCAGAACTACCAATAAACACTGTAATCAGTCATGGGCTAGGGTTTTGTTTGTTTTGTCTTTTTTAAGTTTTGCAAATTATCTACAGTGTGAATAAATGAACATTCTCGGATGGAGGACTTCAAAGCAGAAGGCCTCTTGCAGGAAGACGGATGCAAAAACACACAGACACACAGGCGCAGCTCACTCCAGGACATTCTAGAGTCAAGTCTGAGCACCCTAGTGGCTCTTGGAGGAAAATGCACATTCCAAGGTGGCCCAGAGCACAGAGGAGGTGACCTGGTCACCAAAGCAAGTGAGGCTCATCTAGGATACAGGAATACTGTCCTGTGACATCCTCTTTACCCCTCTTTTCTTGCCTTATCTCGGCTCTCAACCCCAAAACAGCCCTTTATCTCCCCAGGGTTAGCAGTTTCCAGACTGGCTGATCAGAAAGACTTGAGAAGCTTTAAAATAAAGCCAAAAAAGTCTAGGCTTCCCAAAATCGAATCCCCAGAGCTGGAACCGGAGACTGGGGTCTGTGTTTTTGTTTTTTTGTTTTTTTAAACCCACCTCCAGGAGGGGGAAGCACAAGTGGGAAGAGTGTTGATGAAAACATGCCAGCACCTGTGTCAGCACCTTTGACTCCCCGGGGAGCTTGCCCCGGGAGATGGCAGGGCCCATCGGCCCCTCCAGGTTGGTGGCTCCCCTGTGCAGCCAGCAGGCCATGACTCAGAGCTCCCTGAGGCCCATGTGTTTGCTTCTGGAAAGAAAACTGTGAGGCAGAGGCCAGGTCTTCTCTGGTCCCCAAGCACCTTTTGAGTGACCAGCTCCTTCCATTCCCAGCCCACCTGGCCAACAAGAGCACAGGCAGCAGCACAGGCAGCTCATAGCTCAGGGGAACTCCTGATCCTCTCTCTTGGAGATGAGAGGCCAATGGGAGACGAGCTCCTGTGTTTTCCTGCCATTTGAGACCAGAGGGGGACTTCCGGTGTCACCCACACCATGAATGCTTCTTCCCACAGAATTTTGTGGGGTGTGGTGGCTGGGACTGTGGTGCAAAACTGTCTGCGAGGGACTGTCCCTGAACTCCGAGAATCACAACCCAGGTACTCCTCGGGTCCCTCCCCATCACTGGCATGGAAACCAAGGCCTAGATGTTGACACACAGTCATGAAAAGCACAAATGAACAAATGGCAGGTCCTCAACCCCATGTCCCCCCCGACACACCACTTTCTCCAGAGGCCTTTGCTCCAAGCACAAGTCAATGAGACTTGGAATCCAACCACTGAGAAAATAGAGCCAAAATTTAACAAAACTGTGCTCACTACGGAGTTTTGGGATGATAAGACAGAGCCATTTGAAGACGGCCATGCAGCTTTTCCCACAAAGAGGAGGCTATCAGATGCAGGCTGCTGACAGGAAACACTTCTTATCTCGGGCTCCTGGGATGAACGGCTCCCCCCAGCTCCTCTGATCTTGGTGTGGAAAGTCTTTCCTAGTCTTTGTAAGCACTACAGAATCGAGAACAAAACCTCTGGGTAAGATCATAAGCTGCAGGTCTCCAAACTGCTAATTAAAACAAGTCTGGAGAAGGGGGTCTCAGCTTTGTTGTCCTCCCCACTCCTTCCCCATGCGCACTGAGATGGGGAGGGGGATTCCAAACAGAATGCAGCCTTCTGTGGAAATACCCTACCTGAGCATGAAGCATTCTGCTTCCCCCACTGGGTTTGGGTCTGGCCTGGGGTCCACGATGGGCCTGGGCTGCTCCTGACCACGGCCTGCCCCTGCTGTGGCCTACATGGCATTCCACACAGGAAGGTCAGAAGGCCAAGGGCTCTGGGCAGGGAACCACCATGAGGGATTCCAAAATTAGGATCTCCCTTACTTCTTTCAGAAAGCAGTCAAGTTCAAACCTAACCAAGGCTGAGAAGACACAGGTGGTTTCACAGTGAGACACAGGATGGGTTCCCACTGTCACAGACCTGGCAGGTGGACACGGTTACCCTCTCCTCAATAAACACCCGGGGGAACCCCAGTTTCCATTCAAAACCTACTTCTGCTATGACCTTGATCATTAACACGGTACCAGTGATCTTCTATGGTCTGACTGAGTCATACGAAGTTTTTATTTCACTTCTTGGAGCCAATACTCTTTCCAGAGAAAACTTCTCCAATGTTCTAACAAAAGTGAACAGGGACCACCATTCTGATGGGCAGAAATCTAACTCAGGTTGCATCTTTGCTCTCTGCACTGAAGAACACCAGTGACAGGAGAAGGTGGAAGTGAAGAGGTCCCAGGACCTCCACCCCCATCCCCCAAGTGTCCCAGGACCACCAGCCATTCTGCCTGTGCAGGACAGCTCTGTGGTCTCCTGCGTGCCCCTTTAGATGGGCACATGCTAGTGGGAGGTCCATAAAAGGAATTCTCACAAGGACACAGCAACTTATTTTTCAACTTCACTGAGGGAGACTTAATATAAAAAAAAGTCATGCAGATTTGATATGTACAATTTGAGTTTGGACATAGGCACACACACACCTTGGCATTATCGCCCCAAACAAGGTAATAAACAAGTCCACCACCTCCAACAGATTTACTTGTTCTGGGTCTACAGATGGCTCCCAACTTCTAGTAGATTTTTTTGACTTTATGACGGCGTGAAAGCGACACCCATTCTGTAGAAACTGTTCCTCTAATTTTGAATCTGGATCTGTTCCCAGGGTAGCGAATGTGCTCCATCCTCTCTCATGATTCTGGGCAGTGGCCACGCAATGCCCCCGTCAGCCACACAATCATGAAATCAATGAGCAGCACAATGAAGACCACTCTGGTTTTCACTTTCAGTTCAGTATCCAATCAGTCACAGGATATTCAACCCTATTAGGAAATAGGCTTCATGTTAGATGATCCTGCCCAACTGTGGGCTGATGTAAGGGTTGTAAGCACATTTACCATGGATGAGGCCAAAGATGACGTTCACAGGTGTATTCAATACCTTTTTGACTTAATGATATTTTCAACCTACAATAGGTTTATTGTGATGTAAATGCATTCTGAGCCATGGATGATCTGTGATTTGCTAAAAACCTCCACCTCCCCAACCCCCCACTGGGACACACACAGGGCAGGAATGTACTTTTTGTTTTTCTGCAGGAAGGTTAAAAAAAAATAATAAAAAATTAAAACTTTCTAATTTTGGAACCTTGACTGCAGCAATGCTCTCATTCAAAGATCCACGTGATCTACTTCTTACTCTACTATTCTGTCCCACCTACATGCCTAGTCCAGTGGCTCTTAAAGGAGTGCTAGGTCACTCTGCAATCGAGCATGCACAAGTAATTATAACCCATGACCTCCTGGCTCATTTCCTGCGTTTATAAAACAGTGGTGGTGTGGGGAGAGAGAGAAGAGCCACATCATCTGGTTTTAAAAAGAAATTATGCAAGTTTATATGAAAATTCCTTTGTGAACTGTTGGGTATAATTCAGAGAATAGTGGAGAAAGGATAGAAATGCCCAGAACTCAGCTTCTACAATCTGTCAGAGAGAAAAGAAGGGGGGGGAGTGGGGAGTGAGGACTTGCTTTTTTGTGTTTTTAATTGGTTTTTTCAGCTTTCTAAGAAGCCACACTGCTAGAGCATGTTGGGTAGGGGAGAAAAAGAAAAATGCTTGATTAAACTTCATCACTTCTACCATTAGAAAATGGATGATTTCATTACATTAAAAAAAAAATTGCAATTTTCTGAAGCTTCACTCTGCACAAAGGTGCTGTGGACATCTAAAGGGACATGGGGAGGACACAGCACATGGAAGTATACAGGTCCTCTTGCTCCCACAGATGATTTTTTCCAATGGTCTGCTCCCAAGTGTGGAGTCACCAGTACAAGGCGGCACTGAAGGCTGTCTGGGAACAGCACAAGGCCAAGTCCGTGGCCAGCTTCTGGTCTCTGCTTGGTCCTGAGATGCTCAGCTCAGGACTTCAGGAGGTGCAAGGCCCTCCTCCATGGGGCTGAGGTTCCTGTCTCCCACCCCTCAGCTCCTTCCCAAAGCTTTTCTTCCTGCTCCCTTCCTTAAGTTTCCAAAAGAGACTTGCTTCCAAACCATACTTGGTTTTTCTATGGGAAAAAATAAGCAAATAAATAAAATTCATGGTCTGGTAAGAATGAAAGGCTTCAGATCAGAAGATGTAGACACACAGCCTACTCTTCCCTCACAAGTCCTAAGCTTTGGCCAAGCTGCTTAATCTTGGTCAAAATACCAGCATGTGAGTTTGCCTCTATGAACATAGGCAATCACCTTTATCTCTCCCAAGGGTCAGTGCCTCTGCCTGTAAAATCAAGGTAATGAGATCTGTGTTTCAGATTAGAGGTTACAGTTGAGGTGGAAAGCCCTATGCCAGGCACCCAGCAAGTATGACTACCCCACCAGGTTATCTGTGGTAGAATCAACACTGCAGTATTTTTAGCAATTGCCAATACTTACTGAGTATTTATTTAATAAATTTATTTGATTAGCACAGATCTAGCCGCTACAAAAACTGGAAAACATCAAAGGCTATGGCTATCCCCAGACACTCAGTATCCCTTAAGACTGCAGTACTCCAGGTGCAGAGTCCCTACCCCAGATTCCTCAGGAGTCCCAATGAAGGGGAGAGTGGCAGTGAGGGGGCCAGGATGGTCCCTTCTATTTTTGCATAAATCAACAAGTTACTTCCAGATATCTCCATCTCTCAAGATCAGTTTTAGCCCTAAAAACTTAATGACCGAGAGATGGGTTTTGTATGTAAAACTTCTTTCTAAATAAACCTGTGGGCCAAGAGATACTAGCAGTCTCGTCATTTCTTAAAAAAAAAAAAAAGAAGAAAGAAAAGAAAAGACAAAAGAAAAAAGCCTGAGATATGGTAAAAGTGAGGAGAAAAAAAATAAAATTTTCCTTTACTAAAATTAGTATTACTGGATAGGATTTTTATGAATGTAAGAGTGACAAATATGGTTGGCTTTCATTTTCTCCTGCCCTATGCAGGTTTAAAAAAAATCACTGCTGCTTCTGAAGTAGACAGAAAATAATGCATACACACTTGGTATCAGACACTTAAAGTAAGCTGTTGTCAGATGTTTTATATAAGCCTTATGGTAACCACAAAGCACAAACCTTTAATACACAAAAAAGAAAGACAAAGCAATCTAGAGGCACCTGGGTGGCTCAGATGTTAAGTGACTGACTCCAGCTCAGGTCATGATTCCAGGGTTCTGGGATAGAGCCCCACATCAGGTTTCCTGCTCAACAGGAAGCCTGCTTCTCCCTCCCGCACTCCCCCTGCTTGTATTCTCTCTCTTGCTCTCTCTGTCAAATAAGTAAATAAAATCTTTAAAAATAAAAAAGAAAAGCAATCTAAGCATACCACTGGAGGAAATCATCAAATGACAAAGGAATTGACAAAGAGAAGAAAGGAGCAAAAGAATTACAAAAAGCAAGAAAACAATGAACAAAATGACAACAGTAAGTCAATAACTATCAATAATTACATTAAATGTAAATGGACTAAAATTCTCCAATCAAAAGATGGGCTAAGGGCACCTGGGTGGCTCAGTGGGTTAAAGCCTCTGCCTTTGGCTCAGGTCATGATCCCAGGGTCCTAGGATCAAGCCCCGCATCATTAGCCTGCTTCCCCACCACCACCCCGCCTTCTCTGCCTGCCTGTCTTCTTGTGATCTCTGTCAAATAAATAAATAAAATCTTTAAAAACAAAAACAAAAAACCACTTACATCAGCTCAATAGATCATCCAGACAGAAAATCAATACAGAAATTTATATGTAAAATATATGCTAGAGTAGGCAGACTTAATATTTACAAAAGATTCTACCTAACATCAACACTATTTTTCTCAAATACATACAGAACATTCTCAAGAATATATCATAGGTTAGGCCACAGACAAGTCTTAATAAATTTAAGAGGACTAAAGTCCTATCAAGCATCTTCTATGGCTTGTAATGATATGAAACTAGAAGTCAATTGCAAGACAAAACGGGAAAGATCCACAAGTATGTGAAGACTAAACAACATGCTACTGAATGGATGAAAGAAGAAATCAAAAGGTAAATCAAAAAATATCTTGAGACAAATGAAAATGGAAACATCAAAAGTTATGGGACAGAGCAAAAACAGTTCTAAAATGTAAGTTTAGGGCACCTGGGTGGCTCAGTGGGTTAAGCCGCTGCCTTCGGCTCAGGTCATGATCTCAGGGTCCTGGGATCGAGTCCCGCATCGGGCTCTCTGCTCAGCAGGGAGCCTGCTTCCCTCTCTCTCTCTCTCTCTGCCTGCCTCTCTGCCTGCTTGTGATTTCTCTCTGTCAAATAAATAAATAAACTCTTTAAAAAAAAAATAAAATAAAATGTAAGTTTACAGTGATAAAAACCTACATTAAGAAAAAAACAGGGGTGCCCAGGTGGCTCAGTTGGTTAAGCAGCTGCCTTCGGCTCAGGTCATGATTCCAGGGTCCTGGGATTGAGCCCCACATCGGGCTCCCTGCTCAGCAGAGAGCCTGCTTCTCTATCTTCCCTCTCCCTGAGGCTCTGCTTACTTATGCTCTCTCTCTAATTCTCTGTCAAATAAATAAAATATTTAAAAAAAAAAAAAAGAAAAAAACAAAGACTTGCAAATGAAGTAACTTTACACCTTAAGGAACTAGAAAAAGAAGAACAAATGAAACACAAAGTTAGTGCAAGGAAGGAAATAACAAAGACCATGTTAGAAAGAAACAAAATAGAGACTAAAAAGATAATAGAAAAGACCAGTAGCACTAAGAGCTGGTATTCTGAAAAAGATAAAATACATAAACCTTTTCCAGACTCTCCTAGAAAAAGAGAACTCAAGTAGATAAAACCAGAAAAGAAAGAGGGGACATTATAACTATACCATAGAAATACAAGGATCATAAGACAGTACCATGAAAAACTGTATGCCAACAAACTGAATTGCCTAAAAAGGGGGACAAATTCCTAGAACTATAAAACCTGTCAAGACTGAATTATAAAGAACTAGGAAAATCTAAACAGACTGATTATTAGTAAGAAGATTGAATCAATAGTCAAAAGCCTCCCAACAAACAAAAAGTCCAGGACCAGATGGCTTCCTTGGTGAGCTCTACAAAGCATTGAAAGAATTAATACCAATCCTTATCAATCGCTTCTAAAAAACAGAAGAGGAGAGAACACTTCTAAACTCATTTTACAAAGCCAGCATCACTCTAAAACCAAAATCAGACAAAATTACAAGAAAATTAGAGCCCAATATCACTGGCAAGTATGGAAAAATCCTCTACAAAATACTAGCAAATTAAACAGCATATCAGAAGAGTATATGCCATGATCAAGTGGAATTTATTCCAGGATGCAGGGATAATTCAACATATGTAAATCAATGTGATGCACTATTTAAGAAAACAAAGAATAAAAATAATATGATAATCTCAATGGTTGTGGAAAAAGCATTTGAAAAAATTCAATATCTGCTAATAAAAACTCTCAGCAAACTGGGTATAGAAGAAATGTACCTCAGCATAATAAAGCCCACAGCTAATATCATACCTAACAGCAAAAAGCTGATGGCTTTCCTCAAAGACTAGGAACATGACAAGAATGCCATTCTTGCCGCTTTTATTTAACATAATAATGGAAGTCCAGGCCAGAGCAATTAGACAAGAAAAAGAAACAAAAGGCACTCAAATCAGAAAAGAAGAAGTAAAACTGTCACTATTTGCAGATGACATGATGTTATATATAGAAAACCATAAAGACTCCTCCAAAAAACTGTCAGAATAAACGAATTCAATGAAGTTGCAAGATACAGTATCAATATACAAGTATCAGTTGTGTTTCTCTACATTAACAAAGAACTATCCAGAAGAGAAATTAAGGAAGAGAAAACAATCACATTTGCAAGTGCATCAAAAAGAAAAAAATACCCAGCAATAAATTTAACCAAAAGAGGCAAAACATCTGTACATTGAAACTGTTAAGACATAGATGAAAGAAACTGAAGAAAACACACAAAAATAAATAAATAAATAAAAACACAAATAAAAGATACTCCATGCTCATGGATTCTAAGAATTAATATTGTTAAAATGTCCATACAACCCAAAGCCATTTTCATTTTTTCTTAAAGATGTATTTATTTATTTATTTGACAGCAAGATCGCAAGTAGGCAGAGAGGCAGGCAGAGGGAGGGGAAGCAGGCTCCCTGCTGAGCAGAGCGCCTGATGCAGGCTCGATCCCAGGACCCTGAGATCATGACCTGAGCTGAAGGCAGAGGCTTAACCCACCGAGCTACCCAGGCGCCCCTCAAAGCCATTTTCGGATTCAATGCAATCCCTATCAGAATTCCAATGGCATTTTCATCAGAAATAGAACAATCTTAAAATGTGTATGGAACCGCGGTGCCTAGGTGGCCCAGTAGTTTAAGTGTCTGCCTTTGGCTCAGGTCATCCCAGGATTCTGGGATGGAGCCCCAAGTCAAGTTCCCTGCTCAGTGGGGAGTCTGCTTCTCGCTCTCTCTCTCTGCCCCTCCCTGCCGCCAGTGCATTCACTCTTCCTCTCTCTCTCTCAAATAAATAAAATAAAATCTAAAATTTAAAAAAAATTTGTATAAAAGATCCCAAATACCCAAAGCAAATTTGAAGAAAAATAAAATAAAACAAAGGTAGAAGCATTGCACTTTTGATCTCAAGGTATCCTACAAAGCTATGATAAAGAAAACAGTAAAATGTTGGCATAAAAAGAGACACACAGATCAGTGGAACAGAACAAAGAGCCCAGAAATAAACCCATACATATATGGTCCAATAATTTTCAACAAAGGAGCTAAGAATACACAATAGGGAAAGAACAGTCTCTTTAGTAAATGGTGCTGGGAAAACTGGACAGCCCCATGCAAAAGAATGAAACAGACCACTAGCTTACAGCATAATTAATTAACTCAAAATGGATTAAAGGCTTAAAACCAGAAAACACCTAAAAGAAAATGGGGGCAGTAAGTCCCTTGACATCAGTCTTGGCAATGAGCTTTTGGATTTGACACCAGAAGCAAAGGCAACAAAAGCAAAATAAACAAGGAGGATGACATCAAACTCAAAAGCTTCTGTACAGCAAAGGAAACCATCAACAGAATGAAAAGTAACCTAGAGAACGGAAGAAAATATTCACAAATCAGATATCTGATGAAGAGTTATTATCCAAAATATACAAAGAACTCCTACGACTCAACAGCAGAAACACCAACAAAAAGTGGGCAGCGGATCTGAACAGCACTTTTCCAAAGAAGACATCCAAATACTCAACAGGTACATGGAAAGGCACTCACCATCACTCATCATCAGGGAAATGCAAATCCAACTCACAATGCGGTATCACCTTACACCTGTTAGAATGGCTATTAGCAAAAATACAAGTGATAACACGTATTGGCAAGTACTGGAGAAAAGGGAGCACTTTCTCCCTCTTTTTTTAATAAACATATAATGCATTATTTGTTTCAGGTGTACAGGTCTGTGAATTATCAGTCTTACACAATTCACAGCACTCACCATAGCACACGCCCTCCCCAGTGTCCATCACCCAGCCGCCCCATCCCCCCCAACTCTCCCCTCCAGCAGCCCTCAGTTTGTATACTGAAGTGAATCTCCTATGGTTTATCTCCCTCTCTGGTTTCATCTTGTTTTCTCACTCTTGATGGAAAGATAGGTTGGTGAAGCCACTACTGAAAACAGTATGGAGGGGGCCCCCAAAATTAAAAACAGAACTACCAGATGATCCGACAATTCCACTTCTAAGTATATTTCCAAAGGAAATGAAAATGGGCTCTCACAGAGCTATCTGCACCCCCATGTTCACCGCAGCATTATTCACAACAGCTGAGATATGGGAACAGCCTAAGTGTCCAGAGATGACCAAATTCAGATGCGGTATATAAATTCAACAGAATGTTATTCAGCCATAAGAAACAAAAGGAAATCCTGACATTCTTGACAACACAGATGGACCTCGAGGCATTATGTTAAGCAAAATAAGCCAGAGAGCCAGACAGAGAGAGACAAATACTGCGTGGTATCACTCATTTGTGGAATCTTTAAAAAAATAAATAAATAAAAGTCAAACTCTTGAAACAGAGAGTAGCAAAGTGGTGGCCAGGGGCTTAGAGTGGAGGAAACAGGCAGAGATTGGTCAAGGGTACGACTTTTACCTGTAAGATGAATAAGGCCCAAGGATCTAATGTATAACACAGTGACTACTGTTGATAGATAATACGGTATTATTTAATTGAAATTTGCTAAGAGGAGGAAATGTAAATGTTCCCACATACACACACATGAAGATAAACATGTGAAGTGATGAGTGTGTTCATTAACTAGATGGTCAGGACTCTTTCACGGTGTATGTGGTGTATCAAAGCACCACAATGTACACTTTTAGTAACTTACAATTTTGTCCATCACAAACCTCCACGAAGCTAAAAAAAAGAAGGAAACAACACCTAGAGGATCACAGGTAACATCTGCTCTCCCGTACTCGTATCAGCAACTGACAGTTCATGGAATCTGTGCCTCCTCTTCTTCCCTTCGCTCATGAGTCTTACCACCTAAGCCACGATCTTTCCTCCCCTCAGACACCAACATCTTCTACCCCCTTGGACTTCTCTCATGAAAATGTCTCTGCTAGTTTTTCAAAAGATAAGGAATTTTCAGCATAGTGTACAAGGCCCTTCACATCTAGCAAACCACCCAGCCCCCAATGCCAGTGAACTAGAGTCAGTCTTCAACATTCATGGGAAGAATTAAGTGCAGGCTCTAATCCACAAACAGCGCCAGCATAAATGGAAGGGCTTTGCCACTGTGTTTCTTCCATGATTCCCCCTACCCACAGCAGCCAGGGTCAGGGCTAAGGAGTTCCCAAGACTGCTCTTCAACTTCCAAATGGGGGAGGCTCCAGGGAAGACAAGAATACAAGGCAGGGAAGTGTACCACCTGGAAACAGGGGCTCAGAACCCCACTTAGGCCCCTCTGAGAAGCAGCTGGGACATTCCTCCTTCCCCTTGCTCCCCCCAGCCAGCCCTAGGTGCAGGTCTCAACTGGGACAGGGCACACTTTGAGTCCCGTTACTGGGGAAATGCATCTGAGGCTGTCATCCCACTTAACCACTTTACCAGGCTGGTGAGGTTTTCATTTCTTTCCAAAATATGCCCCTCGATAAAGGCACTTTTCCCGTTGCGGCTTAAAGGACCACAGACCAAAGAGCATGCTGGGCCCCCACTCATTATTGCTTAAATGATCTGGAGATTCTAAGAGCCATTACCCATAGAATCCACCTAGCCTGTCCTTGCCAAGGGGACCCACTATGCCTATGCACATGCATGCCCTCATTCTCTAAAACTCACTCCAAACACAGCTTCCTGTGACTTCCAGACACCTCTCTGAGGGACAGTCCCCTCTGCCTTGGGCACCAGGGACCCCAGCCAGAGCTGTCAGGGTCCTGCCCCTATCCCACAAGGGCTAGAGAAAAATGCTGTCTGGAGCTTATTTTATCTATTTTTGTAGCTGCTAAAACACTAAGAAAAATAATCTAGAATCCAGTTGGTGCTCACAATATTTATTACATGAATGGATGCATCTAAAGATTTTCCCATTGGATATTTAATCCAAACCACAAAAGTAATTTTTAAGAAGTTTTGGCCATGGATGTCATGAGCTTATAAAAATTAATTCTTTAAAGTAATATGGGTATGGATATTTTTGTAAGTATCTTTCCACGGTTATGAATGGTCCTCTACCTAATTGTACCCAGGAATCAACCACTTGCCCAAGAGTCACTGACACCTGCGGAACACACTGCTGGGAGTGTGTGTAACCCCTCCCTGCCCACCACTCTCTGCGAAAGACAAACCTTCAGAGTCACTGGAGTGATTAAGGGTTTTAATATCATGAAGTGTCAGATGCTGATACTGACAAATTACTGATGAATTCTGATGATCAGCTTTGAGGATTTGTGCTCATTTTTTGCTTGTTGCCATGAAATATGTGACTGCATTTATAAAAGACTAAGTCTTAAAAGGTTCCACTCCAATGGCAATTAAAAAAAATAAAACAAAACAAAACTGAAGTGCTCCAAGTAAGAGCTTTCCTGTGTAACAGAAATCTCCTAGGGTTGGACGTCTCACACCCCCAACGATACTTATCTTTTATCAGGTCTGCAAGAGAAACTTGGGTTTCTTTCCATTAACGCATGAGTGGGTGGAGAGCTAAGAAAAGACATGTCCAGGAAGCAGGGTCAGAATAAGTCTGAGCATAGCAGGAGGAAGGAAGGAGGGTGTAGAATCAGGCTGCACAACATTAACTCCGAGCTCTAGATTCCAAACCAGGACCTAGATTTGGAAATCACAACACTCTAAGTAAGTGAGACATGTCATTTCCTCCAAATGAAACCAGAAAGGATAATAAGGTGAAGACACCTAGGCACTTAATCCTACCCTTATGAAATACTACATATTATTTCTGCGCTATTCTTGTTACCACACATCAGAAGGGAACATAAGTAAAATCAAGAAGCCTTCAAAAAAGAAAAAGAAAAAAAAGAAGTGGTCAAGGGGGCGGGGGGAACCCCACTCATAAAAAGTTTAATAGTAGTTTTAGACCAAATGAAAGACAATTCTAATTTATATTAAACTAATAAACTTAATGAATATCACACCAAGAGAGTTTACAGTCCAAACCTATAGATCCAAGAATAGTTTAAAACAAGTTGTGGCTAACACAGGCAAAATAAGGCTCTGAAGGAAAGCCCAGGAACTGGGTGCTCTCCCTACTGAGGATGAAACCGTACCTTCTCAAAAAGCACTCAGCACTGCCCAGCCAGAGAGAGACCACCAGATTAATCAGACGACCAAACCACAACTCTTTTTTTTTTTTTTAAGATTTTATTTATTTATTTGACAGAGAGAGATCACAAGTAGGCAGAGAGGCAGGCAGAGAGAGAGAGGAGGAAGCAGGCTCCCTGCTGAGCAGAGAGCCCAATGCGGGGCTCGATCCCAGGACCCTGAGATCATGACCTGAGCTGAAGGCAGCGGCTTAACCCACTGAGCCACTCAGGCGCCCCCAAACCACAACTCTTATATTTAAATCAAATGTCCCAAACAACATTTTAGGGCTGAGAAATCACTCTGTTATGCAGACACCTGTTTTTGTCCAGTACCTGTTACTACAGGACCCCTGGACCTCCGAGCCCATAGGCTATCTTCTGGGTATAGTTTTAACACGCATGAGCCGATTTCCCATAAAAGCAAGCAAAACATTCCCCAGAATCCTTTACCTGTTTGCGTGTTTTCACAGAGACTTATCTTCCCAAGACCAAGGTCAGAAGGAACATTTACTCAACTAAAAGTAGCCTGAAGGCACTTCTTGTTTATCTCCTGCTCCCAAAGCAGCACAGAGAAGGCCTTGCTCAAGGCCCCACTCAAGACCACTGTTGGGCCGCAGAGATGGGCGCCAGGGCACTTACAGTGGGGGACACCCACCATTCTGCTTCCTAGCTACCCCATGCTGTCACGTGCTGACGCAGGAACAGCGATCTCATTTTTGAACCAGAGCCCTTGGAAACTTGAACATGACGTGGCTCAGCTCATCGGGGCCACTTAACTGCCATTTAACTTAGGTAAAACCTATACTGCAGATCAAGCACTGGACTGAGACAAAAGCACCAACTTCTTGCATCTGTTTTAAGCAGGGCACTGCACACTTACCTTTGGCACTCAGTTGTAAGAGATGACTGGCAAATGCAGAATGCCTTGAAAAGTGAAATTGCCAGCTGGTGACACACTTGAAGTTACAAAGCTGCAGGGATTCTCCAAATTCTTGAAAAAAAACCCCAAATCTCAGCAGAGAATTATGATCTGGGCAATCACTCGTATAAAAGGAACATAGGGAATCTGAAAGGAAACAAGAAAAAAAAACATTTATTAGGAATGCCTGCTTGCAAGAAACTGCATGATTATTTATTTGCCTGAAACCAGTATTTTTTTTAAAACTTTTTTTTTTAGATTTTATTTATTTGACAGACAGAGATCATAAGTAGGTGGAGACGGACAGAGAGAGAGAGAGGGGGAAGCAGGCTTCCCACTGAGCAGGGAGCACCACTCGGAACTTGATCCCAGGACCCTGAGATCATGACCTGAGCCGTAAGGCAGAGGCTTTAACCCACTGAGCCACCCAGGTGCCTCATGAAACCGGTATTTTTCATACACCCCAGAAACAGGATGCTTTGCACCTATTGACCTCTACCCAAACAAAAGTATGCTCCTCCTCTCCCTTCGGCTCCCTGCTATCAGCTCTGAGGCTCTGTGGAGGGAAGAGATGGGGAAGGCCGGGACAGGTGGCTGCCAACAAGGTACCTATGTTCCCAAGATTCTTCCAGCCCTCCTCCCCGAGACAGCTCCTCCCCACACCCTTTAACCTGCCAAAAACAAAAGAAAGGTGTGCCAAGTGGAAAGGAAGCAAGTCTGAGAGCTTAATTAAAGCAGAAGGGTTGCAGAGAGCATGGATATTTAAATTTAGAGACTCGTTCCTCTTTTGGAGGTTTCCTGCCCCGGCCATTTACTGAGAGGTGGGAGGCCCCCCTACTGGACCCATAGCCTTGTGCTAAAAACATCTGTGTAGGAAATCTGAGAATAGTATCCTGAAACTACAAGGAAGCTGAGACAGGAGAAGCCTGACAGAGGTGACCGGTAGCCTCTCCCTCCTGCTCCTGGACAGTCCACTGCTGCCTTATGTTCTCTGAACTTGGGTGGCTATTTTCAGTCCTTGCTGGCATTGTTGAGAGGTCCCTGAAGCTCTGCGGACCTCCAAGAGAGTTCAGTGACATTTTTAATTACATTTCAAACCTAGAGGGGCTCTGTCCTGACAGTTCACTCAGAGAAGATCTATTAATTCATCCCTGGCATGATTGTGACCCAAAACGTTAAATACCCCATAGAAAAATCAAATTCTATTTTAGTCAAATAGAAAAAGATAAGTCAAGTAGGACTTTCATAAAAATGTTATACAGCAAGTTCATAAATTTTGATTAAAAAATTAATTCCTCTTTGTGCACTCTAGCATTATTTTAAAGGCTGCATGATTTTTTTCAAGATTTATTTACTTGAGAGAGAGAAAGAGAAAGAGAGCAGGGGAAGGAGGAGGGGCAGAGGGAGAGACAGTCTCAAGCAGACTCCACACTGAGTGTGGAACCCAACGTAGGGCTTGATCTCTCAACCCTGAGATGCAGATTCACGCAGAATCAGGAGTAGGACACTTAACCAACAGAACCACCCGGGAGCCCCCGAGGCTGCAGGACTTGGAAAAAAAAAACAAACAAACACACAATTTGACAGGGAAAAGGTGATGCTGGAACACGAGAGGAATACTAGATTGGGGCAAGACAGTAAATGTGGACCTGGACAATTACACCCTTCCCGCTGCTGAATGTTGACGATAAAATGACAGGGCTTCCAGAAATAGATTTGGAATCTGGACTCAGGTCCTAGCCAAGCGTTGTATTTCCTTTTACTGCGCTTACCGAAGAAAGCCGCCGACTAAACAGTCATGCCCACAAATGCCACCTCCGTATTAGTATTTTCAGAGGTATAAGCTGGATTTTTTAAATTTTAACTGAAAAGCGAATTTAGCTGGGTTGGATCCCCTAGGCCATGGTGAGGGGGCGGCTAGAAGAGCTGTCTGGGCATACAGCCCTCGCTCTGGACGCACCATGCTCTCACCAGTAAGATTTTTAAACTCTCATAATAACCTTCCACAATAGCTATCAACACCTTCTTTTTCACAAATTAACTTTCTCCGGGAAGTGAAGGGTTTTCCTTAACAGTCTTCAGGGAGGAATGCAGGCCTCCGAAATTCTAGACCCACCACAGCAATGGCCAGCCCTGTGCCCCAGCTGACGTCTTCACCAGTCCACAGCTGAGGAACTACGGGCGGGATCTGGAAGCCCAGTCCTCTGATACTCAGTGTCATGGGTAAGGTGGAAAAGCCAGGTGGAACAGAGCAGAATTTGAACACATGGAGGAGCTCCGATCAAAGCGGCACCATTTCAAGTTCCTTCCAAGGTGCCCGTGGCTATCTGGGATTCAAGCTGCAGCATTTCCTTGGAGAAAAGCATTTCATTGACAAGCCATCAATGAAATGGACGTATACCTCAAATGGAAATAAACAGAGGGGTCAAACCTCTGTTATCCTGGGTTTCAGGGTAGCCTGCCCATAGCCCATGTCTAATGGGTCGGGTTATTAGCATGTTCAAACCTCTGTTAAGGAAAAACACTTCAAATCAGATCTTAAGTACAAAGATCCAACCCCATCAGGAAAGCAGACACTCTTGTGCGAAAACCACCCCCGACTCCAAACACTACCAGGCACAGGGTCAGCTGGGGCGCAGAAGGCTCTCACCTGAGAACCCACTCAAGGCCCGTCTACACAGCACACTTCAGGCAGATGGGACTGTATGCAATGGGTCTATGTTTTCCTTTGAAAATATTTCTCCCCTAGCTCCCTGTACATCTCACTTTAGAAACACAAGAGGAAGAGGCATGATCAGAAAGGAATTAACCCTAATACCAAATATATCTCCCTCTCTGCATTATTTTGGACCCCTAATAACAAAAAATTTCATCTCTGTGAAATCCACAAGATTATCCGAATTCTCTGTAACACTGACGTTTTCTTTTTTTTCCAACTGTGTTTTGAAAAACCCAAGCCACAACGTGGGGCTTTTCCCTGGTCTTTAGTGTGTATGGGGCGGGGGGGAGCAGGGGGGGCGGGCAGCACTTGCTTCCACTGTGAGGGCTTGCGTGTCTCAGGGCCTCGATGTGCGTGCCTTGGAGCACTGCCGGTCCTGGGGCCACAGGCTGACCCCGAGATGCCCCTGTTGACTAGCCTAGCCTCACTTAAACTTCCAGTGCCTGGGGCAGCAGGAGACTCGTCTTGGTCCCAGGCAGTTTCCTTCACACCTGTAAGGAGGTCCAGCGTGATGTCCGTCATGAACGCACTTCACGCCGGAGAGTCACTAAGGGTTAGTAGGAGGGCATGTGCATGCCCCCTTCTGCTGATGGCCATGTGCTGGACTCGACGGCTTGGTGGCCAACGTTCCCGGCTCTTCCAGAGCCTCAGCCTGAGCGCCCAGGGGATAGATACCACTTTACCTCCTTGAGTCACAGAAACGGAGCCACATCACGGGCAGGGAGGAGCAGGGTTTGTCCTGGTCCCAGTGAGACCTGGCACTGGTATTCTGCCCTCCTGAGGATCCTGCGAGACAAACCCTATCACTGAGCTCAGGAGCTAAAGCAGCAGATATGGCCCAACCGGAACCTGAACCTCCCCTGGTGTGATTTCAAAGCCCAGCCTCACTCTTTCTTCTCAAAAAAGATCACCATTGACATGTCAAGCCTGGACACTCAGGCGAGGTCTGCCGGTGGCCTCCGTCGGGAGTTGTCTGCTACCCCGGGAGGCCGGCTTCAGCCTCTCCAGTGCAACGGCAAAGGGGCCAGCCCGCGAAGGGACACACCGCTTTGTTTTCAAAGGAAGGGTCCCTATTAGATGTTAACGCAGCAAACCCAGAATTGCTGAAAACCACGATCTGACTGGGTGGAGTACAACACAAAACCTACACACTTGCAGGGCGTCTCAGGTGGGCATCACAATTCAATCTTACATATGCCACACACACCCAGAGAACCCCCCAGACCCCTAATCTATAGACCGCACAGAAGGCAATTATCTTTCTTCTTTCCTGTGGGTGGGAATCACGTGACTATCCTAGGCCTCTGGGCTCATGAATGCCACAGCCTCCTCTCATCCTTACTGTCCCTCCTCACTCTCCCCAAGCGAGACCCCTCTTCAGAGCACGTGGGCCCCACGGTGGTCTAAGGGACATTCAGCTCAGAACAAATATGGAAGGTCACCGCCTCGGGTCAGGCTGCCTTGCTGACTTCTGGCACTACAAACTATATTTCATTCCTACGAAACTACTTGGTGGAAAACTTTATTCCGGGGCAAAAGTGCTCATTTCAGACACGAACAAAGCTACACAAAAGTCTCCCTGAATTGCTTGGGCTAAAACTCAAGCCCGGTTTCCTCCCCCATCCCTGGTGGTTCCCGGTCAGGGCCCAGAGGGTACCGAAGGCCATAAGCTAGTTACCAAAATTTCAAACAGTCCCACGAAATTAGGATTTTTTACTCAACATAAAGCAGTCCTAAGCAGGATTAAGCAGTTTTCTGCACTAGGCTAGATTTGTATCGGCTCTAAATGATAAAGCTGGTTCTCAGTTGATTCTATCTGTTGATTAGAAGTTGGTTAATGAAAGTGCTTAAAAAAAAAGTATTAATTTCTAACTCTCTGAACAGCCTCCAAGAGGCATCACATGTGGCTAAGGCCCCACGTCTGGGGAGGAGCGTAAATGGTCAGATTTTCAACTCTGAGGTTTCTATGTTCTAAAATAACAGAGATTTCTGCCTTCTGGGACTGAAAAAAAGAGCAGAACTGCAGGCAGTGGGGTCAACCACATATAAAGAGGCCAGAGAAAGTGGCAAGTGACCACAGGACAGGAGAATCGGGGTTCCAGGCCCAGCTCAGCAAGCCCAAAGCCCTGTATGACTCTGCCTGTTTCCTCCACCGTGCCCGGGTGCCTCAGCCCTGATTCTGTGGCTTTGACAGGCAAATGGGTCTAAGAATCATCAAAAATTGATGATGCGGCACCCCCCCCCAAAAAATCAAAGCTTATCTAAAATACCACTACCAAAAAAGTCATAATGTAAATCTTAATATGAATTTAAATGTTACAGTCCGCTGCCGAAAAATTCTAACAGATAGGAATCTGACGAGCAACGCCATTTCCAATGGTTTATAAAGACTTTTTGTTTATACATTTGATGGCAGCCTCTTCAATACAACAATATTCCATCCTGCAAAAGGTCTGATAAGGTGTCACTCTTAAGAGCCTCCCTGCTAGTCCAAATAAGTTTTCAGAATCCACATAAAAAGCCTTACTACACCTCTCAGTGTGGTAACTAGACGATCTAAAGACATAAACAGGCATACCTTGGACATACTGTGGCTACAGGTCCAGACCACTGCAACAAAGTCACTATTGCAAAAAACAAGTCAAAAGGTTTTTTTTTAGCTTTCCGGTACATTTAAAGTTACGTTTATATTAGAATGCAGCCAATTATGTGTGCACTAACATTAGGTCTAAAAAAACCAAAACAGCGCACTTGTCTTAATCAAAAAATACTTTTTTGCTAAAAAATGCTACCAGCTGTCATCTGAGCCCTTGGGGAGTCATCACTAATCACAGATCACCATAACAAATTAATAATAATGCAAAGGTTGGAAATACTGCAACCCTTACCCAAACGTGACATAAAGAAATGAAGCAAGCAAATACCCTTGGAAAAATGGCACCAACAGGTTTGCACAGCCCAGGGAGGCCACAAACCTTCAATCTGTGAAAGACGTGGCATGAGCAGAGATCTACAGCATCGGTACAGCTGTAACATTTTTAGAAGACTCACAAGTGTTCTTTATGACACAGGGTTTAGTTGCTGCAGGTAGTTACAAAACCAATAAAAAGCACACTCACAAAAATAAACTTTAAGCACTAAAATGCACTTCTGAATAAAACTTGTGCGAACCCCCTCTTCGTTTTAAAAAGACAGCAGGACAGGAAGGCAGGCAGGCAGGCAGGCAGGCATACAGGCTCTGAAATCTCCTCTGAGATAATTCAGGGGCACCAGGTGGTCCAAAAGATTTAACTTTAATGTGTGTAAGAATTATTTTGATTATTTTGCTGAAGTTCATGTCCCTTACCTTTTGGGGGACAAAGGACTGGAAGCATGGGGGAAATGCCGAGAAAGGCCAAAGCCAACAAATGGATCGGGGGGAGCAGATCCTCCTTTGCTCCCGCCCCTTCTCTCTCTCCCTCTCACAACTGTACACACTCACACACACTTCCTCACATTTTTAAAAAAATAGAATCTTCAGAAGCAGGCAAGGCCAAGCACAGGCTGTTGGTAGGGTGGAAACTGGGGTGAGGAGTTATGACTTTACTTTTTAACTTTCTTTTCCGTAACATTTTTACAACTCTGTGTTACTCTGGTGATTAGGATGTTAAGCTATTAGATAAAACCCCATCATCTTCCCCATTTCTTTTCACTGCCGGTCTTCTGGAGAGAAGACCCACCTGGTTGCCCTGGGGCACCTGGGGCACGTGCTCTCTCCCTGCCTTCTCATCCACCCCCAACCCAGCCCCGTACAAGCCCTTACCATCAGGGCCTCCTCTCCATTCCTGGTCTGCCATTTCAGATCTCCTCTGCTAAAATGGCTGCTCACCATCTTGAGCTGCAAAGCTCTCTCCCCCGCCTTCAGCTCATCTTTGGGAACTCCCTGCCAACTCTCTCGGCTCCCTCCCCGGTCTTGCCCCCAGTGCGCAGGGGAGGAGTGAAATCCTACCCTCTTGCAAGAGGCTGTTCAAGGCCCCTCCTCTGGGAAGAATTCCCAGATGTCTCCAGAGGCAGTTAAACACTCTCCCTCTGGGTTTAAATTTTGTCCCCCAATATTCATATGCTGAAGTCCTAACCCCCAGTACCTCAGAACGTAACAGTATTTGGAAACGGGATCTTTAATGAGGTCACTAGGTTAAATGGAGACTGAGGCTCATCCAATATAACTGATGTCCTTCTGAGAATAGGAAGAGCCACTAGGGATGTGCAAGCACAGAGGGATGGCTGTGCAAGGAGGCAGCAAGATGGCGGCCATCCACAAGACAAGAAAAGAACCTCAGGAGAAACCAAACCTGCCAACGCCTTGATCTTGGACTTCTAGCCTCCAGGATTATGAGAAAATAAAAGTTTTGCTATTTAAGCCACCCAGTCCTTGGTATTTTTGTCATGGAAGCCTTGGCAAACCAATATATCATCTCCTTCACCAGACTGTTACCCCACAAATTCTCACTACATACAACACATACAACAAGAACCTGAAAAATACGCCCTAAATGAATGCAGGAATGAATGAATAGAAGGAACCAGTCAGTACCAAATCCACCAGAAAAATCACAGATCATCTCCCTGCCTCCTTCCTCCTGAGCACAAAAGGAACGGATTCTCTAGTTTTCCTACTTTCTTTAAAACCCAGTTTAAATACTGCCACCTCTGGGAACACACTTCCAAGTCTTGCCTTCCCTCCTATTGTGGCATTCACCATACTGTACCACAGCCACTGTTCTTTGCATCTTAATGTAGGTATTTAACCATCTATAAAAATAACCAGGATATATGTCCCCACCTACCTTAACACTTAAACCTCAACATTTATGGATCTAAGCCAATCCACGAGGCCCTAACCCCAACTAGGGGACTTGAAAGCAAATCCCACAGAAAAATTACTTTATTTGTACAGACTTCAGTATATACCACCCACAGATAAGTACAACTCCATTGTAACACCGAAAATAATCATGTATTCCTTAATATAAACCTCATAGTGTTCCCACTCCCCAAATTTTCTCGTAAATGTCTTCTTATAGCTGATTTATTTGAATCAGGATCCAAATAATGTCTATAAATTACAATGTCTTGCATGTCTTTTAAGTCACTTTAAATCTATTTTATTGGAAGGATGATTTGTTGAAGAAACAGAGTCATTTGTCCTGCAGAATCCCCAGCATTCTGGATGCTGTAAATTTCATCTCCCTGATGCTGTTTTACATCATCCTCCACCCTGGCACTTCCAGAGAATGGGCAGTGAGCAAGGGTTCATCCGATAGAAGACCTTCTCAAGCGCAGGGTCCCAGCGCTGACCCCATACTTGGCACCCAGAGAGCAACCCAGTTAATCAATGAGTCAGCAAATGACAAAACAGACCGGAGGTGGTGATGTTATCGGTGCACTTCTCTGCTTCCGTCCTTTCCGCTGGGCCCATGCTCAAGCGTGATCCTCCTTGGGATCAAGGGCATGCTGTCACTTCTGGGCCCTTCAGAGAGAAAAGGTCCCGCTCTCCTTCTTCAACTGGGAATAGGTATGTAATACCTAAGACTCAAAGTTTTAAAATAGTCCAAGCACTGAATGATGTTCTTCTGGTTTTTAAGAAAATGGTTTAAAAAAAAAAAAACCACTGGTGGGGCAGATGAGCATAAGGTGGCATGGTTTCACTGATGGGACATTCTTACATAACCCCAGAAAGGCAGCATTCACACCCCCAAACTACCCCACTGAGAATGCTTTCCCCTCTATTCCTCTAAAACAAGAGTCCTTTTTTCTTCCTACAAGGAACATTTTAATTGTTTTATATAAATCTAAGCCCAGAATTAACCAAATCAGAAACCTCAAATCCTTTCTTTCCCCTACCCTTCAAGTTCAACACCTTGGTGTTGTTTTAGCGCCACACATTAATTTTAGAGAGAACACTAGATCTGCCGAGTCTGCAGCGGACACGCACGGGCATCACAGGATGGAAACATCCGGAGAGAGCTGCTCACGTCAGGGCCTGGGTTCTAATTAACTCAGGACTAAATCACCGTAACCTCAAGTGAGTGAACCACACATACTGATGCAGATTTTAGTACTCTAGGGATCTGGGGCTTACTCAGACCCCATCTTTGTTCTGGATCACTTCAGTGGCCTTCTAAGACACCAAAACAGGACTCTCAATGTGAGGGTCGGGGACATGAGTTTTACAGCTATTAGATGAAGGTAGTAAGTTAAAAAAAGACTGGGAACAGTCCATGACCTTTGGCACCAGAGAAGACCATGGAAGCATACAGAACATTAAGTTCTAGAGAAAGATTTTGTGGGAAGGTGGTTGGTTTGAATTCTGTGTATCACTGGTAACCGAGAAGCCTCCCACAGAATGAATTTGCTTCTAAGAGACTGCTGGGGGCGGGGGGGAAATCTCACTGCACATTATCCTATGTTACTTATGATGGGTACTGAATAAACTTGATTTGTTTTCCCCACTTTTAAGTAGGGGTGATGCTCATATAGATACTATAGTATCCCCTAAATTACTCTCTAAAATTCCATAAAATATGTAATGAAAAGAAGTTGAGTAAGTTAAATGTTGCCATCCAAAAAAGGGGTTAAGGGGCACCTGGGGGGCTCAGTGGGTTAAAGCCTCTGCCTTGGGCTCAGGTCATGGTCCCAGGGTCCTGGGACCAAGCCCCTCATTGAGCCCCAGATTGAGCTCTGCTCAGCAGGGAGCCTGCTTCCTCCTCTCTCTCTGCCTGCCTCTCTTGCCTACTTGTGATCTCTGTCTGTCAAATAAATAAATAGAATCGTTTTTTTAAGGGGGTGGTTAAAAGTTATCAAGTTTAACTAAGAGAGAACAAATTTATGATTATTCCAAATGAACAGGAATTTTAATAATACTGTGTTCCGAAAGTACCCTTAAGCTACTTTTAAAAATTCCTAAAATGGTCAAAGTGTGTTTCAGCCACATTTTCCCCAAATGCCAGATGCTTTCACAATTCTGTGACTTTATGTCTACTCTTTATTCCCCCATACTGGGATAGATTTATCACTCCAGGTTCCCAAAGCCACTATCTGGCTAAATCCAACTCATTGTTCAGAAATGAACTCAAACAGTTCCCTGTCTGGGGACATTCTATAGGAATGGAAGATGTTCCTGTGGAAATTATTCTCGTATAATCATAAACTCCCCTACTAAAAGGCTATCTAGACAGGAAGAGCCTCCAGGAAAGGACCTCCACATGCTGAGGTCCATATGGCTTGGCCACATGGCAGGTGCTCAATAAAATGGTAATAACAGACATTTATCATCCAATAAACTTTCACTTCTTTAATTATATTTGTAAGATCTGTTGCAATTGTCCAATACCCTACAGCATTCAGTGCCATCTGGTCCAGAATCCTTTCCTCCCAAATTTCAATCCAAGAGACCCTGCATCCCTTATACAACTGTCCTAAAGCCAGCCCGCGAGTGTCAACAAGGAGACTCAAGTATAGATAATAACGTAACTATGCCAAAACCAAATGAAGGTTCTACTTATGAACCGTATTTCTGAATTCTACTGTTATCAATTCATTTTTCTTGAGTTTTTTATTTGTTAAATAAATTAGCAATGAACCAATGAGAGGGAATGAATCAAAGAATACTTTGAAATTCTAGAGCTCAAAAAAAATTTTTATATATATATATATATATATATATATATATGACTTCCTATGGCAGCTGCCCAATTAATGCCATCCATAAAGCCATTCAACTACTGTGAGTGCGCTGAAATCCAATTAAGTCATTTCTGTCTGAATCTCCCCAAAGAGCCTCCTGGTGAGCTCGAAGTGGAAATAATCACAAATGCCAGATTAGCTGTGTAAGCATTTCCAAAGCTGAAACCAGACAAGAGCATGAAAATCTACATGCCCAGCCTTTTAACTGGACACAAAGGAAAAAAACATTTCAATGACCACCTGGCAGAAAGTCAAACCCATTTCCTTGTTCTGCCAGGTTTTCTCAGATAATCCTCAGCAAGTGTAAGTGGCAAAAAAAAAAAAGCAGCTTTGATCCCTTCATTTATACACATTATGAAATGATAAACTTCCACCCCACAGTGCAGTCTTACTCACAGAAGAAACGAATCAGGAAGAGATTTCAAACTTTCTCTGAATTCACCATTTTACTCAACAAACCCTTTATGTAGTTTGTCTTGAAATCAGTAACCTCTAAAATTCACAATTGCCTCTCGGCATGGAATTCATCCCATAAAAACATGCAAGCATAGCCAAAACCTTTGAGAGGCTGCAGGAAAAAACGGACCCAGCTCACGAGTTCAATTTCTATTTCACCTTACAACCTGTCAGATTTCCAACTCGGCAAAATAGAGAGTATCTTCAGCTATGCACAACAGCCAAACTCTTGAGTGTTCTAACCATGCATTCAAGAAATGGAAAGGACTCCGGCTTGCCTCTTCATTCCAAACAGACTCTCCCACCCCCTTCCCTGCCCCAGACCTACTGATTTAGGGTATCTGCAGTCTATAAAAAGCTCCTAGGTGCTTGAAATACCAGCCCCAGTTAAGAACCAGTACAACAGAGAAAAGACTAGAAGATGAAAAGGGCCGATTCAAGAAGCCCTATTCTCTCAACCCTAAATATTCAAATACAAGGGTTGTCTGAAAGAAGATGAATCCAGGTAATGAAACTGACCATGCCACTGCATATAACGTAGAGGACGCGAGGACATTGCTTTCAACTGGATGCAAATCCCTGTTCTGTGTCTTACTTACAGGATATTGGGGTTGCTACTTCGCCCCAAAATCTAGGTTTCCTTGAAGGCAGTTTCAGTCACCTCACCAGTGGAACAAAAGTCATACTTATTCAGTGAAAATGTGTTGCACATCTGCTGTGTTCAAACACTGTACAGATATAAGGCACAACACAGCTGTCGTCCTTCCTAAGGAACTCGGGCTGGTCAGGGACCAAAGTCAAATAGGAGATGACACAGCAGGGCTTCTTTATTTCATTTGCTACAAGAAAACTCACCTATCAGAAAAAAAAAAAAAAAAAGAGCTGAACTGTGCAAGATAACTTCTAAAATAGATGTGTGCTCTCCAAAATACCTAATATCTGCTTTAAAAAATAAAAGTCTAAGGAGACAAACTGTGTGTGTGTGTTGTGTGTGTGTATATATATATATATATATATATATATATATAGTGTGTGTAAACATAACAGCTTTAGTTAAAAAATAATTTATGATGCAACACAAAGTGGGACTAATATTGCTTTCCTGAGACCAATCTTCCAATAGTTGGAGAAACGGTGATGTCGGGATCTCTTCTCCAAGCAAAACCTTCCTTGCTGGAACACTGCCAAAATTCCCTGAAACGCATCATCCCAACGCTGTTCCAGCTTCTAGACAGACTTCAAGTTAATTCATCCAACAAGTATGTTCTGAACCAGTACCGTGCCGGGCGCTGAACACACAGCATACATGACAGACATGCTTCGCCCCCACAAGGCAGACACAAGAGACAACTTTTTGTTGTCTCTTGGAACTCTTCCAACTCTTTGGAAGAGCCAAAATGGGGACCCAGGATGCTACGGGTCGTTATCAATCACCCCTGTAAGTGGTGCAGGTACTCAGATGAGGACGGCACCACAGGAAACGAACTTCTGGAGCTAGTTCACAGTGAGGATGCCTGGCCCCGCCCTGCTCCTCAGGCAGCATCACACCTGTACGGTGGGGGCTGGCCTCTCACTACACATGGGGAAGGTGTTTTCGGAGTGGCACGTGATCCTCACACGTCCCCCTGTGGCACATCACCACGCCAGTGTCAGTCCCCTGTCCCAGCTCCATGAGAGTTCTGGACTCTGCTACAGTTATGGACGACCCCGGTCTCTCCATCTATTTACCACGGACACACAGGTTAACATCCACGCTGAGGCACAGGTTACAGCGAAGAACAGTACGTGTCTGAGACCTGGACTCGGGGAAGATCAAGCGAGCAGTCCCTGTCCTGTGGCTGTGGCCGTGCGTCCTAATCCACATAATAGTTCAATACGCAGAGATGGGCCTGTGGCCCAATTTGGTGAAGGAGCTTTGGCTTTGAGATGAAATGCCAGCCCCGCCCCTGCTTGGCTCTGTCTTCCGGCCAGATGGTTTACTCTGTCCAAAGCTTAAGTTTTCGCCTATAAAACAGAGGATGAAGAGAAAAGGATTGCCTTACAAATGTGCTGTATACAGCAAGAAGCACAAGAAGCACCCAGCAAATTCCAGGTACAGGGTGGGACACTCAGAGAAAACACTGCTTTGCTCCCCCTGTGACACACTGAAACACCACTCCTCTCCTGGCAGCCAGCCCCCACACCCCCAACCTTTGAATGGGGCCAGCCAGAGAACACCAAGAATGATGCCCCCCTCCCCTAGCTGTTATCAGAAGAGATAAGCTTAGCCACCTGGGAGATCAGAGGACAATGAGTGGAGGTGAGAAATGTCCTTTCTCCTCTGGCCCTGGCACTCCCTATCATTCCTTTGTGCCGTGAGCCACTCCCCTCACTCCCCAGAGTTCTGACTCACTCACCTACTCTGTCTCTCTGTCCCTCGGATTTTCTCCTTTTCTGTCTGTCGATACTATACACCCTTTTTTGTGTGTGGAAAGTGACTATGACTGTGAAAAAACACTGGCTGTTCCCCAACCTCATACAGACCGCAAAAGATAATCTGGGGGTAAGCTCAGGAAGTCAAGGGCACTTGGTCAGTGGACAGGATTGGGGGAGCAGAGCACAGGGAGGGCAGATGACCACAGACAAATTGCCAAGAAGCAACAGCCCAGAAGGCTCCTAAAGAGTGACCATGGTCAAGAGGGGAGGGCCCAAGGTGAGCAGGTGCGTCTGTGCTAGAGATCTAAGTGGGTCCAACTTCATCCAGACTCCCTGCTGACATCCAGTCAAAAGGCATCAAGGAGGGGAGGTGCCGACAGGCTTTCATCTCCATTCTGTAATCTGTTTAAAGACCACTTTCCTGATTCTGCTCTTCTTGCCATTTAGAAAATCAGAACATTCGCCATCTCCAGCCTTCTGGTACGTCTTCCCTTCAAGGCCACAGAGAGTATCAATAGGGGTTCCACGGACTTCATCTGAACCTCAGTGTGTGAGTGCAAAGCAGTCAGGGGCTCTTCTCCTTCCTTTTCTCCTTTTCAGCTTTCATTCCTTCTCGAGACCTGTTCTGTCCACTCCATTTTGAGGATTATTCTTTTGGACAAAGAACAGCAACAAAAATGTACATGGATGGGCGCCTGAGTGGCTCAGTGGATTAAGCCGCTTTCTTCGGCTCAGGTCATGATCCCAGGGTCCTGGGATTGAGTCCCGCATCGGGCTCTCTGCTCAGCGGGGAGCCTGCTTCCCCCCCACTCTGTCTGCCTCTCTGCTTGTGATCTCTCTCTCCGTCAAATAAATACATAAAATCTTTAAAAAAAAAAATGTACATGGATGTTGATCCATCCTGCTCCTGCTGCTGGTCACACAGGACAGCACACACCACGCCTGTGCTGAGTCCCTCTCTCAGACAAACCATGAGAGAAAGAACACCTTCTCAGTTTAGACCTTCGAACGTGAAGCTTGCCTCACCTCATCTGTGGTTCAGCGGGCCACACACCACTCGAACACGTATATCCCCCCCCTCTCTTATTTACTCCCAAATTATATCCTACCTTCCTTCAGCTTGCAAATCCAGGAATTGTGGGGCTCAGAGTTTCATGCACTAACAAGGGAAGGAAACAGACCAGTGAAGCCGCAAGCCTTTCCTCAGCATTTCCTGGGCGCCACAAACCAGGCTAAGCACTTTCCCTCCATTATCATCACATTGAGTCCTGACACCAGGAGGTTGCACAGTCCCTGTTCACAGAGGAGGAGTCAGGGGATGGGCACAGGTGCAGTGAGAATTTGGAAGCTATTCACTCGGGAGCCCTTGGCCTTGAGCTTATGCCCACTGCCGCTCATTCTGGAGACCAAGGACAGCCAGTGCACCTGAATGGAACAATTGCACTGAACTCTTCCAAAGGACTACGTGATAAGGGGGAAACCAGTTATGATCTCCACCAAACACGGATGGAGAGAAAGGTTTAACGACATCCCAGGAACACTGTGGTTCTTAATGACAGATTTCTCAAGGTCCAGAAGCTACACTTATCAAAGAAAACTCTTCAAGGAACTCTTACACACCCTCCCTTTCCTTAAAAGAAAAGAAATACATTGTCATTAACTATTTCGATCACATTTCCTACCATTCATGCTTAACCTGCCTCCCACATCCAAGAACATCCAAGAAGCTGGCGAGACTGCAGAGGGCTGGGCCAGGTAAGGACCACCAAAATGCCTTCCAGCAATGGATATTATTTTACCCACTTCTGGACACAAGAGAGGGAACCATCTGCCTTCTACCCCAGGCCAAAACAACTCTGTGATCTTTGGGCCTCTCCTGTCTCATTTATTTCTATACAAGCACAGTCCTTAGCTTTTTATAGACTTTCACAGAATGCTATTTCATTTTGTTTATTTAAGATAACAGAAAGTTTTCAGAGAACTCATCTGTTCCAGTTTGGCATGGCATATAATGGAACTAGGAAATAGGAACACAGAAACAGACTCAAGTGCTTCTGGGAATTTAGTATATGACAAAGGGTGCTTGTTCCAGTCACTGGGGAAAAGATGAGAATTCTCAATAAATAGTGATGGGAGACTTTGGTAGCCATCTGGAAGGAAGATGGAGCCACACTTCACATCCTACAACAGGATGAATTCCAAATGCAGCTAAGGCTTACCGTGAAAAAAAAAAAATAAAAGTATAGAAGGACATATGGAAGAAATTCTTTAGAGCCTTGAAGGGAAAACTTTTTCTTTAATCTCTGACTAAAAATCCAGAAACCACAAAAGATGTTTGAATTCATCTACATAAAAATAAAAACTTTTTTTTTTTTTACAAGGCAAAATATACCCCAGGCAAATCCAAAAGACAAATGAGAAGACAAGGGATATTTGCAATTTGTGACACAGACCAAGGTCTACTCTTCCTGATCTGGGAGAACTCCTTAAGATTGATAAGACCAGCAAATCAAGAAAAAAGAGGCAAAGGAAACGGGCAGGTAAATGTCTGCCTTTCAGATAAATGCTGGACTTGAATTAAAAAAACACATACTAGAGTCACACAAAGATACCACCTCTCTCACCTATCAGTCTGTCAGAGATCCACAAATGTGGTGACAGATAGTCCTGTGTCAGTGTGAACTTCCCATTGTGATCACTGTCCTGTGGTTATTGAAAATGTTACCATTTGGGGCACCTGAGTGCCTCAATCAGTGACTCGGGTCATGATCCCATGATCCTGGGATCAAGTTCTGTGTTGGGCTCCCTGCTCAGCAAGAAACCTGTTTCTCCCTCTCCCTGCCTGCTGCTCCCCCTCCTTGTGCTCGCACTCTCCCTCTCTCAAATAAATAAAATCTTTAAAAATAAATAAAGAAAATAAAATGCCGCCATTTGAGGAAGCTGGATGCAGGGTTTACAGAAGTTTTTTTGTAACCTTTTTGCAATTTTTGGTAAGCTAAATGGATTTCAAAATAAAAAATAAAAACACTTTTTTTTTTTTTAAATTTCAGTGTGACAAAACAGCCTACTGGTGAGGCTATGAGGAAGCAGGTAGGCTCGTCCACTGGTGACGAAAATGCAAAATTGCACAATTCTATGAAAAGCCATTGGGTAAGACGTATGAAAATAGAAACAGCCTAAATGGCCAACAGTAGGAAAAGAGTAAAATATATTACATCTACAGACAAAGTGCTTTTCCCTTATAAAACAGGAGGAATGGCTCTAGGTTCTAAATAGGCAAGAGTTCGAAAATAATTACGTCAGAAAAATAAGGTTTAAGGACATGTCAGGTTTTTTTCCCCACATGCATTTATCTATGGAGAAACTTACCTACCACTTGGGCTGCCGGGCTAAGCCGCCTCAAGTACATCCTGGCAGTTTATCCTCATTACGTTGCGATTCATGACCCATTTGAACTTAATTATCAGTAACCTTGGTGAGCTCACTACAGGCTTCTCCATCTAAATAACCCATAAAAATGTGTTTTTAATCCAAGCTACAGGGATCTCTGAGGAACCTCACCATTTGTCTCTGACGATCTGAAGATGAAAGCATTTCACCCTTCATTTCTTTTCTCTACAATCAGTCCCCAGGCTCTAAGGTTACTTCTCACGAAATCGAGAGATCATTTGCCCACCATAAATATTCACCAATTAAAAATGTACAAAATTTGATGGTTTTACTTACTTTTAAAAGCAACTAACAGAGAAATCTCTTTATAAGAAGAAAAAGGGGGGAGAAAAGAGGGAAACTGATGAGTTGGGTAACCTATTACTTGGGTATTTTCCAGAACATCCTGGACTTACAAGAAACCATGAACTTTACCTCTGGTGAGGCCATCTGGGCGCCTCGGTTAGGAAGAAGGCTTCCCTCCACACTAGATTTCAGCTGCCTTTTGCTTGTTTGTTTGTTTTTCTACTTATTACTCTTTCAAATAAAAATTTCTTTCAACAATAATACCAGATAGAAAATAAATCTCACAACAAGCTAACCCTAACGCCTACTCCTTTCACAGAACACTAAATCCTACAGATACTTCTGTTCAAAATCGTATCTTGTGGAGCTGGGAGTTAATTTAATATTCGCCCTGAAATAGATGGATCACACCCGTAAATTAACGAAAATGTAGTTATAATTTTGTTCTCTTCGGAAATGAACCGAATCAGATTAATGCAGCTAGTCATCCTGTAGCCAGACCTTCCTGACGATGATTAAACTCTTTAAAAATCTGCAGTTAGTGCCAGTAGCTTTGAGAAAAAAAAAAAAAGTTATGAAACCATAAACTAATGAGTCCACATCAAACCTCTCAAAGAGTTCTCAGTGTCAAATTTATGAACTGGTTTTGTTTTCTAGAAGCATCCTGCTTCCACAGAGAGGCAAAAGCTGACAGCACCCACAATCTAAGGTGCTTTGTTCTACCTGTGCTTACAAAACACCTGGCTTCTGCTCCCTCATTCCAACTATGGGAGAATCATACTGAATCTCGTCTCAGTTGGGAGTTGCTGCAAACCCAGGGACTTACTGACTGGGATTACACCCATCTCGCACGGGTCTGGCAGGAGCCCCCACAAGATGAGGACCATGTTATACTCCTCACCAACCCTCAAGTCCCTAAGCCCCTGTCCTCTGTGTGGTTTCCTGAAGCATGCATGGGATACTGGAACACCTTCCACTTGCTCCCACAGCCCGGTGGCTTGCTGCATTGGCACACCGACTTTTGTTCCTTCAAAGGACATGCAAACCGTCTTTTGCCCTTACACAAAACAACGTGGAATTGTGGTGCTGGTGGTCCTTTCATTCATGCTCTAGAACCCTGAGTACAACTCATCACTCAGAATAGCACAAATTCTTGTTTGATTTCTGTGCAGAGGGGGGAAAAAAAAAATCAACCCAAGCTTCAGAACGTTATCAATTATTTAAGGGCTTCCCTCAAAAACTAGCAGAAAGGCTGAAAAGGGGGTATTTTGCAAGGTTCTGAATTTAGCAAAGGAAGGCTTATAAATCAATGTCAACTTTTCTCTTGTGTGGGGGCAGGGGAAGATGCAGAAAGAAAAGGGTTGGTGGCACAGGATATGAGTCAAAGGCCTAGAAAGGGTAATAAATGTTTATCTCTTCGGGCCACAACGTTTCAACAAGAAGTTTTGATGACTCAATCTATTTCTGAAAGACCACCCTCCTAACAATCCGAGACTCTTCCACGCCCCGTGGCAGCATCGAAACCAACCACAAAGAAGCGTTAAAGTCCAAGACTTAAATGTTAATAAAATTTATCTTAGATAACCAACTCCTAAGAGGGCTGCCAAACTTGTAAACCGTCATCGCTAATGTCTTAACTGTTCTATTGATACATATTTCCTTTCCAGGAATCAAACTGCTATTGCATTTACTTGTGTCAATAAGAAATGCCAAGGGACGCCTGGGTGGCTCAGTTGGTTCAGCATCGGCCTTGGGTTCAGGTCATGATCTCGGGGTCCTGGGATAGAGTCCCACTTTGGGTTCCCTGCTCAGAGGAGCCTGCTTCTCCCTCTCCTCCCCACTCATGCTCTTTCTCACCCTCTCTCTCGCTCTCAAATAAATAAAATCTTTAAAAAAGAAGAAGTAGTAGTAGTAGTAGAAGAAGAAATGCCGATCAGGATCCCCCCCACAATCATTTAATTTACCTGATGCAAGACTGGGAAGTACAAGGCAAGGGGGAGGAAGGAAAAAGAACAGTCAAGTTAGGAACGTCTGGAATAATCCTAAACTACTGGATCTCTTCATCACCAAAGGCAAAAGGTGGACACGGCTCTGAAACCATCAAGCACTGAAAAATGTCCACCTTCCACATCCTACACCCATCTCACACTCCCAGGCCCTCTCTGGGAACCACCACATGCAACTGACACCACTGTTGATAGCTCCCAGGTGGCCCCCACCTGAGAGAGGGAGCATGCCCCCTTTTATGTGTATTGCATTAAAACCACCATGCAGTTAATTATTCAGTCCCCTTTTTAGTTGAAATGGGGTAATTCATAGATAATAGAGAAAATGCAGATAGAGAGATAAGAAAAATGTATCTTGTTATCATGCGTGTCATCAATGACAATTTCATAAGAGAAGCAACACTTCCAAACTCCTCATGGGTCACCTACACTCACGTGCACCTCTGAAGGACAATCTTCCTTTTTTAAAAGATTTTTTTTCATTTTTATTTTAGAGATATAGAGGGAAAGCATGAGCATGGAGGAGGGGCAGAGGGAGTGAGAAAAGCTGACTCCACACTGAGCCAGAAGCCTGATGCAGGACTCAATCCCAGGACCCTGAGATCATGACCCAAGCAGAAGCCAAGAGTCGGGCACCTCCTCAACAGAGCCACCCGGGAGCCCCTCAGGTGTTTTCATTTTAAATGACTTCTGTTTTCCTAAAGCGCTAGACGTAAATATCTATTGAAGAAGGAGAGCAAGCGGGAGGACGAGCGAGGTGACCCGAGCTCTCAAAAGCGTGGCTGACACAGAGGACTTCTCACCAGTGGTGCATATGTGGGGACCAATCAACATCTGTCCCAAAGCTCTCTGGAGCACGGGAGGACGGGTAGCAGCAACTCCCATCCCCCCTGGAATGGTGACAGTCAAAAACTCCAGACACTGCAGACATTGCCAAATGTCCCCAGAGGGACAAAATTACCCCACTGAGAACCAGTGAACTAGAATACATGTAAATTAAATAGAACAAGTTGTGTTGTTTTCTTTTTAAACAGCAAAAATAAGACAGGAATATTCATGTATTTTCTAACTATTTCCGAATGTGATTAAAATATTTAGATGGCAGTTGCTATAATTACCCCTTCCAAAATCACTGAATAAGTAGGCACATTCAGTTAGACTCAGTGTCATGATTAACTAAGTCATTGTACACCATATAATCAGAAGACAACCTCTCAACTCTAGCTTGGGAAAAGTGGGTAATGTATGCTACTGTTTATTTAAGAAAATGAAAAATATTAAAAACAAATATACAACTGCATGAATGTTATGTCTGTGCTTGCATTAAAAAGCAATAATTAAAGGGGGAAGGAAAAAATCATCCTTTTACAAATAGTGATGGAAAGGGCTTGAGCAAGAGGCACCTGAAGATACAGAATGAGACTGTGGGCACACTTCTGGCTCTGGAACCATCTAAATGGCTCATGTAACTATAAACCAATATTAACTTCTTTAAGTCCTAAAAATCAAAAGCAGGATGCAAACCAATTAACCAAATTATATATTGAGTTGGTGGCATAAACAAGAGAGACATTATTCCAAAAGGCTTAGAAACAGTAATTTGACTTTATTTCCCCAGTGGGAGAAACCCTGAGGACAAAGATATCTTCTGCCATTTGCACTACTCATATGATTGGTAAAAATGTTGGTAGTTATTCTAAACATGTATGTGTCATCTACAAATAAGATTATCAAGCAAATAAGTTCTTATGTCGACATTCCTGCGGAGAAAAACTTTCATCCTCAGAGAAAAGCGATACAAATAAAAAAGCAAAGAAGTAAAATATCCTGAAATTCGAATCCTGAATTAGAAATGTCGGTGTGAATTTAAGAGGATGATGTCAGAAAATAAACCAAGAAAAACAAATGAAAAAACCCACCTCTGTCCACAGCAAAGACCCAGATCCAACAACCAGCCTAGAAGCAATGATTCCTGACTTCCAAACCGAGGTCCCTAAATTCCACTCCTCCTAACGGGGCCACGGTCCTTGAAATGTGGGCCTCCGCCTGGGGTGGGCACAGCCGGTCGGACCCGAAGCACAGCTGCCCCAGCCTTCGGTGGCAATGATGTCACAGACTCTGGGCCTGAGCCCCGGGACACAGAAGAAACCTCAGGCAGCCCAGCTAGGCGGCAGCCGGGCACTCAGCATAACAAGGATGCCAGCCGCAATGAATGAAGATGCTCCAGAAATACTTTACATCATGAGCTCATAAGAACACACATGCAAGCCACACAAGCCACCTCACTGACGGCTTGTAAAGGAGCTGGGGAACCAGAACTATTTGTTCTGAGAACTGCCAAAGAGAAGCAAGACTTTCCTGCGCAAGCGGACCTCAGGCTAACCGCCACGTGTCCTCCTCGTCTGGCTGGGAGACAGAAAAGGAAGGACATGATCAGAATGGCATCATTTTGCAACCCTGATGAAATCGGGGATGAAGGCAGTGATCACCAGGGCTGTCTGTTCTCATGCCCTCCTCCTGAGGTGCACACACTGCCCACGAGGAGTCGTGCCTGAAAATCGGAGCAGAACGGGCCCCAGATCTGACCAGCGGCTTACAGGAAGCACAGGGCCTGGGGGCCAAGGCGAGTGAGGGTCTGGCAGAAAGCCGCAACTGTGGGAAACCCAAAGGATGAAAGACTTGCTTTCCCCAACAAATCAATCGCCGGGGGGGCGGGGGGGGGATGGCAAACACACCATTCAATAGCAGTAAGGTTCTGAGATAACTGGGGAAATTTGAACACTGGTTACAGGTTTGGTAATAGTAAGGAATTCATTATCAGAGTATCCACTATTATATTTACAGATGAAATGAACTGGTATCTCGGCTTTGCTACAAAAGTAAGCCACTGGAGTGTGCAGGAGTTCAGATGGAATAAGACTAGCTGTTCACAACGCTGTACTAAAGTTCTGAGAATAGGTCCTCTTGAGGATCCCTGCTAGGATTATACCTCTGAAGAGGATCATCCTATAAACTAAGAAATCACAGTTCAGGGGGTGACTGGGTGACTCAGTTGGTAAAGTGTTGGCCTTCAGCTCAGGTCACATTCCTGGAGTCCCAGAATCGAGCTCCCTGGAGAGCTCCCTGCTCAGCAGGGAGTCTGCTTCTCTTCTGCCCCTCCCCAGCTCGCGTTCCCGTGTAAGTGCTCTCTCTCTCCAATAGTATTAAAAAAAAAAAAAAGAAAAGAAAAGAAAAAAGAAAAAGAAATCACAGCTTACAAATGAGAGACAGTCAAGAACATCACAAAATCGGGCACCCTGAAGGGCCTTCGGAAACCCCCAGGCTCCAAACCACCTTCTCCACAGGAAGGCAAGTCAAGTCACCCCAGGGCACAGAGCAAAACCTGGCCAGGCCACCACGCAGCCCGGCTCCTGAAATCTCCACTGTAGCACGACAGTAGCACGACAGGGCTAGGTAGAGGACATTCTGACACACTCTTAAGCCTTCTTCTCTTTTCTTCTTTTGAGTATGAGAGAATGTGAGGGGAGAAGAGAGCACGCAGGAGGAGCAGGGGGAGGGCACGGAGAGAGAAGCAGATTCCCCACTGAGCAGGGAGCCACATGCGGGGCACAGGACCCCTGAGATCATGCCCTGAGCCGAAGGCAGACCCTTAACCACTTGCCTAGCTGAGCCACCCAGGCACCCCAGAAGCCTACTGTTTACAATCAACTGCTAAGACATTAAAGCTCTTCTTTTTGCTGGTGAATATACTTCCAAAAACATTAAGTTTCTGGTAATTTGAACTCTTGTCTATTCCCCCACCCCCCAAGAAAAAGAATGATCACCTCATTCATTTTGTAACATTTTGAGAACTTACTGGGATGTGGAATGTACAACAGACAGTAAAACCTTCCATGCCTCAGGAGAGTGCAAGGAAGCAACAGCAGCTGGGTCGTCCTTACGCAGATCAAACCATGTGCACTTTCCAGCTCCGAGGCTGCAATGACAGTGAACAGCCGCAGTTTGTCTGAATTGTGAAATTATAAAAATTAACACATTTATCGGGGCACCTGGGTGGCTCAGTGGGTTAAAGCCTCTGCCTTTAGCTCAGGTCATGATCTCAGAGTCCTGGGATCGAGCCCCACATTGGGGGCTCTCTGCTCATCAGGGACCCTGCTTCCCCCTCTCTCTCTCTCTGCCTGCCTCTCTGCCTACTTGTGATCTCTCTCTGTCAAATTAATTAATTAATTGATTGATTAACACATTTATCAAGCACTCGTTTAGGTAGGTCACCGTGATCTAGCCAGGTCACGGTAATCCGTGGTTTTAAAGTGAGTCAATGAGAAACATCCCCTATCAGAAGAAGCTGAGCCCGTCTTCACTCTATAAACATATTCTACAAACATACAACAAACCATGCTGGTATGCAAGTAAAGAATAAGGACATCCCAAGGACGTGAAGCCAAGATAAAACTGCTGGAAAATGACAGCTGATGAGGACTGAGGGAGGAGAGGAGGTGCATTCACTAAATGGACATTTTAAGCCCCCACATCCCATACAATCCCCAGCCTTGTCAGCCCTGAGCAAAAGCCACCCGGAAACTGACAGAGCCTACATCCACACCTGTTCCGTTTTCTGGGGCAACGACAGAGAAATAAAGGCACTAGAGTAAATGAGGGAGATGAGAAATGACCAATATCTTATCATTGTGGCTGTAATTGACATTACTTCCCCAGGCTCCTCCAGATGAAATCAACGTTCTCTTACAGACCACTAGAATTTAAATCCTGTGGGGGAAGGATTACAGATGTGCTCTAAGCCCTTCACTTCACAAATGAGAAAAGAAAGGCACAAAAAGGCCACATAGGTTTCAGGGTAGCTCAAGCATCCTCCCGGTTATGTTACTCAAGGGTATTTCCAAAACCCCAAAGTTTCCTGCCTGGAGGTCAGAGCACCCAAGCTGTGTCATCCATCCAGTTCTTGTCAAGTTCTAGTGACGAGGGGTGCCTGGGTGGCTCTGTGGGTTAAGCCTCTGCCTTAACCTCTGCCTTAATGCCTTAACCTAATGCCTCTGCCTGCATCAGGCTCTCTGCTCAGCAGGGAGCCTGCTTCCCCCGCCCTCCCTGCCTGCCTCTCTGCCTGCTTGTGATCTCTCTCTCTGTCAAATATATAAAAAATAAAATCTTTTAAAAAAAAATTCTAGTGGCAAGACAGCTCTCCTAGGAGTGTGTATCTGTGTGTTGACATGAAAGGGAGGTCCGTTTCCTTCTGGCTGTTTCCTTATGAAGCCCTGTGGGCAAGAGCCCTCCTTGTCAGCATGGTTGACCAGCCAGACTCCTGCTCTGGCACAGGTCAGAGGTCAGAGCACAGTGACGAAAGCGCCTCCCATAACTTGCCTGTGGACATCAGTGGGTGGCAAGAGGCCCAACTGGACAGAAGCTCACCAAAGACAAGCTCTACCTGTTCACACTTACTTCCAGGTGTGCTGAGAAGGGAGCCAAAGGCCAGGGGTTCCAGCAGCCCGCCCTGGCGCTGAGTCCCTCCACCTGAGAATGAAGATGGGCCAGAGGCTGAGGGGCAGGAAGATAGCCCATCAGCTGGTGAGAGGCTTTGGGCTGCACCACCAGACCCGGGACTCCATCAACGGCTCCTCTCGGGTGTGTGAAGTAGCAAGAAGGGGCTGGGGGAGGCGGCTGGGCCCCCAGGCTGTCTGCCTGGGGACCCACTCCCCAGCACCCCACCTGACACAGTGCCCAGGCATAGAACCTTACCTGTCTTAGGAGCCTGGCCACCTGCCAGCTTATGGCACCCAGCAGCCGAGAGCTCAGCACCCGTTACCACTCTGAGTCAGCAGTGCAAGACCTACTAAAAATAGGTGCTAAGCAGTTACACAAGCTGCAGGAAGTGAAGAAATGAGAGAGTCTGTAATTGTAATCCGATCAACAAATTCTAAGGACACCAGCACTGTTTCTTAATGGTTTGCTTTTATGTCTGAATGCGCAGGCCTATTTATGGGCTTTGACGAGGAAGGAGCTTACTGTATTTTTAGCTCACAAATCAACTTTTAATTCTTCCCATTCTACAAATGGGAAATAACACTGCACATAGCACAAGCAATAAAAATTAAGATGTTTTGAAGATAAGCCACTTCTGCTTATTTGCATTTAACACATGCCTGACTACACCATGCACGAGGCTCTGATGCTAGGCTCCTCCTCCACGCCAGGAGTGAGGACAGAAGTCAACATCCATTTGTGAAAATTTAGTTAACTGCTGCTTATGGCCCATGTTTCCTGGTGGCCAGGGGCAGTGGTTCTCACCGGCTGCGCTGACCAGCAGCAGAGGCACTCAGAAGCTTCCCAGAAATGTAAATTACTGGGGCCCCCTGTAGACCCCTGAGGCAGAAACTAGGCGGCTGGGGGCAGCTGTCTGTCTCAAAAAGCCCTCTGTCTCAAATAGCCCAAGCTAACTTGGCACAAACTCAAGTTTCAGAACCACGAACCACAGGGCAAGGTGCTCACAGGAGATCATAATAGGCAATAAATGCTTTACAATGCATTTCAGACACATTTTATTGCCCATATTAATTAGGATGTTATCTAGCAAGAGAATCGTTTTAATCAAAAAGACTCCAAGAAACAGTTCTTCAATTGGAAAGAACTCTCTTATTTGGACCAAAAGAAACAGGGTAATTTTTTCTCATTGAAAAAAGTTATGAAACATTTTTTGTGCACCAAGGTCAAGTCCACGTACGAATGCAACTTTGGCCTGGTCATCACCCCGGCAGAAGGTCCCGGTTGATCCACCCAGGAAGGTGAAGAGGACAGCTCCACCCCTAGAGCAGCCTGAGCACCAGCAAAGCCTGGCGGAGACTCGTGCTTTAGCTACGTCACAGTTGTCGTCAATTTTTTAAATTGGAGCTTGTCCACATCTGCTTAACATTCGGAAAAGATTAATGCAACTAGAATACATTTTTAAGAACTCAAGGCAATAGGAGCGCCTGGGTGGCTCAGTCTGTTAAGCATCTGTCTTCAGCTCAGGTCATGATCCCAAGGTCCTGGGATCGAGCCCTGCGTTGGGCTCCCTGTTCAGCAAAAAGCCTGCTTCTTCCTCCCCGTTTGCCTGCTCATGCGCGCGCGCTCTCTCTCTCTCTTTCTGTGTCAAATAAATAAATAAAATCTCAAAAAAAAAAAAAAAAGAACAACAACAACTACTACTACTACTCCTCGAGGCAATAAATAAGAGAACCACTGCCTTGACTATGGTCTCCCCTGTAAAAATACACAGAATTAATACAGATGGCTTCTGTCTTGAAGCAGAGTCATGAATTACAAGCGCTTATAGCTGATATAAAGCGACTTAAAAATGAAGAGAAAGAATGGAGGGAAACCAGGAAAAAGCATGCATTCTACAGATAAAGAATTTTTAAAGAAAAGAAACGAGGAGTACCTGGGTGGCTCAGGTGGTTAAGTAACTGCCTTCGGCTCAGTTCACAATGCCTGGATTTCGGGATGAAGTCCCAAGTCCCGCATCAGGCTCCCAGCTCCATGGGGAGTCTGCTTCTCCCTCTGACCTTCCCCCATCTCATGCTCTCTCTCACCGTCCCTCTCTCAAACAAAATAAATAAAAACCTTCAAAAAAAAAAAAAAGAAACAAACAAACAAACAAACAAACAAACAAAAACCAGAAGACATGGGAAGAGAGAGCATGGGAAGAGACGTGCCCTAGCCGGCATATCAAGCTCCCTAATACACCCCAGGCAACACGCTCCTCTAAAGTATGAAATACATGCATGTGTACATACCACTTACAGGACTTGTGAACACATGAAGACAAGCAATAGTAGTTTCCAAACATTCATCCCCACTAATAAGAAAAATTAATTAGGACAGAATACTGGTCCACATGTACAAACCAAAGAAAGCTAAGCACCAGGCCTAACGGTCATCATCTAAACCGTGCTAACGGCAATGGCAGCAAAGAGAAGCACCTGCCCCTTCTGTGCACCTACTTTTTGGCAACAGCTTACTCCACCGGAGGGTATTCTTCGTGCAGGAGTTTCCAGGGCACCAAACTCTTTAAACCCATGACAGCGACAGTGTCTCATTTTGACTTCTAATTCACGTAGCTGATTTGAGAGACTCACTGTATTCAGTACTGGTCTCCTTCCTCCCACTTCCAAAACCCCAAAATTCAAATAAACCAAAGGGAAGAGAAAGGCAGCACTTAGCTTTTACACCCCTGGTCCTCATCTCTGCATCCTGGTACAGCAGGTGCCACCTAGGAAGGGCGGAGTCCCAAGCAGAATCCGCCCCTGGGGGGCCTGGGGGCAGGAGCCACTTGGTACACCTGGCCCTGCAAATGGCCAGCAAGCGACCTTGTGACCCAGGGGTCTGCACACCGGGCTCATCACAGAGGAGCCAGGCTCACATGGGAGGATGAGTCTCTCCTACAGAACGGCCAGGGATCCAAAGTAAAGCCAAAAAGCACTGGTCTCGAGCTTCATATCCCACCCCTCACTGTTGTCAAGACAAGACAGCAGGGCCTTGTTTGTCACACGAGGGAAGCTTGCTGCAGGGATGCCCGAGGAGGGGCTGGGGGAGCTGGTCTCCCCTGCAGTGAGGGGCCCAGGGAGGCTCACTGTATTCGTTTGCTTGGACTGACATAAGAAAAACCACAGAGTGGGTGGTTGAAACAACAGAAATTTATGTTCTCACAGTTCTGGAGGCTGGAAGTCCCAGATCAAGATGTGGGCTGAGCTAGTTCCTGAGAGCTCTGTTCCTGGCTTGCCGACAGCCGCCTTCTCGCTGTGTCCTCACATGGCGGAGAGACAGCCCGTTCCCGGTGCTTTCCTCAGGACACCAGTCCTATCAGATCAGGGCCCCACCCCTACGAACTTTCTTCATCTTGATTCCTTCCTTAGAAGCCCTGGTTGGGTGGAGGGGGAAGCATGGGGAGGACCTCAACAATGGTCATGGGGTGAGGGTGCCCAAATTGGTCCCGTTGGGGGAGCTGGCCTGAGGCAACAGCAGCAGCGGGATCAGACCTGGGGTTGGGGTTTTTACGCTTTCCACAGCCCTGAGCTGACCCTCCTTCCCTAGGAAGAAAAGGATCCAGGAAAGAGAAAGGCAGCCAAGTGGTGCAGGGCCACAGATTAGGAGGACAGAAGGGACAGGCAGCTGCACGGCTGTCACCACTCCTCGGTGGGGCCAGACCCAGAACCCAGGCGCCGTCAAAGCAGAGTGCAGACAAGAGGCAAAACGCAAACCACCACACTCGTGAACATGCCTCAAGTCCTGCGAGCTCCGGGGGGCACCAGGCCCAGCTGAGGCCTGCTGAGGTCATCGCCTCCTCGGAGTCTGACGACAGTCCCCTGTGGCAGGCACTGCGGCAGGCACTGAGAGCGGCCCTCCTGAGAAATGTGGGGCTCAGGAGCAGAGGCCAATCAGCTGCGAGGGGCTAGGCAGGGGCTGGCAGCAAGGCGCGGCCCTGAGGCCAGCCACCTGGCCTCCAGGACAAGTGGGAAGGGAAGAGACCCAGGGGGAGTTGTTGCTGGAGCCCAGGGAGCGCAGGAAGGGAAACGACCAGAGGATGCAGACAAAGGAAAAAGAGCGGTAGGGACAGGAATTAGAAGGGCCTGGCCGCCGTCCTCCACAGAGCCATACCCTGAGCCTATGCATGCCAGGTTCTGTGCGAAAGGATTCAGCTCTCCTTCACAGCCCTGTGATGGGCGGTTCCTCCTTCTTCAAAACATACATACAGGCTCTGCACTGAGGGAACCCCCAAGCGGCCCATGCCTCAAGTGGGAGCGGACACTAGACCTAAGTGGAGTTCAAGGCCAACCCCAAGGCTGGAGGCAAAGTCTCCAAATCCAGAGACCTTCCCAGATGGGCCGGGGCCAGCACGCCCGCCCTGCACCCCACTGCCCACTAGCTGCTCCCAGGGCCGGGTGAAACTAGTGAGTGCTCACGGCCAGGCCTGGCACACAGCTCGAGCTGCTCAGTTACTGGTAACAATTGCTATTACACAGACTCAAAATAACTGTTTTGTTTGGTGTCAGAGCCATCTGTATACATTGCTCTGTCTTCCCCATATCAGGTGCGGAGGCGGTCTGCAATTTACCGTTCCGTCCACAATACTAATAGTGGAGCCCTCCACAGAAGAGATGATCGATACAAGGCAGGATCAGTGAATTAATTAACTGATAGAGAAATGTACAATGGAAAGGACATGAGAATAAGGCAAATAAGGCAGAAGGTAAATGAGAAAATCGACAGATGGGCAAAGGGTGGGCACACATAGATGAAAAGATGCAAAAAAAAAAAAATAGGCAAAAGATGTAAGTGCAGGGGACAGAACGGTCTGGGTTAAATGATTGGTGTCTCCCTGGAGTGTCTCTCTGGACCAGAAGGATTTCATCGCCACCAGCTATAATCATCTATTTTCTTCAGCACACCAGATAAGAGCGAATAAATACACAGACACTGCACTTACAAGGAGGAATTAAGTGCCCCTCACCCAGCCTCCTGTTAGCCCAGGGGTGACGCTCTGCATGGGGACTGAGCTCTCCAGGGCTTTTTTGTACGAAGCAAGAGAGCAAACACCACCTGCACGTGCAGGGCGACCCCAGCCTCAGCAGCAAGCCTTCAACACCTGAGCGGACGCGGCACAGGCTGGTCACTGAGCTCCCAACTCCATCTCGGCTGGTTTACACTCTCCCGTGTATTTCACAGCAGGGAAACCCATCTGTGGGTCCTTTTAGGCAACATTAAAATTCGGCTTTCTGTTGGATGGTTGATTGAGTCACTTTTACTCCATTTTAATTTTATCTTTGTGATTAATAGCAATGACACGCCCATGTCCCTTCCCCCCATGGACAAAACCATGACTACTTTGTCTTATGGCTACAGACGTCACAGGAAAAGGAAGCTTCCAGATAGGCTCCTGGGTGGAGAGGGGAGACCACCCTCCGTTCTGTGCCCACCAATACACAAAGACCGTGGCCACCTTGGGCTCCCCGTGACTTTACCCAGAACCACACACCTGCTCCAGAAAGCATTTTGAATTGTGAGGCTGTCCACCTGCATTCACAGTTTCTTACCTTTAGCCTTATATCCTATGCAATTGGTTTTATAGGATTAAATTCCTATGTATATATCACAAGAACGCTGAAATGGAAAACGTCAGAAACACTAGTGATACCGATCTCTCACCCAGCCCACTCCCCGGGGCCTAGAACAGCGGCTGGACACCAGACCCAGGGCAGGGAGACAGATGTCTTCCTCCAGAGGCCAAACTACCATGCCCTTTGTTCCCAATTTTGAAGGTGCTACAGTTTCCACTAAGTAAGAATCTTTTATGGAAAGCACTTACAATGGCCTGACCCCTACCTGTGCTTAATTTAAACATTAGTGATTAGCAATATTAGATATGAATGATAATAGCACATTCATGCTGACTTACGTTACAAAAACCCAAACCTCTTCACATTGTATACCCTCAGCCCCTCCCCACTAGGACACAGGAAGGCAAAAGCAATGTGCGTCCCTCCATGGATCCCTAACACAGCTTCTGGTACATGGTAGAAGCACATGCAGAAGCGGTTAGGTGAATGTCACACGGCCCTCCACTTCAGAGGAAGCGTACCTACCATTACTGGCATGAAAAGGAAGTCTGAAATGATCTGCTATGTAAGCAAATGAATCTGTCCTCTTCCCTTCACCCCAAGCTCAATCTGCAGGGGAAATATTTCCTACTGACCGTACAAATTAGCATCTACCACTGGCACAGTTTACAGCCAGTAAGTAAGGCCAGCTCAGAGCCAACTCCACTTCGAGCTGTTCTGTTTTTTTTTTTTTTTTTTTTTAGATTTTATTTATTTGACACAGAGATAGAAACAGTGAGAGAGGGAACACAAGCAGGGGGAGTGGGAGAAGAAGAAGCAGACTCCCTGCTGGGCTTTATCACAGGACCCTGAGATCATGACCTGAGCCAAAGGCAGATGCTTAACAATTGAGCCATCCAGGAGCCCCTCGAGCTGTTCTTATCCTACAGAGCACCCTATGTGTGAGTGACACAACAGAATCCTCATCCAAGGGCACCATTCAACCACCAGCTCTACCTAAAATTCTACCAAAGGCAACTCCTATCGACCTGCGGAACAGCTGACACCTAAGCAACATCTGAGCAAGAATAAATGAATCCAGAGACTGCTCACCATGCCCGCAGCCTGGTGACGACAGGCAAGTCAGCCCTTATGCGCTGGGTTATTTCTGCAATGAAAACAAAACACCTCACTAACTAAAAATGGAAAACCAACTAAATGATCACAGGGTCCCCTTTGGCTCCTAAATACGCCATTTAGCACATCATGATTGATAAGCCAGGAAGTTCTGACATCACCTAGAGAAAAGATGTGAACTCAGAAAGCCATGTCTTCCTAGCAGCAGAACTGAATTTTCAACAGAATCAACAACTGAAGGACTTGTTCACATCTAAAACTGCTTTCACTAAGACTGCAACAAGCACGCCTTCCGTTCCGTTCTTGCGCGCTTGCTGGAAATCCAATGCACAAGGACACACATTTCTGTCCTTCGTTAGAGAGCAAACAGAGCTGACGTGGCAGAGCATGTGGCTCGCAAGGAACGGAGTCTCTGCAAACCTCCGTCACCAAGACAATGATCAGATGAAGAGGACGCGGCATTCAAGGCCGTGAGTCATGCAACAGACATCACCATTCACACTTTGCATTTTACTTCAGCAAAGTCAAACAAGACAAAACTGTCTTTTGCTAACTGTGAGAGTTTAATTTACAGGAAAGGGATGTGTTGAAGGCAACTCTGCAAAAGATTCATGAATTGCTAAATGTCTTCCCATCTCTCCGATAGGAGGCTGGTCTTCCCCACATGCCACCATGTCCCTCCAAGCACCTCCACCCCCCGAAGTGGCCCAGTTTGGTGATGGTGGCTTCTGACTTTACCTGTCATCCTGCAGCCAGACAAGCCCCTTCCAGGGACACCTGGGCATGTCACGAGTGAGCCAAGGCAGAGCCAGCCAGCCACTGAGGAAGCTTGCATTCACACCCTTTTCTGCCCCAAACAGAATGCGTCAGGACGGAGCGGACGGAGCGCGGTGTGGGGAGGGCTGACCCAGTATGACCAGTGTCCTTATAAGAAGTCTGAGACACACAGGGGCTGCCACATGGTGATGAGGTCAGAGACCACAGCTCCACAGCTGCAGGCCAAGGAACGCCACAGCCTCGGGTAACCAGAAGCTCTCAGGAGGCAAGGAAGGACTCCCCTCTCCACGTGTCAGAGCAAGCGCGGCTGCCAACACCTGGACTTCAGACTTCTGGCCCCCAGAACCGTCAAACAGTAAATTTCTGTTGCTTTACCACCAAGTGCGTCTGTGTTGCTAGGGAGGGTACACAGTCAGCCTCTGGGAAAATGGAGACTACTTCCCAGGCCAGATGGTGGCCCAGCGGCTTGTAAGACACGGGGGGGGGGGGGGGGGGGGGGGCAAACTTGGCATAAAGAATCAAGGGAGTTTCTCTTCAACTTTAGCAATGTGAGGGCTTTTAAAATGGTTGCAAAGTCACGGACAAAGCAAGAAAAGTCTCATTTAGAGCCTGATCGAAGACAGGGTAACACCACTGATCAGACAAGTACTTGTAGGTCTCTGAGGAAAGCAACATACTGCAGCAATCACTAGACTCAGCGACCACAGAACAGCGCTCTCCAGAACTCAGAAGGCTCTGAAGAAACAACAAAAGAGATTAGTCATTTACGTAAAATTAGAAAGCTTTGACAGAAGAAAGTCAACAGATCACTCCCAGTGGGTGTGTATTAAAATCCAAATACCAACACTGCCAAAATAATAGTAACACTATCTGCACCAACCACAGTTACTAACAGACACGGTTTTATCCACATAACTGACATAAAGCACATGACATATGGGACACTTTCTAAATCACCACACACCCTTCAGAAACGATTAGCCATTGAGGCAAACGCAGGGTATCTTACTAGTAAGTGGATACCAGCATGAGGGAATAGGGCAGCAAAGGATCACAGAAGATGCCGTGCTGGGCCCCTGCCCCACCCCCACCTAGCTCCTTCCACCTGTGCAGAGGGGAGACTCTGCTGGGGAGTCGGATGCCCCAGGACATCATGGGTCTCATTTTATACCTGCCTTTCACCGCTCTCATTAGGTACTTAGAAAAGTACCTAATGCACGACCAGTTCATTGAATTGTAGTAAGATGTTCATGCAAGGAACAAACCCAGGCTCTCTGTTGCAAAAGAAGTCCCTAGCCAGTTCTCCCTGAAGTGGCCAGCAACATTTCCAAGCATGTGCTACGTGAAGCGGGGCTAACCTGGCACGAGCTCAAGCCCGTTGGCAGAGGCTGTGCATCTCCCTGGTCTGGGGAAGGCCTGGTCCTCAAAGCACACATACGCAAGGACAAAGTTCAGAAAAGTCTCTTTCCTAATGACAATCTACAAGGTTCCCCAAGGGCACGGGGACCAACCAAAGTCAGGCTAAGTTCCAAATGGCCCTTTCGGCACTTCTAAACACCACTTGGAGCACTTTCATTGCTGTTGCCAGTTTTAAATCAATGCATACTTTATTTTTATTTATTTATTTGACAGAGATAGAGCACAAGCGGAGGGAGCAGCAGAGGGAGAGGGGGAGCCAATGCAAAGCTCGATCCCAGGACCCTGGGGTCATGACCTGAGTCAAAGGCAGACGCTTAACTGAGCCACCTAGATGCCCCTAAATCACCGCATGTGTTAAAGAGAAGCCCACGGCAAGGCTTGCCAAGGCCCTTTTGGTGCTAATTCAACAGGACCTAAGATGCAGGCTCACTGTTTCCCCAGCTGCTTCAGCACAAAGTCAAGCACATCTCGTGAGGATTTTAAGACCTCTTTCAGGGGATTTTAAAACCACCTGTTTTACTTTCCAACCAAGTAAAAAGAAAGAAAAGTACTAAAGCTGGACGCTAGCTCCTAGCAAAATTCAAGAGCAGGTGATGGGAAATACAACACGGTGTGCGGCCAGCATCCCTCAAGGGAGAACTTGTGTGGGACTTAAATCAACTTAAATCAAGTTTCACAGTGTGGAGTATGTAGGGGATTGCCCCTCCAGGTCTCAAAAGACCTTCAGCCCAACCAGCACCTGAGCTGGAGAGGCAGAGGGCATGACACTGGTTCCATGGGAACACTGGTGGCAAGGGGAAGGTGGATGACCGGTCCCCCATTAGCCCATTAGGGATGTGCTTGGTCCCCTGAGCCAGAAGGGAAGGCCAATGGGAGTCCCCAGGCCTGTCTGTACTGCCCGCCAATGATCAGACCAGGAGAGTCATCTTCCCACTAAAACTATTCAAAACCAGTGATGGGAGGAGCAAGAAACCACCAAGTGAGAGGCTCCCACACTGGGAGAAACCTGACAGCAACTTCTCCGAGTCAGGGGTGGGCTTACCAGCAGTCTCTGTGCTGGGGGCTTCTTCTCTTTAAAACCAGTCATGGTGGGGCGCCTGGGGGTATCAGTCACTTAAGCCTCTGCCTTCGGCTCAGGTGGTGATCCCAAGGTCACCACTGGTGATGCTGGGATCGAGCCCCACATCAGGCTCCCCGCTCAGTGGGAAGCCTGCTTCTCCCTCTTCCACTCCCCCTACTTGTGTTCCCTCTCGCTGTGTCTCTGTCAAATGAATAAAGAAAATATTAAAAATAAAAATAAAAATAAAACCAGTCACGATTACAGGCTAGCATGTGGCCATCCTTCCCTACTCTTCCCTTCCCCCGATCTTTCTTTTTCCCTGGCAAGAACGGAGTGAGGAAGGGGCCAGGCCCAGGAGGAAGTCAGGTCTTTGTCCTGAAGCCCCTCCCTTGGCTGGGGACCAAGCAGGCCCCAGGTCATCAGGCATCAGGTCACTTGGACACTGTCACCCTGATACCAAAGAAACTGGCAGCTCTATACAGTTAATCTCAACCCAAAGCATTAGAGCAAGAAATCAGCAGGGACCAGTATATATGCACATGCACCAATTCACTCGGCAAACACCCAGTGACCCAAATGCCATTCCCAGAGTCATTCTACTTATGCACTCAGATGCCAGCTGGAGAAACAGGCACGGGTACAGAGAGCTGACTACCAGCTACCACTGGTCACAGACAATGGCAGGATCATCACATGCCAAGGAATGGGCTCTTTTCAGGCACTGCTCTTTAAAAACTTTACAACTATCCTAGGACTTAAGGCTTGCTATTGTCCCCATTTCTCAGATGGGAAAACTGAGGCACGGAGAGCCCTACCAAGCCAAAGTCACACAGTGCCAAGTGGAAGGCCACGACCTATGCCAGGGAACCAGATTTGTACCACCAAGGTGTACTGGCTCTCGGGGTTCAGTGCACAAGTGCTCAAGGACAGTTGTACAGGAGAGGCCCAGGAGACCTCCTAGTTCTAGATCTGGGGTAATCCAGACACCCCAAAGGAGAGATGCCACTGCAGTCCCGTCACACACAAGGAGGTGAGCAGTGGGGGAGGTGGGGGAGGCAGGCCAAGCACTGTGAACAGCGTGAACAAAGGCACAGTGTGAAAGTGCATGGCCTTGTTGGAAGTAAACCAGTGTGATTACGTTTATAGAATTTAGAAAGTACTAAACGGTGGCAGATGAAGCAAAGATCAGATTTTTAGGGCCCTTTAATGAAACACTCAGGAGCCCAGGCTTCATCATGAAATGGGGACCCAGAGGCTTTTAAGAAGGAAAGTGAAACAAGTAGATCTGTGTATTAGAAAATCAACCCAGCTACCAATAAGAGGCTGGTGAGAGGGAGAAAAGTCCAGAAGCAGGAGGATGAGAGGATTGTGGCCAGGTGAGAAAGAAAGGCCTGGTCCGGGCAATGCAAAGAGAGAAGGTCAATTTTTCAAGGCTCAGTGACCACACGCTACCCTCATCTGTGACTCTGGGTTCAGTGTAATTATTAATAGCACCCTTCGTTCACAAAGGTGTCCAGTGCAGCCAGAAAAACCGCCACATTATTCCACACCCACTTGGGTACGCTTGTACAGTAACAGGCAGAAGCAGGATTTGAGGATGAATACCAGATAAAAATAAGGGTGTGTGTGTCTTTTAGGGAAATTTACGTAATAAAAACCATATTACAGAAATATGATGACATATTAATAATTATGACTATCCTGGCCCCTCTTAACCTGGATATTGTGAAACGAAGCTTTTTGCCCTGAAAATTTCACTTTTTCTACTATTCTACAGCATTATTAGTTCTTGATTAATCTTGCAATCAGAAATTTTTTTTTTCTAGGAAAAAACATGCCTTGTCTCTGCTGCACAAAAAATATTCTTCACTGAAGTAATGCCATACCTTGAGAAAAAAAGAAAAAGAAAAAAACTAGATAAGCAGGAGGAGGAAGGGTTTAGGAGAGGGCAGAACTGAATTAAATAACCGAGGAACAGCAAGGTCCAGAGAAGGGACATGTAAAGCAGGTGGGTGTGTACACGACTTATGTAAGACAGCGGAAGGCAGTCTGCTCGCAGCCACCCACAGAGGCCGTGGTATCCCCACGCTGCTTCTCTCATGTTAGTTCCTCCTCTCCTACTGCTAAGGAAATTAATCCTGTCCTCCAGCCTATGTGAACTCTACAGAACAAGTATGCTAGGTACGTATGTGTGCATGTCCAGAAGTGTGGGTTTTAAACCACAGACGGACCAAGAGGTCCAATTCAAAAGCTGCAGTATTGGTGGAATAAAAGTAGCATTCTTTAAACACACCCTCCACCTGTGCCATGCTCAGTGGGTGGGGAACAAGCGCTCCCTTCCCTCCAGCCACCCACAGGCGGGGGCCTCAACACTGTCTGGATTCAGCGGCTGTATTGTGCCCAGCAAGCCACGTTTTGCTGGAACGCTGCAACCTCTCCCTTCATCAGGGGTAAACACAGATATGGCTATACTCTCAAAGATAAAGGACCACAAGGGTGATGGACTTCAAGCGCCCCCTTTAATTAAATTAATGCAAAAAGATTAGAAGTCCTGAGTGCTGTCTTCTCTGTTCTCTACGGGAGTGATTCTAATAATAAACACATCTTACTAACGACTCCTAGTCACATTATTCTCAATAACATCTCAATTTCAATATTTTATAGAAACCACATTTCTGAGTTTGAAAGAATATATTCTTAGTGCAAGTTCATAATAACAGTCATTTTTAAATGGCACACACCCAGCAGTTCTGTGGGCATTACTTCCCATCGTCCAAGGAGTCCCGAGCAGGGGCTTGAGCAGAAGACACCCTGGCCACCTGATGTGACCACAGTGCTGGCATTACTCTGTGGAAGGCTGCTCTGGAAAAGTCCCACGGGGAGGCCACCCAGACCAGTGACTTCCCCTCTACCCTCAGCTGCCCTTCTTACCACTCCCACGCACCTATCTGAAGGGCAACTGTGTTCTCCAGGGCCGCCTTCTCCTCCCTCCTGAGGGATGGTCCACTGACTGGCTCAGGGTGTGCACCTGACCAATGTGGACCAGAGAAGTGCCCCTGCCTCGAGAGGTGAGGTACAGAGTGGCACCTCTGTGAGGCACAGGGCCTCCCTGCTGTTGCTGGTGACTGCCTCCTCCACCCCATGTTGCAGGAGACGAACCGCTGGTTTACCTGGTACAGAGAGAGCAGAGCAGAGGCTGGATGGCTGTCCCGGTCCCTTGTGTGCATGTCCCCAAAGCCCGGCCCACACCCCTTCAGAAGATCGCCCATGCCCAGGAAGCTCCAGAGGGGTTCTGGTAGCTGCCCACCCACCTTTGCAGGTCCTGCAAGCGAGATGGGTGATGCAGGGGGTGGGGGAGCCCCAGATGCAAACGAGGAGTGGGGGGAGCCGCAGGAAGTCAGGGTCTACAACAAGGAAGCTTCCTGTTCCCAGCAGAAGGGAAGCAGGGGCTGGAGGGACAAGCAAAATCCCTATGCTGGCGTCGGAACCCTGTTACCACCACCAATGCCGAGCTGCCCTTGGGCAGGGCTGTGTAGGAGGGCCTGTGGCCGCTTCCTCCTTGTCAGCAAGGGCCAGTCTGTTCCGGGACTTCAGAGTGTGGTTCTGGCCTCCCACCTGGGACAGGGCGCACCAAAGGGAACCAGGCTGCCTCCCCGCCTCTCTGCACAGCGGCACCCAGGCGTGCAGTGCACACGTGGGCGGCGGGTAACTTCCCCGCGGTGCAGCTGTGATGGAATCATTGATATTCACTTCTAGTAGCCAAAGCCAGCATGTTTGACTTTTTGTTTTGGTTTCCATCCCTTCCTGCGAGTATAGTCTCCATGAGGCATGACTGGCAGACTATCAAGAGTCCAGTCCCACTGACCCACGCCGAGAGGAAACAGCAGCGACCACTCATTGTCCCCCACGTGCCAGGTGGCACCAGGTCAGTTCCTTCAGCCACACTCCAGAGAGTCCCCATGCCAAATGTGCTCTGGCGTCTGGACCACTGTCATCCGGCCACGCTCCCCTCTGGACCTCTGGGGCTACATTTCCCAGGCCTTTGCCAGCTGGCCTCTGGGTTTGGTTCTGCCAAAGGGAGGCCGTGGTACAACATGAGAGCAGGAGGGGGGCACTGAGGTGGTGCAGTCAGTCAAGCAACGGACTCTTGACTTCGGCTCAGGTCACGATCTCAGGGCCCTGGGACTGGGCTCCGGGCTCAGCAGGATGTCTGCTCTTGAGAGATTCTCCCTCTCTCTGCACCCCTACCCTCATGCATCTTCTCTCCCTCTCTCTCTCCCTATAATAAATAAAAATCTTAAAGAAAGAAAAACAATTTAAAAATAAAAGGAAGAAGAAAGGGTGAAGACTTGCCCATGCCCAAGCCCCATGAGGCAGAAGGAGAGGTTCTAGAACAGCATCAGCAATGCATTCCTGCCTTAGCTCCCAGGGAAGGACCTGGAGTTCAGGCTTCCTGCTGGCACGGGGGGTGCCCCCACCCGGTACAGAGAGACCACCTGCTCCCAGGCTCTGGGGGACTCCCATGTCCTTGTTTTGCTCCTGCATCTCTAGAGCCAGCAGCAACTTGCTCAGTTTCTGATCCCTGGAAAACATGTCTTCCCCCCTTCAGCTCCTTCAGCACTTCACACACTTTTGTAACCACCCTTGTGCATCTAAAATAGCTCGGAGGTTTCTATGTGCTAACAAAGAGGCCCCACAGAGGACAGAAGGAACCCCACAGCCAGAGCAAGGCAGAGGCCATCTGAAAAATTATGGCTGGCAGTAGTGACTTTCAGTTGAGTCAAAACAGAAAGAAACCAGAGGGCGGTGTCACTCCTCACCTGTCACCTGGGGTCTGACTGCGAAAGGTCCCTGCAGCCTGGGCAGAGCTGACATCACTCTGCGGGTACAGCTGAGCTCAAACCAGCTGGGCCGGCTGGAGGAGGAACACAGCTAGCCCGCGTCAGCTGCTCCAGCAACCAAACCTAGAAGAAAATCCACAAGCTCCTTTTTCTGCTCGTGCTCAAAATGTCATGCAGGTCCCCTGCTGGGCTGGGGCACAACACAAGATGGGTGCCATGCAGCAGGCCCACCACATGCGGGGAGCGAAGCATAGGAAACAATCCTGACCACAGCTCAGCAACCCTCTGCCAGCCAACCAGACGTCCCACCTGCCATATGCCTGGTAAGAGAGGGCCCCAAAATCCTCCCCCAACTTCCTTGGGCTGCTTCCAGGTGATACTGAAATTTCCAGACACTTGTGGTACACTTTGACAAGTAAGGGACAAAAGGCAGGTAACTGATTTTGCTACAGAAAATCCAGGAGGTATGAAGATCATAGCTGGAACAAAAGCGGGGCGGGGGGGATCTTCCACTCTGCCCCCAGGACACAAAAGGGAAGTAGGAGCAGCTGGTGACAGCAGAGCAGACCTCCAGGATTCACTGAGTGGGGGGTGGGGAGGATCTGAGGGCCACCAATGGCCTTTCCACACCCACATGTCCCCAGAAGTGGGCCACAGGAAGGGATATACATGGGCTATGCCAAAACAGTCCGAACCAAAAATACAATGGGTGCGTTTCCTTCAAATTACTCCCTAGGTGGAAATTATTCACTCCCTAAGCAACTGAAGGTCAACACTTGGGCCTTCGGCTAGATTCGGGGGCTTTTTTATAACCACAAAACCAAAAGGGAACTTTGATAACCAGCTATTTCAACCCTCTCATTTACAGATGAGGAAATTATGAGCATGATCAGTACATTAAAAAAAAAAAAAATCCACATTAAAAGAATCCAAGCGAACCAACAGAGCTCCTAAAACTTACACAGAGGGAGGCGTGCCACTCTTGGTTAAGTGAACCAGGCAGTGCGGTCAAGCTCTAAATTTCAAAAGGGTATAATTAGCTGGATTATTCTTCAAGTAAAGGTAGCTTGAGATGGCGCCTTTATTTACAGCAGAAACTACTGAGATCTAACCATGAACTCATAAATAATGTTTACAACCCAAAGGAGACAAGAAAGAACTTATATATAAAGACTCAATAGTGACAACTGAGAAAAACAAGCAAGTTGGAGGAAAAACAAGTTCAAACACACCCATCTGAAGTTAAACTGAAACATTACGTTCTGGTTAAAAATAATCCCAAGAAATGACACGTACCTGGAATTCACTTTACAGTCCTCTAGTGGGGAGCACAGCACAGGAGAGGAAAGTGAGTGGAGCAGAGCTGAAATGAGAGGGGACCCAGAGTGGCTGAAGCTGAGTGGCACACCACATGTTCTCTGTGCTGCAGAATTTCCCACCATCAGTTTAACATCCATGTAAAACTAGCAGATTCCCATTAAACATGCACCCTTATATAACGCCCAGTGCAAATTACTCAGCGTGGGTCAAGCAACAGCAATGCCACTCCTAATGCATGTCACTTATTATTACTTCTTACAAAATAAAGTTAAGCCAAAATCAGATCACAAGGTATTCAGATGATAGGACATTACTTAATTTCCAAGTATGTCAACCTGGTAATGGTTTTTGAAAGCATTTTTTCAATTATGCACCATGTATGGCTTAAGCCAGATTTCATTAGATAAACATAGAAAGGCTGCTTTACAGATAATCTATATTAATCGGTATCTCACAGATGCCTTCCACAAGCTGCTCAATAAATGTGAGTTCAAACTGGGCCTGTCTGTGGACCCAGATTTTCGTGAGGCCAGGCCCTGCAGACAAGCAGCGGTGGACACCTGCCCTAAGAGACTACTGAATGGGCTCCAGGACCCAGACTCACTACTCCAGGGACCCTGCACACAGCGGCACAGAAAAGACCACCGTACCCCGTGCAGGCTGATCACCAAATTCTTACAACAATTGTTCAATACTTCAATTTTATTTTTGCTCCAACAGAAACTAGTAAGCATCGGTCAGACCACCATCATGACGGGCAGAGTAAGAACCTGCTTCAAGGGGGCAGGGTTCCCAAGACTTGAAGAGAACTCAGGCACCTGGAGCGTCCTTCCCTTCGCACCCCTTGTGCCAGATTTCTAGATGTGCATTTCACTTGGTGTCTCCAGTACTTTCCTTATGATCCCATTGGAGACTTCATTTTTTTTAAAGCAAAATAAACCAGTTACACAAACGATTACTGAACTACTCAGGGGAGTACAGAGGAGCAAAGCAACAGGCCACACCAGTCACTCTCCCAGGAGCCACGGGATGCAGGTTCCTGGGAGCAGGGGTAGGGGCCCGCCCCTTCCCCGGCAGGATCACCACCGCCTAAAATGTCACCCAACCAGGAGGAGGCCCTCAAATACGTGTGGAGTGGATGACTGACGCTTGAAATCTTTCAAGGAAAAGACACCCACACACTGGAAGCTACAGCGTTTAAGTAAGGAATGGCAATGTGCCCAAGGGATGGCACTCTGTGGTCTAAGTGACTGTGTGCCACCCCAAATCCTTACGTGAAATCCTAACCCTCAAGCACATGGTACCCGGGGGGGGGGGGCTTGCGGAGGGGATCAGGTCATGAGGGGGAGCCCCATGAGTGGAATTAGTCTCCTTATAAAGAGACTCTGCAGAGCATCTTTGCCCCTTTCCACCGTGAGGCTCTGAGAAGTCTGCAGCCCAGAAGGGGGCCCTCGCATGACCCCCCAATGGCACCCTGGCCATGGACTGGCAGCCTCAGGTACCAGAGCAACAAAGTTCTGCTGTTTAGAAGCCACCCAGGCGCAGGTATTATGGGATGGCAGCCTGAACAAACTCCCAGACTTTACGGCCATGGTACTGGGGATGATTCTAGGAGAGACTTTTAAGTATGAAGTGGCACAGATCATAGACACCACGGGAGTCTTTCTGCTGAACTTGAAGTCACCCGTTCAGCAGGTTACACACACACTGTACATGGTCACAGACAGCACAAGAAGCAAGGGGATGTTCCAGGGAAGAAGTGGCACGAGAAAGACGGAATGGAACCAGCACGTTCACTGGGAGGGGATAAAGGTCTACCTGGAGCCGGGGCTGGAAGCTGAAGGGCAAGACAGCTCAGGCTGCCAGAAGACACAAGAAGCTGCTGTATTCAGTGGCAGGGAAATGACATAAAAGTCCTTGGCTTTATCTGGGAGGACAGCAGAGGCAACGAGTTAGGATTGGGACACCAGGTACAGGGAAAGACGCCGGCTCCAACAAGACACTCAGGCACACCCACTGGTTGAACGGAATGGGGAGAGGCGGCCACTTGCAGAAAGAAGCACTCAGGAAACAACTCTCCAGCAGGAGCTTGGAAAGCCTCAAGCTCCCTGAAATCGGAGGCAACACAGCTACGCTGCTTTCCTTTCATGTCCTCTACAATGAAGACCCAATGCCAAACAACAGTGACACTTAAGACCTGGCTCAGTGCAGCTGTGTCAAAACTGGAGTCTGACCCCAAGCTAGGGTAGTGGAGGGTGGGCGATGGAGAAGGGGGGGAGGAGAGGAGCTGAACAGAGAGCCAGTCACTTCTGGAGACTCTTAGACTGAACCAGCTGCCTAAGAGGGGGCTCAAGGGCCCCCAGGATGACGCCCACAGCCACAGGGAAGAAAGAAAGGCTCATTTCCCTTTTTCTGGGCCTTCCCCTCACTAAACCCAGGCAGACGCGAGGGATGTTGAGTGCTGCTCATTCTGAGGGGTTGGAAGGTTCTCCTCTGGGGACTACAGAAGCGAGCTGAGTGTTTGAGCTGAGCCTTGAGAAAGTGAAAATCAACAGTCTAAATTCTGGTTCTCAAACTCAGGGCCAGAAAGGTCAAGAGTTCCCAGGAGGCTCAGAGAGGCGGCTGGGAAGATCCCGATAAGAGACTGCTAATAAACCAGCACTCTCAATTCTCTGCCAGCCTTGAGACCGTCCGCCGCAGGCAGTGAAAGACTCCCTGCCCTCCAAGCCACGGGCGGCCTGGCAGACAGGGGGCAGCTTACATGCTCTAGCTGCCAAAGCCTTCAAGCTGAAAAGCTCTGGTACCCTTCTCAGATGCCTCATCTTTGCAGGACGGCAGGCAGGGAATGGAAAATTCAGCCCTCCAACTACCCTGGGAGGCAGAAAGTCAGCCTGGGAAAGCTTCCGGAAACAGCTGTAGGGAAAAATATAGATCTGAGTGACAGGCAGGCCTGACAGAAAAGGAGGCTTTGATGCCGGAAGGGTTCTTAATTCAGATAAAAGAAAACAATAGTGGAAAGCAGTGTTCGACCAAGGTACGTGCTTTCTAAAAACATTATGAAGCTTCTGTTTCTGAGTCTTCCCCCAAAGTCATCTGTTGAAACCCTACCTCCCAGGGTGGTGGTATTCAGAGGTGCTCTAGGTCTACCAAATATCATGGGGGAGGGGCCCCAGGTTGGGCTGAATGCCCTCCTCAGAGGAGGAACAGAACAGAGCCCTTTCTCAACCCAGCTCTCAAGGACCCTGCAAGAAGGTAGCTGTCTCCAACCCAGAAAGCAGACACCAGACACTGATCAGCCAGGGCCTTAATCTTGAACTCGCAGCCTGCAGAACCGTGAGAAACAAACCTGTTGTTGAAACCACTCAGTTGATGGTATTTAGTTAGAACCACTCAAACTAAGACAGCCCCTATTTAAGAAACACGGGCTTTTAAAAAAATTATCCTCTAGTCATAAGAACATAGTTTTCACTTAAGCCATATGATGAGAAAGAATGGGAAACCACCCTAGAAAGATCTGTTCAAAACATAACTTAGATTCATGTTTCCTACCGTAAAGTCAGAATGAAAAAATATGAAAGAGGGCAGAAATGCCCTCAGGACTATCAGGACTATCAACAATGAAAACTGAAATTACCAGCAATCTAAAAAATAATTTAATGTAAGATAGCTTACTTCCCCAAAAAGACTTTCTAGAATACCCAAAATGTTTAAAGAGGCCTTGACCTGTTAAAATGAAGATATTGAATGAAAATTAATAAAAATACCTCAGCCTACTATTAAGGTCCATATCCTAGGCAAGATAGCTTTCTAGGACTTACCACACGAATCAATCTGAGACATGACCTCATCATTTTACAGACAAGAGCCTATGTTTCTGGAGCACACCTATAACCCCTTAGAAATGACATCCTGTAGCCTTCTGTTACTTAAATAAACAAGTAAATAAATAAATAAATAAATAAGTTTTTTCCCCATGTGAGCATTTGTGGTCACCCACGCCTCACACGGAATGCTGCAGCACTCCGTTATAGAAAAGCACAGAATCCTATCCCTGACACCTCTCCTGACATAGGCCTCAGAAAGATAAAAGCCAGATGGAAACACCACCCTTAAAAAGATCCTTAACATCAGAGAAAGCTACTGACTCCACTTCTAACTTCCAACCGCACTAAGAGAAATTTTATTCAAGCCCTTAAAGTTTACAGAATTTTGAGAAAGCCATGACCAAAATAGTACATTTTTCAAAAATATTCTGATCCATAGAAGTTCCTTTAGCAACCACGCCCCACTTACTGAGCAACTGGAGGTTCTCTGCCACCATCCCCTTATTCCTGCAATAACCTTTTCTTTACTTGTTAGTGCTTTACATGATGTAATGAAACAAATGAAACAATACTTAGATAATGCCAGAGGTCAGGCCCTGTTCTCAGTGTTTTTGCATATTTTAATCCTCCTAATGGTCCATTGTCCAGTGATAGCAACTGAGGCATCACGAGGGGAGGTAACCTGCCCAAGTCCCCAGTCCTAGTGATGGACCAAGATCTGCCCCTACCGCTCTGGCTCCCAAGCCCTGGATTTAAAATTGCAAGAGCGAGCTGAATAGTAGACATTAAGAACACAGACACATCAGGCAAGCAAGGGAGACCAAAGACTACAAGAGGAATAAAAATCTTAGTTTCTCTCTGGTCTTCCTCCTGAACCAGTTTTATCAGTAAGGTCCGGAAGCTCCTGTGCCCTGCCCTGGAAGGGCCTGGACAGCCTGGCTCCTCGGGGAGGGAGCTGCATGGACCAGCAGGCCTTCTCAGCCAGATCTGCCTAATTTTCCCTGTGATTCCACATGCCAGTGGGTGGGGTGGTGGTTTCACCCATACATCCCACTTTTTGGGAAACCTGCACCTTACAACCCTATTCACTACAGAGTAATGATTCTTCTGTAAGATATTCTAAGGAGAGTCACCAGTTTTGTGCTCCATTTCATCGGTTTGTATCTCTAAACTTCCCTAGAAATGTTACTGTATCTTTCCTGCATTTGCTTCCTGAGAACCAAGAACCGGGGGAGTTAGCAGCACAGTCAGGATTAGGCAAGAGAGGGTAGAGAAGAATGTAAAATAAGAATGCATCAGCTGTTTCGGAGAGGAGGAGTGTTCTTAAATAGGGCACAGCCAGCTGGGGAGGAAGAAGGGGGGGAAGGCATTCTAGGGCTGTCCTGGTGTGGTATAATAAAAAATATAGTTGGTCTTGCTCCGCGGTTCCCAGCACAGAGCTCCCAAAACCCCTGGAATTCCCGGAGTGATGGGGACATCTTATTCAGACCAACCCCTTAAGACCATGCCCAAGTTTATGCTAATTAAGTGACTCAGGTTTAGAGCCCCCCCCCACGCGGGGGGAGGGGCTATCTTCAGACCAACCAGGGGATTAAGAGGGTAGGAACCTTCAGCCCCAGCTCCCAGCCCCTAAGGGAGGGGGGCTAGACACGGAGTTATAAAAACTCTAGAATATTCAGGGAGCTCCAGAATTGGGGAACACACTGACGAGCTGGGAGGGTGGCCAGTCTGGAGAAGGTATTCGGGCTCTGTACCTGCCCTTGGCCAAACCCCTCCCTGTATACCTCTGCCATCCGACTGTTCCTCTACCCTTTATAATAAACCACTGATGTGAGACTCTGTGAGTCTTTGCAGCAAATTATCAAACCTACTGAGGGGATCATGGGAACACCCAATTTTCAGCCAATCAGTCAGAAGTACGGGGGGGGGGGGCAGATCTTAAGCCTAGCATCTGAAGCCAGAGGGAGCCTTACAGGGTCTGTGCTAACTCCGCGGAGTTGGTTTAAGAATTGAACGAATTAAAGGGTGCCCAGCTGGTATCAGGGAAGCAGAGAGCTGTGCGGTTCAGTTGCCCCTAGCCACACATGGCTGCTGAGCACTCAAGATGCAGTCAAGTCCATCTGCGTCCTGCTATAAGGGGTGAAACACACTGGATTCCACAGTCTAAGGCACAAAGGAAAAAAATTAAAAATCAAATATCTCATTAGTGATTTTTTTGAAAGATTTTTACTTATTTATTTGAGAAAAAGCGAACGAGAGAGGCAGAGAGTGAGCAGGAGCAGAAGGAAGGGGCAGAGGGAGAGGAGGAAGCAGACTCCCTGCTGAGCAGCCCTCCCACCTGCTACCAAACCCCCTACCCCACCACATGGGCTCCATCCCAGGACCTGGGATCATGACCTGAGCTGAAGGCAGACACCTAACAAACTGAGCCACCACCCAGGTGCTCCAGCATGAGTGATTTTTTATATTAATTTCAAGTTGAAATGAAACTGAGCTAAATAAAATACATTACTAAAATTAATTTCATCTATGTCTTCCTACTTTTTAAATTGGATTAACTAGGAAATTTCAAGTTACACATTTAGCTCACATCGGTGGCTTGCGTGATAGTTCTACGGGATGGAGCTATTTTAAATGCTTTCGTTTCTGAACGTGTAAAGACTGAAAGCCACTTTTCATCTCCAATTTTCACATGCAAAGAAAGCAGCTACCTGAGGATGGGAGCAAAGGATGTGAGTCATGAAGGGGGAGAAGGAATTAATATTCATCGCGCGCTTCATTTGTGCTGGGAACCACCCAGTACCTGGGACAATTTCACCCTAAATCCCCTCGATGATGAGAACCCTCTTCCTATCACAGAAGGCGACACCAAACCTTGCCTGCACCAGTGAAGTCACACAGCAAGGACTCCGACAGCACCCCATTCCTTCCTGAACAGCAGGGCTGGCAGACTTTTTCTGGAAAGGACCAGATAAATATTTTAGGCTTTGCAAGCCATAGTCACTGCTGCAATGACTCAACTCTGCCCTTGTATCATGAAGGCAACCACAGACCACATGTACACAAAAGGGGCAAGCTGTGCTCTAATAAAACCATCTCACAACAACAGACAGGCAGCCCGATTGGGCCCGCAGGCCATTGTTGGCCACTGCCTGCCCTACACAGTTAAAAACAAGACAACAGGTCCAAAATGGAGCTGCTTACACTATGACCAGTGTCACCAAACTGAAACTTAACTGAAAGTTTCCACTCTCCCAGAAATGGGATCTTAAAAAAGTCAGTGAGGAATTGTCTAATAATCTGCCTGACAGATCTCCCTTCCTCCTGCTCCCACCCCAGCACCCCCTGAAGGAAAAAGACCTTGTCACGACGAACCAACCTGTTTTTCTGTCTAGTATTATTTCTTCCTTCCCATTCCCTCTCACCTACAAAAAGCCTTTCATTTTGTATAGCTTCTCAGAGCTGCTTTCTATCTGCTAAATGGGATGTTGCCCAATTCAGGAATCACTGAATAAAACAAACAAGATCTTCACCCCTGACTCAGGTGAGTTTTGTTTCTTAATAGTCTGGTGTCAGTGGCAGGATATAAGAGACCTCTGACATTGTCAGGGATGAGAAACACGGCCAACCCTTTGAGCTGTCTATCTTGCCTTTCTAAGGTTCATGGATAAGGTTCTCTCAGATATGAGCCCCGCTCAAGTTGAGTTCCCAATCTAACTGGTTCTCCAGTCCAGGGCTGAGCAGTCAGTCTACACGGACAGAAGGCCCTAACAGAGCGCCAGTCCTTGGTTAGCCCTCAGTTGTCCCCTGGTTGATCCATGGTTCCAGCCCAGAACTTAGCAGACCAGCCTCAGCTGACAGATGGATCCCCAAGAAAGCCAGATCCCTAGCCACCGGTTAGTTCCTAGTTCCCATCTGTTGGGGTCTGCTGGATTGGCCCACAGTTCCACGCTGGGAGCTGCTGGTGCTGTGCACCTAAGGCCTCTCCACCATGGTACTCTCTCTTTGGTTACTGCGGGTGGAAACAGCTCCATTTCCTCTATTGCTGTTGGTCCCTCTTACTATGCACATGAGAGGAAGGAATAATAGATCCATCGTTAATGGGCATCTCAGAATCCAAAGCTCCAGAGTCGGTGGGCACGGCGGACCAAGTGCTGAAAAACTGTTGGCAGGCTTGCCACTGATGACACTCATGTGAGGATAAGCTGGTCACAACTAGAGTTAGATGGACACTAGGTCACCTGCCAACCTCAAGAAAATGTCCATGCCCTGAGGTACAATGTAGAGCACCCAATCCCAACCCAGCACCACATCCCCCTTAGGTAATAATTTGCATCTGAGTGACCAAGGCTTGGGTGAGGAATGGGATCCTCTAGCTCCAAATCTTGAGTGTGCCCACTTCGAGTGAACTTGCTTGTTGGACATCAAAGGGCTGTGACGACATCCTATGAAGATAAGCTACAACGACAATGGCCATCATGGAGAATGATCCACCTAGACAACATCATTCACTTAAGAAATGCACTTGAAAGCATGGGTTCCCAGATAGAACAGAATGGGATACCTATTTTCATGGGCTTGCAGAAGCCTCCGAAAGGCTTCAAGATTCCAAAATGGCTTCGCTGAAAGATGCCTTGCAAAAGGCTAACAAAAAATTAAAGACACAAGAGGTACCTAAATCCAAAGCCTAAGATGTGACTCCAAGTGCTCTCCTCTATTCTCCCGTATTAGAATACTTAGCCCACCAACCCTCGGCCTGACCTGCCTTCACTCTGCAGGGACTGCACGACTGCGAACAAAAGTCTGCCCAAATAATGGCCTTACAGATGCCTCCGTTATCTGCCTTGCAGATCCTTAGTATGGGCCCCTCCTTGGGTTATCTGGGGGATTTTCTATAAACGCCTATCAGTTGTTCCCTTGAACAGCCAAGGGGACACTAAAACAGAAATTCAGTGGAAATCCTTGCCAAATTCTGGCAGATACTGGAGCAACACTCTCTACTTTATTTATTTATTTGATAGAGAGAGATCACAAGCAGGCAGACAGGCAGGCAGACAGAGAGGAGGAAGCAGACTCCCCACTGAGCAGAGAGCCCGATTCGATTCGGGGCTCCATCCCAGGACCCTGGGATCATGACCTGAGCCCAAGGCAGAGGCTTTAACCCACTGAGCCACCCAGGCGCCCTCCCATAACACTCTGTACTTTAAACCCTACTCTGGAGCCTCTAGATGGGACTGTTGAGAAAACTGGCAGAAGTCGGCGAAAGATGACCTGTGAGCCTTCTTGTACATCGCATTTTGTGTCCTGAGAATTGTCTGAGTCTTTTTCCTATTGCTATGGGGGGGGGGGGTAACAGTAGTATCCTTTGCACCCTCCCTGGGAATGCCTTGTGCATCCAAAGGTGGGGAGGGATAGTTCAGTACCTCCAGGAATGTTTACTGTTTTTTTCAAGCTGAAACCTGGACATATTTGAAAGGATCTTCTACGTTGCAATGTGGTCAGTTGGCCAAATTGGAAGCTGATATTCAGAACTTAATGGTAACTATTTTTAGGCCCCCTCTCCTCAGGTAAAGATACCCAGAGGGAAAGGAAAACATTCCCAAGACAAAGCTCTACATCCAGAACACAGGAATGTTTTGATTTCCATCTTAATATAAAGACACAAAATGAAGACAAGGTATTTGGATGGGAGGGTCAGCCCTTTCCAAATCATTTTAGGTCATAACTCAATTTTTTGAGGAATTAAAAACAGCTACCTTTGTCTTACAAAGTGAGTCCTTGCAAGAAGGGAAATGCAGTTCTGGAAGCAATTCAAAGCACTTAACCTTCTAACCAATCCCCAAATCTCACCCATTCATCTTTTAAAAGGCTCACAGGCAACATAAAATAGAAGATTTAGGAAACAAATTCAAGAGGAAGGAACTTGCATTCTCTCCCGGTGCTTTTGAGATGTAAATGTTCTACCTGGTCTCTCCAGGAAATGGGGTACTTCCTATGGGGGGTGGGGGGGTAGAGTTGGGGTGGGATATCTGGAAAGGAGGCAAATGAAAAATCTTGAAAGTCTTCTCCACAAATATTGGTAAAAAGTTTAAACCATCAGAATGGTTAACCTTAACTTATCCTATCTTCTAGAAACACAATTTGGATCCAACTGTTCTTTAAGAAACTAGTGAGTTTTGCATTATTGTACCCATTTTACAGTTAAAATTTTATTTTTTTAGTTTTTCAAAAAGATTTTATTTATTTATTTGACAGAGAAAGCAAGCACAAGCAGGGGGAGCTGCAGGCAGAGAGAGGGGGAGATGCAGACTCCCCACTGAGTGGGGAGCCCAATGCAGGACTTGATCCCAGGACCCTGAGATCATGACCTGAGCTGAAGGCAGAAGCTTCACCAACTAAGCCACCCAGTATGGTTATAATTTCAAAACAACAGCTCTAAGGTCTGTGTTTGTGTCTGTATGTATGTTTATGTATGTCTAATATGTATGCTGTAGATATTTTTCTACTTCTGGATGGTATTGCTAAAAAAAATTTTTTTAAAAGGTCTATTTAATTCGTTTAAAGGAAAATAAGTATTTAATTAAATATTTCTAGACTCTCAGAAATATAAAAACTAACTCAAATATTCTTCAGATTTGCCTGATCTAGGATAAGGATAGTCTTTGGTTTAAAAAAGAAAAAAAGCAAGTTTGTTGGTTTAGTTGTTTAATTAAAACAGGAATGTATTTAGAGCTACCAGCATTAAATATAATACTTTTATTCTGCCTGCATTTTCTACTCAAATAGATTAACTTCATCTCTGTTACAAAGTTTGTCAGCGAGAAAAATATCTTAGTATAAGAACTTTGTTTAATGTCTACAAAATTTTCATGAGTAATCTCAATGTATTAAAAATTAGTGATTTAGATAGATGTAAGTAGGATAAAAGTTTTAGGTGAACTTTTAGCCATGATTATGTTTTATGATGGGTCCACTTAAATAGTTTCTCCAAATGGTTTTGGTAACTTGAAACTCTGGAGTTTTGTTATGTTAAGTTAAATGATGTATAGTCATTGAAAATCTAGATCATTTTCAAATAAGATAAAATAATGAACATTAATTACTATTGATTGATTAATTATTGAACACCAGTTTATCTACTTTTGGTTTATTATAGAGAAACTTAAGTATGCAGGTATATTAGTAAACATGTTTCATGCAACACTGAGAAATTTACTAGGAGAAAGAATATACTTCTTCAAGATATGAAATGTATTTATGAGTTTGCTGATCCCCAGAATGCTAGTGTAAGAGACAGTCCACGATTGCTTGCTTCTTAGTTTTCACTAGGAAATAAGGATTCTGTGGGTTAAGAATTCTAGTCAACAGAAGTACCTGAAACTGCTTCAAAAAAACAAGGGTGAAGGAAAACAAGAGTATTAAGAGTAGACAAGGAGAGGAAAATGACTAGTTGTTCCAGAATGAGGAAAAACATACAGATGAGACGTGATCTGAATGGATATAAAAACACTTGCAGGTTTGGGGATCTCGAATCTCGCAGAGGGAATTTTACATGTGGTCAAGCAGGCTAAGATTGAAATGGATTTGCTTTTCTAATGAGTTTTAATAGCAAGACGACACTGGTACAAAATTAGAATTTGATTTTCTCCCTGGAAAAAAAGGGCAGTATTCTCTTGGACCTTTGGAATGCTTTAGATCAGAGACTATGAAAGTTTCCTTATCTTTTAAGCAATCTCCTAGGCAGCAAAGATTTTGTGTCTTAACCAAAGCAACTTCTGGTGCATCACACTCTCTTCATTAGCTCTTGGGTGATTTAAGAAAACCCAATCTTCTCAATACTAAAAGAGCTAACTTTTGTTCACAGCGTTGTAACCTTCTGTGTTTGCCTTTAACACCATTTTCTGTGTCATTTTGGTTAAAAAGATAATGGAGGATTATTTTATAATGATCTGTGACCCATTTAGTCAGACTTTTAAACCGCTTGACATTTTGACAACTTCCTAAAATCAAATTCTAAATGGGGGTTTTTTGCACCTTCAAGTAACTCTGAGATTTCCCAGAGGGTCCCTGGAAAATCTCAAAGGATTTGTCTCTCACCTGGGTAAAATATTAAACTAATTAGGTTTATTTGCTGTTAAGTTAGGTGGGATGCACTCTCCAATGAAAGATGCTAAAACTCCTTATCTTATACTTGTACGGACACAGGTTCGGGATATAAGTGTTCTAGAAAATGAATGAAATTCCTAGAAATCCGTTATGTCCCACTATAATGTTATCAGTCATAATTGCAATTATTATCTTAAAATGTTGTATATTGCACAAATGACCAAATATTTTTACCACTTACGTTATAAAAAATCCTAACAATGAGCATCCTTAAGTCTTTTGACATTTACAGACCACTACTGTCTTACTCTGATGCATTTGCAGAAGTGAGACTCCTGAAAGGGATGCTAGCAGGAACTCCTGATCACTGACACCAAATTACAAGGTGTTGAAACTCTGGTGCTATCTCACAGCTGAAGAAGGCTCCACACCTGACAGCTGGTCCCGTGCAAATGCTGGAGAGCTCAAGATCAAACTGGCTCAGAAGAGAAGCAGCCAACATCAAAGTAGACTGCTTCCACCCAAGAAAGCAGATCAAGAGTGTTTCTCTCCATTCCTCTTCCCTCTCTGACCAACCTTTCCCTAATTCTTAGAACCCAAAGGCCTTTATGATTCATTTGCCCGTACTCTGCTCTGCTCTGGCCTGAAAGATTGTTCATACGCTCGGGCCACTGCAAGCAGGGATAATCCAGTCTCCAAACTGCTGGTGGCCTGGCCATGATGCGGATGATCCTGTAGGTCTGTCCTTCCTTCACACACCTTCCCCCAATTGACGAAAGCCTCAGTTTCTCTAGAACTAAGCCCCCCTCTCTATCAAGTGAGGCTCCCTAACCCAGGATTTCTATTTCCCTGCCTCAGTTTAACAGCCCCAAAGCCAGAAAACCTTGTGTCCAAGTCTTGTACCAAGAAAGGGACACAAGGCAAGGGTAAGCAGAATAAAACTGCCTTGTGGCCCACAGACCCTTCAATTTTACTGGTCTCCAAGGCTGTCACCTTCCCAGACCTGAGCCTCAAACTCAAGCAGGAATTAGCCAGAGGTGGGGGTATCCATAACTCCAGGAGAGCTTCCTTTGATAGATCACTGCTTCCCTGGCCACAGGTGCAAGAGAGGCTATTACCAGAACCTCGCCTTTTAACTCCTGAAGGTGCTGCAGAATCCGCCGTTAACAGCCATACTGCCAACAAAACTTCCTGGCCTCTCTGGCCCAAGTTGGTCTTGGTTAACAGGATAGTCCTTGATTACTGTTTTAGTCTGTGCCGTCATCCATGCCGCTTGCTGCCCTGATGGACACTTCTGGGGAAGCCGAGCTCAGCTACACAAGATCACTAGACCAAGCTGGCTTTGGAGAGTGACCCCTTCAGTGGAATTTGATCTTGACTACAGTGAGTCTTGGGGACCATGGCTCTGAGGTACTCCAGGCACCGGGAATTATCCTGCTTAAAATAATGACGGGGACCCTGGGCACAGCTGACTTAAGCACCAACTCTTGTTTTCGGCTTGGGTCGTGATCTCAGGGTCCTAGGATCAAGGCCCGTGTCCGGCTCCATTCTTACTAGGAAGTCTGCTTGGTATCCTCTCTCTCCCTCTGTCCTTTCCCTTCACCCCCATGCATGCTCACACTCTTTGTTCTCTCTCTCTCTAGTAGGTAAATCATTTAAAATAATCCTCATAATCTTCCTGGTCCACTGTACTCTCTCACAAGCTTTAAGTGGGTGTTTGTATGCACAGCCACTAACCACCAAGCCAATGATCTCATTAAGAATGGAACATCAGAAAGGAATGAAGAGGGACGCCTGGGTGGCTCAGTGGGTTAAGCCTCTGCCTTCGCCTCAGGTCATGATCCCAGGGTCCTGGGATTGAGTCCCACATCAGGCTTTCTGCTCAGCAGGGAGCCTGCTTCTTCCTCTCTCTCTTTCAGCCTGCTTCTCTGCCTACTTGTGATCTCTGTCAAATAAATAAAATCTTTAAAAAAAAAAAAAAAGAAAGAAAGAAAAGAAATGTCAAAACCATTTAAAAAAAAAAGAAAGAAAGGAATGAAGAGAGTGACTGACTAAAAGAATGTGAACCCAAAGTCATGACTTGTGAACACCACACAGACAGTCAGCAAAAAAACTCCATCACCTGTGAATATCCACAGAGAACCTGCAAAGCTCACTTCATTCAAGTGGTGGCTGTGAGTAGTGCTAATGCCTTAAATTTTGATCACCTCTCTCAGGATAGAGTCTCACCAAAAGAGGGAAATTGTTAAAAATAATTTAAAAAAAAGAAACCAAAAACAAAAAGCAGGGCCCACGTCACCAAACTTCACAGTTTCCATGCTCCCAGAAATGGAATCTTAGGCCAGTCAATGAAGAATGGCCTCATTAGCACTAATTAGGTAATTTGCCTGATAGACCCCTGCCAACCCCTAAAGGAAAGTGACCTTGTCAGGACCGATCTGCTTTTCTGTCTACTATAACTTCATTGTACCTTTTCTCTTCTGCCTATACAAGTCTTGCTTTTTGTACAGTTCCTTGGAGCGCCTTTCTGTCTGCAGGATGAGATGCTTCCTGGTTCACAAGTCACTGAAGGAAGCCAGTTCGACCTTCAAAAAATTGACTCAGTTGCATTTTGTTTTTTAACACCACCAGGAAGAGAAGCAGCTGTTCCTAAATGATTCTAACTATCAAAGCACCAAAATCTAACATTGTAAAGGATCCCTTTCACAAAATACTAATTAGGTCACTGTCGTAACAAGCTGACCCGGGAAAGTCAAATTCTTTAAGTTACCTTACTGTTTGGCCTCTAGGATTTTCTTTGATACCACAAGTAGGCCATTGAGGTGTATCAAGTTAACAGCACATTAGATTTGATTCAATGTATATGATGTATGCGGCAAAAATAAAATCAAAAACTATCACTCAAGGGAATACAGAGTGGAGGACATAAGAGGAAACACAGGGAGGGCCTAGGCGACCAGGTCAAAGTCAGTCCTGTTTCTGAGAAAAAGGGTTAAACACCATGATCCTGGCACATACGTGTGTGTGTGTGTGTGTGTGTGTGTGTACCTGACCTGGCTAACTTCACACATGCAGCTGTTTCCCACCTGGGCAAATATGCCCAGATGTGGGAGGAGTCATACTTGACCATGTCAGGGCTCTCTTTGAGACCAACCTCAGCCCTACTCTGACTCCCAGTTTTGACCAACTCTTTACAGGCGGCAGCAAAATGGAAGAAAGCAGCTCAGGTCAGTTATTCTGCAAATTTGAAAACTTTTAAAAATAGTATCTCATAAATCAGTACTCACTACAGGACACAGTTCTGTGGGACGCCTGGGTGAGACTCAGTGGGTTAAGCGTCTGACCCTTGATCTCAGCTCAGGTCTTGATCTCAGGGTGGTGAGTTCAGGCCCCCACCTTGGGCTCCACAATGGGTGTGGAGCCTACTCTAAAAAAAAAATAAATCAATCGTGGGGAAAATCCCTGCATGCCTATCAGGGGGAAGGAAGGCCAAGGAAAGCAAAGGTTTGGGGATTAAACTGAGGTTGGCCAGGCTGCTCACCTAGAGACCCCCTGCTCCCTGCTTTCTCCCGCAGAGATCACCCTGAACGGTGCCTGGTGGACAAAGACAAAGGGGAAAACATCCCTAGAAAAAAAGAACATCTAAATGAAATAAGAAAGGGAGAAAGAAATACATCAAGTTTGTCCTACTGTGTGAACAAATTCTAGTCCATTTGTTTTTAAAAGCAGTAATGCTGTTTGGGGATCACTCGGAGATGAGGTCCTCTAGACAACACGAACTCAAAATGCCTTTACGAAGGGGCCACTGACACTCTTTCCAAAGTCGTGTAGTTTTGGTGACACTGAAGCTTCCACACCACTGGTGCAAGCCTTCAGAAGGGCATCGTGGCAACAAAGCTCAAGAACCAGGAGCACGCCCCACTACTGAACCCTGCAGCCCCTCTCTGAGGAATGGATTCCCTGGAAACAATTTGGTAGAAGAAACCAAGTGACCAAGTCTGTAGGCTCTCTCTCTAATGGCTCTGTCACCTCGTTGGGACACCACTCAACAAGGAAACGGTACAAAGATTACTAACAAAGGGGGGAAATGTTCACATTAAGATGAACATAAAATTATACAGAGGTTTACAAATACAAGGACAAGTTACAAACACTTAAGTTTCTTTCTTGGGTTAAGAATGCAGGAGGCATCTTTGTCCTCAAATACCATCTTTAAGAGTTAGTATGTTGTCTTTAGCATGAAAGGAAACTCCACCAAAAAATAAAAAGCAGAAACAAAAAAAAAAAAAAGAAGAAGAAGAATTAGAAGAAGAAAAATTAAAAGAAAAAACAACAGTGCCAGAAAGGAGATGTCTGAGGAAAGCTAAGTCTCCATGGCATGTGAGTGCTCAGCTCACCTCCTTCCAGACCTGGCAGAGTGCAAACCCCACCTGGGAAAAGCCCAGGAAGAGACGAGCTTCAGTGGGCTTCCCGCCAGGCTTTCCCAACCAGATGGGTGGGGCCTCAGGGTCCAGAGGCAGCTCGATTACTGCCCTTCCAAGTATGCGGGACACAGGTGTCCTCGGGGATGCAGGACCGGGCAGGGGAGGAGGGGTGCTCAAGTCCCAGCGCCAAGATGATCAGGAATGCGAATGAACGCCTGCCCGCAGGGCCCTCCACCTGCATGCTGCAGGCACACAGCCGGGGACTTAAAGGTCTCCGTGCACGTGTGCAAACAGAACATGCCTCCACGAAAACAGAGCGGCTGTCAGGACTGACACTCGGATAAGTCACGTAGCTTTTCTAAAGGGCCTGCCACAACTGTTATGCAGGCAGAAGGGCAGCTTGGAAGGCGACGGTGACGATCAAACAGGACACTGTATGAAATATAAAGCGTTCAGTAAACAGTAGCAACTGTCACATTAATACTTCAGGAATGTTCCTCCACACGCTCCATCACTTTATGGGAATTCCCAGCAGCTAGTGTTTATAATCCTACGTACAGAGAAGCAGAGGGCAAGTGAGGAATGCACCAGTTCTTCCTCCAAACTATTTTTTATAGCACATTTCTGCAAAACATGGTCAGAATTTTGCCACACCACCACTGCGAATCAAAAAGTCCAGCTCTTGGGGCGCCTGGGTGGCTCAGTGGGTTAAAGCCTCTGCCTTCAGCTCAGGTCATGGTCTCAGGGTCCTGGGATCGAGCCCCACATCGGGCTCTCTGCTCAGCAGGGAGCCTGCTTCTCATGCTCTCTCTCTGCCTTCCTCTTTGCCTACCTGTGATCTCTCTCTCTCTCTCTGTCAAATAAATCTCTGTCAAATAAATAAATAAAAATAAAATCTTAAAAAAAAAAAAAAGTCCAGCTCTTTTATACAACAGATTTTTTTAGTCATCAACATTTTCCTGATGCTGGTTAAACCCCCAGGTACCAAATCCATGACGACCCATCGCTCTATTAAATGATCAAAATTCCAAGAACAATATTTATATTCATTTTCTTTTAGCTAGTGAACTGAATATATATTTTCCTACCTTGACAATTTAAATGATTAAATTCACAAAAAAAATGATTTAGGCTTTTTATCTAATTTAAGTAAAATTCTTTTTAGTTTTTTGTTTTGGTTTGGTTTTTTACAGAAACGATTTCCCCTCCTCCTCCCACTTGGGAGATGTTCTGCCATCACTGAGGACTGGGAAGAGTTCTGCCAGGCAACAAATTAAATCACTTTTCTGCAAGGCCTGTGCAGACCATCTCCAGCCCAAGGGCTAGAGCCCAGAAGCTGTCTGTCCCCTCAGACATAAGAGCAATGGGTCCCTGAGAGGTGTTGCCCTCCTGTGCATGCCCGCCCACCCTCAAGTCAGGCTGGTGAGGCTGCAGGACTCCTCCTCACGAGGCTTCCAAATGGTTTTCATTTTATGCAGTTGGATTAAAGCACAGTTATTAAAATATTATTTAAAAAACACATTTGAGATATCGTAATATATGTGCTCCTTTATTAACTCACTGAACAAAGGGCGTCCCGGCAGATCTAATAACCACCATAATTTCAAAGGAACGATAAGAGTAGCTCAAGTTTCAACATATCAGCAACCACCATGATGCAGTTATGAGAATCCCAGTCATTTCTGGGAGGACTGTGAATGTCAAGGATTGTGTGATCTGCATTCACAATGGGGGGAAATACTTAATTTCAGTTAACAACTAGTGAAAATAAAAATGTAAGTTTTTCCCACCTGGTGTGCTTGGACCACCCCCACCACCACCCAAGTCCATCGACTCACAAACAGTCCCCCTGGGTTCAGGATTTCCACTCTGGGGAGTCACTTGGAATTTCACATGATGCCATGAACCTGGGCCATCGAATTCAGCAAATCCCTGGAGTCCAGACTTGGGGCAAGGGACTGCAGGAGGGACATTTCGAAGCAGAGGGCTCTTTTGTTGATGTGAATAACAGCAAGGCCTACTGATGTGGGGGCACAGCTCAGGGCTGGGGACCCAGCCCCCAGTCTGATGCTCTACTAGGTGCGACCCACTTCCTAGAGTAAGGCCTCTGCCAGCTTGAGAGCTGGAAGAAAGCTTCAGCGATCACTCCGTTCAGCACCACTCTATGGAAACTATGCTCTCAAAAAGCTCATGTATTTTAAAGAAAACCCAAGACCAGCCAACTGAGTAGAAATAGTGCCCTTAAATGTTTTCCAACAAAACTTGAGTCTTTGGTTTTCATTTCGAGTGATTCTTCTACACAAAACCTCCCCAAAATTGGATTAAAACAAAAATTTAGAAAAAAAGACCAGATTTCTTAAAAATCTTTCTTTTTAAGAAATTTCTTAAAAATAAGAAATCTGCAGGTCAAAAGTGTAAATTATACACTGAACACAGAGGCGTGGATTTCAAAGGAAATCATGTTCAAAGAGGCCACTGCAAATGCTCGTGTCCCATAATGTTAATAAACAAATGCACTAATACAAACTGTATTTGTGTGAATGAGTACAGTTGAATCTCTCTGCTCCATGTTGCTCTGGGAAGTGGAAGAGTATGCAAGCCTTCCATCCCCAACCCTCAAATCCGACCACTGCTGTATGGGGAGAGGAGGTATAAAAAGGAAAGCAAATGGGCTCCTGACCTTGACTCTGACCCTTTCTGCACCAAAAAGAAAAGTCAACCACTCTTCTCGCTCTGGAGAAAGATTCTCTAGAACCTCTGGTCAGTGGCTAGAGTAAAAAGGGCCCTCCCAAGGCCCTCTCTGACCCCAAGCCAGCTTCTGAGCCAAATCCCACCTGGGCTTGGACCTCTGCTCATATACACACCTGGAGCTCTATTGTAGTACCTGGGCAGGTGGGCAGGGCCACAGCAGCAGACTCTGGTCCTGTGTCTACAACATGGGCTGAGCCCACTGCAGGACCTTCCTCCACACTAAATAAACTCCTCCTCCAACAGAAGAAGCCAGCTGGGGCCACCACCTTCCCCTGCAATCAGGGATCACCGCAGAGACACACAACCATTGCACAGCCAAAGGCACTGGGCACCCAAGGAGACCATGGACATCTGTCGGCCATTATTATTTGCCCAAATTTGGATAGCGTCCACAGGCCACCCCCACCTTCAAATAGTCCCTCGCGCGCTCTCATGGGCACACACACGACAACAGCATTTTTGGACAGGCCTGAGCATTTGAGGCCTGCTCTCCTGCGGCCCAGACCTGCCCTACCCACAGGGTCCGTGGTTATAACTGCTTTCCTTGCCCACTGTGGAGCTCCGAGGGCATCACGCGGAGGCAAGAATGACCCTGTGCTTACACAGGGAAGCACTTACGCTATCCGGAAGGGTTTAAAACCGTGGGGGTGATCAGACCAGAGGCCCTTCACACAAAAGCCACAGGACTAGATGCTACTGGCAGGAGAGAGGGTTCAAATGATAATATAGAGCACCAGAACCACCTGGGCCACTGGTTCGACAGGAAGAATCCCAAACCAGTGCTTCCCAAAAGACTCAGGCAGTAGGGCCAAAGCTGGCCCCAGGAATCTGTGTGCCTAATACATACCCCAGGACCACATTCTAGAAGCAAGGCGGCTCCAGTCTTCCCTCCTCTGGAACAGCACCAAGGGCAGTGCTACACTGTGACCACTGAAAACCCTCCTCCCTCAGAGAGAATACATAAATCTCCCATGCAGAATTTCAAATCACTCCCAGACATAACATGCCCCTCCTCAAGGATGCAGAATATAACTCCCTGTGTTAAGTGACTTCCTCCCCAAACTTGCTATATGGACGAGGAAAAACCAGTTAACTTTACAGTGGGGAAGCCTGCAAACACTCAGCCAGGTGATCAAGGTCAAGAGCAACAGTGACGAGTCACATTGACAGTATGTATACCACTGAGACAAGGCACAGAAAATGGCATTTGACCTCATGCTCTCCCTCCCCAAAACCTGTAACTCCAGTCTAATCATAAGAAAAACATCAGACCAATCCCAGCTGAGGAACGTTCCAAAGGACACCTGACTGGTATTTCTCAAAAGCATACAGGTCATCAAATCAAGGAGAGCCTGAGAAACTGTCACAGCCAAGAGGAACCTCAAGAGACATGACGACTAGTGTCATGTGGAATTCTGGGTGGGATCCAGAAAAAAGACATTAGGTAAGAGTCAAGAAAATCCAAATCAAGTACAGACTTTAATTAGCAATAAGGTAATACCATCTTTGGAATTTTTTTGTAAATCTAAAACTATTCTAAAATTAGGGCCACCTGGCTGGCTCAGTTGGAAGAGCATGTGTTTCTTAATATTGAGGCTGTGAGTTCGAGCCCCATGTTGCATATAAGGCTTACTTAAATTTTTTAAAACTTTAAAAAAATTATTAAAACTATTCCAAAGTTAAAGGTTTATTTAAAAATATATATGTACTATACATAAATACATATATGCAAAGCATAACATGAACGACTTTCAAGAATTACAAACTGTACTTTGGACAAGTGGGTAAAAACTAGAACGAACAAAAGGAGATAAATGTACCGAATTAGCTTAACACAATAAAATAAGGTTATTACATGGCTGGAACTCAGTACAATTTTTATGCCGTTCTTCAAATAGCATGCTATATGTACTTGAATATGTAAGGTAAGAGACTACATGAGTTTGTAAACAACAACAAAAAACTGCCTCCCTTGAATGAGATCCAGAACAAACTAATTGAACATACATTAAATTCTCTCCTACTCAGGCCTCCAAGAGCCAGGAATCGATGTATTCCAACCAATCTTTAAAAGTGCATCACAATACTCATATCTCAAGTTACGTTCTCATTATTCTCAAATTAAGTTAATTTGAGCACTAAGCATTAATTACAGTGTATCACAAATTAATTACAGAATATCACAAAAACTACTTTACACTAATCCACATCATCAAAAGAGAAATGTAAGCTGGTTCTGTATGAAATGGAAGACAAATCACTAATTATGATTTTAATTATTGGGCATGCCACCATTAAGCTATTTCTAGACACTAACCAGAGTGAGAACAGAAACACGAAATTGGCCCACCTTTAGAAATTAGTTTCATATCAACACGCTGTCAAATGGCACAATGATTTGGGTACCAGATAAAGCAGAAGTCAACAATCTGAAACTCTGCATTTAAAATATACAAAAAGAACATCTATAATGAAGTAAGAAAGAACTTAAGTTTCAAAGGAGACACACTTCAAACCAGACTATCAGTAGGATACAAAATAAGACTGGGAAATGCCTGGACAGGAGTGGTTTATAATACTCATTACTAACCCAAGTGAAGTAATAATCTGACTAAATAAATCTTTTCTGGATTAAAATGTAATGGCACAATGCATTTATGCCATTACCAATTAAAAAAAATGAGTCAGGAAGTATTAGTGTAATACCCCATGCCAGCCTTTCCTTAAAAGCACCAAAAAGTAGCCTTACCAGTTTTTTGTTTAGTTTTGTTTGTTCTTTAAAGATTTTACTTACTTATTTGACAGAGAGACACAGTGAAAGAGGAAACACAAGTAGGGGGAGTGGGAGAGGGAGAAGTAGGGAGCTCCCCACTGAGCAGGGAGCTCAATGCGGGGCTCGATTCCAGGATCCTTGGATCATGACCTGAGCTGTAGGCAGAGGCTTAATGACAGAGCCACCCAGGCGCCTGGCCTTACCGGTTTTTAAGATCTAAAGTCTCGGGCAAATAAACAACATATAAGTAGAGTTCACATTCTCTGAAAATTAGGGACTAGCTGACCCCCCCAAATCAAGTGTTCATCCTAAGCAAAGGGGCAGCCCGAGCCTCCGCCAGGCCCTGCAAGAACAGTGCCCTTCCTGGGAAGCGGGAACAGCGTACCAGCCCAGTGGCAGCGGTGACAGAGGTTGACAACTGGCAAGTGGGACCATGGCAAGGTCTCTGGGGCCGCGTGCAGAGCGAAGAAGTTCTTGCAAATCTCAAAGAAAACACTATCCTTCCCTGGAACTGCAGGGAGGTCTACCTGGCCTTGGGGACTCCCCCGCATGCCTCCTTGTACCCACTACAAGATCCCACACAGAGGGAACAGTCACTTCATAGGCGAGTGAGCTGGGCTGCGAGCTAAGTGGGAACCAGTGAGCCCAGCTTGCATCAGCTTCTAAGATCCCAGATGGCCAGTTTTTGGGTCCCAAGCCCCCGGCACAGTGCCTCTCCCATAGCTGGCACTCCAAAGCACGAGCTGCGCGACCATGCAGCTGGGCAAAATGGGGAAGGCGGTCCAGTCTGTGGGTCAGATGAGCATGAATAACGCAGCCTTTTCTACGCTTGCGCATATGCCTTTGCCATCCTCAAACCCCATTCACCAAAAAGGAAGAGCAACAAAACTGACCATGGAACTCAGCTGGGCCCCCTTCCTGGGGAGAAACGTCTCTGAAAAGGCACGGTGCGGTTCAAATTTTTCAACAGGGAACAGTGGGCCCATACAAGATTCTCAAAAACAGGAGTCCTATGGCCTTGTTTCACAGAAGACAAAACAGAGGTTGGGAGGTTACGGTTTGCTGCACGACCTGAGCCAAATAAGCAGTAGGCGGAGAGGAGTCTACACCTCCACTCCTCAGAGGAAGCTGTGTTTTTGCAGTTCAAATCTTGACCAGCTGTTAATGAAGTTCAGGACCACACTGTGTTATTCCAGCTCCTATTATAATTAAAAGTCAAGAAGTCACTACCGGAAGGCCAACCTTTTATTTTCAGGGAGGAGACGTGCACACAAAGCCTGAAGGACAGCTGGGATCCGCAGCTCTGGATTCCAGCAGCTCACACACACCCCAGACCCAATGCACTGCTGAGAGTGTGGGCCTTACCAGGCTCCTCTGGGCCACTCACAACAAGACCCCTGGTGGCCAGCCACTGTCCCGTGACCTGCGCTCTCCTCATTTACACAAGAGCTTATGACAACATTTGCCTCCCTCCACCCAGGCTAGAAGAATCCAATGATACCCAGCCTGGGCAAAGAACAATGAGATATGTTACACTGTTTTAGACCTCATACCTAGAATGCTTGAGTCTGTCCAAAGAGTTACTATCAACTTTTCAGAGGCCCTTCTCAGTCCACGGAGGATGGGAGCATTTTGGAAAAGAAAAGACTGATCGTGCTCTCAACGATCTTCACCAACAGAAATTCAAAAACTCACAAAGTGCTGATTTTTTGTTTATCCCCATAACTGCACAGGAAGAAAGAAGATAAGAAGCAACAAAGTAAAAGTAGAAAGGAAGAGCAGTACAACAGGAAGTGATTTATACAAAATAGATCTAGATAAAGCCAAGGAAATTTCTAATTGAGAGCCCTCTTAATTCCTGGGCTTATCGGACTTGGTCAAGTGGGAGTTTAAGTCTTTAAAAAAAAAAAAAAAAAAAAAGTGTGGACATCAACGTCATATTCCGGGCTGGCTAATAGGCAGCTCTGCCACTAACCCAGACAGAGACTAACAGCCAAATTATAATTTTCTCTTTCCGTTTCCCTGGATAAGGTCTAATTTGTGGTATTTTTACTCGCTCTCCCCTGAAGTGTTTATTTTTTCAGAGCTATACAAAGGCAGGAGTGAAACACTTGAAAGCTAACAGATGTGACCCACTCAAAGATTATCAGGTTGAACCTAGAATCTTACGAAGTTTAGTAATAACAAAAACCTTTTTCCTATGGACAGTCACCAGTTGAAAGGATTCTCAGCTACGTAAAAAGATTTTGAATGGACCAACCTCTGAAAACTGATTACTTAGTAAGAGCAATTGCGGGGGCCACCTGGGTGGCTCAGTTAGTTAAGCAGCCGACTCTTAGTTTCGGCTCATGTCATGATCTCAGGATCCTGAGATCAAGCCCACCCTTGGGCTCTGTGCTCAGCAGGGAGTCTGCTTGAGATTCTCTCCCTCTGCCCCTTCCCTTCCCACCACCACCACCCCTCCACTTGCTCACTTGCTTTCTCTCTCTTCCTCAAATAAATAAATGCAATTGAGAAGGGACCCCATTACTTCCTTGTAAGTGGACATTCTAAGGGGAGCATGTTTTTATCACAGTTCAGCCAGATTTCAAGATGTTTCCCACAAATCAACATTATATACTTATATGGTCCAAATATGTAGAAGCAGAAAATTTGAAAAAGCCATATTTTACCACAAATGGTGTTACAGATAAACTGTGGTTTAGTCCCTTATAGTCAAGTAGGTTTCTCCTTTATATAACTGTTAAGATGTATAAATAGTGTCTAACTCTCTAAATAGATAATTTTCATGATTATAAAAATGGGTGAAAAAAAAATGATCGCCATATGGGCAACTGTGTAAAAAATACAAGTGCCATTAATTTAAGGGTTAAAGTAGAGAAGCATTCACTGACATCAAGGTTGCTTAAATACCAAAATTCTGGCCGGGTTCATTTTCAGTGATGGGAGCTGTCCTGTTGGTTGTAGGACGATTGGCCTCTGGCCACTTAAGACACTAGGAGCACTGCCCAGTCAAGATAACTCAAAATGTCTCCAGACACTGCAAAATGTCTACACAGGCACAATCACCCCCAGTTGAGAACCACTCATCTATATATGGGACTGGAGGTTCAAATCTCAATGAAGTTTTTTAAAATACTAACAATTTAAAAAAAAGGGATTTCTGTATTTGTAAAAGGGAAAGGCTTTCATTTCTTAATCCATACCTAATAGCCAGTAAGATCCAAAAATGGATGGGAATTTACACATACTAATGTGCATGGCGTTGAAGACTTACCTTCTTCCTCCAACATGTAACCCCCACCAGCCTGACACACAGAGGAAAAGAGGATCTGCCTCTCTCTTTTGGCAGGTGGAATCTGCTTTCCTGACCAGAGCTGAGCGCAGGGCACAGCCAAGTTTAAGCAGTGATGCAGTCAACACTGGAGGCTTCCTCTGTGACACATCAAGTGAGCTCCAAAGTGGAAATTACGACAGCCCAGTGTGTGTGATCCCCACTCCCCTTTCTCTTTTTTAGAGGATAATGGCAAAGTGTGTTTACAGTCACCACTGGGTCTTATCTTCTGAACCATATAAAACAGACCAACTAAGAAAAGTAGGGGAAGGCACTAAAGCAGGACAGATGGCTTAATAAAGGGGTAGCAGGGACAGCTTCGAACTACAAGCTAGGGATGGCCCAGGAAGGCTATACCAGAAGCACATAAAGGAAAAAACCATCCAAGAGCAGGTACTGGAGACAGATGGAAAACAGACTTGAAGATAAATGGTCGGGATGGTGGTGTACATTAAGTAAGTCATGTGCAAAGGTGAAACATGGAGTGGAGAACCAGGAAAATGGAAAGAAAAATCTGTTTTTCCGTCTTGCCTGATTCTGTTCTTCAATAGGTTTTTTTTTTAAGTGGTTTGATGAAAATTCACTATTCGCCTGTATCAAATTTCCTGAAACTGTCTCTAAAATAACTCCCTGAATCCCTTGTTATTTCTTGATCTCTTAAAAATTCTCAAGCAGTTTGCAGTTTTTATGTTAACATCCCCAAGCTGGCTTCTGTCACTCAGAGCAGTAAAAGGGCTGTTTATCACTGATCCAGACCTCTCCCAACCACCCCCCTAATACCAACAGACTTGCAAATAGGAAAACAAGCTTTTAAAGTCACTGTCCTTAAAATGGACGTACGAGAACGGAAAAGAGCAACTGCTCTTTCTTCTCTTCTGCAGCCCGACTCCTGAGTGACATAATTAAACTATTTGTTGACTTGCAGACATCCTTAAATATTCAGCCAAAATTCTTGAGATATTAAACTGAGGCACATTCTCCAAGGAAAATCAATGTCGACATTGATGGGCTTTGTCTGGTAAGACAGTGGCTGTCTTACTTTCTAGGCATCTCAGTGTGACCTCAGCTTCTTGGAACAGTTATTAGCTGGCCACCCCCACCACTGCTGGGAGAATTATTATGCTTGTTTAAGTAAAGCAATCTTTGCCGCTACTCCTCCTGGAACATGATACATACAGAGCTGGCCACAGAAGAAACAACTTGACTGCAAATCCAAGCCTGTGAATTCAGAGGAGCTGCTCAAGGTGTAGTCCTTCTGAAACCACTGTGTTCCCAAGTCTTGGTACAGACACACAGGCGCCTCCCCAACAGAGACACCAGACTCTTCGTTCCACGTGAGGGCTACCCGCTCTGGGAAAAGGTTAGCCAACGCTCTGACAGCCTCTAAGGGTCTCCCCAAAATGGAAGGTTAGATTAAGGACGGTCTGGCTTGGAATGGCGACCAATGTCAACACCCCCATCAGAAGCCTGTAACAGAAACCTTCCGAAAATCCAGACTGACACTTGACCTGGCCTCTCTAGTGATCTGAGAAGGAGATTTTCAAAACCATTTTGGGATTCTTCAAGACACAGACATCATCAAAGCACCAAAGCAAAGCGTTTGGTGTGTTGGGCTCCAGGCTCCAGGCCCCTCCCTCCCTCCCTTCTCTTCACTACACAGAAACTCATTAAGACACAGCCGCAACTGACAATGGCCTCCCAAAAGGCATCCCAAGGAAACAGGAGCTACGTGTGGAAGAGCAAGAGAATCCCCAGTCCTCTCTCTGCAGTCCCCACGGTGAATGACATTGGGTGGGGACCCACCAAATAGACACATACGGAGGGGCTTCGTGCGCAGATCTGCCCAACAGTGCTAGAGGCAGGCTTGTGGGTCACTCTTAAATTACTGTTAATTTACTGTAGTAATGCTGTTACTACTCAACATGGAAACCTCCTCACTCAGTGGTGCCCTACTGCAAATCCCTCAGTGCCACTTCTCAGTGTGTGGTGCCCATTCCAACACAGGTCACCTGAAAACTCAGCAGAAGAGGGCATCCTCACTCCAGACCTTTGCATCAGACCCTCTGTGGTGGGTCCAACCATCCGAGTTTTAAGGCAAGCCCTCCAGCGATGCTGATGTCCATCTCAGAACTGGCAAGTTTGCCCATCGGAGGAGCACTGACCTCAGGGATACAGCAAGGACGGGCCGAGAGGAGAAGCAAGGCCAAGGGTGCTCAGTCATGCTCCCTGTGACCCCGCAGAGCTAGCCTTCCATGGCCAGGTGAGCGGCTCTAACTCTTTGTTCCGTCCTTCCCAAGCTCAGACTTTCCTCCACTGCTTGGCTGATCAAAGAAGTTCCAGAATGAACCAATATCCAAGCTCCACTCTTTATCAATGGTTTTCCATCAAAGTTTCTCAAATATTATACCTAATAAAAGTCTATAGTACTGTTTACATATTTTCAGATACATCTCAATGAAAAGATGGGTGGCCTAGCTTCGGGATTGAGAGCAGAGACCCTGAAATCAGGTGGTCTGAGTCGGAGTTCCAGACCTGCCGCTTTCTAGCTGTGGACACTCAGGCAAGGTAACCTGCTCTTTCCCTGTACCCCGATCTAGAAGGACAAAAAACACTTAATTTTTGAGAGGATTCACTGAGTTATTACTTTGTATGAAGTACTTAGAACAGTAATTACAATGTGTGATTGTGTGTATGTGTTCACAGATAAACTAATCACTAAAGAAAATACAATTTTCGCTTTAGTACTTATAAATCACGTACTTCACATCCATCAGAATTAGGTTGAATCCTAATACCCAAAAGTTACTTTACATTGGTAATTTAGCCTCTAGAATCCAAAACACATTTTAAAATCTTTGTAAAATGTACCAAGTATTTTAATTACATGTAATCGAATCTGACTTTAGCCTCTAAAATTGAGTGCATGAGATCTTACATTATTCCCTGTAACTACATGGACTACACCTTTCCCACTCGGGAGTAATAATAATTGCCGTTACTATTATTCGAAATTGTTTCCACTCTGTCTTTTTAGCTTTCTCAACTTTGGAATGAACAGAATAAATGAAATGGAATCATCAGAATTAGACCCACCTGCACTCTGCAATATGGCGGCCACCAGCCTCACCGGGCTCTTGGCCACTCCAGGGCAAGAAGGAACATGATGGGCCATTAGTGCAGAACACGGCCAATTGCAAAGACCGCACACAAAGAAACGATGTACATTATCTCACTAATAAGACTTTCTATCAATTACACGTAGAAATAAAAATATTTTAGAGCTCTTGGGTAAAAAAATAAATATTACAAAAACTAGTTTTATTTGTTGGGCTTCAAATTTTCAATGTGGCTACATTGAAAATTATGTCCATGGCTCACAACTGTGGCCCACAGCAGATTTCAACAGAACAGCACTGTTCTTGACAATCACTTCAAAGGGCATCTGCGGGGAAACAGGTCACATGAAAGCAGACACACAAGACGTGCTGCACCCATTCTCTCCCCCCTCAGGGGCGTGCAAGGTTTGGAGGTGCAGGCTTGCAGCTATGCGGTGATGCCACTAGTGTAAGGGTAACACTGAATCAAGCCCAGTGGACACAAGTCTTTGAAACGAAGGTGATTATAAACTTTGGTCTTGTTACCGCCGCTAGCAAAGTGCCATTCAGTGTCTAGACACAGATGACTATAGTGGCTCAGGGTACAGGGCAGAGGCGGGGGTTGGGGGGGGGTAAATTTAGAAGCTGGGGGAAACACAAAGAGAGCCCAGGTGTGCAGACCCATGCATGCTACACAGAGGACTTGGGACAGTGGTCTGATGTGGACCAGAGCCAGTCTAGAATCACAGTGCGGTGAGCCGGACAGATCGGCAAGAGTGATCAAAAGGGACTCTGACAGTCCATGCACAAGAGGAAATCAAAAGTACAGCAGGACTCAGAGGCAGGAGAGCTTCCGGTGGGAAGATCACTAAGTCTGGGGATGGGGGAGGTGGGTATTCAGGGATGACTGAGTGAGTCACTGATGGAGCTCTTAACTGAGAAGGCCTGCAAGTCAAGAGACAGTGGACATGCAGACATCTGCTTGTGAAACTGAGAGTTTTAGGTGGGCACGATCAGTAAGAAGCTGGATAATTCACGTGAATGACAGACTAAGTGAATAAACGATGAACATACCGATCCGGAGCGGGAGAGCTGTCTGCCACACAGACCTCCCTCTGCCTTCTGCCATCATCCTGCACAACCCAAACTGACCTGAGCCAGAAGCGGGCATACAGCGCTCAGGCTGTACCTGAGCAAACTCGGGCCTGCACCAGCACCGAAGGGACCCCTGCTGACAACCGGAGGCTGCAGGGTCACAGCAACAGAGGCCCAGAGGGGATGGCCTTGCCCTCCCACTTTGCTCTCTTCACCCAGGGCCAAGAAGCGCTTTCACGGTCATACAAACCCAGTGCTTTCCCTAGATCTGATATTTTATCACAATCCTGATCCAAAAAAAACCTACCTCCACTGAGGGGAAGCATCCATAACTGCATTAGGTCAGCACTGCTCTCTCCCCTTAATCATCCCACCTAAAATCTGACCAGCATCTGGAAGCCCGGTGCCAAGGATCCTTCCCTATGCTGAGGCTGTGTGGCTAGGAATGAGCTGCCATCCCCTCCTTACCTCTGCTCTGTAACCACCCCTGGCAGGTGTCGTCAAATACCCAGATTCCAGATCTGGGTGAAGGAAGCAAGAGGACTTCCCAAGATGATCAGTCTTGTTTCCCAACACAGAGTTACACACTGGTATGAACTGACTTGACCCAGCCCCCTCCCAGTATGTTGAAGCTCTAAGCCCCAGTGTGATTGCATTTGGAGACAGAGCCTTTGAGGAAGTAATTAAGATTTAGTGAAGCCGTATGGGTGGGGCCCTAATCCCACAAGACTGGTGACTTTGTAAGAGGAAAAGCCACCAGAGACTCTCTCCAGGCAGAAAAGAGAGGACACACAGGACAAAGCAAGAATGTGCCCTTCTACAAGCCAGGACGAGAGGCTCACCAAGAACTGAAACAGCCGGCCTTTGATCTTGGCCTTCCCAGCTTCCAGAGGATGAGAAACAAATTTCTGTTTTGCACCCGGCCTATGCGGTTCTGTTTCTGTATCCAGAGCACACGGTGAGCAAGAACAAGCACACTTCCACTTGCAGGCACTGTCTAGGGTGATGCTGGCTCCCAGCACCGAAGCGAAGATAAAAGTTTCACTCGAACTGCTCACTGACACGGTCTCCCCGAAACAGCTCACCTTCAGAGAGTCAATGCACACGGAGATCCTGGTCGCACCTGCGACGTGACAAAGGCATCCACGCAAGGTCTGTGCACTCCGCTTCCCAGCGGGACGAGCTAGCACATCATAACCTTACAAAAACAGCTCCCCAGCACCCTTCTGGGGTCCCCCACCTGCCATCTGCTTAGCCACAGGGCTAAGGGCACAGGGCTCCGATGGGAAGCACTTACCACCCTCGAGTTCAAGCTCTGTCCTCCCTGCTGTTGTCCCTGAGCTCTAGACTCCTCACGGAGAAAGAAGGACCAGATCCCATTTTACCATGTTATTTCAAATATGAAACAGGATGGCATGTGTGGAACGCCATTTGTAAACCCTTAATTAGCATGTCAGTATTAACACCGATTACTTTTATCTGCCTACGGCACTTCGGATCTTCATGAGCCACTGACCAGCACAACTACCAAGAGGAAACTGCAATATTTAAGTTTGGAATGTGCTGGAAGCTTCTTCTCTTAAAAACATGAAAAATACAAAGGGGAGGAAGAAGTAAGGTGGAACTAACAAACTCAGTGACCCAGCCAGGCAACAAAGGCTTTGCCCCGAGCTGCCAGTTCAGGCTGGCACGCACAATCCACTGAAAAGCATATGCACGGAGCCAAACCTACAGGTGGTTATGCAACCGGGTTTGTTTCTTGTTTTGCTTTTTGTTTTGTTGGGTTTGTTTTGTTTTGGTTTTTGGTTTAAGTTTAGCTGCAGGACTATAAATGACTCTTCTGACCAAGATCTAAGCAAATAGAGAGGCCACCAGACCAAATGCACCCATTGTCTGGACATCCTGGGGACAAAACCTTCCACAATGTCATAGGTTCTGAGCAGATGTATAAAGATCCTGGAGATCTTTCATTACTCACATCTCCGTGGGAACCTAGAGCCCCAATAACTCAACATGCTCAGAACTCGGTATTCACGTGTTTAGTTAGTATTCATTGGGAACCATGCGTATAAGGTATGAACACAAGAAATCATAGGACAAACTGTGACGTGTGTATGTGTGGGGGGGGAGTGAATATAACTTGCTAATGTTTATTATACCTTCAGAAATACATACTTTGAGATCTGTTCAAAGTAAAATGCAGGAAAAGAAAAAACAGTCTAATTTTTAAAACTGTGTTACTAAAACGGCCTAAAGAACTAGGAAACTATTTTTACTTTAGCTGCATACTTTTGATAACCAGTTAAAGGCTGTCTTGACCTCTTTCTAAGTTGTCTGAACTCAAGCATTTAACAACACACATGATAGCGCTTTTTAACTTAGGCCCTTTGAAAACATGCCATGAAAGGTTTCCATCACTCATCTGAAGAAAGAGAAACCATTTGGAAGTACCATTTGCTATCCCTCTGGATGGGAAAACTAATTCCCTAAGCCTCTGGGTGAGTCGTGGGGAGTTTCCAGTTCATTTGTGAAAAAAAGTTTAGCTTACTAGTTTTCCCAAACATTGCCCACTGCCCTCCCCTGCAGGTCCAGCAAGCAATTTTCAGCTCCTCAGCTAGCCGGCCTCATTCTGAATGATGGAGAACCTCGTCCACAAGCCCTCTCTGCCCCCAGCACACACTGCGAGTTAGTCTGGGCCATTGGAAGCATGTGCATCCCAGAGAGCAACACAGCCTCATTTAGCCAGGGCAAATTAAGCTAATGCAAGTTATCAAGTAAAGGACTCCAGGTTATTCCAGGCAATCAGGAAGTCTTTAGGGTATTTCAAAAGGTTATCAAGTTTGTGCACATGCAAGGAAGATTTCCGGTGTATTTAATATGGATGATAATGCCTTTCTCAAATACTGTGTACATAAGATCTGCTGCCGGTTGGAAAACCTCAATAATCCCCCAATGCAAATGACAGGGTAGGGTCACAGATTTCAGGGAAGGAGAGAAGTTAAGCATATAGCATGTAATAAAGCAAAACTCGAAGCCTGGAAACTGAGCACAGTTCTTAGAAATGCACCTTAAACAGGCCACCCATTTAAAAAGGGCCCATTTCAAGACGCCTGGCTGGCTGAGTCGGCGGAGTAGGGGACTTCTGATCTTGGAGTTCTGAGTTCCAGCCCCACATTGGGTAAAGAATTACTTACAAATAGAATCTTTTAAAAATAAATAAATACATAAATACATAAATAAATAGGGGCCAGTTTCTCTACAAGTGGGCAGAGGCGGGTGATGGAGTGGTCAGTTCCACCGGTATTGATTTGCCACCCAGTTTGATCCTAAGTTCGGTGATCAACACTGTCATGTGTTTCCGTAGCAGCTGAGAAGCTCCGAGCCCAGATGAGGCCTAGCGGAGAGGAAGGAGAGTCAAGCATCTTCTCCACAAGCTCCCCACCGCTTGAAGTTCTCAATGTCAGCCTCCAAGTAGTTGCAGCCAGAAGACCACAAACATCCGGCCTTTCTCTCCCATCAAAAGTACACCTCACCAATCTCAACAGGAGAAATAATTAAGGTAGGATTTTCCCTGGTCACTGGGAAATAGCTGGTCACTGCTTCACCAGCCTGGTTAACACCCATTTCTTGGGAAATCCCTGTTCCAAACACCTGCATCAACAGCCCCAGCTCCCAGTTAAGCCCATTTTCTCTCCATGCATTCACTACCACCATTCCCCTTCTAGGTCTATAAACACTGCACATGCTGGAATCCTGTTAATTTACCCATCTATCTAGGAGCACCTACCTGGTAAGGGCATTAAGAGGTGTTCAGAAGCAAAGTTTAGATCTGTTTTGATTAAGTTACAGTAGCCCTGGTTAATTTCATTTTCACTCATTTGAAGATTTGAAAAGCAGGGCTGCTAACAATATCAAACGCAATGGTATGAAACACACCCGAATTACTCTCATTCCTACCCAAATCCCTTCCCAGAAGGCAGAAGCCAGGGCTGGGCCTGAACCAGGAAGGGCCTCTCCTACCTGCAGGTCCTGGGCTAAGTCAATGCCCACTGGCCTCTAGGGTACAGTTTCTGTTTGGGTCAATGGAAGGAGGAGGCCTGCAAGATTCGTAGGTTCCTGGGGCCCAGCGCTGGGGCCTGCTCATCCCATTATGCAGACACAAACTTGGCAGATATAGCCTTAAACCTGTTGGCAAAATAAACAAAACCAAATAAAGGGGAAACCGCCAACCGGAACTGTCTGAAGTGAGAGGCCCACCATACACGTTCCTGCTTTGTCCCTGAAGCTGTTACAATTGCTAGTTAAAGTCAGGTGCCTGCGGTTCATCAGTCAATGACAACCCCTCCGCCCGGCATCCTGCGCAGACCTTCCTCAGCGATCGTTATTGTCTACAAATTAAAGCGTTTTTGCAAATTAGATACCTCTACACAATGCCACGCTAACTGCGCTCACAAGGGAGTTACCTTCAGTGCCTTAAAAATCACACACCGAATTCTTCCAGAACCACTCGGTGCTTAAATCACCCTGAATAAACCGAGAGGGCAGAGCGATGTGAGAAACTTTTATTTCAGGTGTCTGTGAGAGAGTCATGTAAATCTGGGACAGGACGCAGAGCCTGGAACCCATCACAAAGCGCCCCTCGCCCAGGCGAGGACCTCCTTTATGCGATGTGACAGCAAGCTTTGTGCGGGATCGTAAATAGTTGCCATAAACACAGTAAGTTCTCCGGGCCACGCTCGGCCTCCCGCGTCCCCGCGCCGTGGCCGGGAGAAGCGGAGCTATTCTTTCCGGAGACTCTCGCCACGGCGACCCCGGCCACCGAACGGTCCCACGCCGGCCCCCGCTTCGGTGCCCGCCGCTGCCGGCCCACAGGCCGGACGCACCCCCCGCCTCCCCGCCCCACGCGCCGGGGGGTCTCTGGTCCCGGGAACGCGCCGCCCAGGCCCTCCTGCATCCGCCCGCCGCCCTCGCCCCCGCCCCCCGCCCCCCCGCCGGCCCGGAGAAGGTGAAGGGGGGCGCCCGGAAGGCGGACGGGAAGGTGCGGAGCCAGGAGGTGCCCGGCAGTCGCGGCCGCGGGGGGCCAGGCCGCGGCGGGGCCCCAGGGCACCGGCGGAGCGCCGAGGGCACCGGCCCCCCGGCCCCTCCCCCGGCGCGCGCCAACTCCGCCGCGCGGCCCAAGTTCGCGGCCCCCGCCCGGAGCCCGCCCGCAGCGCTTACCTTGCCGTGGGCCGCCCACCGAGGCCGGAGGGCAGCGGCGCGGGTCCCGGGGCGGCGGCCGCTCAGCGCCCGCCCAGGCGCCGCTCTTTGTCTGCGCCGCTCCCTCCTCCCGCCGCTCGGGGGACGCTGCCAGCCCGGGCGGACCCCGCCGGCCCGGCCGCCGCGAGCCTCCCGCCGCCGAGCCCTCCCCGCCGCCTGCCGCCCGCTCGGCCGCGCGGCTCCGGCCTGACGATCCCCGCGGCGGCGGCGGCGGCGGCGGCGGCGACCCTCCCCCGGCGCGCTGTGCCCGCCTCCTCCGCGCGCTTCCTCCTCCCCCTCCTCCCGCCGCTCCTCCCCGGCCGCGCCGCGACACCGCCCAGGGGCCGGCCCTGGCCCGCGCGCGCGGCGGGGACCCGACACCCACCTGGGGGCGCGCAGGCAGCGCCGCGGGCTCGGCCTGGGCCAGGAGACTAGGCGCTCCGGAGCGGCGGGCGCGGCGGGCGCGGCGGGCGCGCGGGGTCGGCGCCGACCGGGAGGAGAGGTTCCCGCTCCCCAAACTGCTGGCTCCGGGAGTGGGGCAGCGGTGGGGGTGAGCCAAACAGAGAGAAAATAAAGGCAGCAACTTCCAGCCTCGAGTAACTGCTGGGTGCCCTTTCCATCCTCTTTCTGTTTGATTTTCTTATCACGACGCTCTAGTTGTTTGGCGACCGGCCCCCTCCCGGAAGCATTCCCACGGCACTCTCAGCAAAGCAGGCCTGTGGTCCATCAGAAAAGTGACTTACATAAAAATGTCACTTCCTCTCTGTAATTGCTTCTGGGCATTTTTATTTATTTGCCTTGTATCTATTTACTTTCCCAAACAAACACTTTGGTACTCCATCATTCCCGTCGGAAGCACTTAAGAGGAAGAGAGGGAACTCAACCCTCCCCTCCCCCCCGCCCCCGTGCCCACTATCCCGCTCAAGCGTGCCCACCAGGCAGAACCATGGAAGGAGCTGCCACTGGTAGTGGGACTGGTCCAGTCACCTGGCCACACGTAGGGGGTTACTTGTAAACAAATAAGGAAGATTAAAACCCAAGAGGAAGGGAAAAGACAAGTTTTCCTAGAACAGGCACAGGCATCCAGATGTCTGTTCTCCTGTCTCCTTCCCATCTGGCTTTCCAAAAGGAAATCCTACTATTCAAATGATTCTGATTTCCTGACGGAATAGCCTGGATCCATGTTAATGAGATTCTTTCTTAGGCTCCTGGCTTCTCATTATTATTAAGGCAATAAGGATTTACCCAAGGTGACAAGGCTGTATCATCTGAATCATTCATCCCCTGCCTTGTTCCCAAAAGGAAGTACCCAAATAGGATAAGTAGACCAGTATAACTTTGAAGTCACAGTACAGTGTTTGACTTTCTGCTTGTTCGACCGTGGAACCTTGCACAGGTGTTTCTTAACCAATCTAAAATCTAACAAATGAAGAGATTATATTTACCTACTTCCTATGTCAGTCCCTGGCACCTTTCCTCTCTATAGGGAGCACTCAGTAGGTGACCAGTTGGAAGTAGGTACAGTACACTGAGCAGCGATGGGTCCAAGATCAAGGAATCTGGATAGCTGGTTTCTCTTTGACCTTGGGAGAGAGGTACCTTGGTCATTCTTTTGTCTTATTAATAAGGAAAGCAGAATCATGATAAATGGTCTGGCCCAATTTTAAATTAGTTTACCCAAAATACATATAATAACACTGACCCAGTTTTTAACTTGTCTGCTTTGTAAACCATCACTGAATCATCATTCTTGAACTTCTCTTCCTTTTTCCTTTATTTACAAAGGTAAAGTCCCTGAGGACATTCTCTATCTAAAATCCAGAGTCCCTTTCCTAATCTTTATCCTATGCAGTTTTCAGAAGGACATGGCATTTCTGCTATTACCTGAAATTCAGTCATCTTTTCACCTATATAACACGTCTACCTTTCTGACCTTTCCACATCTGTCCCTTACAGAGCATGTTGTCCTTCCAGCTTCTAACAGTAATAGTCCCAAAGCCGAATTTGGCCCTTTGTTTTTATTCTGATATGTCTTTTTTTTTTTTAAAGAGAGTTCTCTTTTTTTTTGTTTTTTTTTCTTTTCTTTTTTTTTTTTTTTTTTTTTTTTTTTTTTTTTTTTTTTTTTGATATGCTTCCAGTATGGATGGTCAGTGATTAACGCCCAGATCTGTAACCTTAGAGGGTTCCCCAACTTGTCTCTCTGGAGCTCATCAACTCTTCAATATCTCCAGGTTCAGAATGAAATGTATCTCCTTTCCAAAGTAGCTCCTCCGCTACAGTCTCAGGCTTGGCCAAGAATCCACCAGGCGTCTCAGCTCTGGGAGGAACTTCACTGCAATTCCATTTCCTCCTTACCTCTCCCAAGGTCTCCCCAAGGGCAGTGAGAAGAGGGCACTAGGTGATCTTGGGATTCCTCTCCCTTCTAAATCTTCATGATTCTGAGTCCTGGTGATCTTGAAACAGCTCTTTTTATTTTCTTTTCCTTTTCCAGTGGTACCTTCCAAATTTTTACATTATTACTGATAACACTTATGAAGCTTCTTTTAGTTCTTTATATATATATATGTATAAAGATGATATGTATATAATATATATGATATATATATAGATATATCATCTGTAACTCACACATGATAGTATTATCCTCATTATATACATGAAAAAATGGAAACTAGGTGAAGGAACTGGGGTCAGAACTGAACATACTGATTCTAAGATTCCTGTTTTTTCCAGGTACACCCATTACCTTCCAGCTAGCCTCCTGTCATTCACTTCCTCCCGTCTCCCAAATTTATGCTGGATATCAGTGTCGCTGAAGTCTTCCTAAAAATTGCATCTATCTTACCTCGCCCCTGCTCAAAAAAAGCTTTGCATTGCCCACCACAGTTTCTCAAAAGTTCTCTGACAGCTGAAGGCTTGAGAATCTGCTCCTGAGAAGGCTGAGGAACTGAGCCCTAAGAGGCCTATAATCATTTCCTCAGGGCTATCTTAATAAATTACCTGAAACTGTATGGCTTAAAACACAGTTTATTCTCTCAGACTTCTGCAGGCCAGAGTCTGAAATCAAGGTGTGAGCATGCTCTCTCAGAAGGCTATAGGGGAGACTCCTTCCCTGCCTCTTCCAGCTTCTGGTGGCTCCAGATATGCCCTGACTTGTGGAAACATCACTCCAATCTCTGCCTCTGTCTTCCCATGGCCTGACCCCCTGTGTGTTCTGGCCCCTTCTCTCTTGTCATTGGATTTAGTACCCCACCCCCACCCCCCCATTCCAGGATGATCCCATCTTGAGATCCTTACTTATCACAACTACAAACCCCTTTTTCCAAATAAGATCACATTCACAGTTTCCACATGAACATAGCTTTGGGGGCCACCATTCAACATGGGGGAGACATTTCTTTCCAGCTGTTGTTTTGTCTGAAAATGTATGTCTCTGCTTTCTACTATATAGAATGCCCAGTTTGTTTTACTTTTGAAATGTCTCCAATAATGAAATATTGAAAGTGAAAAAGTATAAATCTGGGGCACCTGGGTGGCTCAGTTGGTTAAGCATCTGACTCTTGATTTCGACTCAGGTGATGATCTCAAGGTTGGGAGATCAAGCCCTGCCATGTTAAGATTCTCTCTCTCCCTTCCTCTCTCACGCTATAATAAAAAGAAAAAGGATAAGCCCTTCCCCCCAAATCAATTCAGCGTTAAATCCTAAGACTTATCTTTCAAAGCCTTCTCAAACTTAGTCCTACCACAGCAATCTCATTGTTGACTCTGTCCCAATTTACTCCAGTAAATTTACTCCAGTGACTCTGCTCCTCATTCTGTGTCCCACATAGTCACACCAATTTCTGCCTCAACAGTGCAGACACAGGAAGGAACTCCTCTTCCCCCTCCTCTTCCTTCAGAGTTCTATTCAGAGCCTCCTCATTGGACTCATGGAAACCCAAGGTAAGGTTGAGGGTGTTGGGTCAGACTTCAGCAGCCCACAGCCTGCTACAAGCCCATGATTTGAGATCATTTAACCTCTCTGGGTCTCAAATAGAAGTAATGCTACTCTTACAAAAAGCTAAGAATAAGTGAGGTAATGTAAACAGTTCTCAATTGTGTGTTTGGCACACGGCAAACATTTGTATCAGCTTTTCTATGACCTTCTATCTTAACATCCAGTTTAATTAAACATATCTGGTATATTTCTATTTGTAAGGTATTATGAGAGAGAATTCAGGAGAAATGAGGATAAATTGAGATTTTAATCTCAGAGGAAGGATAAGACCAGGACACAAATAACTCTAATATAAAACTAAATATGAAAAGCACCAAGGGAAATATGTCCTGGGAGTCAGAGGAATCTTTGGATTTTATGATAGATGGTGGCATTGGGAGTGGACCTTGAGAGACCTTGGCCATCCTCTAGCCTGCCCCCTTCCTGGTTTTAGGGAGGCCCCCCCCGGCTGACCTTGGGGGAAGCAGAGTGGGTTTCTCCATCCATTTATTCTCCCTGTGAGAATAAATCGTCTGGAATTGACCGATAGAAACTTCTCACTCAGGACTTTGAAACTGGAGAGTGTGGCAGAAAAGAAGAAAACAAGATTCAGTTGGCTTTTATGGGAAGGGTCCCAGAACTTCCTTACAGAGATGTTAACCCGCTCGGTCCTGGCCCCTTCTCGGAGCTCCTCCAGCCCCACTGCAAACTACTTAATATCCTTCCCATAAATCCCTGTTCTGCTTAAGGTAACCAGAGGCACTTCGCCTTCCTGCTACCCAAACCCCTGAATGACACAAACTATAGGATTTTGAAGTTAGAGACAGGGAGGAAATTCCCGGTGCAGGGAACTTAGAACCCTGAGCATAGGGGGAATGTGGGAGGTTTCCATAGGAACAGGAAATGCCACCAGTTGCCTCCATGGAGCAGAGGACTCCAGCAAGGATCCAGAGGAGATCAGACCAAGGAGATATGGTAGTTAAGAATCAACGGGCTTGGTGGCAGGATAACTCATTAGGCGTGCCTACCAAGGAACACCTGGAGGTAGGAAGAGAGGTGATGCGTTGCACTACTCAGAGACATAATAATTCAGACTTGGGTGGTGCCTATGGATGGGCAGTGGTGTAGGAGAAATTAAGGGGAAAGTCTCACAAGGAACTGACAAGTGATCAGATGTGGGGAAGCAAAGGAGAAAAGACATCTACTATAACCTTAGGGTTCAGGGTTCGGATTTGGATGTGAGCGAAGATGATGGTGTCAATATCACCAATAGGAAAGCAGGGTAAACTGGTTTGAGAGGGATAAACGGTTCTGGTTTTGTCCCTTAACTTAAATTGAATGTACATTATTGCCAACTTACTACACAGACATTGTTCTACCCATAGTACAGAAATGAGCAAGTCACAGTTCTTGCCCTCGAGTGATGTTTGGCTAGGAGAGTAGCTATTAGCGTTCTGGGTCTGGAATAGTCCAATGGAGTAATGAACCATACTGCCCCATAATTGTGGCATCCATCTTAGCACGGATGGAATCATCCTGAGGGCAGAGACCAAGTCCAATTTTCCTCGGCAACTTCAGCGTCTTTTATCCTGTACCCAGTATGAGCAGACACTTTGTAGATCTGTAATAACTGATGGAAATTCTGCACCTCCGTGAATTTGCCAAAAGCAACAGAGGACAGTGAGCTTTAGTGAGGAGACCTAAAAAGAGACCTTTATGAACTCCCTGTAAGAATGTCAAAACAAATACTGTGGACTTGCAGATTTCACTATTTCATTTTACCTACATTAGCGGAGGGGGATGGGACAGAAACATGAGTCTGGAAATGGCGTGGTAATTTCTTACCCAAACTCCTAAGTACCTTCTCATTACTTCTTCAGATTCGAGAGGGGACTGGCTAGGAACCCATGAAATTCATCTCTCAGCCACTGTCAGGATTAAGTTTCTGTAAAAAAAAAAATCACAAATACAAAGAGTAAGGTTCATAGAAATCAAAAAAAAAAAAAGACATTTTCTATGTCTTGTCAATGCAATTCTCCTGCTTCTAGCTCTGAATTATGATCTGGATTTCAGGAAATGGCAATGCATTATCTAAGTTTTTAAATGAAAGAAAAACAGGCAAGGTGATAGTCTAAAGCTGGGTCCAATTTAGGGTAAAAAGAAAAAGAGCAGTAAGTGTACTCTTATGCTCTCCAGTCTGTCCTATGCATTCTGTCCAGGAACACTTACTGTGATAATAGATCTATACAGTATAACTTTCGAACTTGAAGTCAGCTTGCTCCGACATATAAAAATGATCAAACTTTAAATTGTTTGTGATTATTAGCAGCAGGGAAGAATTCATTTTAGATAGGAAAACTTTTAAGAGAGCTCCATAACTTTAGACAAGCTAAGAGGATTTTGCTCAAATTTCCATTTTGAAATCTGCCTTTAGGGGAACATCACATATGAAACATTTCTGTTAGATACAATAAACCCTCAATTAATCAGGATGCCTCAGGAGGGAGGTGTTCTGCTAAATTAAATTTTCATTTTGGGTGAGGATTAACCAGAAAGCCCCTTTAGCTGGAACAGAAGTTGAAATATATATATATATATATATATATATATATATATATATATATATATATATAGCAAGCTGAAGTGGCACATGAAATGAGTCTTTCTTTGATGTTGGGGTGCACGTCATGCCTCAGAGTCATCGTTCTGAAGAGGTACCTTCATTTTACAGTGCTAAATATATGGAGGCTTGGGCAGAATCTGTACTAAGGCAGAACCACGTGCCAAAATGACTTTTTAAAAAATTAACGAAATTCATGTGTTTTCCTGCATTTGTTTTCCCAAAGAGGGAGATTGCCACTTAATGAGGTTTTCACTTACCTAAAGTTATTCAGTGTTTTACCTACATATTTTAAAGGGGAAGACTTCTAAACTAGAAAGCAATTCCCAACTTGGGTATTGGTGAAGAGAACGGTGCTTTTTTCATCCCATTCTTGACTGAAACACAAATGAGGTGATGAGAAAGTATGTTCTGGAAATGCCGCCATGTGATATTGCTTTCACTTTGCTGTCTGTGTCGCCTCTCAGAACAGCTCTATGGTCCGTGCATTTCATGGGGCATTTTATGGAAATGGCTGTTTGAGAAATGATACTGTCTAGTTTGGTACCTAGTAGTCAGGGACACCCTCCCTTCCAGAAGCATTCTCCATTCAGTATTTAGTAAACTCTGCTTGGAGTTTCCCTCTCTGCCCCGCCCCCCACCTCCACACCCATGCTGGAGCACTTAACCACAAATGCCTTGACTGGCGATCATTTACATCTTTATGATATTTAAACAGGACAAATGGATTAAGAGCAAGAGAGATTAAGAGCAAGAAATCTCTTTGAATTCCCCAGAGCATCTCATACCAAGTTGGCAGTTAATAATGGTTTTTTGAAGGCATGCTGTATGATCAAACCATTTAGAAATACTGTTTTTGTAATGCAGATGTTTACCTATGTATATTACAAGTAATTATTAATGCTATCATTATTCATTTATTGTGTTCTTAGTACTTGCCAAGCACATGGTCTGAATTTCATAGCCCAGTGAGGGAAGGCTGATGATCCCCATCTTACAGGTAAGACTTAAAAAGCCCCAAGCTTGTCTAAGGTCACAAAGGTAACGGGGTGGTGATGGAATTTTTTTGTGACCTCTTGTACAAATATTGACTCACAGGATGCCTGTGAAATACAGCCAAGATTAATAAATTACACTTACTTTATTTTCTCACTAAATCACTTTCCTAGTGAATTACTTTTTCCCCTATGACTTCTTTATTTTATAGCTCAAGTTTGTACTTTTTGATTCCCTTCAACCATTTCACCCCCCACCCTCTGCAAACTAACCTGTTCTCTGTGTCTTTGAGCTTGTTTTGTTTGTTTTGTTTTTAAAAGTCCACATATAAGTGATATCATACAATATTTGTCTTCCTCTGTCTGACTTATTTCACTTCGCATAATGCCTTCAAGTTCCATCCATGTTGTTACAAATGGCAAGATTTCATTTTTTTATACGGCTGGATAATATTCCACAATACACACACGCACACACACAAACACACATGCACACACACACACACACACACACACACACAACCCCCACCATTTCTTTATCCATTCAGCCACTGGTGAACACTTAGATTATTTCCAGATCTTGGCTTTTGTAAATAATACTACAATCAACATGAGAATATGCATATTTTTGGTACCGTTTTTTAGTTTTGTTGGATAAATACCCAGAATTGGAATTGCTGAATCATGTTATTTCTATTCTTAATTTTTGACGACCCTCCATACTATTTTCCACAGCACCCATTTACACCTCTGTCAATACTGTACGAGTGTTCCCTTTCTCCACACCTCGCCAACAATTGTTATTTCTTGCCTTTCTAATAACAGCCTTTTTAACAGGTTGAGGTAGTACCTCATTGTGGTTTTGATTTGCATTTCCCAATGAGGAGTGCTTTTGAAGATCTTTTCAAGTAACTGCTGACCATCTGTATGCCCTCTTTGCAAAAATTGTATTCAGATCTTCTGCCCATTTTTTAATCAGATTTTTTTGCTATTGAATTGTATGAGTTTTTCATATATTTTGGATATTAACTCCTCATCAGATGTGTAATTGTCAAATATTTTCTTCCATTTGGTAGTTTTGGTAGTTGCTTTTCCATTTTGTCGATGGTTTCTCTGGCTGTGCAGAAGCTTTTGAGTTTGATGTGGACATTTTTTCTGTTATTGCCTTTGCTTGTGGTGTCAAATCCAAAAATTTATTGCCAAGACAGATGTCAAGGACCTTACTGCCTATGTTTTCTTAGAGGAATTTTATGATTTCAGGTTTTACATTCAAGTCTTAATCTAATACGAGTTCATTTCTATGTATAATGTAAGATAGTGGTCCAATTTTATTTATTTACATGTGGCTGTCTAGTTTTCCCAACACCATTTATTGAAGGGACTATCCTTTCCCCATTTTATATTCTTGGCTTCTTTGTCATAAATTAATTCATCATTTGTCGGGTTTACTTCTAGGCTCTCTATTTTATTTTATTGATCTCTATGTTTGTTCTGTGCCAGAACTATTGTGATTAAAATAGCTTTGTAATACAGTTCCTAATCAGGGATCATGATGCCTCTAGGTTTGGTTTGCTCTTCTTTCTCACATTTGCTTTGGCTCTTCATGGTTTTTTGTGGTTCCATACAAGTTTTAGGGCTGTATTTTTTTTTTCCAAAAAAAAATGTCCCTGGAATTTCTATAGGAATGCATTGACTCATTAGATTGCTTTGAGTAGTATGGACCTCTAAACAATATTAGTTCCTTCAATCCATAAGCACATGATGTTTTTCATTTATCTGTTGTCTTCCTCAATTTCTTTCATCAATGTCTTATAGTGTTCAGTATACAGAAGTTTTACCTTCTTGGCTAAATTTATTCCTTGGTATTTTATTCATTTTGATCCAGTTGTAGTAGAATTGTTTTCTTAATTCCTCTTTGTGATGGGGTGTTATTAGTGTATGGAATTGCAACAGATTTCTGCATATCAATTTTGTATCCTGCAACTCTACTGAATTCATTTAGTAGTTCCAATAGTCCTAATTTCTGGTGGAATCTTGAAGGTTTTCTATGTAAAATATCATGTCATCTGCAGATAGCGACAGTTTTACTCTTTCCTTTCAAAGCTGGATGACTTTTATTTCTTTTCTTGCTTAATTGCTCTGGCTAGGACTTCCAATACTATGCTGAATAAAAGTGGTAAGAGTAGAACATTCATGTGTTGTTCTTGATCTTAGAGGAAAAGCTTTTAGCTTTTCATCATTAAGTATGATGTTAACTGTGGACTTGTCATGTATGGCCTTTATTAAATTGAGGTCTTTTCCCTCTATGCATACTTTGTTGAGGGTTTTTATCATAAATGGATGTCGAATTTTGTCAAATTTTTTTTCTGCATCTGTTGTGATGGTCATATGATTTTTACCCTTCATTTGGTTAATGTAATGTATCACAGTGATTAGGTTATGTTGAACCATCCTTTCATTCCTGGATCATGGTAAATGATCTTTTTAATATATTGTTGAATTAAATTTGTTAATATTTTATTGGGGATTTTTAAAAAATCTATGTTCATCAGGGATATTGGCCTATAATTTTCTCATCCGGTGACATCTTTGTCTTGTTCTGGTATCAAGTTAATATAAACCTCATAAAATGAGTTTGGAGGGATACCTAGGTGGTTCAGTGGGTTGAAGCCTTTGCCTTCGGCTCAGGTCATGATCCCAGGGTCCTGGGATCGAGCCCCACATCGGGCAATCTGCTCAGGAGGGAACCTGCTTCCTCTTCTCTCTCTCTCTCTGCCTGCTTCTCTGTGATCTCTGTCTGTCAAATAAATAAATAAAATCTTTAAAAAAATGAGTTTGGAAGAGTTCCTCCTCTTCTATTTTTTGGAGGAGTTTGAGAAGGATTAGTATAAATTCTTCTTTGAATGTTTGGTAGAATTCACCAGTGAATCCTTCTGGTTCTGGACTTTCGTTTGTTGGGAACTTTTTGATGACTGATTTAATCCTCACCAGTAATTAGTCTGTTCAGGTCATCTATTTCATCATGATGCAGACTTGGAAGATTGTATGTTTCTAGGAATTTATTTGTTTCTCTCAGTTGTCCTATTCGTTGGCATTTAATTATTCATAGTAGTCTCTTCTGACCCTTTGTATTTCTGTGGTATCAGTTGTCACTTCGACCATTTCATTTCATCTCTGATAGTATTTATTTCAGTTCACATTGAATTCTAAACAGAGTTCCTGATTCTCCCCCACCTCACTCTGATTTTATTAATCACTTCTGATGTCTACAGCGGACTAAGGCCTTGTGGTGTGGGGGTGTGTGTGATACCTGCAAACCATATGGACTCAGGCTGGAGGGAAGTACAAGCTCCCCAAGGTGGTCCTCCAAGTCAAACTGGCTGGGGAATTTGTTTCCTATTGCTGCCATAGCAAATTACCACAATGTCAGGGGCTCAAACAATGGAGATTTCTCACCCTACAGTTTTGTGAGTCAGAAATCCAATGCAGGTCTCATTAGGTTAAATTCAAGGCATTGGTAGAGCTGTGTTACCTTTTGTAGATTATAGGAGACAATTTGTTTCCTTAATTTTCCAACTTCTAGAGGCTGCCCACATTCCTTAGCTTGTGTTCCCTTCTCCATCTTCAAATCTACCTCAAAACCTGTCTCTCTATATATCAAGCTTCATCTAAGACTGAGGCTGACCTTTTAAAGTTTTTTAATTCCCTTGAATACCTTTTAAACCTGATTTCACCAATACATACATATTTCCAGTGTGATTTGTGCTAGATCCCGAAACCTCTAAATTTCTATTATTTGTAGACTGATTCTCAAGATCAAGTAGAAAAGCAGGTTGCAGTACAATAAACCCACCTTTCCTAACCAGTTAGTATAAGTGGGAGAAAAACAAATGTGTTGTTATTGAAGAAATGGGTCTAAAACCCGCACTAATATTATAAACACCAAAGCAGCCTAAAAGTAGACACTACTGTTTAATCCAAATGATTGTAGCAGATGCCATATGTCCTCTCCAAAGCCCAGCTGCAGCTTCATTGGACAGATCCCCTTCTTACGTACATGCTAATGTATGTAATGCTAATTCCTATGTCAAGTGAGGGCAAGGCAGAGTTCTAGCGAGTTAATCTCCCCCAAGCAATCCAAGCAATGGGGAGGTGAATCTGAAAATAAATATGCCAGCTTCCTTAACTCTGGATGGTTCTACATGGAGGCCCCCAGCAGGATTGAGGCCCCCCCTTGCTCATAACAATGGCCCACTTGGTTACTTTCCTTTCTTGCCCATCTCACATCCCTATTCCCTCGTGGGCTTCTAGAAACACCTCCTCATTTAGTCTGCTAGAACTGCTGTAACAATAGGTGACTTGAGCAGCAGAAACTTACTTTCTCACAGCTCTGGGGACTAGAAGTCTAATATCATGATGGCCACAGAGATGGTTTCTCTTGAGGCTCTTTTCCTTGGCTTGCAGATGGCCACCTTCTCTGCATGTCCTCTCATGGCCTTTTCTCTGTGCATGCATCCCTGCTGTCTCTTCTTCTTACAAGTACACCACCTTACAAGGGCCCCACCCTTATGACCTCATTTAATGTTAATTACTACTTTAAAGTTCACCTCTCCAAACACAATCACATCGGGGATTAGGACTTCATCCTATGAATTCAGGGGGATATTTAGTCAGAAACCTCTACCAAATAAATTACTTGTACTCAAATCCTTATCTCAGGGTATGAGACCAAATTAGGATAGCCATATGCTGATTTGCCTTAGACCCTAAAAAAGGTGTTACAAAGAATCATTATGATGTCTTACATACACACACACACACACACACACACACACACGTGCGCGCATCTGCCTTGATAAAAATAGGCATTCCTGGAGTCAGGGAATGCCACTGAGCATCCCAAGCCAGATGCCTTGTAGGCTTGGATTGCATAACCCAAGAATATAAGTCATGTGTGTGACAGGATTCTCCTTAAAGGGATGCACTTCCGGATTCATGGGATTTTGCTTTTTCTGCATCAATTCCTTTTACTGTGCTATTTACTATTGTTTTGCCTGAAGGCAAGTTGCGTGAACTACTAGTGGGAGGAAATTCAAGAGACAGATTTCTTCGGGTGGGGGGACTCAGGAAGGCCTCATGTGATGTATTTTGGGGGCACATATCTTAACAGTTACATGGTCCTTCCATTAGGACCCCTTTTCAGACCAGGGCTCATCATCACCGGGAGGGTCACTGTGGTACACTCTTGAACCAGCATACTTTCCCAACCTGTGGGCTAAGCAAACCTTGCACACCTTGCACATGCATAAACTACAATTTTTCCAATACATGCAGGTGCTGTGGTGATGAATAAGACACAAGTTCATTGTGTGGTACTCCCAAATTCATCGTAACTTTCAGTCCTGTGGTTGTCTTACCAAAGAATATTACACAGTTACCACTAACACATGAAGACATTTGACAAAATTATGTAAAAAGGGACCCTCCTACTCAAAATTTTGGAGTCTTTGTTCTAATCTGTGTCAGAGACATTTCTAACACAGCTACCTCTCCATGGACAGGTTCTAAGAAGATCTGGAATCTACTGCCTGTTTACAGTCCCTTGTCTCTTGAAGAGTTCCGTTAGCCAGAATTGCCCTTCACTGTGGGTCTTCTGTTCTAGCTCTCCTTCTCCTCAACCTCCTTTTGTTTGTCTTGCTCTCTTTTTCTGCCAATATTTTTATTCTCTTCAGGTAGGCTTTCATCCTCAGCCCGATCACTATGTTCTGTATTCTTTTAATTGCCAGTTCATGGAAAAGCCTTCTTAACCCCAACCACAAGTATGCCTATCAGGTCTGGAGAACTTTACCCAAAAGCAGAGATGGAGAATTTGGACCAGGAGAAGAATCACTCAAATCTACACTAGTTCTTAAAGGTTGGTGGCACACAGTGTAACAGAAGCAGCTGGTATCCGGCCTTGGAATACAGCATGTCCCTGCCCGCAGGCCTGGTTTCCAACTGCCCGTACCTGCAGTGTTTTGCCTTCAGGCTCTCTCTGGCCAATAGCGTCCGTTCTACCCCAGTGCAAGGCAGGGAAGAAGTGTGAGGACATTAACACCATCCAGAGTCCCAACAGCCAATGACTGATGGGAATTCATTGACAAATACCCAACTCCTTCACCCTTCCGGAGGGATAACTGAGATACATGTCCCACACTGACTCCCAGAGTTCTCTGGGTAATTAAGCCCCAGATGTCCACAGTGGTCACCAGGTTCCTAACAAATCTCATTTTTTCTTTCTTCCTTGTCTTGTCACACTCCCTGCTCCCTAATGCTGTTTTCTGTGATCTCTTCCCGATAATCTTCTTGCACTGCAATCCTTCTCCCTGTCTTATTGGGTAACCCAAAGTAGAATGCAGCGGGACATTCTCTGCCCATATGCATTTTAAACAAGCTGTTTCTAGATTGAAGAAAAGGATAATCTGGCCATCCTCTAGTCCTGCTTGGATTTGTAATTCATTACCTGGAGTTGACAGTTAGCCATCTATGATCTGGACAAGTCGCTTAATGTCTTTGTGCCTCAGCTCCCTGATTGTGGAATAAGGGTTTGGGCTGGAGCAATGATTTTCAAAGTGCAGAGTTCTTCTGAAATAACTTTAAAGATTCTCCAGACAAAAGCAAAATCTGGAAATGAAGAGGCACTTATAGAATCATTTAAGTTAAATTACAAAACTTCAAGGAAGGGGGAAGAATATAGTGTTGGGTATTGGGAGATAATTCTCCATGGGTCTCTCATGTTTCTGCTCCTCTCACAAACAGAGGCCTTGACAATCTTTATTTCAGACTGTCCTTTCTTTGTTGTATGGCAGAGAGCCTTTGGAAATAAAGGCAGTGTCTCCCAACAGCCAGTGGTAGGTTCGCTTACCATTCAGCATAATGAAGGTAATGCTTTCCTCCACTACCATGGTTGAGCAGATTCCTTGTCTTGTAGCCCATTATAAGAATGCAAGTTCTCTTGGGCATCTGGGAGGCTCGGTTATTAAGCATCTGCTTTTGGCTCAGGTCATGATCCCAGGGTCCTAGGATAGAGCCCTGCATCCAGCTCCCTGCTTGGCCGGAAGCCTGCTTCTCCTTCTCCCACTCCCCCTGCTTGTGTCCCTCTCCATCAAATAAGTAAATAAAATCTTAAAAAAAAAAAAAAAAGAATTCAAGCTCCCTGAGCTTTGAGCTTTCTGGGCACTGATAAACACCCATTCCTTACATAGAATCTTCTAGACCACTTGGAGTTACCCAAAATGACTTGAGAAACAAGGGGAACCAAAAGCAGAGATGAAGGTCATGTCACTTGCTATCTGGGAGTATGAAAGCCCTTTGTCTCTGATCCAGGAATTTCATGTCTTCTGCCAGCATTCGTGAAGCTATGGTATAATAACTTTTTAGCTTCCAAGTTAGGTAAAACCTCAGACCCCTCACCATACTTAACATGTGGAAAATGTTACTGAATCTTGCATTGTTGGTGTTACCAATGAAATGTGGGCTGATGGAAGGTTTGTACAATATAGTAATTGCCATTGTCCAACAACAGGGTCTAAAATAGAACCCAAGAGTACAGACCCAAGTTCTGAAATAATTGGCTTAAACTCTGAGATTAGTAAAATCTTTACATTTCAAATAAGCAAGTGTATTGATGTTGGTGATTTCTCTACTTTGATTGTTTTTTTAATATGTTTTTACAGCAAATAAAAGGGATATTTATCACTATATAAAACACTCACCACAGACATATTTGGAGAAGAAAATTGTAACTAACTGCTTAGAACTCAAATAACCTCATAAAAAATGTAGCAATGTCTGTATAATGAGGAATAGAAAAACTATTTGCATAAAAATTATTGCCAATATGTATGCAAGCAGTATATTTGCATAACAAGCTCTGGCGGTTAACAAAAAGACAACTTTGTTTTTTAAGTGTTGGGTAACGTCCTACAAATTGACAACTTTATTAAAGGATTGTCTTCCCATTGCAAACTTTTCAGTTATTTACAGTGATAAATGCGGTGAATTCCAGAATTTACTTTTCATATTGAAGTTCACTGGTTATACTGAAGAGAGGCACCAGGGCATGTAAATACTTCAAATGAGACAGAAAATTACTATTGTAAAATAGAAGTATCTTTAGCTGAAACTCTCAAATATAGCATGACTGTGCTGTTTGCCTGTCTTATGGATATTTTTAAAGAACTAAATTTGGCAATGCAAGGCCCCTATGTTACCATGCCTAAAATTACAGTTAAAATGTCAGCAGTGAAACTGAAAACTAATGTTTGTACTCAACAAGCAAAACAAAGTAAATTAGACTATTTAGAAACCTCAAATTACTATTTGACAAAGAGCTGTGCTACTGTGTCTGATTTTTAAAATATTAATACAGTTTTATATTGTTCATGGTTATGTTTGAAAAGTATTTCCTGCTCCATGATAATTAAAATTGTCTTATTCTTTCTCTGTTCCCTTACTATTCATCACATTTCTGAATTAGCTTAATTGATGTGTATCCTGGATGTCAAGGAAGCCATTTTTTAAAACTTGTACCATTTGGATCTAGTTGTGTTTGTGAATTTTAACTGCTTTAGTTCTGAACAACTAGAATCAGGGAAGAGGGCCAGAAGACTGTGCTTGACATCCGTGAGTCCCAATTCCTAAATTTTGTATTCATGTTATTGTTCTCGATGATTTACTTTATAAGTACATGTTACTTACTTCATAAGTTCATGATTTGGATGTGTAAAATAATTTTATGTTAACAAAATACCATATTTTCTGTTGCAGACCCTAGAGCTTTACCTAAGATTTTATTTTTGTGAGATTTGAGGGGTAAAGAATTTTGAAAATCACTAGACCAACTGGTTTTTCAATTTCTAAAGACTTTATTCCTCTAACTTGAATTTAAAACCAACTTTTCTATTTTTCAAAATTATTGAAACAGAACACTGAAATGCTATCCAAATTAGACATACACACCCCCACACACATATTCTTGTCTCACTGTCCCAGCATTTCCTTCTCTGGTGTGATCCAATTGCCTTCTCTAGTCATTGTCTGAATCAGATGTGCCAACTTTTCTGATTATTTGGTTTTTAAGTCCTCATTTGTCTTCCTTCAAGCTGGTTGCTTTTGGTCTCATTCGCTGCTCATCTATACTTTTGCAGAAAGATGGATGGAATATTTACATAGAACAACAAAAATGGAAAGCAGGTCATTTTGGTATTTTGTCAACTCTGATAAAAAGCTTTTAGTGGAGTAAATATTTAGGCTTATTGGCTGGGACAATATTTTAGTTTTTTATGCTGCCATATGAAGATGTCTGTACAATGAAAGATTCTGGAGAAAACTTTGTATTATATAATTGAAATACTCTTTATCTCAGATTATGGTGTTGTGCCTCAGGCTATGTACTTATCCTCTTACTGTGTAACAGATAATCCCATAATTTATCATGTAAAACAAGATACATGTGTGATCTCATGTTTTCTATGGATCCGAAACCTGGTACAACTTAGCTGGATGCTTCTGTCAAGGTCTCTTATGAGGTTCCAATCATACTGCTGTCCAGGGCAATGGTCTCATCTGAAGGCTCTACTAGGGGATGAGGGTTTGCTTCCTCACTGACTAGTATGGCTGTTGGCAGGATTCAGCTCCACACAGGATGTTGGACAGAGGGTCTAAGTTCCTCATTGGCTGTTGGCTAGAGTCTCCCTCAGTTTTTTTGACATGGGCCTCTCCATTGGTCAGTTTACAACATGGCATTTGTCTCCTTTCAGTGTGAGCAAGAGAAAGACAAAGAGAGGGGGCTCGAGGCAGAAGCCACAGCCCGTTTGTGATTTAATCTCAAAAGTGACATCCTGTAGCTTTTTCCATATTCTGTTGATAAGAAGCAAGTGACTGGGTCCAGCTCACACTCAAGGGGGAGGATATTGCTCAAGGGCATTCCACCAGGAGGTGTAGATCACTGGAGGTCCTCTCTGAGCCAGCTGACTGTGGGGTGCTCAGCAGAAACCTCATGCCTCTCCCATAACCTGAAGGAGCCCAAGTCACACAGTGAGTAGGTGTATATGGCTGACATCACTCTGTTCCTGAAATTGAAAGGAAATGACAGCTTCCCTGCCCTTACGTGTCCACTATTTTGTAACCATCCAATTCAGAACATGGGGATGTTGGTGGCAGTGGTGGAGGGCACACTCAGTCCCATCACCACAGACACTGAAAGTCTCACAGTGTGCCCACCAGACAGGAACAGGCCAACCACAGGACACACCACACAGGCCCAGCATGCCTCTCTTCCTCTGTAATCATACCTTGTCGCTACCTGTCAGATTATTACCATGCCTCACTGCATGTAAAGTGACTTTTTAAGGTTAAAAGAATTCTTGCTCTGAATTGAGGTTGACATAAGCCAGTATATTGCAGCTGAGACTTCGCTGCCCTGACTAGCTGCTATGGCAGTTTCCGGAACTTGCTAATTGGCGTGTGTCCAGACTTCAGGACTGTACTTGCTTCAGCTGCTACTCAAAGTAGGAGCTGACTGTGCCAAGGTCTCTGCACAGCTCAAATCCCTGCACCACTCATAGTGGAAACTGTGTGGATAACCACCTGACTGAAGCTTGATTACATTGGCTGTTGAAAAATAATCAGCATGATGGGTTGAATAAAACACTGGATATAGGTATGAAACAATTTACATTTACATAGAGAAAGCTGTATGAAGAGTTCACTCATTTTCTGAAATACAGAGTTGACAAGAGGCAGTGATGATCTCAAATCGAGGACAAGGAGGACTATCACTCCTCTTGAGAAGCACCCAAGGAAGATGATCTAGAACAGCAAGCAAGGAAAGCTCTAGTTTCATCTATTAGTATTACAACTCAAAATACATATGGTTCCAGACTCATTCCAAGTGCAGATTGTGTTTGGTTAAAAGTTCTATTGGGAGGCAGTCTTGCCTAGCTTTGACGGAACCTCTCTACTGGAACATTCCAAGCTCCACAGGAATGCTAGGGATTGCAGTGGCAAGAGCAATTTGATTCCCTGCGATTTCAGCTGCCCCACCTCTCCTCAGTACAGATTGCAGAGAGAAGAAGGAGTTATGCCAAGATCTATTTTAAGGCTCTGTACATTAACTAAAGAGGCACACCTATTTTTAGCCCAAATGAATAGATTTTCATTACCTTAACCCTAAAACTGAAGATGAGGGTGAGTTGGTGGGCTTTCCCCTTTCATCTCAAACTTTCTTTTTAAGTCTTTAGAAATCATTCTTGACCTAGAATGTGATGAATTCTGAAATATGGTAATTATCTGTTTATAATGCAAACAATTGGCAACACATCCTTGATCAGATCCTCAATACGAGTCCTTGGAGATATTAGAATTCTTCCCCAAGCAGCTCTTGAAACATGCATTATTTTTGACTTATAAACTTCAGCAGTACAGAGGAGACACCCAACTTTTCTGTTCCTGTGCCATAAGCTCAGGGGATTTTTCTTCCATGCTGAATGAAGGCTGGTTTGACACAGGCTTGAGGAAAAAGCTTAGAGGTAAAACCAAAGAGAGAAAGAGCAGATCCATGATCAAGGGATTCAGGGAATCCAGAAGGCAGACACAGAGTTGGGATGAGCTACTGGCCTCTCGGTTGCCTCCTTTGTGCCTAAAAATGATACCTAAGTGTCTCTATTTTCTATCATCAAATTACAAAATGTTATTAATATTTAAATTTACATTTTTCATTTAATGCAACTATATTCCTTTTTAAGTAAGTGTGATGCATCAAACTTCAGATGTTCAGAATTGGAAAGATAAAGAACCATTATTTTTTTTAACTGACATTTCTGACATTTAAGTAATTTTGAGGGTAGTCTGTTATCCTGTGTTTACATCTATTGTACTATTTCCCATCAAATGTCTTCCATTCAATATTTCTGGAGATCTTTCTTTCCATGGAAAGCAATCTCAATGTAACTTTATGGTAGAGATCAATGGATAGTTTACAATATGGACGTTTGCTCTATAAGCTATTAAAGTAAAATTTATCTGTTCTGTAGTGTAAAAGAGGCATGGAGAAGCATGTACACTCAACTGTTAATCACAAGTTAATACTGGGAAATACCACCAGGCTCCTGGGATCTCTTACCCCAGGAGGTGCCAAGACCCTCCATTTGGGACCTATCGCATGGAGCTCTAGATCACTTCTAGAGCCCCCTAGAGCCTGATGGAGTACAAGAGTACCCAATTTGCCCACCAGCAGAGGATACCATGGACAGCACATGCAGATGGCCAGACCCAGTGGAACCCTGTGAAGCCTGAGGTGGAACTCCATGGCAAACCATGGCAGTCTGACTTGACCAAAGAGGATGGACATCCCTGCAGTACCAGCCAGGATAGTTGTCATCACCCAGAGAGGTTCCCTGTCCCTTCCCCTATCCTGTCCCTGTGCCCTGACACGACATACACAGACCAACCTCAGGAAAAATGTTATGTGTGTACATTTGTGTGTTTGGGTGGACACTGAGGTCACTGCAGGTACATTTCTGTCACCAGGGGGCAGGGAAGGGGTATTGTACTCCCCAAAGAAAAGAGTTTCAGATAAATTGAGACTCTCTTGGGTTCCTGGATGCAGGTGTTTCACCCGTAGTTCCTATAGACTTCTACATGAAGCTCAACTTAGTTTCCCAACTTTCTAAAATAATCCAAAACTAATTCCAAAAGGACATTTTCACTTTTGTTCAGAGAATGCTCGTCATGTAGGCTGCAGTGGCACTTTATGTTTAACAGTTTTATTGAGGTATTACATTTGACATTTGATGAATAACACCTGTAAATTGGATCTGAAGATAGAATGGACCAAAGACATGGGTTTGATGTCTAGGTGGTGACATCTTGAGATGTCTAGGTGGTCCTTCTCAGCTCCAACATGCTCTGATTACCTGAATTACCAACACCTCCTTTTCCTGGAATTGTTGGGAATTTCAAAGAATCTACTACCTGAGTCTCTTTTTAAAAATTAGATGTCTTGTAAACCTTAGCCCCCCTCAATTTTTTTTTTTAAAATTCAAGAAATCTCACATCATTCTATGGCCATAGCCCAGATATGATTAACTTTTGGACACATTTCCTTCCAGACTTTTTTTCAAATGTACATTTTACTTTCATAGTTGTATTTTTTTTTTACTGCCCATACAATTTTTCACAGCTTGTTCGGGTAATACATATATTTAATTCAAATTCAAAAGTGAAAAGTTGTGGCCACTTTGCTGCTTTCAGTTACACAATTTCAATTACAAGTGAGAATCACTGGTGGGGATCATATTTTGATCATTAATTCCATTTTCCTGATCACAAATGATTGCCTTGTGTTCTTTTGCATTTGGTTATCAAGGTTTAAATGTTCTTATTTACTCATATGACCTCTTTAGCTGATAAATATATAGAGCATTTTTCTACCAAATTTGTCCTAGTTGACAGATTTTCATTAACATGCTATTTATTTAGTCGTATCTTTCTTTTACGAATTGCTGTGCCACTTCGATTCTTAGAAAACTATTCCTCTTCAGGGTCTTGACAAATATTTTATATATTTTATAAATAATTTTCTTCTGTGTTTAGCTGTTGGAATTTTCTGACACTGCAGATAAAATCCGTGAATGAAAACAAAATTACTCTTTCCCCGACTGTAATCCCGGTTCCCTCCCGGTCGCGCCATCTTGTGGGCCTCCACCAGCCACCCTCCTCCTCACTTCCTCCACTTCTTTGAACAGGAAGTGGGACAGTTTTGTGGCAGGCAAAGCGAAGGGCTCATGGGGGGGCACCATTCCTTCCTCTGGCCTCCTTTGTGATCTCTGAGAAACCAGAGCTATTCACCTCAGCTGAGCTACCCCAGAAACCACTCAGCAGTTGTGATGCGCCAAGCTTCGAAATGGCCTTCTGCTTTGGCATTATGAAAATGTCCACTTTCTGCTGTGGGCATCACCCTCGTGGACCTGCAGTGCTCAGGGCCCGGTGTCCCTTTCATTTGAGAGCAGGATACCATCAGAAAGTCTTCCCGTGGCCCTTAAGATGCCTCAGGACTTTCCGTATCGCTCTCTTTTTCCTTCCTGTCTCATTTTCGCTGCCTGGAACTTTAGGCATCCCTAAGTGTGGAGCCCTCACCACCGCAACCCCATCAATAAAATTCTCACCACTGTTCTTCACTGAAGAGCCTTAAAAAGAAAATGGATGGTCATTTCTCTGAGAGAGTTTAATTATGATCCTGCCCTACGGCAGCAAGATGAATTGGATGGCATCTCAAATTCTTTCCAAAGGAGCAGTTGGGAGAGACCTATAAAGCCGTGTGTCTAGACTGGAAATGAGGGAAAATCCTAGTTGTCTTAAAGTGGATGAAGTCCACAAGAGTTCCGTTTTTTTCAAAATTTTACTTCGTTAATCTCAGGAAAGGACTCCTACTTTTAAAGCTCTGATAATGCCCGGTCTCAGGCCACTGGCCATCTGAGCCTATATACCAAGATTATCGGAATTCCCAGTGACATACTGTCCCTCCCCCGTGCAAAGATGTCCGGGAGCTGGCAGGGATGAAGTTTTCCATGAGCTGTGGAAACCACTCCCACAAGAGACAGACGTGCATCCTAGCACCTCAAGAGAAACTCGACTTTCATTTGCTATTAATTTTTTATCATTCTCGACCACTTTTGCCCCAGAAATTTCAAACCTTATCAATCTTTCACCATTCACTCTGTACCATTTTCAGTGCGGAGGGAAATGAGACCACTATTCGCTCACATTATAAAAAATAGCCTGTTCATATCATGACTTTGTTTAGATTCCAATATACTAAGGTTTTGTTTTGTTTTGCTTGTTTTTTTTAATTAAAACTTGAGTAGAGGATTTAATGCCTACTTTAAACATAGTCCTACATTTATTTTATGAATGTTATTCTTTTCTTGACAAGACAGGTTTAGAGTCTTAAAATGCCTTTTGAATGTGCATTATTATCCATTGAGCTAAAAATAATGTTTTCCTTTTGTTAATGCAACTACAAGAAGAGGTCAATGTTTTCTCCTTGAAAACTTAAATAGTCTCATTTAGATGACTTAATTGACAAAAAAAAAAATATCCCTTTGCTTGATAAATATTAAAAAATTACAACAGCGAGACGAAGATACATAACGAAGATTCCTAACCAAGGAGACAATGCTTTTATTGGTCTAAATGTTATATGGAGAGAGGGTCAGCCCTAAACAATGGGACAGGTGTGGTTACTTAATAAATGGTGTCTGGTTAAGTGTTTGGCAGTTTGGGGGAGGGAGAGGATCTACTTAGTTCCTGTAGCACGGATTGCTAATTTCCCTCCAGATCTGTTCCCCTCTCCCTGTTTACTAATAGCTCCCCCCCAGCTTTAGAGAGCACCTCCATCAACACATGCTGTGCTCCCCAGTTCCCTGGCAACTAGAGAATCACACAAGAACCCAGGCACTTTCTTTACACAGAAAACTGCATGCCCTTGGTTCTTTATCCCTTCCTGCAGACTGAAATTCAGACTTGGTGGTTAAAGATCAGCAGTAACCATGGGAGAGTAAACAGCCTTGGGACTAACAGAACTGGAGGGAAGAAGTTTGGGTCCCAGGGTCCCTGTGTGATATCAGGGAGCAGAGCTTCCTGTCCTGGCTGGCCCAGGGCCCTTGACAACAGTTGATCACCATATAAGAGACTAATTATCAAATTGAATGAACAGTTGAATATTTGCAATGGACATAAAGATAAAAGATATAAAATATTCAAAGGAGATGAGATATGAATTGCTCTTGAACACATGAAACAACACTCAAATTACTCCTAATAGGAAAAAGCAAATTAAAATAATGTTTTTAAACCTCTCAGATTGGCAAATAATCAATACAAAGTGATAAAACAAAAACAGTCAACTTCAAGTAAATAAGGAAGGATGCAAATAAAACAAAGCATACAGAAAAAGAAATATTTATTGAAGATAACAAGCCAATATTTCCATGTATTAATTGGCAATATTTCCCTATTGTGGGGGAATATGTACATTCCAACAATGTTATGAGGAAATTGGATACAAATCTTATGGAGAATCATAAAATTGTGTTTTTGCTAGCCTTTGTCAGTCTATACAGTTGAAATGATTCAAAATATAGCAAATGTATACATGAAGATATTTATAGTGATATCATTAATAATAGTAAAAAATTAAAGTCAAGATGCCCACAGAAGGGAGATGGCTATTATGTAACCACTCAGTGGAAGAGTGTAATCATTTCAGATGATGCTTGTGAAAACTGCAACACATAACAAGAGGATTGATATATTTTTTAAGTGGAAAAAGCAAGTTGAAACTGTACATACATTTATTGTGCTGTTGCGTTTTCTATGCCTACATCTGGTTCTGTATCTTTAGCCCAGATCTGTCTCTTCAGCATAATGCTGAATTTCAGATGGCTATCTCCACCTGCCTACTCCTTATCCTTTTCCAATAAATCTTCCAGGCTTCTGCCAAATTAATTCATCTACTGTTTATTCAACAAATATTTATTGAGCGCTAATCACTAGCCAGGAACAGTTCCAGAAGCTCGGGACACGCCACTGAACAAAACAAAGAGCGCTGATCTCACAGGGATTATGTTCCCGTCAGGGGAGACAAACAATAAAAATAAGTCAATAACTATACAGTATGTGAGAAGGTGGTGAGTGCTGGGGGAAAGAAGAAAAAGGAAAATAGAGAAAATAGAGCACTGCAAGGTGGTTGGCTGCGGGATGCGGTTGGCTGCGGGATGCGGTCGGGTCGCAGGGAGACATAGAGCTCTCCGAGTAGAAGCTCATTGGGAAGGAGCTTCGATCAAGGAGACTTGATCAAAGACTAAACGGAAAAGATGCAGGGAACTTGAGTGGAGATCTGAGGCAAAAGCATTCCAAAAGGAGGGGCCTCTGGAGCTAAAGCTCAGGGGCGGGTTCCAGCACGCCGTGTTGAAGGCCCTGCGGCCTCCGTGACGGATCGGATTGGAATGGGGGGTGTGGGGAGAGATCTTGTGGACCCCTGTGAGGATCCCCGCTCTGGTCTGATGAGACCTGGCGGCGCGATGGGGTGTGAGCCACGCGCGCTCCCGTTGGGGTTCTAGAAGAACCCCCCCCCCCCGGGCTGGGAATGGAAAGAAGGGGCAATGGGAAAGGGAGACATCAAGTTAGGGGACTTTTACAGCCATCTGGGTGAAAGATGGGAGTATGGGAGGAAGAGATAGGATTTCTGGATCGGTTGAAAGGAGGGCTACACAATTTCCTGAGGAGGCACGAGAATGGAAGAGAAAAGCCAGGGCGCCTCCAAGCCCTGAGCTTGATCAACGGGTAACTGCACCCACTGCAGTGGTTAAATGGAAGTTGACATGACTACGGAACCTCCAGGTGTTGGTGTTGAACAGGGAACGTAGGGGTCCGCAGCGTGGAAGACGCCACTGTTGCTGTAGAGTTGTAATCCTTTGTGGTTCTCTTATTTTTTATTTTTAAACATTTATTATTTGAGAGAAAGTGAGAATGAGAGTGTGAGTGGAGGGAAGGCCAGAGGGAGAGATCAAGCAGACTCCCGGCTGAGCGCACAACCCATGCAGGGCTCGATCCCATGACCCAGGAGTTGAGGAGCTGAGCTGAAGCCAAGCGTGGGACACTCAACTGACTGAGCTGCCGAGGCACACCACTGTCCCCTTATTTTAGAGCTAATGATTTCCTTCAGATCTCAAAGCTCCTGCAGGGTCTGTAGGCCTTGAGCACTGGGTCTATGGCCCTGATGACTTCAGGTTGCTGACAGGGTAGACAGTGCTCATTCATCATGAGCCTTGAGCTACCTTTTTCATTCAGTTTCTGCCCCTGTCCTCTTCATACCCTCTAGAATTCATCCAGACTCATCTCCCTGAATTTCTTCTAAATAGCTCTGCACTTCGTCCTCTGATTCTGCAGCTCAGGGCTGTCCCTAACTGAGTCCTGCCTCCCTCTTCTCATTGTGTGTTTGTTGATGGCAGTACTAAAGATCTGAGAAGGCAAATATCCCCAAATGATAGGAGCTATGCCCTGGCAATGGGCTTCTGACAACCTTGCACTTTCGAGAAATTCTGTAGGGTTACCATCTTTGAATGACTTTGCAATTTTCTCCATCTTTTTTCCTTCCTTCAAAACTAACTGCAGAAAGATTGATTGTAAAAATATCCCATGGATGTTGGCATTTTCCTTTATATGCAACTGAGTGGGATGCTTTATAATAAAAGTATTGCTGTGATTGTCGTCCTACCCCAACTTCCATGCTTGTGATTTCAAGTTCTTCGTGCATTTGCAATGAGCCGGTTCCCAAATTCATCCCAAAAGGTGGCAGCGCGTTTTCTGCAGAGCAGAAACCATACCTGAGCAAGGACATTGGGTGCTTAGACAAGAAGCTCAATCCGAGTCAGGCTGGAGAGGTCATGGCCAAATTTGTTTCTGGTGAAAACAGAAGTTCTGGCTCCAGTTTCTTTCCATATCAGGTGGCTGGATGGGACCTGGGGTGACAAGAGTGGATCCAGAGGTGGTGGGGAGGGGAGGTGGATACCAGCACCTTTTAAAGGAAATATGACAAAAGCTGGAAGTATCTAACATGAGGGGACTGCCTGCAGAGCCAGAGAGCAGGCATCCTGGCTTCCAATTCTTGCCTTCTGTGAATCCTGACACATCTTAATGTTTGGCGTCTCTATTCCCGTATTTATAACTAGAGACAATAAAAACTGTCATAGGGTTTAGTGTGTGTGTAAAGACTTGGCAGTTTGGAATGCACAAGGGTTTCAGGTGCTATGTTCTTAGTAAATATTAATTTCTCTTCTTTTTGCTGGGATATTACAATAACGACAATACAAAAGTGTCATTGATCTAATAAAGCTGCATGTTCAGGTGGCTTGTAAAGGATTTGCTGAGATCCAAAGTATCTTAACCCTACCTGGGCTCCCAGATAATCACACTGATTATTTATGTAATAATCACCAATAGGCCTAGAGAACCAGCTTGGGGTCTAGGCATTTATGTATATTTCACATCAGCCTGTGGAGGCAGGACCTGTGATCACTATCCTTCTGTCCCGTGGGAAAGGAGAGTCATGGAGAGGAGAGGCAGACCTCCTAAGGTCACAGACAGTAAGTGGGAAGGGCAGGTCTTGACCCCTGCACCCCACTGCCTTTCGGCCAGCTCCTATCGACTCAGTGCAGGCTGTGAGCAGCCCTATCAAAGGGCTCCCATATCCTAAATACCCAAGTGGTTCCTGCTGAGTCAGTCCCACTGACTAGGCTCACACAAAGATCTTAATTCACTGTGACTCCAGCACGGCTATTTTCACTCTTCCTGTGTGCTGATTCTGCTCACAGTGACATTGGCAAACGCATGACATGGAATGAAACAAAGCATTCCTGGAAGCTTGATTTCCAGAAAGACTGTCTTTGTCCCTCCCTCTTCCTCTCCTCTCCCCACCGAGGAAGCCCCCAACCCTGGGGGAGTGACTCCAGAAAATGCTTTCCTTTGAATGTCATCATTTACACTCTCTGCCAAGTGTCCCTCTAACTCAAGTCTTGCCTCTCGCATTAGGGTGCAGTCAAATTAGGCAAGCAGGTACCTTGAACCCTTCGATGGAGGAGTGTCAGATGTCAAAATCAGTTACTTTATGCTGGAAGGTGTTAGATTTCAGCGCATTTCTGCAAGGACTACAGTCAGAGCTTTAAGGCTTTGAAATGTCAAGGCCCCATACTCATCTATTTTACCAGTGTTGACATTTGACTGGCTGAAAATTGCCTTTGAGTCCTGTTCAAACATTTGAACTGTTGCATCTTATTGTTTCTGGTGCTTGAGAGCATCAACAAACAGCGTGCAAATCCGACAGCTGTATTGTAAGTTCCTATGCTTTGTCTCCTTTGCTAGGAATCCACCTTAAGCTCCACACATAGAAAAGAACTGAAATTTTTCTCTAAAGACTGCAGTGTGCACAAGCACGGGAAAAGACAGCAGGGAAGTGTTTGCTGATGAAATTGATATTCCTCAAAGATGGACGGTAATATCTATTCAAGAAATGCCAGGCGCCTGAGGTAATTCACTGCAGGAAGTGACAGCTGGGGCATGGAAAGAGGAGGAGGGTAATTGGCTAAATTAAAATTGAGATCAGAGTTAACACTTTTACATGTGTGAAACTTGCAGTGCAATCTAAAATGAGCTAAAACTCGTTGAGATCAAAATACTGTCTGGCCTGTATTTGAATCTCACTCCCCACTTCCAATCCTTGCCATTTCTGTGCACCTTTTCATTCTGTTACCTGGATGACATGAGAGAACAGAAAATCCACTGCTCGGGGTGCCTGGGTCGCTCAGTGGGTTAAAGCCTCTGCTTTCAGCTCAGGTCATGATCTCAGGGTTCTGGGATGGAGCCCTGCATTGGGCTCTCTGTTCAGCGGGGAGCCTGCTTTCCTTCCTCTCTCTCTGCCTGCCTCTCTGCCTACTTGTGATCTCTGTCTGTTAAATAAATTAAAAAAAAAAAGAAAGAAAAAAAGAAAGAAAATCCACTGCTCCCCTCAACAGGGAATCAGCTGCCCAGGGCTCTCACACTGGAGGAGACATTGGAGCCCCCTCCCCCATTCCCCCCCCACACACAGGGGGCTTATTAAACACAAGTTGCTCTAGCCATCCCCCAGAGCATCTGAATTAAGACCGGAGGGTGGACCTAAGAATCTAACGTCTTTCAAATTTCCCCAGGTGATGCTGATGGGCCACAGACCACACTTGAAGAAGTCCTGGTCTATGTAACCTGGACTATGATTTTTTTCTTAATTTTTGTAAATCCAGTAAAGCTGGATGAAGGGTGGGAAAGGAATTGGGTTTGGATTAAGACAACCCTGGATTAGACATCCAGTTCTGCCAATTACTGGCTGTGTGAATTTGGAAAGACTCCTTAACCTCCAGGAACTTCAGTCTCCTAACATGCAAAATATGGATAGCAGAACTGCGTGAGAGTCATGGCAGGATCCAAGGCTGTACAGATTTCACAAATAAAAATATTAGTGAACAGGATCCCTGCACCCCACACCTTGCTCTCTACATAAGCCTTGATTGCAGGTAATAAAACCTTCCAAAACACTAACCTGCAATACATTAGTCCATATCACAATCAATAGGACTCTATGCTCGGGAACATTTTGGCTGCTAATTTATGTTAATATTACCTCTTTGCTTGACCAGCCCATAACATGAGAGGCTACGGTTCTACATCGACTTTCATTTTTCAAAGAGAATACCAACACAAACCACAATGGTAAATGGTCTAGAATCACAGGACACACACACTGAGAATTTCATATCAAATATGTCACCTATTCAAAGTTTGGTCTTAAAGTTCTCAGTATCTCACAGGTGGCCAATGTGACCATGCCTCTCTGATGTTTTTCCAGCTGATTCTGGAATTTGAGGAGACCAGCGACTGAGCCTCCCCCAGATAATTCCCTCCCATGATAATTTCCAAGAGAAAACTGGGACTAGGCCAGTGATGAGTCAACTGCAGTGACTAAGAACAGAGGCTCAAAGATGGGGCTGAATCCCTGCCCACTGGTCCTATGAGCTCCCTCATTTCCAGGTCTCATTTGGTGAAATATTGGTCACTCAAAAGAGTTTTTAAAATGTTATTCACATCTTACCTAGCTTCCCTCAGAGCTCAGGTGACCTGTTCATAGCAGCCTAACTCACAATAGCCAAAACATGGAAGCAACACAAGGGTCCATCAGTGGATGAGCAGAGAAATGAAACGTGGTGTATGGACACAGTGAGCTATTATTACTCAGCCTTAAAAAGGAAGGAAACGATACCTCCTACAATACAGATGAACCTTAAGGAGCCTGGGCCCAATGAAGTAAGCCAGTCACAAAAAGACAAATACCGTATGATTGTGCTTATATGAAGTACCTAGTAATCAAATGCAGAGACAGGAGGATGGTGGCTGCCAGGGGTTGGGGGAGGGGAAATGAGGAGATAGTGTTTGGATGATGGAGCATTCCAGAATAAAGTGAATGTTCTGAATGCCACCAGACTAAACACTCAAACATGTTAATTTTCTGTGTTTTTTACCATAATAAAAAAATAACACCAAAAAAACCCTCGATAAAAGTCACTCAATAAATTCTGAAAACAAATGGAGGCTGGATCTTCCAGCTTCTAAGTGACTCTCTAACATGAAGGTTAAGCTGTCATGAAGTCTGCAGTCTGCCTAGACACCCCCTCTAAGTTTATACCCCAAGCAAATAGCAGAAGGAAATAACTTGAGGAAAAGACACGGTTCTTATGAAATCAACGGGCTTATAACCTAACTCTGTCAGATAGAGTGCCAGAATTTTCTCCAGGGTCGCTGACACGAAACGAGGTAGCTGTTGGGAAGCTGTGGGAATTAAATCATGCATTTCCCACCATGCGGTTTAGGCAACACTTCTCTGACATCCACCAGCAGATTCTGTTCCCCATAAATTGAGTCTATGGGGAGCCTTTGGATGTTCTATAAAATGACTTTTACTGACAAATTCGTTTTGCAAAAGCGGTGGAAGAAGGGTGTGCTTGCAACTCTCGCCTCTGGCCCTCTGGGCAGACTGTGCTCTTGAGTGGAAGTAGTCATAGAGTTCTCAGAATTCCTCCCAGAGTTCTCAGCCCTGCTTTTCCTTTGGTCTCGCCCCGTCTGCACTCGACTTTCTTTTCTCACACATGTTCTGACTTCCACGGATCTAGGCACAAATGGAAGCACATGGAAACGCATTCAGCATTTGAAGAATAGCAGAGGTGTGCTGATACACAAAGGGGACCTTTATGAGGCGCCGTACACAGATTCTTCTCAGTTATTCCTTACACCATTCCAGTTTCGTTACCCTTGTTTTATAACTGAGTGAAAGGCTCAGAAAAGGAAAAACAAAACAACCCGCCTCCCTGATAACCACCTAAGTAAGATCCTGCAGCTAGTAAGGGGACAAAGGTGAATTGGAAACCAGATCCTTTGCCTTTCTTATTACCACTAATGGAAACAAAACAAAGCAAAACACCGATCTTCTGTTGGTTTCCCTTTATCATCTCTGATCCGCTTTGAAGACTGAGCTATTGAAAAGAATAGACAGGTCAGAACATCAGATACCTCAGTATTTGTATTTACAAATATAACCAGGCAAGTAGGAAAGATGAAAAGAATTTATGGTGTGACTTGATATTCTGAGAGGCGAATATAGAATGATGAAGGCAAACCAAAGTATGGTAATTATGTTACATCCTTACGTATAAAATACACCATTACATCGTGACATACAAGGTCTGTCATGACGGAGTGGTACAAACGTAGAAATCATGATGAATGGTGAAATCCTGAGAGGGAGAGCAAAGGAAAGTCATGTAAAGACCAAGAAACGGTATTTGGATATAAGATTTTTTTTTCTGTAAGAACACAGGATGATAGCAAGTTGTAAGGTGATGTCAAAGATATATCTCTCTGCCCCACTTTCCTCTTGCAAATCTGCCCAAAACAAAAGAAAAACAAACAAGATGCAAAGAAAGTAGGAAGCACTAATAAATCCCACTTAAAATGTAGGATTAAGGGCTACAAAATGCACTGAAGTCACATGGCGTAGGGGGTGGGGTGGTGGGGTAAGGCAGAGGCATGATGCCTGGTATTGTTTCGTTGGGTAAAGTCAACAAAACAAAATTCTCCAAAGAGATACACGTAGAAGGAGAACTGACCATTTCCTGCCTGAGCTACATTTGTGCCAGCTAGAGGCAGTGCCAGAGAAAGCACCATTTTGTTGGGAAGCAGTCAGACAATGACCCTGGAGCTCTCCCATAGACTCTTCTGCAAGTAACTCATAAAATATAATAAAGAAAAAGGACAGACAGAGAGAAAAGCAGCATATTAGCCTGTTTGGGACATAGTCTATGCTCATAACAGAATATCATGGACTGGGTGGCTAACTCAACAAAAATTTATTTTCTGATGTTTCTGGAGGCTGGATGTCCAAGGTCAAGGTGTCACCAGGGCTGATTTCTGGTGAGACCTCTCTCCCTGCCTTGCAGATGACCATGATGTTGCTGTGTTCTCACGTGGCCTTTTCTCTCTGTGTGTGCACTCCTGGTACCTTTCCTTCTTCTTTTCTGGACACTAGTTCCATTGAATTAGGTTCTCACCCTATTGACCTCATTTACTCTTAATCCAATACTGTCCAATATTATCTCCATTACAGCCAAACTGGGACTCAGGGCTTTAACATATGAATTTGGGGGGATACAATTCAGTCTTAACAGATGATGAAAATATAAATTCACAAAAGCTGACCCAAAGAGAAATAGAAAATTAGAACTGTCTTATTAAAGAAACTGAATCAATAGTTAAAAATGTTCCTATAGGGTGCCTGGGTGGCTCAGTGGGTGAAGCCTCTGCCTTCAGCTCAGATCATGATCCCAAGATCCTGGGATCAAGCCCCACTTTGGGCTCTCTGCTCCGAGGGGAGTCTGCTTCCCTTCCTCTCTCTCTGCCTTCCTCTCTGCCTACTTGTGATCTGTCTGTCAAATAAATAAATAAAATCTTAAAAAAAAATGTTCCTATAAAATAAGCATTAATCCCATATGGTTTTTAGAGCTTGGTTCTACCATGTATGGAATTCTGATCTCACATAAACTTCTTCTGAAAATTAAAAACCAAAACAGAACAATCCATCCCTCACTCATTTTTGAGGTAAGCATAAAGTTGATCCTAAATTTTGACAAAGATAGTATAAGAAAGGGGAATTTTAAGCCAAACTGATTTATTAACACACATGCTGTTATTTTACTACATGAACAGACCAGAGAGCTACATGGAGATTTCAAAACTAACAGGTACTGAACTTTGAACTTACACACAGGCTATCGTAACAGCCACTGTATCAATCATTTATTTTATCAAATATGTATCATAACTTTTCACAGTGGCCTTGGAAGTTAGGCATTTTTACCACATTTGATATATGAGAAAGCCAAGACTTGGGAAAGTTACCCCTGCCAGACCTCAAAGAAAATAACATTTCTCAGGTCCCCTTGGCATGGGTGTCCTGGGGCACCCACTCATTGGTGATGGAGGGCCTGTGGGCTCATGACCCAGAGTTCTATTTATGCTGGCTGGCTTCTCAGTCACATCACTATCCAGAAGCTCTTCCTTCTCAGAGTCATTGCCTGGCCCATGTCTCCCCTGGGTCTTCTATTATCCGGGTCTTCTATTTTTCTAGCCAGTTTATTGAGACACTTTTTTTTTTTTAAGGTTTTATTTATTTATTTGACAGACAGAGATCACAAGTAGGCAGAGAGGCAGGCAGAGGGGTGGGGCGGGCGGGGGGTGGGGAAGCAGGTTCCCTGCTGAGCATAGAGCTCAGTCCCAGGACCTGAGATTATGACCTCAGCCTAAGGCAGAGGCTCAACCCACGAGCCATCGGGGCACCCTGAGACACTTTCAAGGATTTATCCTTCCTGGGCTTTCTCTTTTGCTTTTCAAGAATACTTTCTTGAACAAAAGCCAGTACTTGTAAATCATAACTCTGGCTTTCTTTTATCCAGAAAATGAAAAGGCAATCTACTAGATGGGAGAAAATACTTTCAAATAATATATATGATAAGGGGCTAATATTCAAAATATGTAAAGAACAGATACAGTTCAAGAACAAAAAATCTGACTTAAAAATGGGCAGTGGATCTGAATAGACATTTCTCCAAAAAAAAAAAAATAATAAAAAACCTACACAGATAGAGGGCCCACAGACACACGAGAAGATGCTCACTGTCAGAAAAAAGCAAATCAAAGCCATAGTGAGCTCTAACCTCACACCTGTTGGAATGGCTATTATCAAATAGACTAGAAGTAACAAGTGTGGGCAAGGATGAGGCGAAAACGGCACCCTCGTGCACTGTCGGTGGGAGTGTATATTGATGCAGTCACTGTGGAAAACAGTATGGAGTTTCCTCAAAAAAAAAAATAGAGCTATCCTATAATTCAGCAATTCCACTTCTGGGTATATATCCAAAGAACACAAAAACACTAATCCAAAAAGATATATGCACCCCCATGTTCACTGCAGCAATATTTATAATAGCCTGGATATGGAAGGAACTTCAGTGCCCATTGATCAATGAATGGATAAAGAAGGTGTGGTATAATATAAAAATGGAAAATATATATTAATAATTAATAATATATATTATTATAATATTATATATAATACATAAAATATATATTATATTATATATTGTATATATTATATATATATATATATATATATATATATTACTGAGCCATAGAAAAGAATAAGGTCTTGCCATTTGCAACAACATGGATCTTGAGGATATTGAATTATGCTTACTGAAATAAGTCAAACAGAGAAAGACAAATACAGTGTGATTTTACTTACATGTGAAATCTAAAAAACAAAACAAATAAACCAACATAAAACCAAACCCATAGATATAGAAGAAACCAGACTGATGGTTGCCAGAGGGGAGGGGAGGGCGATAGGTAAAATGAGAGAAGAGGATCTAGAGGTACAAACTTCCAGTTATCAAATAAGTAAGTCACAGGATGTAATGTGTAGCAGGGCGACTCTAGTCAGTAGTACCGTATTGCATATTGGAGAGTTGCTGAGAGAGGGAATCTTAACAACTGTCATCAGAGGAAAAAAATCTGTAAACTTGTATGGTGTTAGATGATAACTAGGCCCACTGCCATGATTATTTCACAATGTAGACAAAAACTAAATCAACGTGTTATACACCTGTGTATACACCAGTGAGACTTCAATTAAAAAAAAAAGAACAACTTTGAGAAAGGAACACACAAAGATTAATAATTCAAGGAAATGTCTTAACTACACAAATAGCAAGGTATTTTTCTCCCCAGAAGGAATCGTGTTCAAGTTCTCCTCATGCCGGCTACACTGTTCTATACATGGGTTGCACCAGGGAACAAACCCGACCCAACCTCTGCCTCTCCTAGAGTTTATGTGCCCCCAGGGGAGACCCAGATCCAAAACCAGTTAATAAAATATTTAATGACAATAATGAAACATGCCTCAAAGGGGACACGTGGGATGAAGCGGCACGTGACCTAGGGGAGCTTTTCTGGGTAGTCTGTTTTTTTCTCCTGGATTTTCAAGGAAAGGACTCCAAGATCTCAAAGACGGGCAGAGCTCCGACAGAGAGAAGCAAGAGGAAGCAAAGAGGTGGGGAAAGCCCTCAATCCGAGGGCCGCAGTTACAGTAAACTGCTGGGCTGCTTTTCTTTGTTTGTTTTATTTATTTTTTTAACTAAAGTGTGCTTGACACACAATGTTACATTAGTCTAAGCTGTATAGCATAGAGTTCTATTTCTCTGCCCATAATGCCATGCTCACTGCAGATGTAACTACCACCTGTCACCCGGCAGCACTGTTAGGGTACCACTCACGATATTCCCTGTGCTGTATGTTTCATCCCGGTGACTGGTTCATTCCATCACCAGAAGCCATGCCTCCTGCCCCCTTTCACTCAGTTCGCCCATTACCACCCCCGCTCCCCCCCCCCCCCGCAACCATCAGTTTCGTTCTCCATATTTATGGGTCTGTTTCTGCTTTTTTGTTGTTGTTGTTTTGTTTTAAACTACCTCCCCCTGCCCAATTAACAAATTATGATTTTCCTGCCCACAAATACTTCCTGTAGCAGGATTTTTTAAAAAAATGTGGTGTTTCTGTATCATTTATTGAACAAATTTCTTATTGTTGCAAATTTAAACTGTTTCCAACATCCTCCTCCCATTTTCAACACTGTTTCAAAGTCCTCCCACCTTTGAGTATATACGATTTATTTTCTTGAGGTACTTTTCTAGAAGAGGAGCTGTTCTGCCAGAGGGAGAAAGGAGGGTAACATATGTATGTGCTGTGTATGTATGTTTGATACATATTGTTAAAGTAAGCTCTGGAAAATTTGGATGATTTACATGGCCATCACCAGAGCATGGGAGATGTATTTCCACATTCCTAATGCTATTATTATCTTTCAAAATCTTGCCAGTTTCATGATGGATACATGGTAGGTATTATTTTTATTTTATATTGCATGTTATATTTCTGATAAATGTTAACATGTATTCACATGGTTGGCAGGTCTATAAATTGCTTCTTTAATTAATCAAATACTTCTACTGTTCACCTATTCCTTTTTTTAAAGATTTATTTATTTATTTTTAGGTGGGATGGGGGAGAGGGAGAGAATCTCAAGCTGGCTCCCGGCTGAGCAAGGAGCCCAAGGAGCCCAAGTTGGGGCTTGATCTCATACCCTGAGATCATGACCTGGACCAATACAAAAAGTCAGGCGCTTAACTGACTGAGGCACTCAGTCATTCCTCCACCCATTCTTATAATATAGTCCTCTTTTCCTGATTAAATTTTAAGAGCTCTCCTATATTAAGACTATTCAATCATTTGCACCACAATGTATTGCCTTTGATTTTCTTTCTGGTGCTTTTTGCACATACACAAGCACGCAGAGCATTTCCATATTGGTGGATATATACACACATGCATATTTGTGTAATCACACCAGCATATCTGTAATGTAAATTCCTACAGAGTTCCTGGGTCAAAGGGCAAGTGAATTTAAGATGTTAATAGCTGTTACTAACCACCCAGCACGTTTAATGCCCATGGCAACCCTGTGTGATGGTTGTTCCTATTGTGATTTGCAAAGAATAGGAAAAAAGAGGCTCTGGGGGTAACTTGCTCAATGGTGCACAGTTAGTAATTGGAAGAGCTTAGATTGGAAGACACATTCTCTGACTCTTAGCCAATATACTCACTGTCTCTGGTAATATTACACACACACACACACACACACACACACGCGCGCGCGCATGCACGCAGAAAGGATTGTATTTCCAATTTCTCAGACTTCTCCCTTACCAGAAATTAGGATTGTAGAGACTAAATTAAACAGTTTATTTTAAACATCAAAAGAGAACATGACCTAAGTTAGGAAAGGAAAATCTAAATTTGCTGCCAAGTGATGGTCTCAGCCCTGAAGCCTGTTCCAGAATCTTCTGCATCATGTTGCTTAGAATAGGCAGTGAGTTCTATTTTTATAGGGGTAGCCCCTCTATGTCAAATCACAGAAAACATATTCCTGTGTTCTCGGTGCTTTTGTGTTAATGTCTCTGGGTATTTTAGAACTGATGGGAAATCTTCTAAGAAAAAATTGCAGGCACTGAAAAAATAGATTTTTCTATTACATTCTACACAGTAAAAGATTTTGGATGAAAACAGTTGAACCTAAAAAATGATTTCAGCTTGTGGGTAGCATGAGAATATATACAATATTATTTATTACTCTTTTTCAACTGAGAAACAATGTGATTTCAAAATGGGATAATGTAATGAACTTTTCTGGCACAGTATATAACTTTAGCTACCGTCATTGAAGTAATTGACTGTTTCAGAAAAGGGTCCCAGAAGGACTGATAGAGGATGCCAATGAACTTGACTATTTGAAAGACAATGTCTTTTGGTTCTTTACTGTGCTATAACTGTACATGAGAAAAGCATCTTGTGCCAATAAAGTCTCCCCGCTTAAAGAATGGAACTGCCTGTTTGGTTGCAAAGGAACCTAATAACATGCCATAGTTTTAAGAGGGGGAAGAAAGTGACACAACTACAATTAAGGATCATTGATCTGCTATCACGAGCCACTCTGGACCATCAAAGGAGGCAGATATGGGATCGATGGGCAGCTCACAGGGAAGAAACAAGGATGGCAAGGAGCATCCTATTCACAGATTCTGTGGCACACAGCTTTTCATACATTACCACCTCTCTTGTTGGGTATGTGGGACACTCAATGGCATCTTACAACTGGTGGCTTGCCTGTTTATTTATCACAGATATTTTCTTCCTTGGTGATACAGAAAATAATGGTGCACCTCCCCTCACTCCCTGAGAGTCAATGAAGCAGGGACTCTTAAGTATAAGTAAGCAAAGCATGGAGGACATCATGGAGGAGGAGATGGCTGTCATTCACACCCCTGGTTAACAGTTGCAATTATGGTATGAGGACTAGCATACAAGACTTTTTTTTTTTTTTAAGATTTTATCTATTATTTATTTGACAGAAATGGAGAGATCACAAGTCAGCAGAAAGGCAGGCAGAGAGAGGGGCGGAAGCAGGGTCCTTGCTGAACAGAGAGCCCAGTTCGGGGCTTGATCCCAGGACCTTGAGATCATGACCTGAGCCGAAGGCAGAGGCTTAACCCATTGAGCCACCCACGTGCCCCTAGCCCACAGGACTTTAAAGCACAGTTAAAGGAATATAATGTGTGGAGGGGAAGAAAGAAAGCAGAAAAGTGTGATGAGGCTGCTTGTTCACCGTTAACCTGAATAAGACTACGTCCCGAGCCTAGTGTGGGAAATTGCCACATTACTTCATCTCCCAGAAGTAAAGAAGCCATTTATTTCTAAAGTGCATATTAGCATTAGAGCCTGAAATCCAAGTAAATTAGGGTATTTATAGAAACTATCGGATTGTTTGGAACACAGTGTTTGTATCTATTGATAGTAATTTGTAACAATTAATTAATACTCAGATATAATATCCAAACAAAACACTTCTGTGCTACAACGTGATTATAGCATTGATTTCCTACATTTTCAGGTGACGTGGAGTTACATGGCTAAGAAGGAGGAGGAGGAGGCTTAGAATTTGAACTGGAATCGATTCTAGCTTTCTAAATTCAGAAACGTGATAACAGGACCCCAAGCTCTGGTACCAGAGACCCCAGACCCAGTATTGTCTGGGCCTTGCTCCCTCGCTGAGGGCAAAACCTGATGATCTCATCCTGGACCTTGAGGTCCTTTCCAAACACACATAGTTCTTGTGTGATGAGGCCTCCTGACCTAACAACCGTTAGGACTGTCTCAGAGGAGGAAGAACTACCACAAGTGTTCAAAGGACCAAGATGTCTGCCCGGTTGCGATGGAGGTGAGGAAAGTCTCCATGGGGAAAGCCTGCTTGAAATGAGCTTTAAAGGTGGGATTTCATGTTGTGGTGAGAAGGGCCAAATGGGATGTCTTCCCCAGAGAACAGAGTGCACGTGTCAAGGCAAAGTGGCAGGGAGTGTAATATTAGTACATGGCTCTCAGTCCTGGCTGCCTATTAGAATCACCCAGAACACTTGCCCCAGGCAACACCTGATCCAGCACATCTGCCCAGCCAGATGTTGGCCGCCTGCCTCCATTCTCCCTGTTGCACAGCCGTGACATTCTGCCTCACCCAGGCCAACAGAATCAGGATCTCTGAAAATGGGTATTTTATTTTATTTTTTATTTTTAAAAGATTTTATTTACTTATTTAGTTAGAGTGCAAGGAGGGGGAAGGGCAAAGGGAGAGAGAGAGAGTGTCAAGCAGACTCCCAACTAAGTGCAGAGCCTGATGCCAGGCTCATGCACCACCTGAGCTGAAATCAAGAGTCAGGATGCTTACCCAACTGAGCCACCGAGGCACCTGACAGTGGGTATTTTATTTTATTTTATTTTTTTAAGATTTTATTTATTTTAAAGAGAGACAGAGATCACAAGTAGGCAGAGAGGCAGGCAGAGAGAGAAGGGGAAGCAAGCTCCCTGCTGAGCAGAGAGTCCGATGCGGGGCTCGATCCCAGGACCCTGAGATCATGACCTGAGCCGAAGGCAGAGGCTTAACCCACTGAGCCACCCAGGCGCCCCGACAGTGGGTATTTTAAACCTTTTTTCAAGTAATTCTGATGTGTGGTCTGAGTTGAAGACTCTGATCTTTGGTATAGCAGGTAGAAACAAGGATTGTGTTGAAGTTCAGGGTATGAGTTAGGAAGGTACAAGAGAATGGAGAAACAGATTCGGATATTTTCCAGAAGGCACACTGTGTTGGCAGGAGAGAGAATGCTAGTCAGGCAGGGTTAAGAGGCTATAGGCTGCAGTAAGGGAATCAGCAAGACATGTGAGGACGTCCACAGAGATCACCCCTAGCTCTGGGGGAGGAAGGAGCCCCATGAAAGCCAGACCCCAGAGGAGGGACAAGTTAGCAAGGGGCTGGAGTCTTGGAGTGGCCATCAGCAGGCAGGGGGAGGGGAGGAAAAACACCACCTCTCTCTTCCCCGTCTGTCAGTCTCTTGCTGCTTCTTCCCACTGCACAGACCCAACCAGAAGCCAGCAGGCCAGCCTTACAGATCTTGGAGCCTGGCATGGGATGGTGGCGGTGGGGGAGAGGCAGATGACACATGGAATATAAATAACACGGTGTTAAAGGCATTTCTACAAGTTTTGCCTGAATTTTCTAGGCAATGGTGAGCCCCTGGAGGCTTTTGACTGGGAAAGTCATGATTAGAACCAGGTCTTTAAAATGTTTAAGCTGCCATGATATTAAAACTTAATAGGAGTGGGAAAAATATTGACACGTAGGTTGATTAAGGCCGAAAGAAAGCAGGAGAGCTCCTGCGTGCATGCTGGCCTTGGCCTGCCCCCGTGGGTCGGAGGCTCCCCTTGGGGCTGGAGATCACCGCCAAGAGCAGTGGGTGATCTGCCGGCAGCTGCCTTGACCTTGGCCTCCCTGAACACTGTTCGCCTGCTGCAAGTATTCCATTCTGAAGAACAAAGGCCTGTCTGTTCATAAACCAAATTTATGGGATTGATTCATCCCGTGTCAACATTAAAGAACTATGAAAATGTTGGCAAACACACAGGAGCATGTAGATTCTGAATTCCTGCGTGGGACGGGGGAATGGGTAATTCCTTGGTGGACGTGTGGGAGGGAGGGGAGCCATTTCCCACTACAGCCACCCTGCGAAAGCACAGTGCGGGGAGGAAGTTCCCCACCTAGTAACTTGGCTCTCCACTTTTGTGTGAGAGCAGACCTCTCCAGGCTTTCCCTGTCGAGAGGCTCAGAACTGGGAATGAGATTGTCCAAACTGAGCGCTTCTGTTGGGGTCCGATCCAGACGTTTCCTTTTGCCTGCTGAGGGTCAGTAGTGAAGTTGAGTCTGTCCAAACTCAGAGGGAGCAGACTCTCTGCCCTCCTTGCTAGTTCTGGGGCAAGAAGGGCAAAGGAGAAATGTAAAGGGTGATTGTTTTACTTCGACATGTGCAAAAACTCAACCAGAGTTGCCCAAGAGAGGAATGGGCTGCTTTGTGAAGTGGGGAGTTCATCCAGATAGGTACCCAAGCAGGTTCCTGGTGGCACAATTATGACTGATATTTTATTTTATTTTATTTTATTATTTATTTAGGAAAAGTCTTATTTTATATTATTTATTTATTTGACAGAGAGACAGAGGTCACAAGTAGGCAGAGAGGCAGGCAGAGAGAGGGAGGGTAGCAGGCTCCCTGCCGAGCAGAGAGCCGGCTGCAGGGCTCGATCCCAGAACCCTGAGATCATGACCTGAGCTGAAGGCAGAGGCTTAACCCGCTGAGCCATTTGACAGAGAAGGAAGAGGCACAAGCAGGGAGGACGGCAGGCAGAGGGACAGGAAGAAGCAGGCTCCCCACTAAGCAAGGAGGCCAATGTGGGGCTCCATCCCACAGCCCTGAAGGCAAACGTTTAACCGACTGAGCCACCCCGGCCTCCCTATGACAGATATTTTAGAGGGTTTTTCCCAAAAGGACCAGAACAAAGGTAATGTTAGATGACTCTCTGCTTTGGGCTGCATTCATATACTGAAGTCCTAATTCCCATATCTTAGAATGTGATTTATCTGAAGATAGGGTCTTTTAAGAGGTAATTAAATTAAAATAAGGTCATTAAGGTGGGCCCTCACCCAGTATGACTGTTGTTTTTATAAGAAGAGAATATTTGGACATAGATATTTGTTCTACAGAGAGAAAAAGTCCTGTGAGGGCTCCCTGAGAAGGTGGCCATCAGCAAGCCGAGGAGAGAGGTCTCTGAAGATACCAACCTTGACAGCACTGTGACCTTAAACTTGAACTTGCTCTGGAGTTTCTAGCCTTCAGGACTGTGAGAAAAGAAATTCCTGTTGTTTAAGCCAGCCAATCTGGGATACTTGGTTGTGGCAGCCTTAGAAAACTAATACACCCTTACTCTTTCTGAGACTCTACTATGTGATGTGAAAATTTGGAGGAAAAAAAAAGAGATTCACTGGAATGCAGAGTAACAGTCAGGATAACAAGTCTTGGCATTTAGTAAAACAGCAGGGGCCTCAAGCTGCAGTTGCACATTACTTAGCTTCAATAATTGAAATAGGAGGGTATCAAGAGGAGCAATTACAGGCAGGATGAATTCATACATTAATGAATATCTGTTGAGGGCTATCTGTGTGCCAAGACCAACAAATCAAAGCTGTAAGCAGTCAGCCCGGCTGGTTGCAGAATGCCAGGCTATTCTTGAGGCACCTGGGATCACCGATCAGCTGGGTGGGTAGGAAGTGTCCAGGCAGGTGGACACTGGGTATCTGGGTGCTAGAATGTAGGGGCAAATGGCTCTAAGGTGGCATAGAGAATGGACTTTCTCTGCACTCCTATAACTAAGAGCAAAGTGTGGAAGTTTCCGGGAAGTAGGTTTTTGTGCAACATTTGCTCATTTCACACCAGTAGGATATGAAAGCTGAAGTAGGAAATCAACTGGAATAATTCACTGGAAAGGAGCCTACAGCTCTTCAAGAGCTTGTCGGGGTAGGAAGGAAGAGCTAGATGTAGTGAAAGCAAATGTCCAGAAAACTTCTGTTTGCTTCTCTATGGCCACCATTTCCCTGCCCCTCCCCGATGGAGCTGATCTGTTTGGATCGCATCAGTGGACTTCCTTGCCTTCTGGAGACAGGTTGGGTTTAGCAAGTAAGAGGCTGGAGGGAGGGAGTAGGAGGAAGGGGACCAGAGTATTTACTCCCTAGTTCCTCCTTCCATCTCAACAGGGAGTCACCGACCCTCTCAAAGGGAACTACTCTATACCATTTTCTCTCCCTCTGTGCTCTGATAACCGTTCCCTTCCCTTCTCCCCCCAGGCCTAGGAATGGTGGCAGTACCCATCTGTTGGCCTGGATTTCTGCATGCTCCTTTATGTTTCCCTGCACTGTGCCATACCTTTGTAAATAAAATCCCCCTCATTCGAGTGTGCCGTCTATTTTCTTTCTTCTATTCCCTGACCACACGAACTAATCAGTGACCAAATCACTGGATTTGGTCAATGTTAAGTTTTCTGTAAATCAGTGCATCTCTAAGAGCACCGTGAGGGTCAGGCAAGGTGTTCTGTGTGTGGCCAATCAGAGCAGCGATGTTTACCAAGAGGTAGATTTGAGAGAGAGGCTTCTCTTGAAAATTCTATTTGCATAAAGGATTCCACAACAACAACTCAGTTTGAAAACCTCTGGGGAAAAAAGAAAGCAATGCCCTAATTTTGAGCACGGATCATAAACTGAAATTCTCATGCGATCCTCGCCACAGGCTTCAAGCGACCCAGGATCTAGTCCGGGTCTTGGGCTTTAACTTCTCAGGACAACATCAGATGGAGTCTTGGCATTTTTCCATTTAATTTGATAAATGTACACTACCAGCAAGGTGCAGTGGCTTTGTGTCTAAAGAAATCCACTTTACCGTCTAAATTATTCAGGTAACCTGTCTATATTAATCAAACCAGTTTGATAACAGCCAAATATCCACTTCTTTTTGTATTACTTAGGGCCAAGGCAAGATGACAAAGGGCGGGGGGCAGGGGAAGTTGGTGTTGCCTGTATCTTCACAGAGATGCTGCTAGACAAATCTACTGGGTTGTAGCTAGCCCACCCAAGAGAGTCTGGCAGCAAATACTTGTTTTTAAGGCAGCTCTAGAATGTGAGCCTCAGGACAAGCAGCGCATCCTCAAGAGTAGACACTTTGGTAAGAATGCACTCCAGACATCAGTGAGGTACCAAGACGGGTGCTCTGTCAAGCATAATGTTAGACAGGGCCTGTCAGCCAAACTCCTGCACTCAGTGAAAAAGCCAGAACAGAAGTGAAAACTGATTGGAGAGGCCGGAGTTAAGAATCATGAAATGAAATACTCCTGACACCAATTGCTCTGGGACAATGCCAAGAATTGTGGAAACTTTGTAACTGTTCGGTTCCCCTTGGGATTTCAGATTTCCAGCAAATAGAGATGTTTCTGCTTTCCAAGGTACAAGGCAAGTGAAACATGGGAGTCAAGGGAGGGGGCACGCTGTCACATGGGAGTGGACATGATTGCTCCCTTTGAGGTCTCCTGGCAGTTTATGGGATGGGGAGTGCAGAGTGGCTCTTTAGAAAGAATGTCTTCAATTAGTGAAGTCTGCTCGTGTCTGTTTATTATTTTTTTCTAAGCAAAATGGAGGTTTAGAGAAAGCTTTGATAGGGCCTCAGAAGAACTGAATGAAAAGCCCACTGGGCACACTAACCAGGAATGAGATGTTAATGGCACATTGCTCTGCCAGATCTATGAGAGGGGAAGGTGATGGGGCATGATGAGGAGTCTCTGATCTGTGGAGCTTAGTTTCTAAGCCCATTTGAGCATGGAGGAAGGGTGTGGCTTCTTTCCCAAGTTTAGATCCTCTTTGGATGGGTTCCAAGCTGGGCCCAAGAGTGGAAGTGTGGATGGATCCACAGAACAGGGGCATGGGTAGGGGAACTAGGCTCACTGGGCTTCAGTCCCTCTGCTGGAGAGAAGGACTTAGGTAGAAGATTCTGTCATTTCTTCCATGGCTAATACTCTACAATTTCATATCTGCTCATCTATGAAGCACCGATTCTTCTCTCTGAACTAATTGCCCAGAAAAAATTAATAGAGTTCTTAACATACTAAGTAATCTTTCCTTTCCTTTCACTGAAAATAATAGAAAATTAAGGCACAGATGAATGGTTTTCATACATAACTTCTCTCAATTTAAATTTTTTTCTAACCAAATTTAGTATATAGTTTTGTATTGCCTTTTTTTTTTTTAAATGGATGGTATTTTAGCCCAGATAAGTTAGAAGGATTACTTTCTATGCTTTCGCAATTCTGTGGCCACTGGGAGTCCTAACTCTGTTGGGCTGACCTGATCAAGAAATTTGAAGATCAGAATTCACTCAGAATCCTCAAGTCTGGACATCCTCTCTTAAGGTTAAAAAAAAAAAAAAAAATGCCACCCGCTGGGCCTGTCAAAACTCAGCAGGGCAACTGCTTGAGAGGATCTCTTTCTCCTTCTGTCCCTCTCTCTGCTCTCTCTCCCTCTGTCCCTCAAATAAATCAATCTTTACGTTAAGAATAAAACTTGTCTCTAAATCTTTAACATCTTGTTTTTTAAAAAATTCCTTGAAATTTAGATCTTCCCTGGCCCTTTTTGTCGGTGTGATCATGTGAAGACTAATGTCTCTCAAGCAGGAGTGATGTGTCATCAGCCTGGTAGAGTGATTTAAAGGACATCAGAAACTCGGAAACCCGACAACCCAGGGACATGCTGTGTGGTGGGGTATTAATGGCCTACACTGAGTTGCGGGGGTCCCCAAGTCCAACAGGATGACCTTTCATTATTCCAAGTGAACCAGCTTAGCTGGTCAAGGCTATGTCAAGTCATTAAAAGATGTCACAATTAAATTATCTTTTAAAAGATGGTTTCTTTTGACAATATGACTTAATTGTAAGTAACTCTTTCTGACATGGAGCATTTTTAGGGTGATGACAAACATAAATACAGGGGGTGGTTGAAACACACTGTATCCATAGAATGCAATATCCAGTTTGGGAGGACAAATGAAACTCACCCCAGAAAGCCACCCATTTATTGATAAGTATGTCTTATAATAGATATTAATTTTACCTTTTTTATTGCTAACAAGGAGGCAGTGTTTTGTTTTGTTTTGTTCACCATGAAGGAGTTGAGGACAGTCCTAAAGTTTATTAAGCTTTAGGGACAAGTCTGGCTTAACACATGCTCTTGTTTTCATGGGAGAAGGTATGTGGCTTTGCCGATGTCAACTGTCCTTGGAGCTGCTCAGTCATAGGCTGGGCCCCATCCCTCATGCTGCTGGTTCTTTTTGCTTTCTTCCCAGAGGGAGGAATCCACAGAGAAGCTCATCCCTATGGGCTCAAGTCAAGGCAGCCAGCAATGTAACCAAGATGTCTTCCCACTGCTAATGCAAGGAGTGGACAGAATGTGGTTGCTCCCTGACCAAAGGCTGACATTTCTTCACAGGCAGAAGTCAGCATCATCACTCCATGCTCTAAGAACTCTTCCCTGTCGTTCCAGGTTTCTCTTCTAGTCTCTGAAAAATTAAAAGACTTTTAGTCCCCTGAAAAATTACAGGAAACCCTCTGACCCTCCCAGGACCCGCACCACTGATTCTAACATTCCCTCCTCCATTACCCTTCAACCTGCAACGTCCACACCTCCAGTTTAGGGCTTTGGCACTGGCTGTTCTTCTCACCTGGACCATTGTTTTCTTGGATCCATATGCTCACCTTATTCAAGGTGCTGCTTGAATGTCACCTTGAAACTTACGGTAACCCCTTTTAAATAATTACAACCTACATCTGTCTCTCTATTCCTAATCTCTTTCCTGACCCACTTTTAAAAAATATTCTCTGATTGCTTACTACTTTCTAATATAATACCTCGAACGTATTTTTCATTTGTTTAGTTTATAATTGTTGTTCATCCTCCCTCCCCTGCCAAAAGGAAAGTTGCATGAATGACGGGGAATTTATGTCTGCACTGACGTATTCTGGACATCGAGGAGAGTCTCAGTTACTCAGCCAGTGTTCGTTGAACTAAGCGCATACGAGATCCTGTAGAGGTGCACTAAGACTGCAGCTCTTCTTTTAGAGTACGACACTTGGATCTATATAAAATCTGATCTGGAAAACATGTGTGAATTTATTCAGTTTTTAGTGAACACATTTTGACTATCCTATTTCAGAATGTCAATCACATCACTTTTTAAAATTTTAATTTATTTAAACTAAAGAAAAAAAAAAAGAAACCCAAAAGAGTTCACATATTCCCCCCACACACACACCTTACACATACACTCCTGCATCCCCTACCTCTGGCAACCACCAATCTGTTCTTGGTATCTATAAGCTGTTTTTTGGGTTTTGTTTTGTTTTGTTTTTAAGAGTCCACATATAATTGGGATCACACTGTATTTATCTTTCTCTGACTTATTTCACTTAGCATAATTCCCTCAAGGTCCATCCATGTTGTTGAAAATGACTAGATTTTGTTATCTTTTTATGGCTGAATAATATTCCTCTGTGTGTGTGTGTGTGTGAGAGAGAGAGAGAGAGAGAGAGAGAGAATTTACCCATTCATCCATTAGTGAAAAGTTAGGCTGTTTTCCATATCTTGTTTATTATAAATAATTCTGCAATGAACAGGGAGGTGCATATGCCTTTTGAGTCAGTGTTTTTGTTTCCTTTAGGTAAATCCCCCGAAGTGGAGTTGCTGGATCATGTGATATTCTATTTTTAATTTCTTGAGAAACCTCCACACTGTTTTCCACAGAGGCTACGGTGCACAATATCTTTACCAACACTTGTTATTTCTTGTGTTGTTGATTTTAGCCATTCTAACAGTTGTGAGATGATCTTATTGTGGTTTTGATTTGCATTTCCCTTATGATGAGTGAGATTGAGCATCTTGCCATGTGTCTCTTGGCCATCTGGATGTCTCATTTGGACAAATATCTGTTCATATCTTCTGCCCGTTTTTAAATCAGATTTTTTTGGTTATTTAATTGTATGAGTTCCTTATATATTTTGAATATTAGCTGCTTATATATGATTTGCAAATATTGTCTCTTATTGCTCTTTCATTCTATTGGTGATATTTCTTGCTGTGCAGAAGTTTTTTAGTTTGATGTAGTCCCATTTGTTATGTTTACTTTTGTTGCTTTTGCTTTTGGTGTCAGATTAAAAAAATCATTGTCAAGACGCATGTCAAGGAGATCACTAATCACGTCTTCTTCTAGGAGTTTTATGGTTTCATGTTTTACATTAAAATTTTTCATGATTTTGAGCTGATTTTTGTGTATGGTGTAAAACAAATGGTCCAGTGCCATTCTTTAGCATGCAGTTATTCAGTTTTCCCAACACTATTTATTGAAAAGACTGTCCTTTCCCCATTGTGTATTATTACCTCTTTTTCCTCCAATTAATTGGCCATATAAGTGTGGGTTTATTCCTATTCCATTCCATTGATTTATGTCTGTTTTTGTGCCAGTACCATATTGTTTAAGTTACTATAGCTTTGTAATATAGTTTGGAGTCAGGGGGCATGATGCCTCCAGCTTTGTTTTTGTTTCTCAAGATTGCTTTGACTATTCAGAGCCTTTTATGATAGATACAAATTTTAGAATTGTTTGTTCTATTTCTGTGAAAAATGTCATTGGAATTTTGATAGGAATTTCATTGACTATTTAGATCATATTGGAAATGGACATTTTAACAATATGAGTTCTCCTAATTTATGTGCATAAAGTATCTTTCTATTATTTGTGTGCTCTTCACTTTGTTTCATTAATGTCTTGTAGTTTTCAATATGTGGGTCTTTCACCACCCTGATTATATTTGTTTCTAGGTATTTTATTCTTTAACATAATTGTAGATGGGATTGTTTCCTTAACTTCTCTTTCTGATAGTTCATTAATAATGTACAGAAACACAACAAATTTTGTGTATTGATTTCTTATTTTACAACATTACTGAATTCATTTAGATTTTGATGGAGTCTTTAGGTTTTTCTACATATAATATCCTGTCATCTACATATGTCATCTATATCTACAGTGACAGTTACATTTCTTCCTTTCCAGTGTGGATGCCTTTTATTTCCTTCTCTTGCATAATTGCTCTGGCCAAGACTTCTAATCCTATGTTGCATGAAAGTGGTGAGAGTGGGTATCCTTGTCTTGTTCCTGATCTTAGAGAAAAAGCTTTAACTTTTTCACTGGTGAGAAGGATGTTAACTTTCACAAAGAGATGAAAAATATAAGAAACTGTCAAATAAAAGTCATAGACAGAATAATACAAAAACCAAGCTGAAAAATGCAATAGCAGACTAGATGAAACAGAAGAAAGGATCAGTCAACTTGAAGACAAGGTGGTGGAACGCATTCAATCAGAGCAATAACAACATCAACAACAACAAAGAATTTTTTAAGAAGTTAAGGTAGTTTAAAGATTCATAGGAAAAAATCAAATAGACTAACATCACACTGTAAGTGCCCCAAAAGGAGAGGAGAGGAGAGGGAGAATGGGGGAAATGTCTTTTTCTTCTTTAAGATTTTATTCACTTATTTTGAAAGAAAGAGAGCAAGTTTGGGGAGGGGGAGGACAAGGACAGAGGGGAGAGACAATCTCAAGCAGACTCCATGCTGAGTGTGGAACATGATGCCGGGATCAGTCTCACAACCCTGAGATCATTACCTGAGCCAAAATAAAGAGTTAGATGCTTATTGACCAAGTCACCCAAGCAAGTCTTATAAGAAGAAATAATGACTGAAAACTTCCTAACCAGGGGAATGAAACAGACCTCCAGGTCCAGAAAGCCCAAAAAGGTCTTAAGAGGAAACAAAGGAGATCCACACCAAGGCACATTATAATTAAAATGTCCAAAAGTTAGGGGTTCCTGCATGGTTCAGTGGGTTGAGTGTTCAGCTTAGGTCATGATCTCAGGGTCATGAAGCTGAGCCCTGCATCAGGCTCCACACTTAGCACACAGTTTGCTTGGGATTCTTTCCCCCATCTTTGTCTCTCTCTCTGTTCTTCAATAAATAAATAAAATCTTTTAAAATGAAAACTTAAAAAAAGTCAAAAATTGAAGAACAAAGATGAAAAGTAGCAAGAGAAAATCAAGTTTTTATGTACAAGGAAATGCCCACATGACAACTAGCAGACTTTTCAACAGAAATTTTGCAGGCCAGAAAGAAGTGGCATGATATAGTCAAGGTGGTGAGAGAGAAAAACACTTTCAACTTGGCAAAATGATCATTCAGAAGTAAAGGAGAGGCATAGAGTTTTCCAGATAAGCAGAAGATAAATGAGTTCATCAGCACTAAGCCAGCTTTAGAAGAAACTTTAAAGGAACTTCTTTAAACTGAGAAGAAAGGACATTCATTAGTAACAAAAGAAAAAAAAATGAAAGAAAAAATCTCACTGGAAAGGTAACTATATAGTAATGGTTATCAATTAATCACTTGTGAAGGTTAAAAAACAAAATTAATAAAATAACTATGATTACAATAACTAGTCAAGGGATCTACAGATTTAAAAAAAATGTAGATGTACCTGGGTGGCTCAGTTGGTTAAGTGTCTGCCTTCTGTTCAGGTCATGATCCTGGGATCGAGCCCCACACTGGGTTCCCTGCTCAGCCAGGAGTCTGCTTCTCCTCCTCCCTCTGCTGCTCACCCTGCTTGTGCTCTCTCTCTCTCTTTTTAGTAAATAAATAAATAAATAAATAAACAAAATCTTTAAAGATAATGTAAAGCATAACATCAAAAACAAAACATAGTAGGGCACATCATAATGTTGATCTATACAATAGGATCAGACTTTATTTGTTAGCAACTTAACTGGCAAAGATATGTGTAAGTCTCATAGTAACCATAAAACAAAAACCTACCATAAATACACAAAAGATAAAGAGAAGGGAGTATAAACATACCACTAAAAAAAGTCACTGAATTCCAAAAGAAAAAGTAAGAAAAGAAGTAAAAGAAAAGAAGAAAGAAACAGAGAGGAACCACAAAAGCACCCAGGAAACAACTAATAAAATACCAGTAAATACATACCTATCGATATTGCTTTAAAAGTAGATGGACTCAATTTTCCAATCAAAAGACAGATTGGCTGAATGGATAAAAAACAAGGCCAACCTATATGCTGCCTACAAGAGACTCACTTTATTTTTCTATAAGATTTATTTTTTTGAGAGAAAGAGAGTGAGAGCATGAGTGGGAGAGGCAGAGGAAGAGGGGAGAAAGTCTCAAGCAGACCCCACACTGAGCAGAGAGCCCCATGCAGGACTTGAGCTCACAACCCTGAGATCATGACCTGAATGGAAATCAAGAGTCAGGTGCTTAACCAACTCTGCCACTCAGGTGCTCCAAGACACTCCCTTTAGCTGTAAGGAAATGCATACACTGACAGCACAGAGATATTTCCCTCAGATGGAAATAAAAAGAAAGTCTGAGTAGCTGTATTTCTATCAGACAAAATAGACTTTAAAACAAAGACTTTAATAAAAGATAAAGAAGAGGGATGCCTGGGTGGCTCCGGTCATGATCCCAGGGTCCTGGGATCGAGCCCTAAATCGGGCTCTCTGCTCAGCAAGGAGCCTGCTTCCTTTTCTCTCTCTGCCTGCCTCTCTGCCTACTTGTGATCTCTGTGTGTGAAATAAGTAAATAAAATCTTAAAAAAAAAAGAGAGAGATAAAGAAGAGTGTTAAATAATGATTAGGGGGTGACTCTAATAAGAAGATACAACATTTGTAAATATCTATACACCCAACAGAGGAATACCTAAATGTATAAAGCAAATATTAACAGACTTAAAGAGAGAAATGCATAGCAATACAATAATAGCAGATTTTAATATCCAGTTCCATCAATGGATAGCCCACTCAGACAGAAAATCAATAGGGAAACATTGGCCTTAAATGATACATTAAACCAGATGGACTTAACAGATATATACAAAACATTGCATCCCAAAGCAGCAGAACACACATCATTCTCAAGTACACATGAGATATTTTTCAGCATAGATCATATGTTAGGCAACAAAGCAAGTCTTAATACATTTAAGAGGATTGAAATCCTAGCAAGCATCCTTTCTAACTTCAGTGGTATAAAACTAGAAATTAATTACATGAAGAAAATTGGAAAATTCACAGATATGTGGAGAATAAACAACATGCTACTGAATGACCAATGGATCAAAGAAGAAATCAAAACAGAAGTTAAAAGTGCTTTGAGATGAATGAAGATGGAAGAATAACTTACCAAAATGCATGAGATGCAGCAAAAGCAGTTCTAAGAGGGAAGTTTATAGACATACAAATACCTACCTCCAGAAACAACAAACAGCTCAAATAAACAATCTAAATTTACACCTGAAGGAGCTGGTAAAGGAACAAAGGAAGCCCAAAGTTAGCAGAAAGAAGGAAATAACAAAGATTAGAGCAGAAATAAATGAGAGATTGAAAAGATCAGTGAAACTAAGAGCTAGTTCTTCGAAAAGAAAAAATCGACAAGCCTTGAGCTTGACCACCAAGAAATAAAAGACTCAAATAGAATCAGAAATGAAAAGAGGAGATGTTATAAGTGATGGCATAGAAATAGAAAGGATCATAAGAGACAACTACGAACAATTATACACCAACAAATTAGACATGGATACATTCCATGTATCCATGGAAGAAATGGATACATTCCTAGAAACGTACGATCTACTAAGATTGAATCATGAAGAAATGAAAAATCTGAACAGACAGATTACTACTAAGGAGACTGAATCAGTCATCAAAAACCCCTCAACAAACAAAAGTCCAGGGCCAGATGGTTTCACTGGTGAATTCTACTAACCATTCAAAGAAGAATTAATGCCAACTCTTCTCAAAGTCTTCCAAAAAACAGAAGAGGAAGGAATTCTTCCAGACTCATTTTATAAGGCCAGCATTATCCTGATACCAAAACAAGACAAGCATGTCATGAGAAAAATATAAGCCAAAATCTCTGAGGAACATAGATGCAGAAATTCTCAGCAAAATATTAGCAAACTGAGTTCAATAATACACTAAGAGGGTCATACATGACGATCAAATGGGATTTATTCTAGGTATGCAAGGATACTTCAACATTTGCAAATTAGTCAATATGAGGCATTATGTAAATAAAAGGAAAGATTAAAAAAATACGATCATCACAATAGATGCAAAAAAAGCATTTAACAAAATTCTACATCCTTTTATGATAAAAAAAAAAAACAGTGAAGCGGGTAGAAAGGGAATATATTCAACAAAATAGAGGCCACAGAGCCTTTATATGTCTTAGCATATAAACCTCTATGAGGTGTCACACAGTATGTGTACAATTTCTTTTTTTAATTTTTAAATAATTTGTTTATTGTACTGCATTTATAAAGAAAACAGTAGAAAGAATAAAAATGCATTTGGAGTTGTAACTGACAGCAGTAGAAGTCCTTTACTGAGATCGTGGCAATTTGACAGCATTATGATTAAGTTCAGTAAAGGTACATGGGGTCCTTGGAAGATCAAATTCTATAGCTGCCTCTATGTGTATAATTTCTACTCAGAAAGTTGCTTACCTGATATCTGTCATTTATGCATGTATACAGTCTCTTAAATAGGCCAATTTTCCCAGGTCTTATCCTGTTGCTTTAAACTTGTATTGAGATGAGGGGAAGATCTCTCCCTCTTCTCTCCCTCTCTCTCTTTCTCTTTTGATTTACTCATTTATTTCAGGGGGAGGGGCAAAGGGAGAGAATCTTCAAGCAGTCTCCTGCCTGCTGAGTGCAGAGCCTGAAGGGCTTGAGCTCGCCACCCTGAAATCATGACTGGACCTGAAACCAAGAGTTGGATGCTTAGCAGACTGAGCCACCCAGGGGACCCACACTCAGTTTTCTCTTAAGCACAGACATGGAGGTCCCAAAAGCAGTGCTGCTGGTGGGCCTTGTCATAAGGATGGGGGAGGGGCATCCTAGGCCTCAAGCTCCACAGACATGCAGAATAAATCGAGTCTGTGCTAACAGTTCTTGGCCCCAGAAGTTCTAGCTGATTTGGCAGCATCCAGACAGGCATGTGTGTTAGGCCTGGGGCTGAGAAATTTGGATCTGATAAGAATCAATCTGAATTTGTTCTGAAGACACATGGTGAAAGATAAGTGCAGACGATATGAAGGCTTTTAGAAAACCACACACAGTTCTCATCTACTGCACTGCAATGTAATAATCTTGGCATGTCATTTAAAAACACTTTTTAATGAGAATAACTCTTTTATTTGTCTACATCAGAGACATACTGAGGTAAAAGTCATCACTTCTGATGTTCTAAAGATAGTCTCAAACAGACAGTGCTTAGTACCTATTAAGTGAGAATGATATTAAAATTTACGTCCTCAACAATGACTGATTTAAAAAATAAATACATTTGTCAGGGATAAAAGCATGTAGTATCTACTTACAAAGCCATATACAGAATTCATGGGTTTATCTAAGCACTCATTCATCACTGATTAAGTGTTGGGCGCTGCAGGGAGCAGGCAGCAAACAGCGGAGGAGAAACTGGATACCGCTGTGTCCTTTTGGACCAAATGGGGGGAATATGCTGAACAAATGGACATATAGACACACAATTACCAAGTGTGATAAAGACAATGAAGGTGTTTCAATGGGATGTGAGCTGCCTGGTGTCAGAGTTAGAAGCTAGAGTTAGAGCTGAAAGCTGAGTAGGAGGCAGAACACCCCCAATCCCCTATATATGCACTCCTGTACAGACACAATGTACATGCACAACGCGTACAACATATACCACACACACAACTTCCACACAGAGAACAGAACACACAACACACATCATACACAACAAACACAACACACAGACAACACAGACAATATATGCACACAACATACACATATACAACATACACACACAACATACGCACACACAACACACACACACCAGGGCCCTTTGGGAGTGCAAGGCTGGTCTTGAGAGACTTATCCCTAGTCTCCCTATGGAGATGGGTTTTTAGAAAATCTCAGGTAAGACTGGGGGGTGCCTTTGCAGTGGAGACTGGGAGGCTTGTTTTCTGTCTTGGGTGTTTACTGGAGCTGCTGTGAGGCCACCCTCTTAGAACAGCTTGACATGTGGCCTCTGAAGTTGTGTGTCCGGGAAGATGATGTGGGCAACTGCATCCTACAGTTCAAGATGGCCCAGCCATGTGGTCTGTGGACAACCGGATGTGGGATGGGGGGCGGTGGAAGAGGACACACACCTGTCCACTGCTGCATGGGAAGGAACACGGAGGTAACAGGTGGGTAGGGGTGCGGGGGAGGGCTGCCTGCTGAGCTGGGGGAGGGGCACCCACCAGGACAGCGCTGGGGTGGGGAGAGCCCTGGCTGAGCTGTCTTGTGAGGGGTTCTTGCTGGCAGAGAGCCCTGAAAAAGCTGGAAACCACTCCTGCAGGGAGGACTCTCCCTCCAGTGGCCTGTGACGTACAGCTGCTCTTCCATGTTCCTCCCCCTTTCGCATCAAGTTGAACCATCGCTAAGAAGGCGATTCCCAGCCCTTGTCAATATTGGCTTTTAAAGTGAATCGTTGCATCATTCTCTTAACCACATCCGGTGGAAATTCAACACACTGTGATTTGACACCTACTTTTATTCATGACAAAAGCACATGGATAAGCTCTTAATTAATACACTGAAATAGAGAGCCTTTCCCACGCAGGCTCCAATTTCCATTCCACTTTCCTTTTATTGTCTGTGGTGGTTTATGCTTGGGGAGTCTTCTATTGCTATCTTGATCATGCTTCTCTGCAAAAAAAGAAAGAAAGAAAGAATAAAAATTGAATTCATTTGATTTCACCTAAGTGTTAAAAAGATCCTTCTGAAGGGGTGTCTGGGTGGCTCAGTCATTAAGTGTCTGCCTTGGGCTCAGGTCATGATCCCAGCATCCTGGGATCGAGCCCTGCATCAGGCTTCCTGTTCTGCAGGGGAGCCTGCTTCTCCCTCTCCCACTCTCCCTGCTTGTGTTCCTTCTCTCGCTATCTCTCTCTCTCTCTGTGTCAAATAAATAAAATCTTAAAAAAAAAAAAAAAAGATCCTACTGGATTGTGTTGCTGTCATAAGATTTGTTAACAGGGATGTGTTTACAGTAGCAAAAACATGTTATAAATTTTGATTATGTTATATACGAAATGGAAACAGTAATATTTTGGGGGAAACTATATTTTATTAAGCATGCATCTAAATGAGGTGTTTACACCCCAGGGAGTAGAGATTCCGCAAGATGTGAGTGATCAAAGGACCAGTGTAGACCTGCTAAGGAGGCTAGAATGGAAACTATTCCAGATGGGCTGGGCTGGCCACTCCTCGGAGGTGTGGACAGGTACATGAAGAGGGAGGCGGGAGGTGCAGGGAAAGGCCTGGGGGCTGCAGCGTCCAGACATGGGCTCCTGGGGGCTGCAGCATCCAGACATGGGCTCCTGGGGGCTGCTTAAGGGCTTTAGTTTTGCTCTTGTCATGAAAAGTCGGGAGGTCTGAGACAAAAGCGAGGAGGCAGAGCCCCTGGGCAGCTCAGTCAGTTAAATGTCTGCCTTCGGGTGCTGGGATTGAGCCCTGCCATCAGGATCCCTGCTCAGTTGGGGGTCTGCTTCTCCCTCTTCCATTGCTGCTCCCCCTGCTTATGCCCTCTTGTTCTCTGTCAAATAAATCAATAAAATCTAAAAAAAAAAAAAAAAAAAAGTGGGGAATACAGTTGGGTCATCAGATGGAAGAGAAGAGGTCAAGAAGGACCCTCAGCCTCTACTATGATTCTATATTGTCACCCGTCACATTGTTTTTGTGTGTGGCCTTCAAACGACGGACAGACGAAACTGGAAATGCTAACGATGTTCCAGTCATTCCACGAAGAGTCATGTTCTACTTTCCTGGAATCCAGCAGATAGGTTCTATCAGGCAATAAGAGGTCCATGTTTCTAGTTTTTGCAGAGTTAGTTTTGTGGTGACGTACCTGTTTAAATCTCTATCATTCTATAACTGGCATAAGCCTTGAGTTAAAACTGATTAGAAAGAGATATGAATGAATACCCGAATCCAAAGTCTGCTGTTAACAGACAAAGTCTGCTGACCAGGAGTTTTCTGGGAGGAAAAAAACCAAACCATTTTTCCACAGATAAAAACAGAGTAACCACTATGTAACTTCATTCAGATTCAGCGTGATTTAATCAATAAGGGAGTTGAGGTGTATTTTATCAGAATGTGTCATAAAGTACTTATTCCAACTGTATAATTGTATTTTTGAGTCATCGTAGACTATATGAAGGGTTAGGGCTTTTTCAATGATAATAAAAAAAATTCAGCAGACTACATGAATTCAAATAAAATAGAATAAAGAGCTTATAATAAAAGATAAGGGGTGCCTGGATGGCTCAGGTGGTTAAGCATCTGCCTTCAGTTCATGTCATGGTCTCAGGTCCTGGGATCAAGTCCTGCCTCAGGTTCCCTGTTCAGTGGGGAGTCTGCTTCTCCCTCTGCCCCTCCCTCTGTTCATGCTCTCTATCTTGCTTATGCTCTTTCCTTCTCTCTCAAATTAATAAAATCTTTAAAAAAATAAAAGATAATATTTTCCTGTTCTACTTTTTCTAGCAGAGGATTTAAGGCCTCTATAAATTTTAGGTACAATTATTTTTAGAATTCCTAACATATATAAAAATATTAATATAACAAATAAGTCATGGGTATGTAATGTACAACTTGGTGAAGATAGTTAACAACACTGTATTTTACATTTGAATGTTGTTAAGAGAGTAGATCTTAAAAGTTCTCATCATAAGAAAAAATATGTGTACCTATGTATGACAATAGATGTTAATGAGATTTACTGTAGTGATTATTTCTCAATATATACGAACACTGAAGCATTACACTGTCTACCTGAAACTAATATAATGTTAAATATCAATTATATCTCAATAAAAAAGTTAAAATTGCATCCACATCTCTACTAACGGTAATTTTTTTGGGCTTTAAAATTTGAAATAATTTTATCATTCTACTTTTGAAATGATCTACCTTCAAGTGACTCCATGGTACCTGCTAGAGGATTTTTGCAAAGCGAAAAATCTACAAATTATTTTCAAGTGTATTAAAACGTTCATGCATTTTGAATTTAATAATTAATGAAATTGACACAATATGTTTTGTAGACACGTACTGAATTATTTATAACTGCTAATTTGCTTGTGTTCTTGATTTTTGTTTTGTTTCATTTGAAAACAGACCTCAGGGTCTGGCATCCTGGACTCGAATCCCACTGCAATTATGACCTTGAGCACTCTGAATGGGTTCCTAAAAACCCAGAGTCCAGCCCTCTCCCCACCACACGTTGCACTTGAATTACTCTCTTTCCCATTGTTCATGTGGCAGTGAGCACACCTTTAATCATCAGCTTTCAACAAAATTTCTTTAACTGCTAACTTAACTATTCACAGCTGTGATGAGCAAGGATTACGCTCACTTATGCCACAATCCGTCTCTTCTTGTGCCCCCTATCCCCCACCTGCCAGGGAGCTTCTGTCACTTTTTCCTCTGTTGGCATATTTCTTGTTCATCAATCTTGTGTGTGCCCTCTCTCCCCCTTTGTAAGATGAGGGATTGGTGCTGTGCTCCCTTCATCTCTTCTCCGGTCCTTCCGCTCCCCCAAGGGGGCGTGGTGGTTTAAAGGTGAAATGCAGGCTTTGTGAGACTAACTGGTATTTTATTTCTCAAGAAAGCAGTATACAGTAATTTTAAGTGTATCTATGTCAGAATGAGGCCAAGACACTAGGGCATGTATGAGATGTGGCAAAACCCAGCACCATGAAGAAGGTCTGTAAGGGACAGAGGTGCTCTGTCACAGGGGCGATTCCAGTAGCCTTGACCCATTCAGAAGCGTGTGTTTTACCTTATGAGTGAGGCTCCTAATGAGAATGAATCATGTGGTTTTTGAAGCTGAAGTAACCACTTTTGCCCTGTAGATGAGAAAACTGAAGTACAAAGGAATGAATCGACATGACATGAGTCATGCGACCAAAAATCTTTGGTAAGAGTGCACCTAGGATTGGATGCCATGTCTCCTAACAGGCCAGGTGGAACAACCCCAGCCCCTTCTTTCCTTTCTCCCTGCTAACAAAAGAATGCTTGTTTAACTGGTAAGCAGATCGCGGGGACTGTGATGCATTTCCTCCAAGATATAAACACCATGGGACCACTTTTTATGACCCTTCTGGCCAAATCCTGGTGGAACCCACCGTCCTTGTCTCATAGGAGATGATGATGATGATGGTTTTTAAGATTGATTTATTTATTTTTGAGAGAGAGAGATTGCGTGTGTGACTGGGGGGAAGGGCAGAGGCAGAGGGAGAGAGACTCTCCAGCTGACTCCCCGCTGAGCATAGAGCCTGATGTGGGGTTTGATCCCAAGACCCTGAGATCACTACCAGAGTCTAAATCAAGAGCCGGCCGCTTGACTGACTGAGTCACCTGGGCACCCCGTGCAGGGGATTAGTATGATAGCTTCCCCAGTGGTCTCTTTGCTTTGACCCTTGTTCCCTAAGCCTTATTCTCAGTGCAGGGGGTCCCTGTAAATTGGGCATCAGAGTGTTTCTCTATTGTGCTCAAAGTCCTGAAGTAATTTCTCTTGTCTCAGAGCTCAAAGCCAGAGTCCCTTCTGTGCCCCCCAAAGCCTCTCTACTCATCAGCTCCATTTGACCTCGTTTCTGACGACTATCTCCCTTGGTCACCAGACACCTCCTGCCCTGATGCTCCCACTTCCCACCAACATTTTCCAGGGGAAGCAGAGCAGACTCCACAGCAGGCCTGACCCATCCCTCAGACCTTGTAGTGGGAGCCTTTGGTGGCCAACTGTGACATCTCCATCTCAGCTCTGAACTCCAGAGCCCTGGCAATTGGAAGAGCTAGAGAATGAACACCCCACCACCCAGCAACCTTTGACCACTGACCTGAACTAGTAGATAAATATCCCAGCTCCCCTGGGAGGCACATGTTCCCGAATGTCTCTCAGAGGCCCACAGATGGGTCGAGCACCAGTTGCCCTCCATGGGAACTTGCTTAACAGTAATGTACTGTCTTAGCCAGCCCCGGCTCCTATAACAAAAGGATCATAGATTGTTGATACAGTCTCAAACAACAGACTTGTCTTTCTCCTAGTTCTGGAGGCTGGGGAGTCCAAGTTCAAGATACGAGCCTATTTGGTTCCTGGTGAGAACCTGCTTCCTGGTTCGTGGATGACAGCCTTCTTACTCTGTCCTCATGTGGTGGGGAGAGAGATCATCTCTCTTGTATCTCTTTTTATAAGGCGCTAATCCCATAATGAGGGCTCTACTCCCGGGATCTAATCACCTCCAAACGTCCCATCTGTAAACGCTATCACAACTGGGAGTAAGGACTTCCACATGCAAACTTGGGGGAACACATTCAATCCATGGACAATATCTTTTGTTGGCTTCCTTCTGTCTCTGCCCTATTTCCTAGTCCTCTCCTGGGACAGCCCTGCAAATAAATCACTTGCCTTAGACAGTTTGAGAGCTTACTCTGGAGAAACCCCAAAAAACAGGGTAGCAAGGATGACTTCCAAGGTTCTGTTTACTGAAGCCAAGGATTCTAGAAAAATGTTCAAATATAAAAGGCCATGTTTTAGTTGGATGCTTTTCTCTTTCATAGGGATAAAGCAACTGCCTATGAATTAGCTGGGTTTGCAGGATTATTGGTGGCGAACCTTTCCAAAGGAAAGTGCTGAAGAGTTGGTTGAACGACCTGTTCCGGAAGAAGGCTTGGCGGCAACACCAGCAGCGAAAGCAAGGGCTCCGGGTTGCCAAGTTGTGAGGCGAAGCTGGTACCCTGTTAGGTGGCACAGCTTCCTTCGCTCTATGACAGCCACGCATCCCCACTAACAGCTTGGGAGGCGACATACGGGCTCAGGAAATTCTTCTGGTGTTAGCATTCAGAAGGCAGGGCCGTTTTCCCAAAGTTTGAAGCAAGAGACCAGGGTCCTGTTTTCAGAACTTCCTGGACCCACCCTGTTTAGGGCAATTGCATCTGCGGAATATGCTTCCTGTCCTCGGATTTCCTTCCTGTGAAACCAAAGACCACTCTTCCCAAGACACAGACATTTTCCTCCCAGCTAGATAGGTAGCATGCTGATTCATGACGAGCAACCCTCAGTTATCGGGTGTGTGTGTGTGTGTGTGTGTGTGTGATTATTTCAACCAGAGCGTTTAAGTACAATCCCTAGAAGACAGAGTTCTTACTACAAAGAAAAGAAAGGGGGAAAAGTCGGTGTCTGTGCATGAGACAAAGCATTTATTCACTCCAATGGGGGCAAGAAGTCTGCAGCTGGCCTGGGCAGGGGTTTTGGGTTGGAGCCCCAGACCTGGTGCTGGATGGCTGGGGACAGCTCGTGTGGATGCTGGCCTGAACTTCGAATGGAAAAAAAAAAAAATGACAGGATGGCAGGTGATCAGAGGGTTGTATTGTCCTTCAAATGCTCCCCAGGAGTCCCCTCTTGGCAGCACTCCGAGTTGACTATCTCCTTGCAACTCTGGAAGGAAAAAGTGGGCAGAAAAGAAACAGCTGGAGTTCTGGATTTATTTATTTATTTTCTTTCTTTTTTTTTTTTTAAGATTTTATTTATTTATCAGAGAGAGAGAGGGGGAGAGAGCAAGCACAGGCAGACAGAATGGCAGGCAGAGGCAGAGGGAGAAGCAGGCTCCCTGCCGAGCAAGGAGCCCGATGTGGGACTCGATCCCAGGACGCTGGGATCATGACCTGAGCCGAAGGCAGCTGCTTAACCAACTGTGCCACCCAGGTGTCCCGAGTTCTGGATTTATTGATGTTGGTGATAAAGGAACAGAACCTATTTACACTCCTCTCCCTGGCATTTAGATAATGATTAGTTGACTATTCAAGAGGAAGCTAAAGTTAAATGGAAATGTGTTTTTAAAAATGCCTCAGAGGCAAGGAGAAAATCCTAGGACTTAAGAGACTCTTGCTGCTTATTCCTATTCTAGAATAAGTGATTTAAAAACATGTCCCTTCAGGAACGGGGATCATTCAGCTGCAAATGCTTCTGTGGCTGACATAGTGGTGGGCCATCTGAGTGACGTACCACCCTCCCCACTGGGGGCTTGTGACTGGAGGGCAGGGGTGAGGTCAAGATCCTAGGGCATCCTGCTCTGGGAACACAGCCATGGTGGCCCCGGGTGGGGGGACCAGAAGATTTGATTCGGGGTGTGTCTCTCCACACCAACCTTGTAAAATGCCAAGTGGCAAATCCAATGGGACTAGAAAAGGAAGAGTCGCTCACACTGCCCTGCAAATCCCGAGCGACTGTGAAGCGCAGAGCGACCGCTGAGCACGTGGAGCCGCACCACGCATGAACTGCAGGTGGAGGGCGCCGCGTCGTGCGTCCCGGGTCAGCGAGAAGAACGCAGGTGGGCGAGGGAGCTGCTGGGGCCAGACGCGGGAGTCGTTCAATACCTACAAGCCCTGGGTGGCCATGGCATTGTGGGAGATAGGAAAGTAGGCAGGAAGGACACACATAACAGTAAAGAAGGGAACAGATGGAACCTACACACACATAGGGTCCATCTGTCCATAAAATTTGCCCAGGGCCCCCCACCCACACATACCCTAGGGGCCACCCGAATGACATGGTCATCCAAACTCAAAATATCCAAAAATGGATTTCATTATCTTCCCTCTGACAAAATTTACTTCCCCTCCAGTTACTTAGGAATGTTACTGTTTATCTGCACACTGGCTTTAGAAACCCAGGAGATAACTTCAATGTCTTTGTTACCCCAATGCCCTCCCAGTCACCATGCAGGCACACACAGGGCCACTGGCTTCCCCTGCCTCCCTCTCTCCTCACCTCCATTCCCACTATCTTGGCTCCGGAACGTGTTATCTCTTGCCTCAGAAGGGCCAGCTGGATGGGACCCTAGCCTCCTGAAATGGTTTCCGGCTCCTTCCCCATAGTTTAGTTCACCTTACCCACCATGAACTTTGCAGCCGTGGGATGAAAAGTGTTTCTTGTGCCTTAATGCCTTTGTTCCATCTGGATAGAAACAGGATGTTGTCCTCACTGGTCCCCACGCTAGTCCGCTCTGCTTATCCTTTGAGACTATGTGTTCTCTATGTGTCTTCCTACAATAGCCCAGGTAAAGGACAGGCTGAATCTTCATTGTTTTCAACTACCTCTTGAACCCGTAACAGTAGTTATCACAAACCACAGTAACTGTTTGCTCACTCATCTGATCTACCCCCTGCCCCGCCCTGCACTGACCCTGCAAGGGAGACCGTGTTTTACATTGAAAATAGAGTTTTAGAGACAGATTGATATGGATGCTATTTTTTTCCTTTCGTTATAAGAATAAAATAATATTACTATGAAACTAAAGGTAGATGATGCGTGATAGAGGTGAGTAAAGTGATGGGTACTGGGCTTAGCCCATTGAGCTGCATGTGGATTGTAGTTGTCATTCTGATCTTTTCTTTCTTGGTTCCCCGCCCAGTGCTCTCACAAAGTGTTCGCCTGGTAAATGAGGAGTGGACAGTGAGCGACTGTTGGGTCAGACTCTGCCTGTTGGGGGCAGTAAGGGTGGCAGGGACACAAAGTTCTGATGACATAGAAGACCACAGAATGGAGCTTCAGGGAAAGCCCTGGTTTTCCTGGTAAAAATAGATGACTGCTGGCAGATACCTTTTGTCGTTGCCTTTCTTCTTGTTCCACTTGCTCTGTGGATGTGATGTCAGAGGTTGAGCAGCCATCTTGTGCCCATGAGAACAAAACTGTGGAGCGAGAGACAGTCTCGAACAGCAGCCCTGGACTTCTAACACGTGGATTCTCTGTTTTGTGAAAAAATAAAGCTGTCACTTCTTTAAGCTGCCATTTTTGGGTGTCTCTCATGTTGAACTCAGTTGCATTTTGCCCCCTGGGGGCCATTCACCCAGCATCTCAGACTCATCATGGATCCAGTTAAATTCATCATCTTTATCATCATCCCCGTACCCTGGGCCTATTTCCTGTATTGGTCTGTGGGCAACTTGTATACAGACTGTGATCATTCCGTGGTTTCATATGTTCCCCTTCCTGTCTTGAAGTCCCTCCATCTCTGCCATGTTGGCCACTGTGGTCCAGAATGAGCTTTCCACTCTGAATTCGCACGGTCCTTCGAATCGTATTGTCCAAGCTTAATTAGGTAACATTTCATATGACTATTTTTGTATATGAACAACTTCTTTTTAGTATACATTCTACACTTGCCAGACAAAGACCATTTCTAAAAGTTCTGTGTCCCTACCATGAAAGGTTCACTCTGAGCCAGGCATGGAGCTGGCACACTGTAACATTCTCTGGTTGATTCTGTAGTGTCTTTTCAATTAACTGGTTGCAGTGAATGTCTTAGCTTGGGGCTTCTTCATGAGTACTGGTCAGTAAAATGATCAGAATTGAAACCAGTGCGAGGCAATATTGTCAAGGAACACATCCTCTGTTTCTGAAAATTCTAGCCTCTTTTCACTCTTGTCACTGTGCTGGAAGCTTCCTTGGGAAAAACATGGCTCCTTGGGTCTCCTTCCTGGCTGGCATATTGCGGACGCTCAAACAGTATAAAACAAAACGGCCCCTGGGAAGGAAATCCTTAGACCCCCACGTAGCCGGCAAAAGAAATCTCCAGCTCTGCACAACTACCATCGTGGATGGCTAAGACAAAAGCAGCAATAATTCCACACTACCGCAGGGAAATGACTTCAGTACAGAATGAGAGGAAAACCTTCACTGCAGGATAAAAAGCTGTAATTTACAAGACGAACTCCTGGGAGTGTCAGCAAGAGAGAAGACAAGTGGAAGGTGGGTAAAAAGGTGAGCACATTCACTTTTAGGACGATATATTTGGAAAGGCCTTCTTGCATGAATTCACTCTCAGAGTCACCTGTTTCAGTGCCTCATGTCATAGGACACATGTGAGGTCATGGTACAGCCTGATGAGAATGATGTGACCAAGGGAACATGAGACACCATAAAACAAGTTGGCAGTTTCTTCCGGGAGCCTAAATATTTTGCCAAGTCCTGAGTTTTGGGGCAAAGACGCACTGAATAACCGCATTTTTAGAGTGAGAACAAGGATCCAGTGCAGCCAGGGTCAGAATATTGGTCAGAATAGGTTGGCTTTAAGGGTCAGAATATGGTGATCTCTGCATTGGATTTTTACTTTTTCTCTGAGGTTTACACAAGTTGTGGTTGCTGGACGTCTGTCTGGCACCCAGGGTGTTGGAAGTGCCCATTTCCGGGTACCCAACCACTGCACTTTTATGGGATCTCTATAGGTGGGGTCCAGAAATAGGCATTTATAAACAAACCCTTTGGGGATCTCGCAACACATCCAGGGTGAAGGAACACTTTTTCAGGTGCGTCCTTCACAGCTTTTGAATTCATTTCGGAACGTAAAATAAAAGAGTGTGTCAGGAGGCTCTGGCGGACCAAAGAAGGTCTGGGAGATAGAAAAACTTGACAGATGAGGGAACAGGAAGAAGAAAAGTCAATTTCCCACAGCATTTCCTTTCACAGATTATCTTTTCTATTACACAAAACCTTTGAACGTGCACCGTTTCCCCCTGCCATCAGCCGACGCATAGCTCCTGTGGATGTTCTGGAATGTTCCAGCCATGGTATACATGGGCTGGTTGTGCAGAACATTTGCCTGAGGTTTGCTTCCTGGCTCTCCCCTCCCTTCTCACCACTGAGATGCACACACAGCTAAGCTGAGAAGCAGGAGGAGCTGGGAGTACTGGCTCCAATCAACCACACACGGGGTTCCTGCTACACACTCTCCCTGGAGATCTGGGGCCCTACGCTGCCAGCACATGTCAGAGAGAAACTCTGCATGCCTTACTAAGTGCATTGTTAAATTTAATGAATTTCTAATGTTCATATGCTTGTCATAAAAAAAAAAAAAAAAAGCAATGCAGAACAACTTAGCCCACATACATTCCTATTCTTTCTTCTCTGGCATTCATAGAAGATATTCTTAGCATGATGCACATATCCTTCTGATCATTTTCTATGTATGCGAAATCTGTGTCGGCACAGCCGGCTTATACATATGTTAATATGTTGGGAGAACATGTGATGCTCTAAGAGGGTGCTTCCACTCCATCCTTGCACAATGCTCATGGACACAGTCACATTAGCTTTCATTCTAAGCGGCCCTTCTGCCTACCATGCTCGTACCTTTACCGAATGTCCCTCAGCTGCAAGCCCAGCCTTTGCTCTGTGATGCTGGAATGGGGACTCAGCAAACGACATTTTCCAGACTCCCCTCCCCCTCAACACACACACACACACACACACACACACACACACTCTCTCTCTCTCTCTCTCTCTCTCAAAAATTCCTTTGGAAGCCTTAAACAACAACAACAAAAAAAAAAAAAATGAAATCTTGCCATTTGCAATGACGTGGATGAAAGTAGAGGGTATTATGCTAAGCGAAATAAGTCAATCAGAGAAAGACAATTATCATATAATCTCACAGATACGCAGAATTTAAGAAACAAGGCAGAGGATCATAGGGGAAGAGAGGAAAACAGTGAAAGAAGATGAAACCAGAGAGGGAGACAAACCGTAAGGAGACTCTTAATCTTAGGAAACAAACTGAGGGTTGCTGGAGGGGATGGGGTGTCTGGGTGATGGACATTGGGATGGATATGTGTTGTGGGGAGTGCTGGATGTTATGTAAGACGCATGAATCACAGACCTGTGCCCCCGAAACAAATAATACATTATATGTTAATTAATTGAATTTAAATTTTATAAAAAAAATTCCGTTGGCAGCCTAAAGAGCCTGCTGGTGTAAGTAGGGTTGGAAGATGTACTAGGGATCATATATAAAGGGATTGAATTCTCTGTAAGTAGGAGGTTTGAAATCAAACACAACCCTTTCCAAAATGTCAATCTAGATTCTGTAGGGATATGGGACATTTTCTGGGCAGAGCTTCCAGCCAGGCTCTCTCTTGGCAGATGTTGGCATACCCCAGCGTTCTCATTTCCCCCTTGCTGGTTTGGGATGCCTGCTGTCTTTGGTGCTACTGCAGCCTTACAAGCCCATGTGGGGGCCGCAGGTGGGGCACCTTGCCAGATATGGACACCCCTAATTCATAGTGAGATGCTGGCCTTTGACATAAACATCACTCTGGGCCCCTTAGGACCACTCATTTAGCAACAATTGCATACCAATTTTTCACCTTAGCCAACATTCAATTTCTTTGGGAAGGAAGCGGACTTTGGACTTTGTCCATTGCACCCGTTTATTTAGTGACTTTGAGGATAAATTCTGGCTTTAGGCAAAACAGCTAAGAAGCCATGTCTTGATGACTTTGACCTTGCCCAAGATGATGATGGGTAACCACCTTAACTACTACTCCATATTGCCTCCACTTCCCACAGTATCTCATTCCTGCCTAACTGCTGGGATGTAGAAAACATTTATTGAGCAACTACTGTGTATAAGCCGCTGTGTTGGATGCAAAGATGAACAGTACGTGAGGGTTGTCAGGGGGAGAGGGGAAGGGAGAAGGTGGTTGGGTTATAGACATTGAGGAAGGAATGTGCTAAGGTGAGTGCTGTGAAGTGTGTAAACCTGGCAATTCACAGACCTGTACCCCTGGGGCTAATAATACATTATATGTTAATTTAAAAAAATAAAAAATCATATTAAAAAAAAAGGTGAATAAGGCGTAGCTCCTTCACATAAGATGTTAAAAATCCCGGACCAGCAGGGGCGCCTGGGTGGCTCAGTGGGTTAAAGCCTCTGCCTTCCGCTCAGGTCATAATCCCAGGGTCCTGGGATCGAGTCCCACATCAGGCTCTTTGCTCAGCAGGGAGCCTGCTTCCCTTCCTCCCTCTCTGCCTACTTGTTATTTCTCCCAAATAAATAAATAAAATCTTAAAAAAAAAAATCCTGGACCAACAGCACTGATATCACTCAGGAAATTGTTAGAAATGCAGATTCTCAGCCCTGCCCTGGACTTACTAAATCAGGAGCCAGGAGGGGGCAGGGTGGGGGAAATGACATGGCATTTTTACAAGCACTCCCCTCCACCTCCCCGTGATGGACTTTTGGTTGCCGCTCTGGGATGCTGGGCTCCTGGGTCATGCATCAGTTTAATGAATCTTTACTGTGGTCAAAGCGCTTTACTGTACCCATTTTACAACCATAAACTTGGAGGTCTGAGAGACTTGGCACCGGTTGCTCTCTTACCATCCCTGAGGCGGGCCTAAAGTGAAACAGTTAAGGACCTCAAATAAATGAGGGCCACACTTACTCCCAACAGACCTCACGTTCCCACATGAGCACAGATCACGTTAGTCCAGGAACACGTCATGGCTGAGTCCCACCCAAGTTTCCTTTGGAGCCTTGGGTCTGGGCCTTTGCCTTGTGGACTCTTTTATCCCCTCTGGACCAGGTGTTGGGACTCTTCCCTCATCAGGCACTGGGTTTCCTCTTTATTCCTGGTCCACGGCACTCTGCCCCCTGCCTCCTCCCAGCTGCCCCAGAGATGTTTCCCAAACCAGGCTCCAGCCAACAGAACCCAACCTTCACACCCAGCCTCTCAAAACACACACAGAGGAAACCTTTCTGGTAAACTGGGAAGTGAGAAAAGTGATAGGTACAAGGTAGGTACCTTAGGATTAGAACTCTAAAATTATATGCATGCAATGAAAAAGAATTGGGAGGGAAATTATAAAAAAAATTAAATCTGGGATGACTGATTTATGTTTTAAGATCCATTATGGGGGCACCTGGGTGGCTCAGTCAGTTAAGCATCTGCCTTCAGCTTAGGTTGTGATCCCAGGGTCCTGGGATAGAGTCCCGCATCAGGCTTCCTGCTCAGTGGGGAGTCTGCTCTTCCCTCTCCCCCTGCCCCTCACCCCCACTTGTGCTTGCCACACTCTCCCTCACGTGTACATTCTCTCTATCTAGTGTGTTCTCTTTCAAATAAATAAATAAAATCTTTTAACAAATAGATTATAGGGGCACCTGGGTAATGCAATTGGGTCAGTATCCGACTCCTGACTTCAGCTCAGGTCACGATCTCAGTGTGGTGAGATAGAGCCTCCCGTGAGGCTCTCTCTCTCCCTGCCCCTCCTGCCTTCGAAAATAAATAAATAAATCTGAAAAAAACCTCCATTATATATATAATGCAAGTTTTAAAGTTGCACTGTTAAAAATTGTGGTAAGATACACGTGACGCAAAATTCATCGTCTTCACCCTTTTCCAGTGCATAGGCTGGTAGTGTTAAGTACACTACACTGCGGTGTAACCAGTCTCTAGAACTCTTTTTATCTTGCAAAACTGAAACTCTATACCCGATAAACAATAACTTCTCATTTTCCCCTCTTCCTGACCCCTGGCAACCACCATTCTACTTCCTGTCTATAAATCTGACTACTCTAAAGTACTTTATATGAGTAGAATTATATGGTATTTGTGTTTTTATGACAGGCCTAGTTCATGGAGCCTAATGACCTCGGGGTTCATTCCTGTATTTATTGTCACATGTATATCTTCTTTGGAGAACTATCCATTCAAGTCCAGTCCTCTGTTCAGCTGTGGTTTTGGGTTTTGCTGTTGTTACTGAGTTATGGAGTTATAAGAGTTCTCCCTTATCAGCTATTGGCTTTTCATGTATGACCTGTATTATGTTGAGGTAGGTTTCTTCTATTCGTGGTTTGTGCTGTGCTGTTGTTTCTTTTCTTTTCTTTCTTTTTTTCTTTCTTTCTCTTTTTGTCATGAAAGGATGTTGAATTTTGCCAAATACTTCTACTGCATCACTCGAAACGATCATGTGGGTTTTGTCCCTCATTCCATGGATACAGTAGATTACCTCGATTGATTTGTATGTGTTGAACCATATTTGCATTCCAGGAATAAACCCCACATAGTCATGGTGCATATTGCTTTTAAATTTGTATTTTTTTAAAGAAAGAAATTCTTCGTTGAAGACTATTTAGTGAGAAAATAGACTCTTGAAACCATAAGAAAAACAAATCTACTTCCCTTCTAACTAAAAAGTGCAGTGAATTGGATGGTGAAAACACATATTCCATCCCAAAATATGGGATGCAGTGTCTCTGACCCTAACTTCTGGGGTGGTGGTTGACTCTTAGCTTTCTTGGTACAATACAGCTTTCCTCACACTGACTCTTGGTCTTTAGACTTTCACCTTAGCTTAAGAAGGTTAACCCCTAACACATTTAACATAGATACAATGAGTGGTTTAGAATTTCTTGTCCAGTTGGCGGTTTGTTTGCTACTAGATTTACTCTACTGGTTGGCCTGATTTCAAATTTGTCTATTTGGAAACAGAATAGAACTTTACCACTGGAAAGACCCTCAGGAACCATCTAGACCTGTCACCTCATTTTACAGATTAAAAAACCAAGATTCTAAGGAGTTAAGTTCTTGCCCAAAGTCGTGTGGTAATTAAACACAAGGAAATGGACTAGAAACCAGGTCTTCCAGCTGGACACTCTCCATATGCAGCGTCAGGGCTGCTTACCTCCTTCTGTAAAACAAGAAGCTGGCTAAGACCTCAAAAGAGTTGTCCAGATTTGGGATTCTGGTCCAACCAGTTCTACCAGAGGCTACTCCCTGCCCTCTGCATGGCTGGGGCTGGTGGTAGAATAGCACGCGGCGTCTCCACGCCTCTGCCACAGCCTAGACCACAGCAATGACATAGACAGGCAGGGCCTCAATGATTGCTGTGTTCCATCACCTCATGAGGTTGGGGAGAGTGGGGAAGATGTCATCTGATGCCATCCTACACAACATCATCTTCCAACCTTTATTTGAAAAGACAAAAGTCTCTCATACAAGTAATTCCAGAGAACATGGATTTGGATTTTCTTTCCTTTCACAGTGTAATAAGTACACCAGGACTCACCATCCACTTCTATTTGCATGATGTTGGGAGAAACTGTGAAATGAGAACACTGTCTTAGTCTTTTGGGGCCGCTGAAGCAAAATACAATAGACTAGGTGACTATCAGCAACAGAAATGTATTTATTACATTTCTGGAGGTTGGAAGTCCATGATCAAGGTGCTATCAGATTCAGGGTCTGGTGGGATCTGCTTCCTGGTTCATAGATGGTTATCTTCTCATAGTGTCCTCACATGGCGAAAGGGGTGAAGAAGCATTCTGGAGTCTCTTTTGTAAGGCCATTAATCCCATCCAAGAAGACTCCACCCTTGCAACCTAAATATCTCCCAGAAGACCCCACTTCCAAACACTGTCCCACTAGGGATTAGAATTTCAACATATAAATTCTAGGGGGACACAAATATCCAGTTCACAGTACCCAGTTTTCATGCCACCCCTTGAATCATTAAATTGTTTTTGTCTTTAAAAGTGTTAGTTATTCTTTCTATGGCAATAATTTTCTGTAATTATAAGATTTTTGCTTCATAGCAGTTTTAATTATAATGTTAAGGTAAATTGAAAATGGAAAAATGAGAAGGAAAAAGACTACACTCTCCATGTTATTATGATTTTACTGATATTCAATTCATGGAAAGTAGATTTGAGAAGTTGTTCTGAAAAATATATTATTCTGGATCTCAGAAATTTATTTTATTTAAATGTATTCTATATTTATTTCCTTATTGAATTAAAACATGGCATTCCATTTTTAAGCGCCCTTCAAGGAAAATGTGGCAAGAAATTTATGAAGACAATGATGTTGGTTGTTTTTACGACTTTTACATATTTCCAAATATTTAATTATATGCTTATACCAAACCCATATGTAATTAATCTTTGAACTCATATACTAAGGGGTTCAGAGAATAAGTGGGACATGCTGTAGAAAACATTATTTATCAAATATTTAGTTAAAATGCAATATGGGGCATCTGGGGGACTCAGCAGGTTGAGTGTTGACTCGTGACTTCTACTCAGGTCATGAGCTCAGGGTTGTGAAATTGAGCTCAGTGGGAGTCTGCTTAAGATTTTCTCTCTTCCCCTCTGTCTGTCCCCCCTGCCCCACTCCATTCACACGTGCTCTCTCTCTCTCTCATAAATAAATAAATCTTTTTTAAAAATGCAACACAACCTGAGAAGAGGAGTTAAGTTTTTTAAGTCAGAGAAAATAGCAGTCAGGCTAAGACGAGGTCCCTCCCCGCATAGGACAATGCTAAAGGTCAATGGAAATTTTTGCATCAAATTTCCCATAGCCACAATGAAAGCAAAGGGACTGTCTTCTCTTTGATCATATAATCACAAAGACCTTCTCTAAATATTAAGATCTGCACAGAGGAGACATTCAGTTTGCAGCTCTGCTGATAATGTCACATGGCTGTCTCATAAGCCAGTCACACTTGTGTCCAGACGGTTGGGTTCTCATGTCTTCTTCAAGGCTGATCCTCTCACTCCCCAACCAACAGCTGAGTGTCAGCTCTCAGATTTTTCTGCTATGAGTCACCAAGAATAGATCTGGCCTTTGTAGACCTTCCCTTTGGAAACCAAGGGGAATCTCTACAAGTACCCATTACCAAAAAAAGCAAAACAGTCATCAACAAAATACCTTCTCTCTCATCATGTGAATTTCTCTCACTGCAGGACTATTCTGGCAATTTAGCTGTGGAGTTTTATTTTTGAGAACGTTTTATTTTTGGATGATGGGAGTACCATCTAAAACTTGACTAAAAAAAAACCTAAAAGGTTCTGCTTACCACTGTTTTGGAAGAGGGGTGGAAACTCAGAACCTCTTTGCCTTTTTATTTATTTATGTTTTTTAGGCCAATTCATCTTCCTTCTGTGCAGATTATCTCATGGAGGTCATCTTGTCAGGCTCTGGTTTCCTTTACCCATAGACACCACATCTGCTTCCATGGGATTGGCTACCTCAAGAGCATATTCAATTTGACACCTTATCTTTCTAAGCCTTGGGCCATTGCAACTTTCTGGCAGACAAAGGTCTCAGGTTCCAGCAGGGAATCTGCTCTCAGTTACAGAAACCCATGTCCCAGGAGACTTGACACCAATCTTATATTCCTTGCGAACTTACCCACTACCCAACTACCCACACCATGCACACACAAACCATATAGCACACACATACACACACACTTATACAAACACACTGTACAACCTGTATAACACACACACATATATACACTACACATGCCCATACTATATAACCTACGCAACACACACATACACACACTGTATAAACTAGGATCCATTCGTAGAACACTCTTTAAGTGCTACAAACATAATAGTAATCCTCAACTCGCCCTTGGAATGTAATTTGGTATCTCCCCACTTCCTGCCTTTTAAGTTAAAAGAGCATTTAAAGGTAACTCAGAGTATCTATGAGTCATGAACCTGGGGTATATCACCTCATGGGCTATGAGTCTTTCCACAAGGTTGAGTCCTAGGATGTGTGTCTCCAAAAAAGTTGAAGCAAACAGTGCTGGGATCATGGTGCAGCAGGAGGTGGGAGATCCCAGGGGCATGTCCGCAGCGACAGAAGGACAGCAGTCAGTTGGCAATCGTCAAATGGGCAGAACTCTGGGGACAGAAGAACAAGGACGTAGATAAAATGGGGGATTAAAGAATTTGCATTTCTGCCATGGAGAGATTCAAACTGAGAGCGGGCTGACAGGCACCCCCATAGCTGATATTTGGAAGAGGGGTGGGGGGGACTGGTGAGACAGGAGGAGTGAGGCAATCCAGCCCAGATCAAATCCCCCAAGTGGTGGCAGGGGGAAGAGGGCTCTTCAGGGTGGTCTAAGGGAGAACCAGGCTCCCCAAGGGATCCCTAACACCTGGCTCTGTTTAGCAGATACTTCTGTTCACAGAGGTGCCTCATGTGTCCCTGTGTGGCTCCCGGGGCCACCGTGGTCCCAGCCCCCAGCCCCGGCGGTCCTGTTGCTGGTGGTGCTTTGTTTCTCATACAAAGGAGAGATTTTCAGATTGCCACTTTTTAAGACACATCAGGTATGTTTGTGCTAACACTTTATAGGAAATTTTTTCTCCCCTAAGTTGAGTACACTGCCCCCTCTTTAGATTTGTGGAGGAGAGGAAGACCAGAAACAAATAGTCCAGATAGCCAACAGGGCCCCTTCCCATCCCTTGTCTGTGATGAGTGTGGCTCTCTCTCTGGATGCTGATGTAGCATTTGCTCAGTTCCCAGGGCTGAGAAGTTGGAAATGTCCACTTTAGGCCAGACGTCTGGGGCACAGGAAGCTGAGCTGATGTGGGGAGGGCAGGCCCCACGCGGCCCCAGAGAGGTGTGCCCAGGTGTTGTTACAGGGCTCAGGGTTTAGACTAGCCTGGTAAAAGGAGAGAAGGTGGGGCAGACCCAGAGGGTAATCTGGAGGGCAGGGCAGAGACTGGGAGTCAGGAACAAGTCAGAAAACCTCGCGCTCTCGGGGGCCCTGAGTCTGCTTTGAGAAGTGAAAAGCTCAGACCAGACGGCCTCAAAGGCCCTTCCATCCTGGGCCTGTGAGGGTCACCAGGAGACCACTGAACCTCCCTCAACACTCCTGGTCCCCTTCTCCAGCCTCGGGCCCCGCCACACATCATTTTCAACTGAAATCAAAAGTGAACAGGATGGTAAACTCTATAGACCACATTTTCATAACAACAACAACAACACTGGGAAAGAACTTTCCAGAACAATGCAAGAAAAAAAGATCCAAGTGCCAAAATGTAGCAGATAAAATACTTCTCAAAGAGTATCAGGTGTTGGCTAAGCCAACCTGAGAAGCTGTTTACCCCAACCACAAGGGAGAAGCAGACAGACAGCATAAGAAAATAAAGGTTAGGTCTGGTGGGAATAGACATTCTAGCTCTCTGCTCGAACGGAATCATTGTCACGGCCGGAGGAGACACACTGTTTACAGAGAGGTGCCTGGCGACCTCATTTTCATCATGCTCCAGCCGGTGACTCACTGTTTCCTGATGGCAAGGAGCAGACACTTTCAGTCCTCTGTCATCAACCTCAGCTGCATCCCACAGAGGCAGCACTTGCCTTACACACGGAGCAGTGGCAAATGCTTCTGGAATCTTCTGCCATCCCACCCTGTCCCAGATGTCTTTATTAAAAAGAGGGCTGCTTTTTCTAGCCAGCAGAGCTACACTTTCTGTGTAACCTTAAAAAGTTTCTAAACCTCTCTGAGGCCCATTTTCCATATTTGCAAAACAGGACTAATAATGGCATCTTCCTCACAGAATTGTTATCCCGATTAAATGAGATAATACATATGGAGTGCTTTTTGTGAGGACACAGGAAAGCCCACGATATGCATTAGCTATTTTAATCTTTAGAAATACACTTTATCTTTTAGAGTAGTTTTGGGATCACAACAAATTGAGTGGAAAGTACAGACTTCCCATATACTCCTGCTTTTCCCATGATCAAACTCCCCAACCCAAATGCTGTGTTTGTTACACTCGATGACCTACACTGACACGTCGCTTTCACCCAGAATCCATAGTTTACATAAGGGCTCACTCTTGGTGCATTCTATGGGTTTTAATAAACGCATAGATAATATCTGTATTGATAACTACAGTGATATGTATCCCCCATGCTAGTCATCCGGAGTAGTTTTCCTGCCCTAAAGCTGTGTCCCCTGTGTCCCCTTCATCCCTCTTTCCCTCTACCACTTGCAAGCACTGACCATTTTACCATCTCCATATTTTGCCTTTTCCAGAATGTCATATAGCTGGTGCCCTACAGTGTGTGGCCTTTTCAGACTGGCTTCTTTCACTAGTAAAATGCATTTAAGATTCCTCCATGGCTCTCCATTGGCTTGAGAGCCCCCCCTTTTTAAATTCACAGAATGATATGTCATTGCCTGGACATACCACAGTTTATTTTTCCAGTCATCATCATCATCATCATTATCATTATTATTATTCACATTTGTGCTAGCTCTTTGGATGTATACCCCTGGCAGAACTCATAAAGCAGGTGGTTAAGTGAGCTGGCTCTGCAGCTCACGTGGCCCCACCTGCTGTCACTGCCTTTTCTGATGGGCTCTTGACCTTCCCACCAGATGAAGGTTAACCCAGCGGGGGCAGATCGACACCTCCTCCGTGGTTTTCCTTTGCCCTTCATTAACAAAACCCGTCTCTGTAATTTGTTTGCTCTAGGCAGATTATTAAATAAAGATGCTGATTTATTTACTTTTTAATTGCTGCTCCTCCCCAACCCTCCCCAGACCCCCGCTCTAGGTTTCCTCCCTGCTCTGGCTTGCAGCTGATTTCCCCAACAACTCCATCTTTGGTAGGCTTAAAGAAAGATCTGTTAACTAAGTGGCTAGGTATGGAAAGCTAACTTCATCTATGGATAATTTCCAATTATATGCACTGTCAAGTTCATCACAAGCGCCTTGCAAGGCACTTCCTTATCACTAAGGATCAAAAGGGAAGGAGACAGGTCATAGCCATAAGGATTTCTCTCTTCTCCATAGGCTACTGCTGAGCCCCTGGCAGCCAGCTGCAGGCAGCCCATGGAGAAGGACAGGGGCTAGCGTGGTCATAAAGGCAGAGGCTCAGTAGCCAGCCTGCTTCTGCTGCTGAGGATGGAGACCTGTCACCTTGCCTCTCTGTATCACAATTTCCTTGCCATGGAGTCCAGATAATAAAATGGGGCTCTTCTGCTGAGCTACCAAAACATGTGTGATACCGTATCGAAGATGAGCTCTTATTCTTGAATGAGGGTTGGTCCAGAGTAGGCTGTGGCAGCAAAGGCTAGGAAGATCCCCCTCCCCGTTCTGATATTCCCTTCACCCGCAGCTCTGTTTTCCCTCCTCCCACTCCTATGTCCCATCAGTGGCCTTGATGGCATATTATCAGGTGCCTTGCCCTTCCCCAACCTTCCCCTTCTCTTCTGGGTAAGAGGTTCCTTCAGTCCACCATGAGCCCTTCCCCAGCTGAACCTCCCAGGATAAAGCCCTCTGTCCAATGGGTGGTTGGTTTCCATTTGCACTAGAAGGAAACCTTACCATAGTCCTTCTTCATCCTTAAAGACCTCTACTACCTGTGACTTTCTTTATGAAGCTGAAGGGCAAAAGGTGACTAATAGCACCTTTACAGCCCTTTGGATCTTAATCCACTGGAAAACTGTGGCTCATGCATTTATTAGGACATCATTGATGTCTGCCCTTCTCCCTCAGAAGCAAAAGCAAAACTGAAAGCTTCAGAGAACAGTTCTCAAAGAGCTTAGTGTTTTGGTAGTTCTTTAAAACCCAGCAATGTCTAACCCTCGGTGGTCTCTGAGCATGCATTTAACCGGGTCTTTTGGGACCACACATACCACTGAGGACCACTGGAACCTTGTCCACTGCTTTTTTTTCTTTCAGGACAAAGACAACCCTCTCTGTGACATTGCACTTGACGTGTGGTCTCCATGCCTCTCTCGTTTTCTAGTAGCTTCCCAGGATCCTATTCTTCCTGAGCTACCAGCAGGTTTACGTGCCCACCAGCGTTGGAATCTATTTGCAGAACTCAGTCCAGTCAGGCTGGCGACATGTGCTCCCTTCTTCCTCCCTGGAATTTGCTTTCTGGTGAGCTGAGCTCAGCCAAATTTAGAAGGAAGTTTCCACTTTGTATGTCCCTTCCATGTCCCTGTCCCTCCCTTTCCTCCCCAGGCTCTGGCCTGCCTCCAACACCCTCACTCCATCCCTCAAGAGTTGCTCCTGTCCCGGCAGGCATTGCACTCGCTGCTAAAGCTAGGACTCTCCATGTTTGAGTCTTAGAAGTTTGGAGGTCCAAGAGGTCATCTGATTTGACCTCCTCATCTTGTGAACGAGACTTTATGTCCCCAAGACTTTAAAGAGAGACAAGGGCACACAGCCAGCCAGCATGAGGCTGGGACCAGAGCGCAGGCCTCCTGACCTTGGGGGCCATGGACCTTTGCCAACACATGGCTCAATCCCCAGGATGCCAATATTCACCTTGCTGGGCTCCGGGGGGAACAAAGCCTTCCTTGTTTTGTCATCCTCCCTGGCAAGTGACCTTCCATTTATTCTAAACCTCAGTCATCACAGAGACCTTGACTTTGGATCTTTCACACTCACTCTTCAAGCACAGAATTCTTTTGAGTGATACTCAAACTGTGGGCATGGAAGTTGTTAAAATTCTCCATGCTTCCAAGCTTTCGTTGGGGTGGTAGATAAGAGCGACACAGGATACTGAGTTCTGAATGTGCATCAGACTCTGGGCTCTGCTCACAATTCTTCGTTTATTTTCAAAACCATCCTACCAGGCCACTGGCTTATTCTCCCTATCCTACAGATGGGGAAACTGAGCCTTGGAGAGGGTAAGATAACCGAGGTTACACAACCAGGAAGATCTGGACTTCACCATTTGATTACACAACTCATTTGTGTAATTTGGCCTAAAAGCGAGGTCCTTGGCCCAGCAGGAAATCTGTTAGAAATGCAGATTCTCAGCCCACCCCCCCCACATGATAATTCAGGGTGAGGGGTTGGCACGCTGTTTTTACAAGGCTCCATGTGATTCTGACAGGTTCACGCCAAAGCCCAAGAATCACTCTACTAGCCCTGGGATGTACTAGATATCTCAGCCGCCCCTCTGGGATGCTGGATACTCCCAGGATCCTTGCAGTTCAGCGGGTTCACAATTCTGTACTGTCTGCAAAGTCCTTGACCCTCCCCATTTTACAACTAGAAATCTGGAGGTCTGAAAGACTTTCTAACCTGCAAAATTAGGGAATGGGGAGGGCCCCTGTGGGACAGACCCTGGAAGCCCTCACTCCAAGTAATTTTTCTAATCATTAGGTACCACTTCCTCTCTTATGGGCCCTGAACCAGATCTGAAGATAAATAGCTAAGGGCTTAAAATAAATGAAAGCCGTACTCTGTCCAAATAGATCGATAATGTTCTCTACTCTAACACAGGTCTTCTCAGCAGACTGAGAAGGGGCTCTGCCAAAACTGTAGTTCCTTTTCGCCCATCTTCCGCATGGTTTTTATCCATCATCTGGGCACTAGAGATCAATGATCTCACAGGTGCGCAGAGAAAGTTAGCGTTCTCTGCGGCTCTTAATAGGCCGGCGGAAAGAAACAATTTATTTTGGCATCTGTCATGTCATTGATCCGTTTACATATGTGTTGCTGTAATCACAGCGTATGTGGATAGGTCTCCATGGGGAGCAAATCTGACAGCCTCACAACGAGAAGAAAAGAGCAGGCAATGTTCATCGCACATAACAAATCAGGGGCGCTAAGAGCTTGGTGAAAGCCCGCCTCATTTAATCCACTGGCATCTTATGAGTGACGTTCCCATGTTTCTCTCCTCGCCGCCTCCTCCTATCCCTCAACCACATCACAGAGATTCCTACAGTGAGACACCAGTGTGAGAGATATGCCTTAGAAAATTGATTTTTGGAAAACGTATGTCCAAACAATGCAAGGGGAACCTGGTGAAGCTTCCCGCCCCCATTTTGCAATATGTAGGTGCAGAATAAATAAGCCATATTGACTACTGGATTGCGTCCTGTCTGTTTTGATTGGCAAGGACATCAGCTTGCTACTGTTTGGATTCTGTCTATATATTCTATCGACAGTCCGATTTATTCACATCTCCCATTATTTATTCATTCATTCTTTATTCCTGTGTACCAGGAATGTGCTAGAAAATGGAAGTTCGAAGAGGAACGAGTCCTCCTTCTAGACTAGGAGATCTAGAGAAAGAGTTTGACCAGTAAACCTGCAGAATGCCTGGAAGGTTCCAGAACACACACACACACACCCAGACTCCCGCCAAACAAGATGGCACCTTGTGAGGGACATGGTCAAGACTGCAATGCTGATTTTAAGGACAAGGAAAAATAGAAGGCTTTCTAATTAGAAGACACCTTCGCCCAGTGAGATTCCTCCAGTAGCTTTTACAGATTGTGACAACAGAGTTTTGCTTTCTGAGCAAATATTCTCTGCTGCCCACTGTCTCTGGATGAGATGTTCCTGAAGATAGGACAACCATGGGAGTGACAAGCATGCTCTTTGGAGCAGGTGACTGAAGGTGCCAACCATCAGGGCAGGCTTTCTGCTTCCCAAATAGACCCTGTTTGAACATGGAAGTGATAACCATGGCTTCCACTAAAGCAGATGATGGAAATAAAACGGGGACTACACGTTCTCAGTGATGCCCCAGCAGGGAGGGCAGGGAGCCAGGGGCCCCTCACTCCAGTTCCCTGGGGGTGAACGTGGATGTGAGTGAGGGCCATTGAAGCCATCTTGGTGTGACATCTTTTGTCAGCGGCCGCCCAGGCAGCACACACGTGTCCCCAGGCCCTTTGCAAGCAAGGCTGGTTTGAATGCTTCGGTGCTACAAATAGACGATCTCTCTATGATGGTGTGGGGAGGCTGAGAGGGAGCCTTCTCCCTCGCTCACCTGTCCTCTTGAGAGGCTCCTGGGCAGGTGTAACCATGTGGCTTTTCTTCGGCTCAGAGGAGACTGCTGCACGCAAGCCACAGGTGGGCCTGTCTCTCCTCCTCTGGTCCACGTTTCATCATTTCACAGGATAGCTCCTTAGACGTGCACAGGGTGTCAGGGTTCGGAAAGTGCTTCTCCCCACAGAGTCTCTGGGGCCCTTTGTGGGCCTCTCTGGTAGGGTTGTTTGTTTGTTTTGGTTTTTATCCTCATTTTAGCAAGGAGGGAACCACGGCCAGAAAGTCCAGAGTCTCTCAACTGGAATGTGGCAGACTCTGTTTAGACGTAGGTTTATTTCTAATGAAACCAAAGTGAGGGCAGACAGAAGCCACAGGAGGCTGGGAGGAGAAGGGACCATGGCAGAGGAGTGCTATGTGTCCCAAATCGGGAAAAGCTGAACAAAAAGGAAACATTTCTTAGGAAGAAAGCGGAATCTTAGAGTCATCTGGTTAGGTATTTTGTTTGTTTTTGCCTAAAATTGTGATTTTCTCTGCCTTCTTTGTTGATGTGATTTTGTTTGAATTAAACATCTGCTGTGTGCCAGGCACTGGTTTGTACTCAGGTTTCCCGACGCCAAGTCTGGTGAATTTTTCATTAGGCACAGCTGCCTCACCCCACTGCTTTGCTCCCTCCCCTCCCCTCCAACTCCTCATGCTGTAAGTCATTCCCAACAATAAAGGACCCGGGGTTTGCAGGAGCTTGTGAGCGTGAACAAGTGGGATCTGTCTCTCAGTACACCGGGTCACCACAGCTAGGAGAGCTCACCATGTCAGAGAATGTAACCCAGCAAACACCTAGGCAAGCAAAGCTCCTCTCCTTTGCCTCTTGGGTTCCCTACCATCCTGTCCCCCAGGCTGGGTGAGGTAGCATAACTGAGGCAGAATGGTTTCATTTGCAAGAGAGCCACCTCACACCAGAGCTCTCTGATCAGCAAAAACAGGAAATGCCCCTTTTCTCAGGGGCTCACAGAAATGTCAGTCTCCAAAGTCATTAATTTTCGCTCAAAGCAGCCAGGCATGTGGACAGGGAACTACAATAGAGCTCTCTCTTCCGGGAGTCGGGACCCTTGCGAAACTGCAATTTTGATTGTCACCGAATAAATCACCACTGTGTCATTTGGGGATACATACAAACAAGTGCATTGAAACAGAGAGAAAAGTGCCCTTCTCGAGAAGCTCGCCAGTCCGAAAAGGATAGCTTCCACAGGCGTGCCTTTGGTTTCCCTCGAAGAATCAACAGCAACAGATGGGGTATAAACAAGACCCTCATCTTTAAAATGTTTGTTCCCAGAACTAAAAATACCAGCTTTGCAGAGAAAGAAACCCGAGCTTGTTTGGCCTGGTAGCCTCTGAGCGAATGCTCCTCATTGGACGCCTGGACCTGCTCGTTGCTCGTTTGCGAAAATTTCCTTCTAGCTCACAGCTATGTTGTAGACTACCTGGGTCATCTTTTCTGGAAATCAAGGGAAATGTTGACAGGAACTGTCTGTCCTGCTGTGACTTCATGCGGGTTATCCCTGTCTCGTGACTTTGGGGAAAATTAGCACATGACGTTTTAGACGGACTGGTGGCCCCGTCTCAAACTCTAGCTCCCATTCTACAAATATTCAGGGCAAGGGAAAAACCAGCGAGGAAGAAATCTAGCAGTTCCTGGTCATTCTCCTTGCCTTGGCTTCAAGATAGTGTCATTGATTTTCTGCCTTGACAGTAAGAAAAAGACCTTCTAGCTAAGGAAGACATAATAGTTGCCTTCCCTGGCTGTACCTGCTTCCTGAGGATTGGGAAACTTGTGTCCTCATTGGCTCTACATTTTGGCCAGGAATAGCCAAAGCTGTAAATTCAAGTTTCTGAAGCCCCACCCAAACTCCGGCAGAAATCCCGGTTGGAATGGCCATAAACCCCTCTTTCCTGACCGCACTGAAGAGGGGTGAGGTGACTGTGTTCTCGGCACATCGGCCCTTTCTCCGATGGGCTTGCCCAGGCTGTGGAGACAGGGCAGCACATGGGTGGTGGGGGGAGGGAGGGAGGAGGGGTGAGGACATGCTGTCTAAATGCTCTTGGTGATAGATGTACAGCTTTGCCAAGGGTGTCAGCAGCACAGTCCCTGAACGTGGGGCCGAGGTGGGACATGTGCTGTGATGTGCGCCTGCGCACTTTCCATACGGCGATGAAATTAAATCCTTGCTCTTGAGCACCGCTAACTACATGCAAGTGAGCTGACAGTGGGCTGCCTCCGTCCACTTCCCTCCTGCAAACCGCTCTTCCTCCCATCAGCTCTGCATCTCACTTGGCCTTCCCGTCCTCCACCTTCTCTACTCCAGCCCAGCCCCCCTTCCACAGGATTCCTGGAGCCCTGGGCATCCAAATCAACTTTCCCACTCAGAAATTGCCTTGCAATGGGACTATTTCCACTTGTATATAATTTCTCCTTTTTATTTTTTTTGTTTACCAGAAGAAAAACTCTTTTGGGGTTAGTACCATTTCCCTCCCCTCACATTTTATGGCCAACCCATCATGGATTGCAAACACTAGAAACGTAATAGAATTTGCTGGTTATCAGTTCAACGCATGTCTCAATCAGCATGTGAAGTGAGCTACAGACAATATCCATGTCCAGTGAAAATAAGGCACTCGGGCAGTGTGGTCAGGAGAGGCCATTGCTTTGTCAGGAAAGGGAGCCCCCTCTCCACGCCACCTCTGTGATGACCTGTGTGATTCCGTCATCATTCCCCGGGGCCGTGCCATTCTTGTAAGTGAAGGGAGCAGATTGTTTCAGATGACCTGTGAAGGTCCCTTCCAACCCGAAAAATCTGCCAGTCAACATTTGCAAATTCATGCGATAGAAGCCGGCTCACTGCCTACCTTTTCTCCCGCGGAGGGCACCGTACTGCGCTTCTCTGTAAGGCGGGTGCTCCAACCTTCCTCCTTGTTCAAACCGTGCTTTGGTTCTTAGTTCCACCTGTTGGAGCCAAAAAGTCAGTTGAATCGGCTTTTTCTGCGATAACTCTTCAGATGCTGGGGTACCCATTTCCCGTGCCACCCCACTTCTCCGTCAGCTTGTTCCCCTCCGCCCATCTGCTCTTCCTCTGACATGCTTCCCAGGCTGCCCAGCACATGGGTCCCAAGCGAGGCAGGCCCCCCTGTCTGAACTGGCTACAGTAACCCAGATAGGCTGGCCTCTGCAAGGGTGCCCAACAATGTGCCTATTATCCCCCTTGTAATGGACACTGTACTTTTATTAATACAGCTTAAAATTTCACTAGCTTTTTTGGGCAGCTGTAAACCATTTTTAGCACCAAATGAACACATGACTATCTAAAACACTCATGTCCTTTTCAGAAAAAAGCCAAGTTGCCTCCCAAGTTGTGTTAAGAGGCATTATTTCAGCAAGTTTAATTGATCAAATTAAATTTACTAGCCTCTACTGATTTTATTCAAAAGGGTGGTTACTTTGTAATAGGAAATTTTGTTAAGAATGTTTTTATACTTTTATTATGTGGCTTGAAAAACATTTTAACTTAATAGAAAAAGGAAAATGTTTAGTTGTTCCTTTCTTCTTAAAACAATATATTTTCTTTGTGGGTAAGTGAGAGCTCTGAGCTTTGGAACTCAGAATTAAAGATGAATCTGTATTCTATTCACCCATTTGTCATTCTGTAGCATACAGATCATTCCAAGTGTATCAGACTGTAGAGTTTGGAAAACTAGGATAATCTGAACAAAGGAACTCTGAGTAATTGAGTGATGGCGATTGGAAGAGCTCACAACTGCTTACTAGGTTGCTTGCCTGGAAATAAAATTAATTACGAGATTCACAGATAAAGTTTTGCAGTTACTGAATTTGTAGTAACATTTTTCAAATCCAACTGTACTTTTTAGTAGATTTCTTGTTTGGAGGGTTGTCGGGATTTATGTAGAAACGGATTGTCCTAGCCCTTTGCTATTAACCCTCAGCAGGATTTAAATTTGAGAAGCATGCCAAAATCTTCTTACCTGTTTGCCAGTTGACGTCATCATGACCACAGATGTGACGGTATGTTTACAAGGAAAAGTCTCGAGGCCGAGAGGGTCCGACCTGGACAATTTCGTGAAAATGTAAGGCCTCAGTGCCAATGACATCTGAGGTGCCATCAAAATTTCAATCATCCAATAATTGGGTTTAACTGTGCTGTTCTAGAATCTCAGTGATATGTATTTTTCTTTATAGAAAGTGAAATTAATCTGGAAATATATTTTTGGAAATGTTTGTGAAATCATGTGGTCACTAGATTGGAACCACTCCTCAGGGTTCTTCCTAGCGCAGAATGAGCCTTATCTCTGACACCTGTCATTTTAAACTGCCAGGGCTCTATCTTGGATTAGGAAACCTCACCCAGCTGTTCCTGGAATGTGTGTGTGTGTGTGTGTGTGTGTGTGTGTGTGTATGTGTGTGTGTATGCGTATTTAGCTTCTTGTCACCCCCTTTTTGAAAATAACATATTTTTCTTATGTGTTTTATAGATATATAATCTTCACTGCAGAAAATTAGAAAAGTAAATAAAAATAAAAAAGAAGAAAAATCATCTCAGCATCCTAGTCAACACTCTGGTATATTTCCTTATTACTTCTTTTTTTCAATTCATAAATATGAATATGTAGGGTCCTTTTGAAATCAAAAGATATTATTTTGTATACATAAATTTGTGAGTTTCTTTTTTCTTCTCAAATGTTGAAGTAGACAATTCTACATATCGTTTACTGTTGTTCAAGTATTTGATGTTCAATGGCTATGTAATTTCCATATATATGCACATAAATACATAAATACACATACACACACACACACATCCTAATTTAGCACATTAAGGTGGCTTCAAATCTTTGGCTGTAATAATGCTCTGAGGAATGTCTTTGTGCCTCCATCTTTGACCAAATATCCGATTATTTAGAATACGTTTCAAGAAGTAAGGTCATTAAGTTTAAAGGAATGAATGTTTTTTAAGGCTCTTGATACATATGAACCAATGCTTTTAAGGAAACTTTCCTCAGTACAAACTCATTTCAAGAGTGAAGAGGAATGCCTTCTTACATTATTCTTTGCGGCATGGAGTCTTATTTTCCATCTGCCCACTTTACATGAAACAGTCAATTCTAATTTTAATTTGCGTATATTTGATAATGACTTGTGATACACTTTTCTATGTGATATGTACATTGGATTCTTTTCTGAACTGCCTTTTCTTGTCATTTGCCTATGTTATGAATGCTATTAGCCTTTACCCCCTTTTAAAAGATCTTAATGGTCGACCTTTTTAAAGAACTCAGGACTGTGTCTGCTCATGGTATATTGCACTTGTAAATACAAGTTCACTGTGGCTAACAGAGGGTTCAGGCTAGTGACTCTTTCCAAAGCACTCAACGTACTTGTCATTCAAACAACCATTATTTCTTCTTTTGTCTTCACATCTAATTGGCTTAGATAATATTCAAGCAAATTATACAATGTTAAGAATGAATCTGGGAACAAAGACAACTTGCTAATGGGGCACATCTGATTCAAGGGGCAGACCAGAGCCAGATGTACCTGGGTTTATGCTAGAGGGGTCTTCAAACCTGAAAGAGTGCGCTGAACTGGCCCTAGCCAGTGTATCGGACAGGGGAGTGGGGAGTGAGGGCTGATGCGTCCAGCTACCCTGGGGAGTGGGGGCAGGCCAAGAGGTTCTCCTGGACTTCCCATTTGAAAAGCAATCTGACCCTAGGTTTCTCTTCATTTCTTCATTCCTCCCTTTAGCTCTTGGTTCGGCTCTAAGCTTTGAGAAGGTGAGTCATTCACATTCCCTTTTATTTTCCGATCAGCTCTTCGATACTATTCTCCAGCAAGACTTGTTGCCATTTTTGACAGCCATTAGCAAAGTCTAATAATGACATGCAGCAAACTCATAAAGTTCTGTTGCATGAATAAGTAAGCAAATGAATAAATGGATGAGCTGCCAGATATGTTAATCATAAAAATCACAACAATTACTACCCAAAGACTGATGTTCAGGCGATAACAAGGGAAAAAAATATGCTTCTAAAAGATGCACACTGACATCTATGTCAGTATCTATGGAATGACACTGAGGACATTTCCTCCAGAAAGGGGCCATAAAGCAATAACCCTGTCACCATGGCATTTTGGTGGCTAAAAGGGGCAAGTGGTTGCCCGTGTTTGGGGTCGTCAGCTTAGTAAGTACATGTACTTTTGAATGAAGGTAACTTGCGACCCAGCTATCAAATCATAGCAGGATTGAGAGAAGGAAAAAATAGTGGGGAAATAAATTGGGTTTAGGGAATGATGGGAAAAAATGACTTGGAGGTACTGAAAGAAATCATTTTTGCATTGTAAACCAGGGACATGATTACAAAACAAAAGGCAAAATGGATACTTTCCAAGCACAATATGTTTCCAGTTCCATAGCAAACACTCCCAGCCCACTTGGCCGAGCAGGTGGAACACTCATTTCCAAGCACTAAGAGTGGACGTTGGGGATTCACTGTTTCAAGACACATTACCTCCCAAAATGGTTTGCTCCATGAAAAAACAATTTTTAGCAGATATCAGGAAATGCATTCTGATGCATTCACATGCATTCTGATGAAAAACATCTACAGGGGATTTGCTAGAAGTACTTACATCACAGAGCCTCAGTATAAATATCCAACAGGAACTTTCCAAGTGTAAAATCATGGTAGCAGTTATTATTCACTTACCAAAGCGTGCTTTATTGGTCTCTGAAACTTTGTTCCCCTACACTTGTCCTTTCTCTCTAGGATCAAAGTGATCTCGGTTACAGATGGAGGCATCAGGCATCAGAATTCTTGCCACTGGGATGAGCAGAAGTGAGGTATGCCATTTCTAGACCACCTGGTTATGTCTTTTTCTGGTTCTTTCTCCCACCTGCCACTGTCAAGGCCCAGAGCTACTTGAAAGCTTTGTGCTGAAGGTGGCAGGGTCTCCGTTAGCCTGAATCCCTGAATGATTGCAAGGACCCGAGCTCCCACAGCACTATTAACTGTACTTTCCATGACAAGGAAATGAACTTCTGTTGGTTATTAAGCCACATGCATGGAACAAAGGGCCATGGCCACTCTGCTATGTCTTCATTTTAGAGTGAGTATATCCCTGAATTGTGGGCAAGAAGCAGTAGCGGGCAGGAGAATGAATCCACTAGACTATCCTGGGAGCTAGAGAGGCAGGGCCTGTTGAGGAACCACTCAGAGGAAGACCCAGCACCCTGCAGCCCAGAGATGAACCTTTTCCTGGCCCACACCTTCTCCCTCACCTTATTTATCGGTGGGGGATCCATTTTCAGGGAACTCCTAGATGACAGAGAACGCAAATTCTTTCTCCGGGTTTGAGAGACCTTGAGTTACTCCTCTGAAGACAATTTGGTTCCGACAATTATATGGGTGATACATTTTCCCCTTTTTTCTAAACCACATGTCTCATAATTTTGTCTCAAAGTAGCATTTTTCATGAAAATCTTCAAGAAGGAACACTAGCAGTGTTCCTTAGATTAAACCGTGGCTTGAGATCATTTCCCACCCTGCAATAAATAGGAATTTCTTTCTTTTCTGAGGTTCACGAGTCAAGGTGAAGCCTTAAAAATATTCACGTGGAGCTGAAATGGTACTGTCTTAGTTTAGGTTTCTCAGAAGCAGATCATGAGAAAGACATCGAAGGGATTTCTTTTTATCCCCTGGAAAGCCCCATAGTTGGGGAGTAAAAGAAGGGAGGGAAGAAGGCTAAACAAAGCTACAGTATCTGCTAGAAACCCATGGAGGCAATTATCCCCTCAATTACCACAGGATGCTCTGGACAGTGAGGGTCACGTCACAGAGTTACCCAGATCAGAGGATAAGAAAGCTCCAGTATTTATAGACCCTCATACTTTCAGTCCTTTGATGAAGAGTGGGTACCTCAGGGAAGCCCTTCTGCCAAGGGCTGGGGGAGGCCATTGCGGAGCTAGGATTGAGGGGAGAGATGGGAAGGGCTCCCAGCATCTCCGACAGACAACATTTCAAGGTAAAGCAAAATCATGCCTTGGTGGCCTCTGTGACATTCTGAGAGCCAGCTTACCATGATTCTTCTTTCACCCATTCATGATGGCTCTACTTTCTTCCCATCTCTCCTCCCTTCTACCACTTCTATGTCCCAAGATAGGGAATAAAAAAATATATGTATATTTGCCACCTTCAACATCTCGTTCCCCAGGATCATCATCATGAACTCCACACCATCTTGTGGCTCCACCCACCCAGACCGTTGGGAAAGGAGGAGGAAAGCACATGGGGGCAGAAGGGAGGAAAGCGAAAGCCAGAAATGCCTTGCCGAGATGTTCGATAAAAAGAGGATGGGCAGGGGATTCTCTTGCCCCTCCGTCCCCAGTGACTCCACCACCTCATGCTGCTGTCCCTGGGTGACTGCTGCACACCAGTCAGGTCACCCTACTCACCATTTTGTTCTCTCCAAATGCTGTCTCCAAGCCAAAGCTGCAATGGAGGGGGGCAACTGAGACACGGAGGGTGGCCATGGCTGGCGACTAGCAACCCCACAGGAGCTGTGGGATCTGCTGGGGGGCAAGGGCCTCTGCAGCTGCTTTGGTATTCAGTGCTACGACTCTACAGAGAACAATTTCATGGAGATATTTTCATAAAGGGTGAGCCTCCTGGGCTGCAAACACAGTACTCTGTTTTGCTTTGTTTTCTTCTCTGGCTTTTGCTCCCCAGCATGATTTTAAAGGACTTTGTCTTTTTACCTGAAGAAAAAAAAAAGAAAGAGAGAAAAATGAGCTCCCACCTCATATACATATATTCTCATTTAAACCCTAGTGCCATCTTGTAAAAACTTATTGAGAGGTATATCAGGGGTTTGTGTGGTTGTCTGTATTTGTTATACTTCGATAAATGCTGAAAAATAAACATAGTGTCACATTTTACCTTCAGAGCATCGCTAGCATTCGTGGAACTGTTTTCCCCTTGCCTCGCACTTCAGCTGGAGCTCTCATGAGGCTATCCTTCACCCACTCTCGATGTTCAGATGCAAGATCTTGGACTTGGCCAAGCCATCTTGACACCAGGTGAATTTAAAAGACGGTTAGCCAGGTTTCTAGCAGTCACTACTGGGTAGACCTGGCTGTGAGCAGTCCTCAAGTCATAGAAAAGGGGGAAGAACTCCGACCGATAAAATGAAAACCCTGTTAGTTTTCCAAGATTGTAAGTCTCAGATATCACTAGAGTGGATTTGAAAACCAAGTGACACTCACTCAATGATTTATGGTACATTTTTAGCTTGCTGGAAATATTTTGCAGTTTATAAGCAGAGCTAACTGAACCCTATTATTCTGCTTGTTTGCTTGGCCTACATATTATGAAACAGAATTCTGAAGGAAGATTCTAGTGCTGAACAGGCAGATGGGAGAGGTATCTCTTAATCTTTCTGAGCTCTGGCCTCTATGTGTCATTCCCCCAAACTCCCAAGTCTGACCCAAATTGATGCTTAAGACCTGGGGTTCTAGATTCTTCTTACCCTTCATAGCCTGTGACCTTGAGCAATTCCTCTCTGTTCTAAAATTCCCTCATGTCTGAAAGCCTTTTGAAGAAGAAATGCTGAAGAAAAACAGAAACCAAGTTGAAAAGCGAGGTGATTGTTTTCTGCAGTTGGTTGAGGACCAACTCCTAACCACTCCAAGCACGTTTTTCTGAAACTTTCTCCCCTTCTTTCCCAGGCACATGTGCAAGGATTTGAAATAAATGAAATCAGCATTCTTTCTCTCCCACAGACACACTTGTTCCTTCTCTCAATGGAAGGCTTTTCCAGGACCAGTCGCTACTAATAGAGGTCTATCACCAATTCCGACCACTATGATTATTTTTGTCTCCAAGGGGAATATTACTTTGTAATTGAGAGCCTTCCGAAATTGCATCTGAAGCCTCCCGGCTCTCCTGGAAAAGGCATTTACTGAGGGTTCCCAAGGAGCTTGCAACTTAATCTGAAACTGTGATTAAAACACACACCAATCAAAGGTCCAAGAGGATACAAGTGTGACATTCAAAACATTTCAATAAAAATGATTTTTTTTCCAGTGATAGAAAAAGCATTTTTAATTTTGAGAGACCTAAGTGTGAGAAGTAAATGAACTTCATTCCCAGCCTCCATACTTAGAGGTAATGACTATGGACATCGTGTGTGTGTCTGGGTGTGTATGTGTGTGTCAGATGTGTGTGTGTGTGTGCATACTACATATATATACATATACATACATATATATATATATATATGCACACACATAGAAACTTCTATGAATATAATCTCATATTTGCCTCTTCCAGTTTTTCTCTGTATCTTCTCATACCATCACCTCTTCCTTTAAAAAATGTGCATTATTAGGGAGGGCACTTGTCGTGATGAGCATATGGTGATGTTAGGAAGTGTTGAATCTCTACATTGTGCACCTGAAACTAACATAACACTATATGTTAATATACTGAAACTAAAATAAAAACTCACAAGAATTGTGCATTATTTACCACCCACCAAAAGACAGGAAAAACATCTTTGTAGCCATCTCTCAGCTGAAGGAAGATCTTTGAATACAGCCGAATACCTCCCTGTGCCTCTGCCAATTCTAACTCATTGTCCCCCACCGAGAGGCAACCCTCTTGCACAGTTTGGTAATCGTTGTCTTGTACATTTCTTGATACCTTCCCCTCACATATTCCCATCCTTTTACAAGTTATAATGTTGTTTTTCTATTTTTAAACTAAAAAAAAAAAAAACCTGATGCCTTATTTTTCTTTATTTTGCTTTTTGTATTCCCATTTTGTGGAGATGCTATTTTGCTGGAAGAGTCACCCCATGGGGACTTGTGCCTCTAGGCTGTTCACCCCCACTGCTACCTAGTGAGCTGCAAGGTAGCCACAGCCTGCTAGTGCACTTGTTTGTTGTTTCCAGTGTTTGCTCTGTTATAAACATTGTTGCTATTACCATTCACGGCCATGGGGAGTTTCTCTAGGGAATATACTGGGAGTGGAATCCTAGGGAACTACATGTTGCCCATCATGCACAGATTTCATATAGCTTCATGTCCTATGTCAGACTTTCAGATTTTTACCAGTCTCAAGGGTAAAGAAGTATTACATCACTGTGGTTTTAATTAACCTTGCCCATTACCCTAAAACACCATTTTAATAGACACATAATACTCTATCAAAAAGAGATCAAAACTTATCCCCTCTTCCCTTATTACTGGGTATACAGCGTGTTCTTAATTTTTCACTATATAATCAATGCTTCACTGAATATCATTGTATATTGAATATCCTTTAATGGAGTGGCTGATGACTATTCCTTAGTTTACAAAGACACACATTACTCAAAGTGCTTACACTAGCTGCCAAACTCCCCTTCATGAGGACATAACCATTTCCTCACCACCTCGCCGCAGAGCAACTTCTGAGCGTGCCTATTGGCTTGTATGTCCATAAACACTGGTTTAATATTATTTAATAACTGAAATGTATCAATTTGTGAAAAATTGTAACTTGTTTAAATTTGCACATTGTTTCTTTACTAGTGAGTTCGGTCTTATTATTATATGTTTATTGATTATTTCTATTTCTTTCTAAATTATTACACATTCTCATTACCTATTTTTATATGGCCTGTCCAAAGAATGAGACAGCTTGACCCTTGAAGATATTGTAATGTAAAACAAAATTTCTGTTAACACAATTGTGGGGGAGTTTTCCCTGAAGCGAATGAGCTATTCTGTAAAATGGCATATGTCCAGAGTGAAGTACCATGTGACATCAAGTCACATGGTACCATTAGGAGGATAATTACATGGACTTGGAACTCTTGGACCCTGTATTTGATATTAGTTTGAGCCAAGCCACTTGGTCATGTTTCCTAATGACTGTCAGGCTGACATTAATAAGTTCAATGTTAAAGATAAAAGCTAAAAGAATATTTTCTACAAATCCAGGGTCTGCATTTAGCTGAGAGAAATCTCACTGGACCAGATAGCTCCTTCCAATACACTCACACACAACCTCATGGCAAACTTCATAATTAAATGTGATTATAGATGAGAACACAATTCAGGGCTGAGATAATTTTCTACTGGAACCCAGAACCATAAGAAAGAAGTTCACTCCAGTTAAGAGAAAAGTCATAAAACAAGCTGGTAATGAAGCTCATTTGCAAGGGAAATGCAGCATTTGCATGAGCTGCACTGATTGCTTTCCTTAAATGGGAAAAAGATTGTCATCTTTTCAACCTGATAGGAGGGCTTTGATATCTCTTTCAAGAAGACTTTGCCTGTCTCCCCAGTCTTTTCTTCTCCTCCCTACACTGGGGTGAGAAGCCCCAAGATGTTGACATGACACATAATTAAATGGCAATCAACTCATAAATATGCAAGAATTGGAATAAAATCATTAGTTTGAAGTCAAATGAAGTAACCATAAATCTGAGAGAAACGTCATGTAGCAATTGGAGGTATAATGACCAAGTAGCTAAACATATATGCAGTCTAACCTTGTTATTCACATTAGAGTTGACCCTTGCACAGCATAGCGGTTGTGTCGACCCCCATCCAGTCACAAATCCATGTATAACTTTTGACTCCACAAAGATAACTACTAATAGTCTCCTATTGACCAGAAGCCTTACCAATAACATGAACAGTGGATTAACACATATTTTGTCTGTCATATATATTGTATACTGCATTCTTACAATAAAGTAAGCTAGAGAAAAGAAACTGTTAAGAAAATCATAAGGAGGAGAAAATACATTTACAGTACTGTATTGTAAAAAATCTGGATATAAGTGGACCCCGGTAGTCCAAAGCCATGTTGTTCAAGGGTTAACCGTAGTTATGTTCTATAAAGTCACCTCAAACACTGAATTAGGGAATACTGAACCACTGCTCATAGAAGAAATACAGAATTAGGTTTCTTCAGGCTTCTGATCAACAGATCAATACTAAACTTACCTTCCCTTTAAAGACGCCTTATTTAATACATGTCGTTGATTCACTGACATTGAACTTATGGCTAACAGCCTGAGCAAAACTCTGCTAACACCCCTATGTTCTTTATGAGGCACCTCTCAGCCTTCCTGTGCTTAGGAACACAGACACTACTTCAGCATTGCCCATCGGGCCATTTTCAACATGAAGTCACCAACAAGAAGCACAAAGATACAAAATGTGGTAGTACAAAATACACTGAGAAGAGGCCACTTCTTTACACCATGAGGGTTGAAACAAGAGGGCATATCAGCGCTTTGGTCCACCTCAGCTGGGAAGGTGCCCATTGGTCAACTCAAATCCCTTGCACACCCCCCCCACGTCCAACATATCTGAGAACAACCATGAAATCACCACGAGTATTACTTTGGTGGTTGCAAATAAATTTTATTGCATGGGCAAATTCACAAATACATACTCCATTCATAGTAAGGACTGATTATATTTTAAGGTACTGTCCTATCACACCACACGTTTGTGCTTTCAGCCTCTATTCCTCCTTTTTCCTGATGATATTGCTTAGTTTTCCTTGGGGAGCTTTCCTTCTTCCACAGTGATCATTCTTGATGATGTTTCCATTAGTCATCCCATTCTCTTAGGACCAAAGGACGAACATGCCCCTACCAAGCCAGACCAATAAGAAGGTCCTCTCTGGGCATGTGAGTCTTGAGTTGAGTGATACAGGGAAAATGCTTGAAGCCGATTTATGCAGACAGTGGCACCTACAGGAGATGGTTCTTTGGTTCCTACAATCTAGAGCCCCATGTTCTTTTAGCTTCTTCGCAGACTATGAGCTACCTCTCCCATCCTTCCCTTAGATTCCTCTTCTGTTTCAGTTAGCCAGAGTTGAGTTTCTATTGATTTGGACCAAAGGGTCTTGACTAATACACATTCTAAAAGGGAATGATGGGTGGGAAGTTACCTATCCTGTTTTGTCTCCTTCTGTGCAATTGTAGCAATTCCTGTTCATGAATTGGGGTAGAGCTAACTGAAAGAAGCAGAGTCCTAATTGCATATTTTAGGGCCGGGGAATGTGGCCTTCAAATGGAATCATGAGTAATTTCCACATATTTTAGTGCATATGTTTGACATTTTTCTGAACTTATAAAATACCCATTTAAGGATATTTCGATAAAAGAACACATTTATATGCACATCAGTCTGACCATCTTCAGCTTCACCTGTTGACAGTAAAACTTCAACAGCCTCAGATAACCTGACCTCTGGTTTCTATCAATAGTACTAAGAGACTTGGGCAGCAGCTGAAGGAGAATAAAAGGTTCTGGAAAGCAAGGACTGCTGTCCTTCTCTTTGCTGATGCCCTAACTTCGGTGGACAAGACCTCTATTATTATTTCCCACTTAAAAATGGCAAAATACAATATATTCAAAATTTCTTTAAATGATTGGCCTTGTCATTATTGTTGTTGAAATGGAAGTTGGGTTTATATTATAACACAGAAAGGTGCTCGCAGATATTTTTCTTTGAAAGATGATCGTAAAATTTACCCAATTATTTTGAAGGCAGACGTCGCTAAAAATCCTAGCTAGTCTTTCTATTCACCCATTTAATAAACATCCAAGAAGTACCTGCTGTGTTTTAGGCGTGGAACATTAGGGAATCGAAGATTCCTTCTGTCCTTCACAAATACTGACTCAGTGCTTTAGGAAACCCAAGCTTCTGCCTCAAGGGGATCGCTCATTCTGGAGGAAGAGGTTTACATATAAACAAATGACAGGAAAACATACTCCGTTCATGTTTACTTTGCTATTCAGAATGAATAGGGACACCACCTCATCTGAGAGCTTATGAGCAATGCAGGAGGTGATGAGGAAAAGAGGTAGTTTGAAGATGAGACTAGGGGACAGTAGGGTCATCCTGTGTAAGCTGGGCCAAGAGTTTTGCCTTGAGGACTGAAGAACTTTGCTTTTCAGAAAAACAACCCTGGCAACTACACTGAGAATGAATGATAGTATGGAAACTTAAGGTGACAGGAAAACTATAAACTAGACAAAAGAACGGAAGACCAGTTCCATTAATCTCAAGAGCCTTCTCTGTTCTATCACACTGTAGGTGATCATATTTTCCAGATGCAATCCTTTTGAGCTCCATTGAAACATGGTTGTCAACAAGCATCTTTCTAGATTCTACCATGCAGACTATGGTACCAGGCCCTGAGAGGGCCCAGAGGATGAGCAGTTTGTGGATTTGCCCTTTCAGACATCTACAGTCAGATTAGTGAGGTCAGCACAGGGAGCTGTACCCATAAAAAATAACTGTAACACAAGAGTATATACATATGGTGCTAAATAAAATGTGGAGTCCATAAATGCTATGGGAAGAAGGAGGTCTCCCCCTGGCCACAGATGTTGGGGGTAGTTTTCAGAGAAGTTAGGGCTGGAGGTGGATCTTGAATGACCTCTTCACCCTTATCAGGAGAAAAAACTCACAGGCTGATTCTTATTTGTTCATTCAAAGGCAATTCTAAGACTATAGGAAGAATCATGAATGAAGCATAATTATGGACCAAAGATCTCTACACTCTGGTGAAGAAATATCACGTTATTTAATTCTTCTAAATCATATGAAAACCCTCCCCAAGTCCCAGTTTCTAGGATGCAGAGGAACTTCAACTAAGTTCTGGCATTCTTTGAAGGGAGTATATACTGCTTCCATGCCACATTTGGGATTAGGTGGAAAGCTCTTGGTCTAGGGTTCCTCTCCACCTGGTGGACCATCCATCTGCCTCTTTCTGGAATACTGAGCTTCAGCTGTTCCTACACCTGCAAATCTGTCCTCTATGTCCTCATCCCAGTTCCTTCTGGTGCTCCTTCAACCTGTCTTTCAAACCAAGGTTGAGCTTCTATGGTAAGCAAAACAATGGCTCCAAAGATGTTTGAGGCCCAATTCCTGCAACTGGGAATATGCTACATTATGGCCCAAAAGGGACTTTGTAGATGTGATTAAGGATTGTGAGATGGGGAGAGTATCCCGGATTGTCTCTGTGGGCCACTATCATCACAAGAGTCCTTGCAAGTGAAGGGGGAGGGGGAGTCAGGAGCATCAGAGAGATTTGAAGATGGAGGAAGGGCCTTCAGTCAAGGACAGAAGATGGTCTCTAAAAGCTGGCAAAGGCAAAGGAACAGATTTTCTTCTAGAATCTCCAGAAGGTACGTAGCTCGACTGACACCTTAATTTTAGCCAATTGAAACCTATTTTGGACTTCAGACATCCAGAACTGTCAGTTAGGAAATTTGTGTCATTTTAAGTCACCAGATTTGTGTGAATTTGCTGTATCAGCCACAGGAGACTAATACTGGCTTCCTTTCCTGAGGAGGAGCAGAGTGAAGGAAAAAGGGAATCAAACCTCCCCATTCCGTTTCTCACTAGATTGTTAAAACATGATTCAGGGACTTATTCTACCATCAGACTAAATGGAGTCTGGCTGCCTCAGGAGGGAGGCCTATTCCTGTCACAGAAGGAGCTGAAGGCCACTTGTCAGAGATGTTTTGGAAGGGGTTCATGCTTTTGTGTGTGTAGTGGGTGGGGTGAGGAGAAGGGATTAGTCTAGAATGTCCTGTTCTGTATTTTCCATACCCGAGTTTCCACTATTTTGAATTAAAAAGAAAGACACCTTCCTTCTTTATGCTCAAATAACAAATCCCTTGTTCTAAATGCTGGATCTCTTGTGTGTGTGTGTGTGTTTTTGCATTTGGAGATGGTAATGTAAGCTGCCAAGATGGCTTATAATCCTTTATTTGAATAACATTCAAATAGCAAAAGGGCCTTACTTACACTGCATGTGGTGTATATGGGAATCGGGCTCATTTTGCATTCTCTACAAGAGGGAAATTTTTGGGCATTCCAAAGCAAGCTGTCGTAAGATCTAATAAATCCCATGAGTCTAGCTGCATCCGGTCGCAAGCCCTAGAGTGAGACCTGAGGAATCCTTCAGCCTCCTGAATTGCAGAACACCCCCTGAGAAGACCAGGAACTCAGGTTCATTCCCCACGTACACTGGCCATGGAGCTGGGATGGAAGTGTGAAATAAGCCTAGTGTGTGCTGGGGGCCTTGTGAGCCTCAGTTCTCTCATCTGTCAAATGGGCATAACAATACTGGGAACATAGGATTGTTGATAGGGCCAAATGCGTGTGCAAAGCACAGACCCTGGCAGATGTTGAGACCTTCAGAAACTCAGTTTCCTGGGTCCTCCTTGTCCAGATTGTGGCGTTTCTTCCCCATTTCCAGTGACTATGAGTCCATCTCCTTCTCCAGGCAGGGCCAAGGTCTTCAGATTAATTGAATAGAGTTGGTTTGGATTTTTCCTCTATAGAGAACTCGAACATTAAATGTGCTGCCCAGAGAGGGTAATGCTTCACCCAGAGGAAAGCGGGTCGAATGATGGGTGCAGAGTGGAGGGATGAAGAGGACATTGGCCTGGGGAGTTGGGGATGGGATTGGAAGACATCACTGGATGGTTCGCTCAGTGTGAATAGCTGTGGTCTTAGGTCCCTTGGGGGTACCCTTCAGGCCTAAGGGAGCTGAACAAGGACATGCCTGGCACCATCCATCTGTTCCTTGGGAAGAACCAGGGCCAGCCCTACTGATGGCAGCCTTCTGGCCCCCTCTTCCTGGGATACATGGCACCCTAAAACAAAACAAAAAAAATCCAATGACCTAAAAATGCAATTTTATTTCTTCTTATTCTGGGTAGTTGCTTCTAACTGACACAGCCATTTCCACACCTTTCTCTAAACACAAATGCCCCCATATACCAGTCGTACATCCTGGTAGGCCTTCCATTTCAACTCAAGCACACTCCAAAGAGTCATTTCCCAGCCCTGGGGAGTTTACAGCACCTCTCTTGCCCTTGGTTTTCCCAAATGAGGCTGTGAAGCTGAGGTCACAACTCTTCTGGAGGACTCCATTTTTTTTTTTTTAACCTATAATCTTTAGACTATATAAGGATGGAGTGTTCTGTGAGGAACATTCTTGAACTAATGACTTTTTCTGACTCTCCTGGGTTAATTAGATGCATGGAAGGTCGCCCAAACTCAGAAAAATGTCACACCCCCTGTTTGCAGGGCTGCATAGACCAGAATCACTGCATTTTTAGCACACTTGGCGACTGACCTGTCCTTTTTTCCTCCCGCTGATCACTCCCCACTCAACATCAGAGTGGACCACCATAATAAAGCAGTCAATCCACACTGCCATGATGTCAGGCAGGAATTCCAAAAACGCGATCTTCATATCTCTGCATACCCGGAGAAAATTCTAGCCTTCCCCACTAGCCTGTGTTTGTGTGTTCACTCGTATCTTCTTCTTTTGCCATGGACAGATTACTGCCCTGCCCACTTCCCTGCCCCTTAAAGATATTGATATTGCAGTTCCCAGAACCCGTGGATTTGTATCTTCATAGCATAGGGGACTTCAGAGGTGTGATGAAAATTAAAGACCAAGACGGGGAGATGATCCTGCCTGGGTGTGATGTCATCACAAGAGTCTTGATCAAGGAAAGCAGGAGGCAGGAGGCCAGAATCAGAGAAAGAGATGTAATAAGAAAGCCCACATATAGAGAGATGATGGCATGAAAAGGACTTGCCCACATAAAACTGGGTTTGAGTCTGGGGTTTTGAGCCAGGAACCAGAGGTGGTCTCTAGAAGCCAGAAAAGGCAAGGAATGGGGTCTCCCCTCGAGCCCCCGGAAAGATGTGCCAACACCTTTCTCTTAGCCAGGTAGGACCCCTATCAGAGTTCCCACCTAAGGAGGGTAAGATAATAATATTTGTGTTGTCTGAAACATTTTGCTTGTGGTAATTTGTGATAGCAGCCAGAGGACACCTAGAAGCTCCTCTAAAGTAAAATCAATAAATTCCATTCAATAAGAAGACCTTTTTTCAAACAGCTATGGCTTCGGATAATTTTGGTTCTTAGTCACCAAGCCCGAGCAGTGGAACTGTGACGTGTCTATTCCGAGACTCTCTTTTTAAGGAAAGGTGGACTACAGTGTATGCTCCAGGTCCCACAGTTAACGAGGTATCCCACCAGCATTAGAAGCTGAGCCTGTGGGTTCTGTCAGACTGTGTTTCTGGGAAAGGTGGCTCAGTCCCTTCTTCCCAGTTTGTTTTGTCCGATGGCTTCTCCTGCATCTGTTCTTGTAACACTGTAACCCCCAAGTCCTCAGGCACCCACATGCATACCCAAGTGCACACACACACAAAGAGGGATGGAGATTTCTTTAATGTTGCCCTTCAGTTTAGATCACATTTCCAAATAGAATGATGTTTCAATGATGTTTCAGAGTTTCAGTGTAATTTAGTTAGAAGTCACTTCTTGAATTACACTTCATGTTGGCCCCATGCACACAGAGGGGCAAGACCTAGGTCTACCTTGAGTACCTCAACCGGATGAATTGAGAAGAGGAAGGAGAGGCTGATCTTAGTTTTATTATGAAGGTGTTCAGAGAACAAAGTGATACGGCCTCCCTAAATGAAGGCTTTGTTCTCCCCTTCCAGGAGCCCCCTTCTCTTAGTCTTTAAGAATAACCAACTCCGGGGCACTCATGATCTCCCTTCCCCAGCATCTCCTTCCCAGCCCTTGATAGGGTCCAGCCTCGGGTGCGGGTGCGACCTTCCCTGCTCCTTCTCTCAGAGTTCACCCACCCTCCAGACCCAATCTCGCAGCTCTGGGCCAAGACCACTGCCCTTGGATGCGGATGCCACATACATGAATCTGTCCATTCTCAGCCAAACGGCCATGCCGCCTGCACCCCGCCTCTCTCAGTGTGGTTCTGTCATTTTCTCACGTTCAAAATTTCGAGTTTTACTTGACTTGTTGTTCCTTACCTCCACTCAGGTCCTAGCCCACTGCTTTTTTGCTCTTTTTTATTACAGCTCTCGTGTGCTAAATGCTTACCTGTGGAGCCAAACATTGTAGTTCATCATCTCTTAATTTCCAGAAAACCCTATGGGATATAATGTGTACTGTCTTCATTTTAAAGAGGAAGAAACAGACACTGAGGAGAGTCAAGTGCACACAGGGTGACACATAGCAAGCCTGAGAGTCAGCCCGGTGTGTCTGACTTGACTTCTGTGTGGACTATGTTTTTATTTTTATTTTTCTACTTTATGATGTTTTGACATTTCAGGGCCTTGAGGGCCTGGGGAGGACTGTCCCTCTCTGAGTTAGCTATTTCCTAGAGTTAGGGAATAAGGGGTCCCAGAGCATTTCTTTGATATGCAAACTAACCAGTCCTGAGACTAGACTCCCCACTCAATTCCTTTAGCAAACTGGCACACACCCAGAGTATATACCCCCTCCCTCCCGCTCTCATGCACCCCAGAGTCAGGTACCAGATAACTGGGGACCGCTCCTGTGGCCAGATCCCACTTTGCCGTCCTGACTGAACTCAGCATACCAACACAGAATCACCCTTTCTTACCAGGAAGCCCACAACAAAGGCCCTGGTCCCTGTCTTCCCCTCGTTCCTTCTACCTCCAGACCTGCCCCAATACTTCCCCTTGTGGCTGGCGATGCGGGCAGGCCCCCACCCTCTCGGGAACTCTGAGTGATAACTCTCCTTTCAAGGCATTGTCTCCGTGTCTGTCATTTTACTACACCGGATTAAAACAAAATCCCGGGGACATTTTAAAACAACTTCCTGTTTTACCCCGCTTCTTTCCATGTCTCCTCTTTCTGCTCTCTTAACCCTGACCATTCCCCTTAATTGTACGTCTAGTAGCTGCCTTCGTTTCAAGGCAAGATTGGGACCAGCTCAACCTTAATTGCACGTTCCTTAGAATCACCAGGTGAACTTTCAACAAAGCCACCCCTCCCTCATCCCACCCCAGAGATCCAGAATTGATTGCTGTGAGGTGGAGGAGATTCTCAGACTTGGTGGGGGTGGGGGGGGCATCTGAATGATCTGAAGGGCTGATTATACAGCATACACTGGCCAAGTGCTGCTGCATACTTCTCCTGGAGAACAAGGCACTGGGAGGCTGAACGAAGCAAGAGCGGGGACCTCAGCTCCAATGTCTGCTGCTGTCATTTGCCAGCTAGGACTCCTACTCTCTGGGAGTCTTCTCTCTGCTGTAAAATAAAGAGACCACCTCCCAGACCTCCCTTGCTGGGAGTCATGAAATCCACATTCCACTCTGCCCCATGCAGGGATGGAGACAGGGACACAAAACATCAGCAGAAACTAAATTGTCCCCATAATCAGGACCCTCACTCACCGATTCCTCTTGTTTATAAAAGGTAATTTTTAGTTTGTAATTTCTTTAGAATAATCCTGGGATCGAGTCCCACATCGGGCTCCTTGCTCGGCAGGGAGCCTGTTTCTCCCTCTGCCTCTGCCTGCCATTCTGTCTGCCTGTGCTCGCTCTCTCCCCCCCCTCGCTGTTAAATAAATAAAATCTTTAAAAAAAAAAAAAAAAAAAAAAAAAAAAAAAAAAAAAGAATAATGCTACAAAAAAAGCCATGTATAACATCGACCTGATGACTCCATTGATTACACCAAGGGAATGGATTTCTCTGCTTGCTGAATTTCGGGACATCTCCACTCTCAATTTTTCATATATTCCTGTAAGTTGTCTCTCCAGCGTTGCCCTGGAGGCAGATGGATCACACGCTCGGTGGGGACTCCGCTTGTTTCCCCACACTCTCTCTGGGAGGAAATACAGACACCCTGTTCCCAGCTCCCCCAATTTTCCTGATTGAGTAGGTTCCAAATCATCCCAGACCATCTGTGAATTGGCTTGCACTAAGTCACCACGAAGCCTTCTTTCTCAACCCCTTCCTTCCCGGCAGCGGGTCTCCGCTCCTCTGCAATGGGACTCTGGGAGCCGCAGGATTCTTAGAATGGAAAATCCCACGAGCAGGGTCAGGAAGCATTTCCAGAGCTCCTGCCTGGAGCGAGGAGATGGCCTTGGCAGGGTTGGAAGATGCTCCTGAATATGACAAATCTCCCGAGAATCTCAAGGGTCTCCGCTCCCACAAATTGTTCTAGGAGATGCTTTTCACTTTAACCTGGCTCCCTAAGGCCATTGGTGAGTAGAGGCACACTGAAATTCAGGTCCAGCTAACCCCATGCCCAGGACCTCACCAGGCGTCAGGAAATGGTAACCCACCCTCCTCTGAGAGGGACACAACAGCTGGAAAGCAGATGAGTTCTCTATTCCCATAGTTTGCCCCGTGGTTTTCAAACTGTTGGACTCCCGGGATTCCCACGGAACTGTCTGAGGGGGCTCCCCAGGAGGCATGGGAGAATCCAGCATAACTCCACCCCCAAATACCAGTAGCAGCCATCTTTCATGCGGACGAGTGAAAAGTGATCCTCTTCAAAACAGTCATCTTTCTCTACTTAAAATGTTCCTAGAGCTGCTGGGTGCACCCCTGAACCGCAGGGTTTGCTGAGCTCACTGGACTCCTGCATCTGCTCTTTTCCCTCAAAACCAGGCCAAACAGTGCTTCCTACACCTCACTATATTGGCTTACCTCTCCCAGCATTCTACCAAAGTGTCTTGTCTGTTAGTGATTTTCTTCATGAATTTTGCACTTGTATGTTGTTCATTCCTTTCCTATAATTTTATTGGGATCTCTGGAAGAAGAGGAAATAAAATGTGTGGGTTCAACCTACCATCTATAACCATCTCAATCCAGGAAGCTCTTTCTGTCTTGAATTTCAAATATCTTCACATTTAGTTCAGGTATGTTTTCTTTATATCATGGCCTTGATGACCAGAGATAAGTCTAGTTCCATTGTTTTAATCCAATGTCTTTGGTTGTCGAAGATGTGGCAGTGCCTGTGTTGGGGCTCAAGTGTAGGGTGTGCTGTAATTAGTGGTTGCCACAGGTCAGGATACCTGGGAACAGACCCCAAGATGCTGAGGTTTTTATATAAGGAGGTTTTATGAGAATGCTCTGGGAAGTAAAGGTGGGGTTGGATGACAGAGGCCCCACACCACCCCAGAGGGAACTCTGGAGCCAGGACTCCCTTTAGAGATGGTTCACATCAGAGTGAGGGACCGGGACCTTGTATCTCCACACTGACCATTCTTACAATGCCTACGGCCCTGGGAAGGAGCATGACCTTGGGTAAGGCAGCTTCCTTAGGCCAAGGGCAAGTCCCAGAGATGTGAGTGGTCAATGGTCAAGCCTGCTGGTGGGGTCTGGGTGCACACTACATTCTCCACTACACTTGTCGTTCCCCAGGACCTGAAGGACTGAGATGGGCCCTCAGAAGACCTCGTCATCCAGTAGTTCAGTAAGCACGAGCATCAGCTAAGCCAGTGGATGTCAAACTGCTCCAGGAAACCCTGGGGCTCCCATGAGTCCTCTTAGCTACTCCTAGACACCTGGATTTAATTCTTTGTGCTTTCTGGTGCAGTGGAAGGCCTCATCAGGGAATCATCTGTGGGAGTCTTGCCTTACTCCATCATGGTGGAGTCACAGAAGGCAGCCTTGCCCAAAAGAGAGACAATGAGGGGAGCGCCTTCAGGAGGGTAGAAGCGTATCCCCCAAGGTTTAGGGAAAGAGGTCAGGGCAGGTACTTCTCATGTTTTGTAGGCTTAAAAGGAAAAACTGCCTGAACCTTTGGGGTGGAGCCCCAGGTAGGGAAAGAACATTAGTACTAAGGCCTTGTAAGCTGTTCCAGCACCAGGCATGGGGGCCAGCTGTGTTTGGGGACTGTCCTGACAGACAGTGACTGCAGAAGCCCAGCCAGGAGGGTGTCCTTGGCTGAGGGGATTGTCTTATTCTGAAATCCTGGTTGATCATTGAAGAACTCTGTCTTTGGGAAGGCTCCTGGCAACAGTGGGTAAGTCTGCTGTACTCTTCAAGACCCATGTGCAATGACCACACTGGGGGCTAGCAAGTTGTCAGGCCACCAATTGGGTGGATACCCCAGGGTTCCTGGATACTATATTGGTGTGTGTGTGTGTGTGTGTGTGTGTGTGTGTGTATACATTTTCTTTTGGAAGAGAAGTTTTATGAGAAATATACTGAATTTTTTTGGTGGACCAGGTGAGGTGAAGGCTTGAGCAATTACTTAGAAAAAAACAGTTGCAACTATATTTGCATCCTGCATTAAGAAAGCAGTTCATCTGGTTTATGTACACCATGTTTCATTTGAACAGAAGTTCCTGTGGCTGAAATGACTTTCTACAGCATTGTCCCAACACGAAGGCATCTACACAGCAGGGGTTATCAGGGAGCAGGAGCAAAGGCCGACACTAATTCTGGAACTGCTTGTGCTACCTCAGTAATCCCCTTATAGAGCAGCTGCCCTGGCAAGGAAAGACCCAGCTCCTTCCTCCAAGAGGCCACAGCTATGGAGAGAAAAATAAATCATTGCAATGTGTCTGCTGTGATTGACTTTACAAGTGAACACCTGCGACCTGAAATAGTAAAGCTCCAAGTGGTGTGAGCCTTCCTATGGATTGAGCTGGGTCTCCAGAAATTTTCTGTGTTGAAGCCCTAATTCCCAGTGTGATGATATTTGGAGATGGAGCCTTTGGGAGGCAATTAGTGTTGGATGCAGTCCTGAGGGTGGGCCCCTGTGATGGGATTAGTGCCCTTCTAAGAAGACACCAGAGAGCCTGCTGTGTCTCTCTCTGCCATTTGAGGACACAGCAAACAGTCATCTGCAAAGCAGGAAGAGAGTTTTCACCAGGAACAAAGTCTGCTGGCACCTTGATGTGGGACTTCTCAGCCTCCAGATCTGTGAAAAACAAATTTCTGTTGTTTAAGCCACCCACTTTGTGGTATTTTGTTACAGCAGCCTGAGCAGATTAAGACACATCTTAAAAGAAAAGCAATCTAAATGGCATCTTGGTGTCTGCTTAGCTTAGAGCTGTTAAGAGAGGGGAAAGACCCAAAACCTTTACCCAAGTTGTAGACTGGCCTGGAAAATATTAGGCTGATAGGACACTGAAGCTGAAAAGCACAAGAAATTGCTGGAGACAGGGGAGGACGCCCCAGAGTCTCACCCCCACCTCTAGCACAACATTTCCCTGTGATGGTTGGCGAGGCCGTCTGTGTGGGTGCGTGGCGGCACCTCAGGGAAGGTACGAAGATGCAAATGATCCAGACAGGCATCACGACAAGGAAGGAGTGCCAGGTGAAGGCGGATGAAACACTCTCCTCCTCACACCCCCAAACAAACAGTGGACCCAAACCAGACACACCACAAGGCAGTTTTTAGTCTAGACAAGCCTGACTCCCCATGCCCTGCACCCCCCACCCCGCCCCCATCAGGGAGATGGGAAGCCATCTGTTGTCTTAAAAGTGCTCCTGCACTTTTGTGCTATAAAATGTTGAAGGGCATGGTCCTTCCCCCCGCCCCACAAAGATCTTATTGGCTTTATTCAATGATTCATGGGACATGGTCCTTTTAAGAAACAAAGAACCAGGCCATCAAACAGTCTTTCTAGACAAGGTCAGAAGGGAGTAGAAGACACTTGAGCTGTTGTTTTTCTTCATTTCATGAAAGAGTGTTTGTGGGTGCAAAGTAGACATGGCATAAGCAGAAAGTGCACAGTACCACCCAGCAGCGGCTGAGAAGGCTGGGAGCAGAAGTGCTCTGCCAGCAGAGAAAAGAGACAGGAGCAAGCACAAGACACAGAGCTGAGAATGCTAAGAAGGGAAAAACAATGCCTTTACAAAAAAAAAAAAAAAAATATATATATATATATATATATATATATATATATATAGTGGGTACTTAAGATACAACATGGGGTAAAGAATAATAAATACAGTGCATGCCTGTATGTTTATCACTGCATTTTAAAAATCAACCACTGGCAACAGGGTTAGATCCTGTGATCATAAGTAGGTGAAAGGGTGCCAGGCCCACCTGCCCCCTCCGTCCTTCCTCCCTTCATGCATGAACATTTCACACCAGGTTGTGATGGAAAGTTTCACGGTCTATAGTAGGCTCCTTGCGAGCAGGTGTTTATTCATCAAAGTGTTACTGCAGGTGTGCAGAAGACACTCAGAAAATACTTGAGGAATTCATGAAAGCATGTATCAGAGAGATTGTAACTTGGCCTGAAGGAGGGGTTTTCAAGGCCAGCCCGAGAAGTCTGTATTTTTCTCACATGCATGTAGGAGACTGACAATGGTAGTGATGCGCAGAATGAACAGTGAGCACGTTAGGCCGCTAGGAAGCTCCCCAGTATAGTTGTTTGAACAATTACTGAACTCCAGCTTTGGGCCAGGCATTGTGCCAGTCTTCAGAATGTAGACCTTGTTCATAAAAAGCAGAGCCCAGGCTTCCTGCCCATGTCCCGAGGGCAATGTCCTGGAAAGGTCAACTTAGACATCTTGCACATTTGCTCTAGGATGGCCTTGCTCATTGCTGGGGTGTATAAACTTCAAGTTTAGATATTTGCAAATAGTATTGAAAACTATAAACCCTGATTTTATATGATTCATGGCTGTGGTTTCCTAACCAAAACGCCTCCTTGATATAGTTGCATTGCCTCATCCTTGATGACTGTCATTAGCTCCTGGAATTTGCTTCCAACCAGGCAGCATCTCAAGGGCTCAGCATCTGTAAGCATATTGGCTAAATATCTAGGGTTCCAAGTTACATCCCAGTTTTTTCTAAGTTGGAAATTGAACAATCTGGGTGGGGGGAGATGCAGCTATCGGGAAGGTGGGAAGCCCATGAGTCCAGCGTCCAACATGTGGGAAATCTTAGTGAGATTTACACAGGATGGCTTCTATCTCCACAAGCTCACCTCCCTCCACTATTTTCCATAGATGCCCTATGGCGGCAGTGGCAGCAGGGGTGTGGTTTCTGGAATTAAGAGAATTTGACCGGTTTAAGAATAATTGTTTCCCCAAAATAATCCTGCGTAACCAGGATCATGTGGTTTCTGCACAGCTCTTGAATGTCCCATGTATAGCTTTGAAAAAAACTGTCCACTTGTGATTTCTACTTCTACTTCCCTAACACACAATTGCTTAACAAGCAAAACAACAAAGACAAGGCAGCAACATTTCAGATTCTAAAACCAGATTTTAAAAGCCTGATGTGGAATTGTATTCGTATGGGACGCTCTGGTCTCGGATTTGAAATATGAAAGCATTTGTACAAATGCCACCATTTGGGGCGGCATTTTAAGGGTGTGATGGAGTTTCTCCCTCTCCCGTGCTCTTGGGTCTGTGAGTGGGCCCATGCAGGACTCAGGGTGGACAAGCCCTGGCAGGCAGAGGCCTCTATCCTCAAGAATGGTAGATAAACTTAGACACTGAAAAATAACCATCCCAATATTGCTTTACAAAGTTCTATGTTTATTTAGAACTCTGAATGCTGTATTAGCTTTAGTTTTGAACCCCTGCACATTCTGAGGGATTCAGGATCACGTGATTGCCAAAACATAGAAATTCCATACGTGAAACATGATAGGCATTCAATCTCCTCTTAAAAGGACTATTTTCACATGCCATGTTTCACAAATGTCACCTGGGTTAGAAATTTGGGTATGCCCTTCATGGGTGGGGTTTGGAAACATTTTGACAACTCTGGATCATTTCCAACAACAAAGAGATATTTTTAAAATGTTTGAATCCTTAAAGTTTGAATCCTTGATAGTTCACAAAGTGTCAACCTATGCAATTATTTTTAATCTCTCTCTCATGCATCAACCCCCTGGCTACAGTAATGAGATTTTTCTGTAATTGTTTTGATCACATTATCTTCCTGTTTCTCTGTAGCTTTCTTTGACCCAGTAACTAGATTTCCCTCATTTTCTTGCATCTCTTTGCTGTCATCTCTGCAAATATTTTTCTTGGGTGCCTGGGTGGCTCAGGTGGTTAAGTGACTGCCTTTGGCTCAGGTCATTATCCTGGAGTCCCAGGATCGAGTCCTACATCGGGCTCCCAGATCCACAAGGAGTCTGCTTTTCTTTTTGACCTTCTCCCCTCTGAAGCTATCTCTCACTGTTTCTCTCTCAAATAAATAAATAAATACTTTAAAAAAAACCCCAACTTTTTCTTGTATCTATATTGTTTCCCTTGACTTCAAATTTCCATATTTCTCTTGATCTCTGATCCCCTTCTTGGGATACACAGGCGATAGAATGCACGAAGTTTGACGGGTTGATTTAGATACGATGCTTCAGATGTGTCCGAGGAGTGGTTGCAGAGGGTCAGCACTTCCACACTGCTGCCCACAAGCACAGAAGGAGGAACAGACAACAGAGGGCTGGGAAGGACCAGGGCACAAACAGGACCAGGGGACCGTACAAAGTCACCAATCCAGTGTCCGCTTTGCTCAGAGAGTTTGTGCCTCATTTCTGACTTCATATTCCAGGTGAGGCATGACTGGACAGATTCCTTCTTACCTGGTGTCGGCTTCCCTATGGGGAGGGCCCCCTTCACAGGCAGGAAGAGGAAAAGAATACTTGGTGATGAGCCAACAGCCTGGGCCCTGTGCACCATGAATGTAAGGCAGGCAAATAACAGAATCAGCCAAATGCTCTCTGCAAATAATAAAAAGCCATCCATCCAATGTTTGGCCAGTGAAGAGACAGGCTTGACCTAGAAGAGCTGTGTTTTGTCTGTGGAACAACTTCTCCCGCTGACTGCAACAAAGGCTTCCAGAATTTTCCGTCTCCAGGACTGCCTTCAGCGCTTTGGCGAAGGCCTGCATTCCTAAATGCCTATTCCTGAAAGCTTCATTATCCCCTTGCAGATTGAAAATGGAAACCTCTGGTTTGGTATTTGGGGCCTTTTAGTCTGAGGACAGTGTCATGAGTTCACTTCTGTGTTCTGTGCTATCCGACGCAAACAGGCTGTGTGCCAGACAGTCCCAGTGCTTCTCTCTCTGGGTAACGCAGTGGCTCTCCAGTCTCCCTTCTTTCCATGTAGCTATAGCAGAGGTGAGGCCAAGGTCATTTGCTTTCAGACTGAAGCCCTTCTCTTCCCATATGAGTTTCATATCTTTTTGCCATTACTGGGCTCCCCTGCTTTCCCCAAGTTGGCGTTATACCACTTTGGCTTACAAAAGACCTACTACATCCGTCCCTGTTTTCATGAACCAAAGGAAGTGAATCCTCTGAAGAGGATTTTTGCTTCTAAGAAAAAGATGAAAAGTGACAATAGCATGGAGTGTGGGTTTTGCAGCAAGCTGTTCCACAGACAGCATACCCCGAGCTCCTTCTGGGGGAGCCGTGCTCAGCATCTCACTTCATGCCAGAGGCCAGAGCTCTGGACCATGTCTGTGGGCACCTGGGCTTCATTTCCACTTATTTTCTGCCTCCCACAGCAAGATATGTCCTGAGGTATCAGAAAAGCCTAAGAGAGGCAATATTTGGGGGCTGGGAAAAAGTTTCCATATAAATTCATATAATTGCATCTTTGCTTTATACCTTTTGGGCTCATGAAAGATTTCAGGGGAACCGTCTCTCTTCGAATATGGATGGGGGCAGGGGGACACCAGTATCTGTCACAGTAGACCCTGAATTTCACATTGGTCCCCTGACATCCCTCGCTCCTCCCTCCCTTTCATGCTGGTGAGAATAAGAAACTTGTCCTTCAGAAATCTTACCGTGGTGAGTTAGTGCGCGGTGAGCCTACCCTGATGCGGGGAGGCGCTGTGTTCTGGAAAGCCACCAAGCCTGCCTCCCACATCCGCTATTTTCCTCCCTTTGCGTAGCCAACAGACATTCATCACAGAGGAGGAGCTCGGCACTGCTCCCCATGAACAATGACGAAAATGGCTTCGATTCCAAATTTCCCACAATCACATTGCAGGAGGTTTCGAGCATCAAAGGTCACAGCATCTCTCAAATCTAAAAGCCTGAGTCAAAAGACCTGGAAGCCCGGCTGAGATGTTGAGGACGCAGGAGGACAGACATGCCTGGAAGAGTGGCCGTTGGTCACACAGAGGGGAGAGACTCCTCCAGGTTCGGGATCTGGGCAGATAAAAGCCCTCTTCTGTCAGAAAGTTAACATAAATAGGAAGCATGCACGAAGCCATAAATAAAATGAAATGAGCTTTCCCAGGGGCTTGGATCAAAGGTCAAGTAAGTCAGCCAAACAGTGTCCACTCAGAATTTGGCTCCTGCCCAGCCCTCTCTTCTCCCAAACTTCAGCCTTTGCATGTTTCCAACATCCTCTTTTCAGGCCTGCTTTTGGTGGGGGGGTGGGGTGGGGTGGGGATTGCAGTGACAGTCACCAGTACTGAAGAGGCAGTTGCTTGAGAAGAGTCAGCTGTGGGGAGACAGGGACAGAAACGGGGATAGGGGAGAGTGATGACAGGGCCAGCCCATCCTCCTCCTGGGGCAGCTTGGGCTGGGAGACTGCGCATGCCAGGACAGAGGGCCTGGTACTCCTCTCAGGGGGCCAGGAGACTGGGCAACCGAGGTAGGAGGGATCGGTAGGGGGGCTGGAAGACTGTGCACCCCAGTTCAGAGGGGCCGGTGGTTAACCCCCTGCCCCACCCCAGAGGGCTCCCGATTATCTTGAGAAAGCCTTGCAAAACTGTCAGCCGCCAGGCCAGGTCATTCCCACGCTCCCTGTCTGGAGGCGGGGCTGGGTCTCCGGATTTCAAAGAGAAGCCCAGGTGTATGTTCCTTTTACGTGGAGACCAAAAGTGAGACCACTGGTGAGGGCTCAGAGGGAGCTGTTAAGGGGACTAAGCTTGCTCAAAACTTTGGCAGGGAAAATAGATTCCTGAGTTAAGAGCATCATCTGCCGAGTCCCAGTGTTCTTTGGAGAAAGAGAACTAAGTGGAGAGTGGCTCCTATAGGCAGGGCTCTCCCAGGTCTCATGTGGCAGCGGGAAGCTCGGAGCTCAGAGAGCCAGCCCCTGCACAGAAGCCAGCAGCCGCTACTGCTCCCTCACCATCGTTTGATGTAGTGTAGAAGGACTACACAGGCCCTTTCAGCAGTGTAGCTGCACAAAGATGCAGGACTGGCTGATCCGATGAAAAGATGAAGAGAAGAAAGCCAATCTTGAGGAACAGAGGAAAAAGAGAGGCCCGGGTGTAAAGAAGGGAAGGAAACTTTCAGGAGAGAGGAGGTGGTGAGCTAGAAAGAAGAGGGTCAAGGCAGAGCCCCGGTCTTCCCCTGCCACCCACGAGAAGGGTCTCGCCCTGATGCTGCTCTCAACAACCTGGAATGAAGCAAAAGGGCTTTGGGCATCCAGTAAATCTACATTCTCTTAATATTTTAATATGGCTGTTGGGACCTGGGAAGTTCCTGGTGTTTTGGTGTCCACATCTTGCCACTGATTTTGAGAAGAACCACCTCATAAGACGTTGTTCGGCGAGAGCACAAAGCCCATGGAAATAGATCTGGGGGGAAGTAGCTTCCCTGGCTCAACATGCTGAAGGAACTCGTGTTCAAAAGTAGAGCCATTTGCACAAGTCACACAACTGGAGGAGGCAAGAAGGCCCATAAGGATGTTATTGGAAATGGCGAAGTGGTTCCCAAGCAGGCCATCTCAGCATATTCAGTCCCAGAAAGACCAGCATGGGGATGGCTCGGAATAAAGAAAGAAAGAAGGCAGCAGGAGAGAGTGAAGAAGGACGCTGGAGGATGGGCAAGCAGACCTGGCTAAGTGAGGTGTGGGCAGGCCATCAGACCTTTCTGAACCTCAAAACCAGCTTCTGTGTAAAGGGAAGAAAAGCAAATGTCCTTCGGGGGAAACCACAGGTATATTTGAAAACTTGACGTAAATTGGAAGGTGTGATTTCAATACAGGTATTCCAAAACACAGTGTGGTTCTTCAACACGTGAATCTGAATGTTGACTCTAGAAACCCATGAATTCGTACTCAATTTGCAAGTATTACCAGAGAACCAGTTGCACAAAGATTATATACACAACGGTGCAGGTCTACCCTTAATATCTGCCAGTCTAGGAAAAGATGGAGGCTCACCTAGTGCGTGTCTAAATATTTAATATCTTTTTTTTAAAAGATTTTATTTATTTATTTGACAAACAGAGATCACAAGTAGGCAGAAAGGCAGGCAGAGAAATGGGGGGAAGCAGGCTCCCCACTGAGCAGAGAGTCCGATGTGGGGCTTGATCACAAGACTCTGGGATCATGACCTGAGCTGAAGGCAGAGGCTTTAACCCACTGAGCCACCCAGGCGCCCCTAAGTATTTAATTTCTTATGCAAGCTAGTGGGAGATCAGCTTTGGGTTAGATTCCTCAGCATCCCTTGCTAGAGTGTGATGGTGAGGGGACAGCTTTCCGATCTGCTTCTCCACTCCTAGCCCTGCCTCAGCCAGACAAAAGCCTTGAGCCCATTTACACAGTTGCCCCAGTCCGTAGGTCTGAACCCTGTTCACACCACTTGCAGACTGCTGCTGCCCCAGACCAGGCAGAAATACTGAGAGAGGGGTGCCTAGGATGACAGGGAATGCTAGGTGCCGTCTTTGGAGCATACCTGCCTATTCCAGCTTGTAAGTGCTTCTGGGAATATGGCAGCTCAAAGTCATGGACCCTAGAAAGACATCTGGAATAAATTATTCAGGAAAAAGGCTGGTTTGAAGGTGCCCTACACAGAAGTAACAACAATTTTTGTTGAGGGGGGAAAAAAAGTAGTCCCAAATCTGGAAATATATGCACCAAATGTGTGATCTTTATTATCCTTTAAATAAAACTATTTCTTCTACCTGTCTCTTCTCTAAAACAATTGTTTTTTGATTGCTACTGTAGTGTGACACTGAAATGGATAGATATGTAGGTGGATGGATAGATAAATGGCAGGGATTTAAACACAGGAGCCGACTGTATCTCAGAACTCTGAGAAACACACACACGATGGACGTATAGTCTCCGTAGAGGGTCGGGGAGGCTGGGGATGGAGAAGCAGTTACACAGACAACCATTCTCCACCCTGATAGGCGTGGCCTCCTCAGCGACGTGTTCAGTAAAACCGCCAGCGCTCATAAAGTTGTGGCTGGGGGAGCAAGACGGCGGGAGGGATGGGCTCCAAATGCCGGAAGGTCAACTGCAGTCTAAGAGAAGAGTAGGTACAAACAAACTGCATACCCGTGAGCAGGCAACGTGTCGGGCTGTGAGTGGGTGGCAGTGAGAGATACGAGGGCAGAACAAACACAAGCGGACAACGAGGGAGCAACAGGCTTCCAGTGACACACGCACGCACACGTGCGCACACTGGGTGGTCAGTACCCCGAGAGAAGAGGAGAGCGGCTAGTAATTGTATGACGGCATTCCGCCTTCACGCCAGCCTGACAAGGGATTACCAGGGCCTGTGGTCTGGGACCTCATCCCTGAAGCAAGAAATAACATAGGGTGAAGATCCTTGGAGCAGGTGATGCAAATATTTATTTACCGGTTTTGGGCAGAAGAAATTTGAAAACAGTATCTTAGTTAAAAGGTGGGAAAAGCAACGTTGGGTTTCTATTAACAAAAATATTTAAAATATGACAAACTAGTGGAGAAAATCCTATCACTCTACCACCCCCCAGACTGGAGCAGAAATTTCAGGTGTATTTCAATTTGTCTTTGGCCTCCTGGTCTCATTCCCTCCTTCCTTCACGAGAGGTAAACAGGGTCCCTAAGTTAGTGAGTGCTCTTCCTGGTCGTGTTTTTGCATTTTTCCTATAGATACTATTGTTAGGAGTATTTGAAAATCGGTATTGATTTGAGCGGTGCAACTTGCTTTTCCCCTGTTAACGCGGTACTGCATTTCACCATTCATTCATGATGAAGGACGTTTCCTTGAGTTTATTAACTTTCACTCCCAGATAGTGTATCTAGTATTCCACCACATAAATATGCTACAATTTATCCATTCACTATTGATTGGCTTTCTGATTTTTCCTTTCTTTTGCCGATACAATGTACAACAAATAACTTTACACATCTTCCATCCTGCATAGGTGAATTTCTCTAGGACAGAACCACAAGTGTGCCCCTGCTGGGTGGTGGGCTGTATACACAACTTCATTTTCATCAGTGGTTGTCAAGTTGCTCTGTAAAGTTGGTGAAACAATTTCTACTTCTGCCAGCAGTTTGAGAGTCCCCATTTCTCAACATCCTTGTCAATACCTCTTGGCTCTACGATAACTCATAGCTATTTAATTGACATTTTCCTGATTACTAGTGAATGATCACATCTTCATTATATTTGTGAACTATGCAATTGTCCTTTTTTGTGTTTTGTCCATTCATATCCTTGGCCTGGTTTTCTCTCTGTCTGTTCATATGATATTGATTTGTAGAAATTGTTTATGTATACTATTGTCCTGGTCCTTTTTTGGTTATATGAATTACAAATCTTTTCCTAACTGTGGCTTGTCCTTTCCTTTACTTTATAATACTTTGTCATGGAAAATTTTCACCTATTTTTTTTTTAAGATTGTATTTGTTTGAGAGAGAGCAAGCAAGGGAGCAAGCGAGGGCACAAGCAGGGGGGAGGGGTAGAGGGAGAAGGAGAAGCAGACTCCCCACTGAGCAGGGACTCCCAACATGTGGCTCCATCCCAGGACCCCGAGATCGTGATCTGGAAAGCAGGCGCTTAACTGGCTGAGCCACTCAGACATCCCACTTTTCACCTAACTGTGATCAAGTCTATCAGTCCTTCCCACTCAGTATCAGGTGTGTTTGGTCTCACTTTAAAATATCCTTTCCTGGGACGCCTGGGTGGCGCAGTGGGTTAAGCAGCTCCCTTCAGCTCAGGTCATGATCCCAGCGTCCTGGGATCGAGTCCGGCATTGGGCTCCTTGCTCGGCAGGGAACCTGCTTCTCCCTCTGCCTCTGCCTGCCATTCTGTCTGCCTGTGCTCTCTCTCTCTCTCTCTCTCTCTCTCTGACAAATAAATAAATAAAATCTTTAAAATATCCTTTCCTACCCTGATGGCATACAAATATTTTCCTATATTTTCTTCTAAATATTTTAGTTTTGTCATTTGCATCTGGAGTTTTAAATACGTTTAGAAATAATCTGTTCTCCCAACATTGATAACTAATTTTCCCAAATACTCTTTATTAAGTAGTCCATTCTTTCTCCAATGTATGATGCTATCTCTGCTACACCCCCATGTTTCCATATGTTTGAGTCTGCTTTTAGATTCTCAGTTTTATTCCACTGATCTTTTTGTACATACCTTATAATATTTAGTTTTTGCAGGGCAAGGCTTCCAACTTTTTTCTTCTTGAATTTTCATATTCTCATGCTTAAAAATGTTTATAAAAATGAGTTACATTTTTCTGCTTCCTTTAGGGGTATGACAAAGCATCAGTTAGGAATCTTTTCTCTTGCAAGGAACAAAATGTGCCTCTGACTATTTTAAGAAAGCGAAGGGGGGAAAAGTTTTTTAATTTTTTTTTTTTTTGAAAGACATTGGTCTCACAGCATTGGTAGGAAACTAAGCTCTGGCTTAGAAAATGGGTCAGACGCAAGACACTGCTAGGATACCAACTAGAATGAAGCATAATCCCAGAGCAGCCAAGAAGGGGGTGAGAGTGCCCCCTCCCTGCTCAGTGGCCACAGAACAGGCCCTTCCAACATTGGACACTGTCTAACAAACACAGGGACTTGGTTTGATTTCATTCCTGTGAAACCACTCCAATTTTCATCAACTAACCCAAAGATACAGAAATCATGGCATCATAGAGGATGAGCATATCTGACTTGCACACCCAGGGATCGGATGGACAAAGAGCAAATTCACATCAACTGCATCAAATGACTTTTACGGAGGTTCAAATAGTGGTTCTTAATCCTTCATGGATATTAGGATCAATGTGGAGACTTCACAATTTAATGATGCCCTCGATCCTCCCCAGACCAAATAAATCAGAATCTCTGGAGATGGGGTCTGGACTCCAGTACTTCTCTAAGCCTTCTCCCCACCCCACCCCATTCAGTGATACTTATAGGCAAGCCCGGGCTGGGGAAGCTGCTGTGCTGACAGAGCTCATGGGAGAGTGCCTCCATCTTTGATCGGCATGGTAGCACCATCACCCAGATTCAGAAGAGGAGATGACAGCTTGCACCCTACTTCAAAGTTGCAGAGTTTATGGATGGAAACAAAGGCTGGTGGAAGGTAGACACATTCTTCAGACATGCTTAAATCAGCTTGATGAGATGAACCCCGATATAATAGTGTTTATGGTCAAATAATGGGGCCTGAAACCAGCTTCTCTCATAGGTGATATTCTTTTTTTTTTTTTTTTAAGTCCTTCATGTTTTTTTAAGTGGGTTCCAGGCCTGGCATGGGGCCCAACTCAGGGCTTGAACTCACCACCCTGAGCTTAAGCCTGGAGCTGAGATCAAGAGTCAGACACTTAACCAACTGAGCCACCCAGGTGCCCCTATGTCCTTCATATCTTTGAGAAGGAAAAAAATCATGTTCCGAAGAGAACTCTTATTGAATCGTAGATTTATAATTTAAGGGAGATAAGAGACTCCCTTTGCAAAAGATGTAATATACCAAACTTTGTTTTCATCAGGAGCCAACCATGCTGATAGACTTAATTATAGTAAACAGTTTGGCAATTAGGTTCTATCACTCAGAACAACATCTCCGTAATTCTGATGGCAAGAGAGCTGTTCCTGAGGCACATTTTTCTTCTTCAAATTTGAGTGATTTAATTCTTGAGATAGGTTGGAGTTCCTGGCTTCCAGAAAAAAGAACTCTTGGAATCATTTTAAAGAGTGCCTGGATGACTTTAGAGTGAATCACTTAGTTTAATCATATATGAAGTTCTGTGTCCATAATCTTTCCCCCAAAACTCTGCCTTGATCAATATCCTCAGCTATATATATGTTACTGGTCCTACTATCTGAGCCCAGGAACTGTACGTAGCATCAATGGTTTAGATGTCCAATAGCCAATTTTCCTGAGGAGTGGGGGAAGGTCCCAGATACCAGGATTTCCATTGTCTTAAGTATTCCCACCATGGCTGATTTAATTCTAGGCTACTAAATGGAGGCTACTTAACACAGAGTTGGGAAGACTCCCACAGCAGCACACCACTGCATTGTAATTCTGCTGTGCAGGCACAATGCCTATAAAGAAACTTACTAACCTAAATAATAATAATATGTAATAATGAGGAAGTGATGAGTTTCATGTTTATTACCTCTGCTTTTAGTATACTTCATTTAACTGCAATGTGCATAGTTGAATTTTTTATAGGCTTTATTTTTCAGAGCACTTTTAGCTTTACAGCAAAACCGAGTGGAAGGTACAGAGATTCCTCGTATACCCTCTGCCCACCACAAGCATGGCAGTCCCCTGGTCGTCATCGCCCACCAGAGTGGTACACCATTACAACTGATAAGTCTACACTAATATACCATCACTCAAAACCCAGAGTTTACATTAGTTTTGCTCTTGGGGTTGTACATTCTCTCGATTTTAATAAATACATCATGGATCCATCATTAGAGTATCATAAAGAAGAATTCCACTGTCCTAAAAATGCTCTGGATTTGGCCTATTAGTCCTCTCTGTCCCCTGCCTCCTGGCAGCCACTGATCTTTTTCTTGCCTCCATAGTTTTGCCTTTTCTAGAATATTGGATAGCTGGATTCCTACAGTAGGAGTCTTTTCAGACTGGCTTCTTTCACCTTGTGAGATGCATTGAAGTTTCTTCCATGCATCTTCATGGCTTGATAACTCATTCCTTGTTACTGCTGAATGATATTCCATTGTCTGGATGTACCAACATTTATTTCTCCGTTCACCTACTGAAGGACATCCTGGTGGCTTCTATGTTTTGGCAAGTATGAATAAAGCGTCCATAAACATCTGCGTGTGGTATGGACATAGGTTCTCAACTTGCTTGGATATATATCAAGGAGTGTGATTGCTGGATACATAGTTTAATTTTTAATAATGACAGTGTTTAACAATTGTCTTGGGAAGTTCCTGGAAATTTAACAGCTTTCCTTAGCCAGTACAAGCCAGCTTTGGCTCATCCTTGCATTACAATCATATCCTTACTCTTCCTCCAAGTTATACTTACGAAAAATTCAAACTTAAGCTTTTGGTGGCTCCAACTGAAGTCAGTTGGTGAGATGGTTTTCAAAGTGTTCCATTTGTTTCTGTGTTTCTGTGTATTAAATTAAAAATTAGGCTGGTTCGTTTTCAGCTTTCTAATAAAAGTGAAGCAAGGCTGGTTTCATTCTTTTTGCTGCCTTGGAAATGCCTTGGGCAGAAAGCGATAAACTCCTATGATCAGAGATTTTTCCAACCCCCCACAGAATCTCAGGGCTTGGGGAAGTGCCCCAGGGAACAAACCAAATTCAAGTAAAGCTTCCTCTCTCCCCAGCCATGGCTGTTCTCCTGAAGGTTCCTTCAACGAGAGCTTCTCCTCTTTTCTATTCAATGTTCAGGGTTTCTGCGTTAGATTGTGTTTGAAGAAGGATTTTGTGGACTAAAAATGTTTTCGAATCACTGCCTTGGAACCCACAGTGTTAATAAAGGAATTGGCTTGTTTCCTCACACTGTTGTTATTCCCTGACTCTTCAACCGTACTGTTTGAACTGTGCTTGCCATTCATCTCGAAAAAATTGCTCTCAGGATCAGAATGCATTCAGAGAGGAGATGCCTTTGGTACCACGGTTCAAGATGTCCATCTTCATAGCAATGATACAAAATGGAGAACCAATTACTAAGTAGGCAAAAGTGCTGTCCATTTCATTACAGTTATGTGTGGAATTATCCTAGATTCATACCTGGGGCTACCAGTTAACACTGTAAAGTTGCAAATAGAAACAAATGTGACCAATTGTTGTTTTCTTCTTTGACTCAGTTGGTTCTTCCTGGAGGGAAGACCCATTAAGACATATTGCCAATCCAAACTCTATACAATCAAAGTCTTGGCAGACATATTTGCCAGTCCCATTAGGCAAGATTCCCTGCAATTTATGTCATTCATTGCAGATTTCCTTACTATCATGTTAGGAGGTTTATCTCATTGATCCCAGGCATTATCTATTGACATTTTGTACATAATTAATTGGTGAGTGCTGCAGACCAGAATGCACATTCTAGAAGAGATCAGACATGGGAAAAATGAATGTGGGAAGCAGCTTCCTTGACATCTCAACCACTGGTTATGATGACACTACTTGCTGACTTTTCCGATCCCCTGACAGAGGGGGCAAAACTTCTTGGCGCTCTGCCTCTTGGGGAAGAATTCATTTCTTCGGGTATGTTTCAGAGGTGAGTTAGAAGGAAATTCTCCCATGTACCTTTTCCCTTTTGTAAGTCACTCTCTAGAGAGATCATTAAATCTCCTTCTTTTCTTTCTATTCTCTACCTTCTTTTCCTTGTCTGGAGGGACTCCATCTGGGTCTCTCCCTGGTATGGTAGAGTAACTACTAGATTCTTGGGTTCCATGTTGGCTGATTAGAAGACTTGATGTAAAAGAAGATGCATCTGCTGTCATCTGACGGACGGTTGGCTCTATAATGAAGTTTCCAGAGGTCTCTTCAGTCCAGCTGGGGAGGGATCTCATCGTTGTTTGGAAAGGATCATATCTGAAGCTCTACTATGTTCCCCAAATCTTAGAATCCAAAATTTCAAAGTTTAAAACAACCTTGCAGTGCATCTTCTGCTTTCTAAATGAGCAAACCGAAGCCCAGAGAGGTTAGCCAGGCTGAGGGAGGCCACACAGCTCAGAATCTTCTGTCAAGCATTGGCCCGATGGGGTACACAGCTTCACACCTAGAGGCGTCTCTCTTTTGCTTCTGTTTTATTTTACCTTCCTAAAACTTTTTGTTCAAAGAGGGCAGGCCTTTATCTAAAAGGTGACCAGACCTGGAGCTGGAGCTCTGGTCGGATGTTGGTGGGGAAGCTAAAAATGCCTGTGAAGAAAGAGGAAGCTGGCCTTACTCAGGTGCGGACAGGATGGATTCTCCTCCCCTTTCAGGGAAAATTAAATAAAAATGTAAAGGGATGAATTAGCAGAATTCTCAACAGTAACCTGTCTCACTGAGGTCTGGGCAAGTCCTGAAAGGTAGAAATGACAGAGGCCTTTGTATCTCTGGGAATGTGCTCGATTGCTCCCAGACTCCAGATGCGTGAATTCAGTTGGAAACCGACCTTTGTCACCTTGAGCCAGAGGCTGGGGCTGTCCACTGAGGCCCGCAGCCCCCACCTAAGCCTGAGGCATTTTTCACCTGAGAGGGGAGGTGACCTGTAAGCCAAGAGGTCTAGCCCAAGCAGGCGGGCTTTTGCAAACCCCAGCAAATACAAATAGCCCTCACCTGCTCTGCTGACAGGTTTATTTCCAGGAAAGTTAAATGCAGGGCTGGCTCTAGGCAAAACCGTCAAGCAGGTGAGGGGGTTTCAGCACCTTCTCCCCATCAACAGCACCCCATCCCGGTGTCGCCCACCCACTGCTGGCTCCCGTTCAGGCCTTTCTCTCCCTCCCTCATTCTAGTCCAGCTGTCCCTGTGCAGCCCTGTCTTCCCTCTTCACAGCCTCACCTCCCTCCCTGACATGCTCACTTGGGCCAAAGCAATGGTGACAGCTGATGGGTTCCTTTCTTCCCTTCTTCCCAGGCAATATGCTTTCGCTTTAACGCTCACTGACTGGAGACAACATAATCAGATTTTTCAGATGGCAGAAATGTTCAGGGCCACGAAGTGGGGCAAAGTTGAGAGAGGGAAGTGGGGAGGGCACTGACCTCTGAATGGCAGTCGGTCACTTACTCTGAACTAAAAACTAGTACATGACATGGTAACTTTTGTTTTTTTTTAAGATTTTATTCATTAATTTGACAGAGAGAGACCATAAGTAGGCAGAGAGGCAGGCAGAGAGAGGGGAAAACAGCATACCTGCTGAGCAGAGAGCCCGATGCGGGGCTCGATCGCAGGACCCTGAGATCATGACCTGAGCTGAAGGCAGAGGCTCAACCCACTGAGCCACCTAGGCACCCCCATGACATGGTATCTTAAAAGATTTTCCATGCCCTGGATTCTGACACCCTCCACACCCACCAGCTTTTTTTTTTTTTTTGCATTCCCTAAATCATGAAATAAATGTGAACGGTGCACTGACCAGGTTTGGCCAGCCCACAATCAAGTCTCTGCACACAAAGAGTTTCTCCATGTGGTCATTCTTACAGGACCTGGGTTCTTTGGGGCTGGCACCCAGCTTAAACAGACCTTACTCTAAAAATGAGGTCTTGAGGACAGACCTGTCCACTGTCAGGAGGACAGTGTGGGCTGACTTTCCACATTTTCTTTCTCCTTGAACTCCTTTCCTGGTCCCCAGCTTTGCTTTGCTAGGAACGGTAGGACGAGGCGAGGCTAGGGCTTCTGAGACTCCGAGCTCTTGTTCGCCGTCGTCTTGCATTTTTAGCATAAACCACGGCTGCTGTGTCTCTACGCGCTGGTTTAGAATGAGGATGACATCATGGGAAATTTTGGAAACAGATATCCATGGGAAGGAGGGTCCTGGGCACTGGCATCAAAGGTGCGCCCGTGTCCCTGGGAGATAGCCCAGAAGTAGGACGGTCATTAGCGCTTGGTATAACCATGAGGCCCTGGAAATGGGTCCTTTATCATTCGATCCTGTGTGCTCGCTGACTTGAATCCTGCTCGCCTGCTCTGCTACCTCAAAGCATGTCACCACCTGACATTGGTGGTACCATTGCCATGGCCCTATGGGATGATGTCAGGGAGGAGCGGCCTAAACAGATCCCCCCTGTCGCCTCTCCAGTTGGCTGAACCTGGGCGAGCGTTTGCCCAAGACAATGCAGCAGCAGCTCAAACAGCTCTCCCTCAGGTGCTTGGTGACCAAGGGGTCTAAGAAATCTTGGGGAGCAGACAGGGGCACTGGGAGACAACACCCCCACATCTCAGCACTGCAAAGCCATTTTGTCTCCAGGGTTGACACCTGAAGCCTGCATTCCTTGGCGGGTGACATCAGACAGAGGGTCGTCACCACCCGGAAATGCACCAGACTCCTCCAGACTCCATCGCTAGGGCTCGGCTCCACAACAAGCATACTCACGGTTCCTCAGGAAGAGAGCATTTCCTCTTCTGCTAGGTTCTGTGATTATCTTTCAATGAACCAACTTCATAAAACAAGACAGGCATCTTTGGGGGCCATCCACACACACGCACACAAAATAATCCCAAGACTTTATTTTAGAAGCAAGCAGAATAATAGCTGAAGCACCCAGAAACAGTTCTGAGGGGCATCTGTGAATGATAATTAAATGTGAGTGCCTCCCACACCAAAGACAGCTTCCCCTTGCAGTGACGACTTCAAAGTCAATGTTAGCAACACAGTTTGTGACTTCTTTGGTGCCAGTGAGGCCTGGGGAATTCTCAGTGCTTTATGCCAAGCACTTAGAAATGGACTTTCAGGGGCACCTCGTTCAGTGGGATAATCTTCTGCCTTCGGCTCAGGTCATGGTCTCAGGGTCCTGAGATCAAGCCCCACATCGGGCTCTCTGCTCAGTGGGGAGCCTGCTTCTCTCTCTCTCTCTGCCTGCCTCTCTGCCTATTTGTGACCTCTCTCTCTCTGTGTCAAATAAATAAATACAATCTTAAAAAAAAAAAAAAAAAAAGAAATGGTCTTTCATCCAAGTAGTCCTTTATGCCATGGCTGCTCAGTGATCAGAGAAGTGGTTTCCAATGCCCCAGGAAAGGGGAGCCTCTGGCATATTCAGAAGAAGGCTCCATGTGAGGGTAAAGCTTTCAAGAACAGTCAACCAAAACATCTCTTCTCAGACTTCTTTTTGGAAAAGGGTTGGTGTTATACTCATGGTGCTTAGCCACTGGGAAATGTGACCTGTGTGGCCTCGGCCAGAGCCCCTGAAGCATTTCTAGAATGCGAGCCGCAGGGGAAGGCACTGAGCTGAGTTATGTTACCCATCGTAACACCACCAGCCTCATCAGCCTTATTAGCACAGAAGTCTGTCTTCTGGCTCCTGGTCCAGCGTCCTCCAGGAGGCCACGCGGCCCTCATGTACGCCCCTGAATTCTCACTGCAGAATGGCTCCGGGGAGTGGGGGGGCTCTGTAGGCAAGTCCATGTCACCACTCACAGGACTCTCGGCCTTAGTGCCTTGTGCTATTATTTAAATCTTTTGACCCCAACAGGCTCCTAGAGGATAAGGCCAGGATTTTCTCCCCGAAGGGCCCCTCACGGCCCATTTCACTGCTCCTGTGACTAAGACAGGGCTTCCGTGGAGTGGGAGCTCAGTCTGCAATGGGGAATGGCCATTGTTTGACTTTGGTCTTCCATGTTTCAGAAACAAGGTGAAGGAGGAGAAGAGAAGGCAGGAGTCAGTGCAGAAGAAAGCCTTCTCTGTTTCGGAGAAGCCTGAGAGGGCCCTCACACACAGCGGAAGGCCTGGGCTCACCTCTGAGGGGTGGGGGCCATGGCTGGGGGTGGGGCGGGGAAGAGGCTAACTATCACTTCCTTCAGACCAGGCCTCCCTCACCTGCTGGTGGGGGAGGAACCTATCCTGGCTGACACCACTCACCTGGTAGCATTCCAACCACTCACCTGGTGGACATTCAGCCTTCTCCACACTCTAGGGGAAAAGACACCATCTTTGTGGGTCACCCTCCCACGCTTCCTCCTCTCCAGACTGCCTGCTTGAGCAAAAGGGCCCAAGATGTCATGCTCAAAAGAATCTAGGGCTGTGTTTAATCCAAGGTTCCAACAAGTGGCCTTTGGGCAGCCTGCTCCAGGTCCCCCTCAGCTTTGGGGGATTGCTCAGGGGAAGGAGGACTCCATAAAGACAGTGCTGAGATCCCTGTGCTTATCCTTCTTGCAAAGGCTCCAGACAGAGCCTCTGGCAGTGAGGTGGCTATTTCTTCCTTCCTTCTTTCCTTTCTTTCATTCGTTCACTCTTTCTTTCTTTCAAGATTTTATTTATTTATTTGAGAGAGAGAGAGAGTGTGTGTGTGCACACACAGTGGGAGGGGCAGAGGGAGAGGGAGGAGACTCCCCATTGAGCAGGGAGCCCAATGCAAGGCTGGATCCCAAAAGCCAGACGCTTAACCAACTGAGCCACCCAGGCAGCTGGAGGTCAGAATTTCTGCTTCACAGCTACAGAGGCCCAGCCAGAGTGTCTCAAGACAAGGCACCAGGGGCATCTGGACTCATCTTTGGCCAAAGCATCTGACCATTTGGTAGAATCTTGTGCTGGTTCTTCCACAGTGAGTTCTCTCCTCCTGTGGTCTTTCTCCAGCTGGATGACTTTGTCCATGTTCTGAGCTCCAGTTTCCTTTTTGGGGTGTGGCACAAGTAGGTACCCAGGTGACTGCTCTTGTGGGAAAACTTGACATAGTTCCAAGCTTCAGAGGCTGATGGCAGCACCCACACAGCCAAAGCTGGGTTCCTTAATGACCTGCCTGAGAGCCTGATGTGCTCAAGCTCCTTATTGAGCTTGGACATTTCCCTAGAAGTTTTCTACTAAATGCATATTATATGGGAAACGTCAAACTCATTGATTTGTGTGGCAAATCGTAATTATCCCTAAAGAAGCACAAGGACCTGTAGAAATAAGACTCAGTAGAACTGGTATTTGGTCGCAGGTCCAGATTAGGTGTTTTTGTTTTTTGTTTTTTGTTTAATTTACCTGCAACACAAGCGAGTTGGTCTGGTCTCTCAAGATCATTGTTAATTTTAATAAAGAATATGCGCTTTTGAAATCTAGAGAGTCAGATGGTGGAAGGATTAAAAATAGAGTCTCAATTCTGTCCGTCTGCAGTAGAGACTCATGAAACCGTATGAGGCCTGCACCATTACGTGAAAGGAAGGCCCAAAGGTTCCCAACCAGAGGGCAGAAAGGGGTTTCTCTCTTTGGGGGATATATCCAAACCCTGGGAAGGTTGAAGAGTTCTTTGCCAGAGTCTTGACCAGGCCACTGGCTTCCCCCCAACTGTGGGGGAGGAACAGGGAGGAAGGAGAGGGACAGTCAGCACTGAGGGTCAGCACTGAGGGTCTGCCTAAGGCCAGGTCTGTGCGTTCATTGTGTCACTGGCAGGCAAGTGTCCTTGTACCCTTTATGCAGGTCAGAAAGCTAAAGCTCCACAAGGTAAGGAACTTGGCTCGGATCATGCAACTTTTTCTTTTAAGGCAACCTCCTCCGAAGCCAGGAGGCCCTTGCGAGCTGCTTACCAGTTGTCTGTTGTCTTACTTTGGGGACATGGGCTCTGCTGCTAGGATGGACATTCTCCCAGACCCAGAGGACCTGGCCTTCATTTGTCCTCAGACTTCTGGAAGCTTCTCCTGACTCTTCTTTGGAGTCTGGCTTTCTTCTCTGTCCAGAACCAGCCCACAGGAAGGGTGGTGTTACTGACACCTGGGAGAAACGTTTGCAGCCTATGCCATTACAAACACACCATGAGGGCTCTTTCCTTTTGGATGCAAGTTGCCATGATGGAATGGTCCAGAATTCCTGTGTCTGTCAAGTCTGAGCCTGTAGCAGCACTACAGGTAGCAAGAATGTCCGTGTGTGTGTGGTCACATGTTTGACCTGTCTTAAGTAGAGACATATAACATATGACAAGACTAATAAGGAGTTGTGGAAACAAAACTTTACTTAATTGTCAACAATGAAAGGAATTTCCAATCTACCATGCTAGAGAAAAGATGGCACTCTTTCCTGTTCCTTTTACAAAATGAAAATGCCATAAAGTGTCAGTGCCACATAAGGAGGCCCTCAGATAATGAAAGGTCTGTCATGGAGTTAGCTAATGAAACTATTATCTTAGATCCTGGACATTCCAAAGCCTTTTTAAAAATGTGGAATTTTTTTAGGACTTTTTATTGTTGTAAATACACATCGATTTCCTGTGCGATAATTTGCTTTGGTAGTTTTGTATTAATTTTCTTAAAGAAACCCTCCCCCAGCCCGATGGTGGGAGTTTCCAGTCCCATAGATGCTGGATCTGCCCCAGCAGATACCAATGGTGAGTGGATGGATACCAAAGGTAGAGAAGACTAATTAGGATGGAGGCAGGGGGGTTGGACAGAGAGGTGGGTGGCGAGGGGAAGGCAGCCCAGGGTCAGCTCCTGAGAGAGCCCAGGAGCTATTCCAAAGAAGTTGAACTCTTATTGAGGGCCAAAGGAACTTTTAAACACAGAAACGATAGAATGAGATTTGTGTCTTTAGGCAACCCTGGTGGAAGGGGGTAGAAAGGTCCATAGAGGAGAAAAGGGGTAGAAGGGAGGTCATACAGGAACATCAGTTGGAGATAAGAAGACGAATGTCTAGGGTGGTGAAGGTGGATGGAAGGGAGGGAGCTTTAGAGACTTCCAGAAAGCCAACAGAGGAGGAATATGTGTGGGTGTGCTGAGGTGCGGGGTCCAGAGGCTGAGACCAGCATATAATGGGGAAGGGGATGGATGAGAGGAAACTGGAATGTGACCTGAGTGGCTGGGAGGGGACAGATGCCATTCGGAGAGAGCCGGGGGAATAGCACCTCTGAGCAGAGAATTAATCCAATGTTGGCCCCAAATAGCCTCTAGAATTGACTTGCAATGTTAACAGAATGCAATGATTTGGGCCCACAAAGTACATATTTAATGAACCTGATTGCATGCCCGGGTGGCAATAAGGTACAGGGCAAGACTGAACAGTGGTGATGACACGGCCCTGGGCCCAGGGAGGGGTCACAAAACCACAGCTTCCCTGCATTTCATTTGATCTACACAGTATTTTATTTCATTATTAAAAGGACAAGAAAAGTATTCATGTGCTTCAAAAACCAAAACTTAGCAAAGGATGTTTGTGAAATGAATCCCTCCCTGTCGGAAACGGATAACCAGTTTCTTGCATATTAGAGATATTCCATGAATGTGCAAGCAAGTATGCACACTTCTGCACAAATGCATTTTGCACTTCTCTATCTATCTTGGAGAAAGAGTCAGACTAGTACATTAAAAACTATGTCATTTTTAATAGCTGTGTACTAATCCTTTCTACAGATAGAGCAACGTGTATCTTACCAGTCCTGGCTGATGGCCATTGGGTTGTTTCACACACTTCCTGTGAGTGACATCACCGAGTCAACGGGCATGAGCATTTTTAATCTCAGCATACATCCATGGAGCAGTTTCTGAAAGTTGGATGTGAATCTGTATTTATCATCTGCAGTCTCCTGTTCGTCATAGTCCCCACTATGCCACATGGTCTGATGGTCATTTCTTTCCTTTGCATTATCTGTCTGGCTGCAAAGGCACTGGGGAAAAGAAACAAAGGTGTAAGAGTGGGGACCACATTCCAGTCCCAGCTTCATTAGTTATTCATCGTTTTCATGGGTAGGGCAAAAATAAGAATGATGTCCAAGTGTTTTTGAGAGAATTAAACAGGGTGATGTGCATTGAGAATGCTGTGAGAAACTTGAGGAGGGTTGTGACCATGTATGATGATGATGGTTGGTCTCTATCCTGAGCCAGCATGAAGGGGAGGAAGATCCCATGGGGAAATGTTGCCCCAGGCTCACACCTGCTCATACATCTCACTTCTCTCATAGCCCTGAAAGGTAAAGGAACAAATCACAGGATAAATATGGAAGCTGGGGGGGCGGGCAGGGACCTTCTCTGTGCTGTTCACTGTTGGATCCCAATGTTTGGAAACCCTAATAGGTGTTCAATAGGTATTTGTTGGAAGAATGGGAAGACCAGATGTGACTCTGCCCTTTCTAGATGTTTCCTGACTGCTCATACACCAGGTAGAGGTCAAATTCTTTCAACTTCTCAGTTACTCAAAGCTCATACTGAGTTGAACAGCCTCACCCTCCAAAAAAGTTCATGAACCTCAGGATGTAGTTGTATTTGGAAATAGGTCCTTGCAGATGTAATTAGTGTTGTTAGGATGGGTCACAGTAGATTAGAGTGGGTCCTAAAGCCAAAGGCTAGTGTCCTCAGGGAGGGGAGGCTACTGAGCAAGGAAAAGGTCATGTGACTCCTGAGACAGACCGGAGCCATGTGTCTTCAAACCAAGGCATCTGAGAACTGCTGGCCATCGCAGTCACTGAACCATCCACACTATCTGGGGAGGGAGCAGCATGAAATCGTAAAAAATCATGGACAAACATGGCTTGAAGCTGGGCTTTACCACTAGTAAACGTTGTAAGCTGTCCTGACCTCACCATACAACAATATGTGTGTGCACACACACACACACACACACACACACACACCACCCGTACCTGCCACACACACAATAAAATGTACACACACTAAATTTACATATACTACATGTATACCACATACACACATCACCTGTATGTAAATTACCACACAAACCACTCGAATGCACACATAACCCCCACATCCATATCCCAAACAACATATATTCACACACATTTCCTATATGTCACACACACACATGCACACACAGTTGTTGTGGGGGTCTTTGAGGTTACAAGCAAGACGTATAGCAATTAGAGGTACCTTCACAAATGTTTCTTCTGTCCTCTTTCAAACAATGAAAAACATTTATAATTCTTCTTTAATTGAAAAAGAGTAATAGGACCTCATTCTTTATGACATTTTACTGTACGCTTTTATTGCTTAAGCAATTATTGGATGAAAAAAGACCTATGGCAGAATTCCTGAGCAACGATTCTTTGGTGTATCAGATGTCATTGTTATAGAATGCAAGTGCATTTCATAAACCAGGAAAATATTATGAGGAATAAAGAGAATTCGGTACAAAGGGGTGTGTGTGTGCACTCAGAGTTTGCGACAGCTTTGATGTGCAGGTTACAGAATGTCCTTACAAACATTAAGTGTCAGTGTCAGGTTCATGTCACAGAAAGGACAGACTGATGTCATCACCGTTTCTGCCTCCAGAGATTCTGTAGTCAAAAAGGCAACCTACATGAAGAACAGAAATAATTTATATATAAAATAATCTTCCCAGTTAAGCATATTCAGAACCCTCGGCACTTTCAGGATCTCTCCTCTTCCGCTTCTCTGAGTAATGTTGCTGATGCTGTTGGTTGTTCATCCAAGAGCTTCTCCTCTGCCCCTTCTTTCTAGTAGAGATTGTCTCCCACTGCAGATGCTGAAAACACTATTCGTTCCCCAGCCTCTCTTGCAGGTAGGTCATGGGTCTGAGAGCCAACCCAAGCCAATGGACAGGAGCATGCACCTGCTGAAAATCTCATTAAGGAAAGGAAACAAGTGAAAAGAATTTCCTTATCTGTCTTTGTTGGGCTTGTGGGAAGTTAGTGCTTGGGAAGTGGCCACAATCTTGTGGCTTTGGAAGAGGGAGGGATGCATAAGGGCAGCCAGCCTTATGAGGTGCCAGAAAAGGATCTAAAGTCTCTAGAATTTTTGTTATGTGAGATAATAGTGAACTTTATTTTTTCAGCCCTAGAAATGGAATATTCTGTTCATGGGTGAATACATTTAAAATGGTAGACGTGGTGTCTAAGCCATTCCATGTTTTGTGCATATGAGCTTCTGTTTTATACTTTTATCTAGTGTCTTCAAATGAAATAGTCTGAAGAAGTTTTTATAGGCCTATAATCTTAACATTTGTACAGGATAAGGCAGGATGGCTTGGCCTAAACAATTAATGGCTGTAAACCACAGACAATGGTGTGTATTTCCTAAATGTACAACCTCCACTCTTGTCTCCTGGTCTAGATATGTTAAATAACCTCAGTTTTTTCCTCTGAAATAAAACATCACATTAAGGGAGAAGTAAAACTTGCATTATTTGCAGATGACATGATATAATATATAGGAAGCCCTAAAGACTCCAAGAAAATACTGGAACTGATAAATGAATTTGGTGTAGTAGCAAAATACAAAATCAATATACAAAAATTGGTTGTGTTTCTATACACTAATAATAAAGTAGCAGAAAGAGAATTTAAGAAGCCAATCCCATTTCTAATTGCACCAAAGATAATAAAATACCTAGGAATAAATTTAACCAAGAAGATGAACAACCTGTACTCTAAAAACTCTATGACATTGATGAAAGAAATTGAAGACAACACAAACAAATGGAAAGATACTCCATGCTCATGGATTAGAAAAACCAATTTTGTTAAATTTTCCATTAAAAAAAAAAGAAAGAAACCCCTCATAGAGGAATTCACTAACATCAGTCAAGCGTATGTTGAATGCCTATAATACACCAGGCAATGTACTAGGCATTGGAGAAACAAAGATGAGTGAGTGCGAGCCGTTGCTCTCAGGAACTCATTAGTTATTGGAAGAGATTGGAAGACAAATAGATGACATGACTGAAAACCACACTCCTATCAGTCAAGGTCGTGGCAGAAAACAGTGCCTTCAGAAAGTCTAACTGAATTGAGTTTAATTAAGAAACTATTCCGAGTGTGAATGGCTTTCGTGGAACCATCAAAAGATGGTGCCTCGTATCTGTGGAACTGTCAGCACGCTTGGACCTGAAGGGATGGAGGTAGGGTGCCACGTAGTAGGGCACAGACAAAGCTTGGAGTGAGAACAAGTGTAGTTGTCACGGAGTTCTGCAGCCGACCTGCCGGGGCTTCAAATCCAAGTCCCTAACCAGAAGTCAAAGGGCCAAGAAACCAAGGGAAGGTGCCAGTACAAGTTAGAGTCCTGGGACACACAGGGCAGGGAAAAGCAGAGGGGCCAGCGGAAATACCCAGCAAAATACTAAATCTTGATTTGTCCCAGAGCTATCATTTCTGTTCATACTGATATCGATAATGACCTATTTTAAGTCTTCTAAAAGTGAACACCATTTTGTACTACTATTTTCCAGAAAGCTTTATTTCAGGCTTTATTAGAAAGGCCATCCAAACAGGAGCAGAAAAATCATTTCAATCTTAGAAAATATATAACCACGTAGACAGCATCAACTCTGGCTTAATTACAAATTCAAGCATGCAGTGCATGCAGCAGGACCGAGGGGAAATGGTAAGGATTAAAGACATTCCACCAGTGGCATGTGCACAGAGAAGATGCGTGACCTCTATGACACGGGCATGAGGGACAGGGAAAGGGAGTCCTTAACCTGTTTCAGCTTCTGCTCAGGGACCTTGGGCAACACCTGTTCAAGAACAGAGAACTTCATTTTACTGAGATCAACAATTCTGAGGAAGAAGAACACTTAACTTTTAATGAACCTGAATCTCTTTAATCAAATCTATAATTAATTTTCATGCTACCCGGGCTCACAGTGGATTCTTTAATCATTAATTCAAATTATCATCCATACGTCCTACCCTGGAAACATACTTATACACTTGCCATATTTTTCCGGCAATATAACAGCATTGCAACTGGAGACCCCTTGTTTCCCGGAGGGAGTGTCAAGTTCTCTTGACTCTGAAGAAGAAGGTGTGGTCGAAATTGGCCACCCACCCTTTGCCCTCATACCCATGAAGTCTTGCCCATCTGAATGACCTACCCTCTTTCCTGGTTCTTACCATGATTCTCTGAACCACTCTTCAAGATCAAAGTTCTTCCTTTTCTAATGTGTGGGTTTTTTCCTACTAAAATTATATATGCGCATATCTTAAAGTCGAATTGTTCCATTCCAGGAGGCTTCTTCTGAAAAACAGCAGAATTTCCTTAGCATCTTTCTCTCCCCCAGAGGCAACCCACTGGCCACAAGTTTAGCATATCCCTCTGTACTTCCTTTCCTAACTGCAAAGAACATGCCCACCTTCCTCTTCTGGGAGCCTTCCATTTCAGGTCCTGTCTGTGAACTTCCATTCATGGAGGATGACAAGCCTATTCTCATACTCCCTGTAACCGTGGTACCCTACTTCATCCACATGCGCTTCTTGATTTTCCATCCTCTCAATAGTAATACAGTTACAACATAGCTTGGTTGTAGTGATACTAAGTGTTTACATAATTATGCTTGCAAATGCTTATTTATACAGTATACCACAGTATACTGTGACTTTTTCTTTCTTGTGCAATATTGTGTTTTTCCTAGAGCTTATCGTTGTACTACGTGTGTGTGTGCAGAATTAACTCCCTGTGTATTTATTACCACTGTGCAACCAAACATGATCCTTGTGTAAATGTCCTTTCCACATATCCAAATATGTGGGACAACTCTCAGGTCATTTTTTCCGAAGAAATGTCTCTGCCATATCCTTTGTTTTCTATATTCTGATTCTTCCTCTTCTGTGGTTTACAGAGGACATGTAGCTGCTTCCTGAGTAATTTCTTCCTGAGGTGAGTTTCTTGAAATCTTGTATATTCTAACAGGTCTTTGTTCTACCCTCACATTTAGAGGATTTTCCTGGCCAGGGAGAAGATTCTAGGACAGAAATAATTTCTTCTCAGAACTTGGAAAGCAATGTTTCCTTGTCTTCTAGCTTCTGGGATTGATACAAAGAAGTCCAATTAATGTCATTCTGATTTTTTTTTCAAAGTAGTTCTTTTTATTATCTTTTAAAATATGTCATTCTGATTCTTGATTCTATATCTGTGAACCATATGCTTGTCTCTGTGGGTGCTTTGAGTCTTACCTTTGTCCCTAACGCTCTGAAATTCTGCAGTGAGTTACCTTGGTTGGCATAGATCATTTTCGTACTTTGGACAGGGTACATGGTGGGTCCTTTTTGTCTAGGAAATGCCCCCTTTTGGATTTAGGAAATACTCCTCTGCTATTTCTTAAGTAATTTCCTTCCAGCTGCTTCCTGTTTTCGTTCCTGATCCACTCATTGGATTCCTGGTATCAGGATTGATTCTCTAATTTTCTTATTTTTTCCTATATTTAATTTTTTTAAATCTTTTTACTCTATTTCCTGGAAGATTTCTTCAACATTACCCTTCGACTTTCTTACTGGGTTTTAAATTACAGCTATCATATTTTTATTTTCTCATATTTCTTTTGTACCCTGCATATTCCTTTTATATAAGATGGTTTTCTTGTTTTATGGATGTAGTATCTTCTCTTACCTCTCAGAGGTTACTCTTATTCTTTTTCTTCTGTTTGGGCTCTGCTTCTGAAAGATGCTCTTTTCCTATTGCTTTGCTCTTCATTGTTGGTGGGATATACTTGACCCTGAGCATCTTGCCTGATGATCCTTGGTGGTCTATGCATAAGAAGGGGCTGCTAAGGGCTGCTGGAAGCCTTGTGGTGCTTATGGCCCACGGTTTTCACTATATGATGGAAAGGCTGGGCCATATCCTTAGGAGATTCTGTGGTCAGTGTCTTAGGTATTCTTCCCATGCTGATGAGGTCTCCCAGAAAAGACACTTCCAATTGTCTTCCTGAAGGTTGTATGGCTGGTTGTCAGTGTCCCCATTCTAAAATAAGAAAGAGTCTGGAGTTTCGAACATTTAGTTGCAAACTACCACTTACTCTTCTATGTCCAATCCTCCCTGCAGCTGCACTAGATGTTCCCAGATCAGACAGCCTCAGTACTCTCTCCAGAAAATAAGCCTCCAGGCTGATGTTGAATCTAGCCATTTCTTAAAGAAGAGTTTGTCCAGTCCTCCTTCACTGCCATTCACAGAAGCATTTGCTTCCACCAGTTTTGAGGAATTTTTGTGTGGGAGGAAGTTGGTCTCATGATATAGAAAAAGTCTTCTCTCAGTGTTTGCCATTGACAGCTGGGGGTGTCATTTTCTCCAATCTGCTAAGTCAGGTACCAATTTTCCATTCCATTTGGACCTTCCAAGGTCTTCTCTGATTCTCTTTGCCTATGTGGGCTTATGACTTTGAAAGACCCATTACAGTCATCTCAATGGGGCTTCAGAAGGGGGTGAAGCTAACCTCTGGCCCAGCACTAAGACTAAGGTGACTCATCTGCCTTGACAGCAAAATTTAAGAGGGTATGAAAATATTCAGTCATTAAGATAAACAATATTTACCATAATTTTTTTAACAAATTGGAATTAATGCAAACAATCCACCATGGACAAAATGTCACAATTTTAAACAAAGATAAGATCAGTATGACCGATTTTGTCTTGTGCATCATGTTCCAGTACAATTCAGTATGGCATTAGTAAAATCTACTACATGAAATCTACTAATGATATTGGTATTCTTCATAGCCACATCAGGCTGTAAAGCTTATAAGAGACGATAAATTATATTTTCACTTGTTCATCATGCCCGTTACTTGAACATCCAAAAACTTGGGGCTAATCTAGTCCAGCCTGAACCACTTTTGAACTGAATGCTATGCTAGCATATGGTGGATGAACTTGGCCACCATTGGTGGGCATACATCTGTGTCCTGCAAATGGGATTTCTTTCATCATAATGAACACCTCTCTGAAAAACTTTGTTGAGTTAAAAGACATATGCATGCGTTAACAAGATAAAGAAGCCCTGAAACTAGTGTTTTTTTGTTCGATCAGGACATCTGGAGCGTATCTGAGGCATTAGCCAACAGCAAGGCAGCCCCCAGACCCAGATGAAAGTCAACATAAATTCAGGAGTTCTGCCATATTTTATGTCAGGAAGTTTTTCACCTCACCCCAACCTTAGCAGGTTAGTGTAATCCACGCCAGGCTGAAGTCAGATACCTCAGCTTTTGTTTGAAAACTTCCAAGCAAAATGAAACCCTACTTCTCTTTCACTTAACCTGAGGCCTTTCAACTGCACATTTTCGGATCATGTAACGTGGTGAGCTCCAACTGATACTGAAACACCCTAAAATTTCAGAAAACTCTCATTATCTGATATTTGTCAGTAATTACTTGTTTCTTTTAGAAAAATTACATGTTCCTTCAAATCTACTGTGCTACAATGGTCCCTCCTTGGCAGCCACATTCCTGAACATTCTTTGACTGATGTCACTCTGCATACTCTTTCAGAAGCCCTACCCTCTGGGAAGACTTTTCCCAAAAGCTTTCTACCTTACCCTTAAGCTAAATAATAGGTCACATTTAAAAGCAGGGCTTCTGTTCCCATGGGGATATTATAAAGGTTAGAAACTTAAGTTTCTACTGGTATGTTGACCCTTAAGAGGACAGGCATTCTAAAATTTCAAGATATTATTAGCTTTTGTCAGAAACATGTTGTGCTATTTAGTGGCTCCCTCGAAAAAATATGGAGGCATCTAGCTGGCAGTTCTCTGTTTTCTGAAGGAACTGAGAACCTATTTTTGCTCAGCTTTTGGAAGTGAGGGAATGCGTGCGTGTGTTTGTGCGTATATGCACGCAACACACGCTTGCACTCTTCTCCAACAATGAATTGCCTTTGTAAGGTGCCAGGTAAGAACAAGGGATCATTATGAAAAGAAGCATTACCTCACAGCTCAGAGACTCAAATGAGACCACACCTGGAGTACTGTGTTCTGTTTCTAGAAGCTTCGTTACAGAAAGATGAGGTGGTAACTGGAGGGATGCCAGGAGAACAGAAAACAATAAAGAGATACAGGAAATCAAAGCTGCCAGAACATGGGAAAATATCTCCAGAAAACAACTAACCCCAGCTTCAATATTCCCCATTCTTTAGCAAGTGTTCAGATACATCATCATACTTTAGAGAACGCAAAAGGGAACAAGATCCAGTCTCTTCCCTCAAAGCAAAAACGATAGAGAGAATAAGTGGCCAGAGTCCTTGTAAGACAAACAACTCACACCTTCCAAGCCGTTGTGCATACAGAGGAGGAGGGTGCTGTTTCATCACAAATATTGATTAATTTCCTGAGCTCTTGTTATACAAACATGGCGTCATCGGCTAGATAAACAGACCTTAAACAAGCAAGCATTCCTATCTTCTACCAACAAAAGATTTTAATTGAAAAACAAAGCAAAGCCTCATGTAAAGCCGGTTGTGATTTCAGTCAGCTAAAAGTGGTACCAGGAAGTGCGAGGCTCTAAAGGTGTAAGAGGAGGGCTGCAAAGAGAAACCGTGTGCTGAGCAAAGTTCCTTCTTCCTGAGATTCAGAAGTAGTTATAAACACAACAGTCATGGGGTTAGAAATGGCAAACAGTGATCACATGAAAGGCACTTAATTTGTGGCATACAGGACAACAAATGGAGTAGCCTGGGCATTGAACTTGTGGTATCTCACAAGTTCAAGCTGTGACTGACAGCTCTAGCGTCTCCTATGCTTCTGTAACAAGTTGCCACAAACTTGCTGGATTGGAACAACATATTTATTATCTTACATTTCTGTAGGTTAGAAGTCCTTACTGGATAGGGGGCACCTGGGTGCCTCAGTGGGTTAATCCTCTGCCTTCTGCTCAGGTCATGATCTTAGGGTCCTGGGATGGAGTCCCGCATCGGGCTCTCTGCTCAGCAGGGAGCCTGCTTCCTCCTCTCTCTCTGCCTGCCTCTCTGCCTACTTGTGATCTCTCTCTTTCTGTCAAATAAATAAATAGAATCCTTAAAAAAAAAAAAGTCCTTCCTGGGTAGAAACCAAGCTGTTTTTTTTTGTTTTTGTTTTTGTTTTTTACCATCAGTAGAATAAAGAAATGTCTCCCTCCTGGGTAAAAGTCAGGTAGGTTTACTTTCCATTACAAAAGATTCAGGTTCCCTAAGTGTCGGGTACCTCTCCTGTATCACTGCCCACCACAGCACCATGTGTCACGCTGCCCTCTGGGCATCACTCTGTGGGAACTGAGGCAGAAGGAACTGGCATAAATGCTGATATTCCAGACAGAGTCTGTCCTTTGTCTCCGTCCCACATCGAACCCCTCCTCTGACCCATCCTCTGCCAGCCTCACTTGGAATGTGTGGTAGCTCCTGGTTAGCTTGCAAGTAGGCTAAATCTTTGATCTCTCTGTATTCGACAAAAGAAAATTCAGGTAGATAATCTGGCACGTGGGACTGTAGCTGCCATGAGCAGCTGTCATGGAACCATGTAATGTGAAGGTCAAGCATCCTGGCACTTGGCTCACCTACTCTTGGCATACTTAAGCTTGTCTCAGTGGATCTCCCGGTGAACTCCCTGGATCGGCAGCATCAGCCTCACTTGGTAACAAGTTCGTAAAACAGACGCTTGAGCCACACCCTGGATTCCTGGAATCAGAAATGGGGTGACCCCCAGCTGCCTGGGCTTTAACAAACCCCCGCCAAGGGTGGCGCTGTGTGCAGTTTGAGAAGCCCTGGGCCTCCCAGTGCCCAGCTCTCCATGTGTGCACACATGGGACGTTTGCAGAGGGGGTCACTGAAGTCTAGGACAAGAGTGTGGCCAGGAGAGAGATTTCACCATCCCGCTCTCCGTGGCTCCCTGCCTCCATGCGGGGAGAAAGGAAACTGTCTTCTGCATCTTCCTTAATGTTTGCCCTTTCCACCCTCCCCTCTAAAGGAGGCCAGGCCTTTTACTAAAGGAACATGCTGAGGTCGTGATATGAAAGCTGGTCAACATTACCACCATTGTCAAGTGCGCAAACCAGACTTGGCCACTTGACCGTCCCTTAAGGAAAGAGGGGTCAGAAGAAGAAAGGAGGGAGAGAGGCCCAGGAAGAAGTGTTTCTGGGGACTCATGGAGGCAAGCTGCGCCCCAAAGTGACAACAACCTGAGCGGGTGTGTTGTGTACACGCGCAGCCTGATCCTTGCACACGGAGGCGCCTGTCCCTGGCTGACAGGGAGGCGCGGTCCTCTCTGCTGGAGGCGGCCAGGTCCCAGGTGGGAGAGGGTGAAATGCCTCACAGACACATGAAGTTAGCGCCGGCAGGCCGGAGGAGGAAAGGGCGTCTTCAGGAATCATTTTACAGCTTCAAGAGAACCAGCTGGGACAAATTCAACAATGCATGGGATTAAAAAATGACTATCTGGACGTCCAAGTGACAGATAGCATGTCTTTTATTTTTCTGTCCTTGGGTAAAAATTACCTTGAAAATCCTCTTTAGTTCTGTAGCTTCAGAACAAAGTGAGCGATGAACAATATTCTAACTGCAAAAAATAGTACAGTGGGGGGAAAAGAAAAAAAAATCCTGACAGGGATCTTAGGGGATTTTTTTTTTTTTTTCTAACCATGCTTTTCTTCCTCCCGCATTGCCCGATAAATCCCAGCATCAAAACTATTCTCTTCACGACACATGAAGGGCTTTCAAACATACCGGTTAATAAGATGCTGAATGCAGCCACCAAAAAAAAAAAATTTCGATACCAAAACTAAAGTATCTATAACCCTTTGTTAGATCACAATAAAGGGCTTACAAGGATCACATCCTGCCTTGAATGGGCCTGCCGCCCCTGGGAGATGAGCGTGGGCTGTGAGCCGCGCGACACCATCTTTCGGCTTGCCCCTCCCCACCCAGGGAATGTGTTGTGGGTGCTGTGGGACTGTGTTTTAAATCTGTTTTTCCTGTAGCTTCCTGTGAGTGACTGCAGACCAGCTGGCAATGCCCAGTGGACACTTCTCATAGAATATTTATGGAACATTCTACTAGTTTATTACCAATGGACCTCACCCTACTCCTTCCACATCAACAGCTTTTTTCCAGTTTAATTCTCTTTGACTCAATTATAGTCATGTGTGCACCTTTCAGGCTGTCTGTTTCTGTGGGTTGAGGTGATTCTCACTGTAAAAGGGAAAACTTGGGCCTCACCTGAGCGAATGCATTAGCGATCATCTTAAAGAAACACATACCTTGGCCCCAGCGTGAGACCTCCATACAGGTTGTGGTATGTGGCGGGATACGGCTGGGTTCTGTCAGGGTGGCAGGCCTGGCTCCTGAGCAGGGGCAGAGAGGAGCATGGCCTACCTCTGTTAGAGTCGCATCATGGACGTCCAGAAAGGTGGCCCCCAAGGGCTTCTGGAAGGTGTGGCAGGAGACCCAGGCTGGCGTGAGCTGTGGAAGATGCGGGCCGCTCTTATCTGTGTTTGCAGTTGGGGTGAGGTGTCTCTGTAGAGCTGGGCTTCCAGACCAGTCAGTCAAAGAGAAAGTAGCTTAAGGCCATAAGGAAAAGGGTGTGAGTCAGGATCTGTTGAAACCCTGGGGTGGGGGACAGGGTTTTAAATCAGGAAAGGGGACCCAGAACCCTGGAAGGGGTCAAGGGCACTTCAGATGGGGGTGGAAACTGCAAGGAGTGCCGGCTTCTGGCTTGTCCTTCAACAAACGGGGTTTAGAGCCCAGACTCCCAGGTCATTCAGGGGTAAGAACCTGGGCCTCTGCCAAGGGAACCAGACCTCCTACCAGTTCTGCCCCCACAAGGCTCTGTGGCCTCCGGAAGGCCACCCTTCCTTATGTGCTCTGTTCCCCTTCCTACCCATCCCTTGCCACAGAAAGTCTGCTGTCAGGACCGAGGGCCTGCGCCCCTTCTTACGCTAATGCTCTCTCTTTGGTAGTGGTCCCTTGTCACTGTCCTCATGGTGGTGAGAACCATGGTCCAGCAAACAACCACTCCCCCCCCCTTAAGGATTTCTGGAACATTATGACAGGGATTATACATACATACACAGTTCACAGTAAGGGCACAGTAAGGGCAGTTAATACCTCTGTCTTGGCCGTTCCTCACACCTCCCATGGCTTCCTTGGCTTTTCCTTTCCACCTAGGCCACCAGGCCCTGGACCAGACCCTCCTTCCCCCAAGGATGGGCTGGCGAATATGGTGGGCTCAGGAAGGGACATCAGGGAATCCTCCCGTGCCACTCATTGTGACCCTGCCTCCTCACTCCCCTCTAGGTTCTCTGCCCTGCCTTTACGTCCTCGTGCTTGCCGGGATGGCCTTGGAGGAGTGGCGCCCCGTACCCACAGACCATGGCATTGCAGGAACTCTCGAGAGGGCTCCCCGCCTGGGACAAGGACCCTTAGAGGCAAGGGTCTCCTTGTGTGGGAGACTCCTGAGTGTGGGAGACTAATATTTCAACACATGAGTTCTCAAGCCTATACGTACATATGCATATGCCTTTGCGGGGGTGGGGGGCGACACAACATGGGGGGTCACAACATTAATACACCTTCACACATGTTGAGGAAAGTATATAGCTCATGGTTTGGTATCAGAGACACATTCCACAAACAGAAGTTCCAGCTCTTTGTCCTGAAGATGATTCCCCATAAATGAATTGCACACACTTGAGCGATTTATGAACTGACTTAGCCTCAGTTCTTCATGACCTCTAGCGGCAGAAGCAGGGCTCTGCTCTTTTTCCAGGTAACCAGGTCTTGGGTTTGCCCCATCCTTTGCCTTTCTGAATGCCTTGTGTCCACCCAGCTCCCCTTTACCACAGCCACTGCCCCCCACCCTCCCCATAACCCCACAGCCCTAGGAGATGGCTTTCGGAGCTGCCTCTCGGACACTTCCTGGCTGCCCTCCCCTCCTCCCCTGTTCCCTCCCCTGCTCTTGGACACCCAGAAGGAGGGTACAGAGCAAGCTTGGAACCCACAGGCCATAAGGCCAGCCCTCAACAGTGGGGGCAGCTTAGGGGAGTATCCCCGGGGCACCAGGGTCCAGGCACCTTCTGCAGAGCTGTGCAAACTTGGGGCACTCCCTCAGAGCCCCCTGGGGTCAGGGAAGGGTGGAGAGTCATGGGCACTGTTGCCAAAATCCAAAAAATTCTAAATTCCAAAATACAACAGGCCCCCCTGGTGTGAGTTAAGGGAGTGTTGGTTTCCCACCCAGTGCTCACTGCCCAAAACCTGATCAGGCCATTTGGGAAGAACTTACAAGTTTTCAGAGAGTTTATCCCCCTCTCCCCCATCCTCTCTCCCCCTTTGCCCCCTTTTCCTCCTCTGCTCCTCTTTCCTTCTTCTGCCCCCAGCCCTCCCATCCCCCTCACTCCCTTGTCCTCTCCCTGTAAGACTTCTCTTACCTCTGGCTTTGTCTCCTCCCCTTTCCCCTCACTAAGCCCCTAGATGCATATAGGACACCTGGCCACAGGGAGCCCTCCTATAACCCCAAGGGAGACGACTTTGCTTGCAACTCACACTGAGGACAGCAGAGCCTGGAAACAGAAAGGAATCAAGTCCTGGAGAACCTCTATGAGCTCTCATGCTGCGAAGCCCGGATCCACTCACCCTCTGAACTCAGTTATACAACATTAGAAACTTCCTGATTGTTCAGACCAGCTTGAGTCAGGCTTTTTAGTTTTCTTTTTTAAAAGTGCAGATCTTGGGACGCCTGAGTGGCCCACGCGGTTAAGCGTCTGCCTTCGGCTCAGGTCATGATCCCCGGGTCCTGGGATTGAGTACCATATTGGGCTGCTTGCTCAGGGGAACGTCTGCTTCTCTCTCTCTCTCCTTTTGCCTGACTCCCCCTGCTTGTGCTCCCTCTCCCCCCCCCCCTCTGACAAATAAATAAAACCTAAAACAAGATAAATAAATAAAAGTGCAGATCTTATCATGGCTCGCCCAGCTTAGAATCATGACTTTCAGAATGAAAATGCTTCTCTCCTCCTGCACAGCTCAGGGCAGAGATCAGTGGCCCCTGGAGCCCAGTATAATTCACTCATATTCCCTCAAATGAACGCTCCCCTCCAGCAGCACCAAACTATGTTCAGGTCCCCAGACTCTCCCGGAGTGTCACTTTTCCATGCCTTCAAAGATACTCTCTACTGGAATGTGCTTCCCTTGTTAATCCAATGCATATTTGGTCTTCAAATTTCAATGCATTGTTTTTTCTGCACCTCTTCCTGATCCACCGGAGCAGGATAGTAAAAGGATTGAAAGTACGGACTACAGCAAGAGAAATGGAGAAGACACCACCAAAAGTGGGGGAAATATGGGGGTACCTGGGTGGCTCAGTCAGTTAAGTGTCTGCCTTTGGTTCAGGTCATGATCTCAGGGCCCTGAGATCGAGTCCCGCATTGGGCTCCCTGCTCAGTGGGGACTCTGCTTCTCCCTCTCCCCTTACCCCTTTCCACTCATTCTCCCTCCCTCTCTTTCAAATACATAAATAACATCTTTTTAAAATGGAGAAGATATGAAAAGATAGAGGAAAGATAGAAAGAAACTGAATACTGGTCAGAGCATTTGAGGCCCTGGGTCAAGCTTAACCTGAAGGCAAAACTACCTTAAGACTTTAAGACTTAAGACCTAAGTCTTATGTGTGTTTAAGTTTCTGGTAATGATAAGGTTAATTTAGTAATTTACTAATATTTTCCCTTATTTATTTGTTTGTTTCTTGCATCCAAAAACCTTCCAAAATTCCTTTCCAAAATTCAAGCCCTTATCATACTTTGCCATGGATTGGCAACTTTTCAGCAGCCAGACTCATAGGTTATTTGCTTTTCCCTTGTCTATCCATTCCATATCCATAGTGGGGATGGAACTCAGTAAGAGTTCACTGAAATTAAATAAGCCTCTCACTCTTGCAAGTTCTACTTTCCATTTCAACAATGCTGTCTGTTAATGTTGTCAGTTCAAAAGCATTCTGAATTCTAGTGAGACACAAGATTGGTTTTTTTCTTTTAAGAACAAAATTGAGTGCATGCTTGAGTGTCATATTTAAATTGCATTGAGGGCACAGAATAGAAATATTAAAATTACACACTCTTTATAAAAACACCAATTTTTATTTAAAATATGTAGTCCCTGTGATCTAATTTTTCTCCCCCATAGGATCCAGGGTTACCCATCTATTAAGATAATTTGTTTCCTTCTCACAGCAGACCTAATTGCCATCCTGGGAGTGAGGTCTGAAAAGGGCTTCTGTTCTCCTCACCGTGACATCATCTGTACTCACGTGAAGTCCCAGCCCAGAGGAGCATCATGGAGCTCCCTCCAAAAGGTGCTGAAGACCAGACACTTCTCCCTCTGCCCCACCTTCCCTGGCCCTGCTTAGTAAACCACCCAGTACCCAGAGATGCCAACCTCCCAACCCTGCTTGGGAGAACATAAAAAAAGGCCTCAAAGTGTTCCCAGAGGTTATTATTTTGGCAACATTACTAAACAATTATTAAGCTTAGCAGCTCAGCAGTACAAACTTCCTATAGCCCTTCACAGAGTGGGGCTCATGAGCGGAGCCGAAGAAAGATGATTGGCAGGTCAGACACCAGGCACAAACCTGCAGTAACCATGTGGACCATTTGGCATAATCAATCTCAGGTCTCAAGTGGGGGACATCACTCAAGAAAAAGAAAAGAAGAGGTTGTGGCTTATGTGACTAAAATGGTGATGGCTTCAGGCATGGCTGGATCCAGGTGATCAACAGACATTCCAAGCCAACATTGACAGCAGAGAGACTGGCTGGGATGGCGGACATCTAGTTTTTGCTTTCATTACTTCTACCATACTTTTTAACTTGCGCAGTTTCAATGGTGTGTGGAGAGAAGGAGAGAAGACAGTGTAAATAAATGAAAGGGATTTAGTTCCACCCAGTGAGAATGTTCGTGAGTGGAAGAGAAAGTTGAGCTAACTCTTGTTTCCTCAGATGGCCTGGGTCCCAGCATCGCTCACAGGAAAGTATCTCACAACTGGGGAAAGATGGGTCTCGGGTGGGGAGATATGCACATGTTTGCCCCTAAGTGCAGGCCAGCCACTGCTCTGGGGGGTCCAACCTGAGGACAGGCACTGTGTGGAGGCTGCGGGAGACACTGGCATGCTGGGCCGTGGGCTGGCGCTCCAGGGCAGTGTCCTCAAGCTGTCTGTGGTGAGGGACCGCTATCCTCCAGCCTTCCAGGATCGACGGGGGCCCCACTGGGCCTGGCAGGACCCAGCTTGTGTCCCCCATTCTCGGCACCAGGGTAACAACCCTGAGCTAGTCTCAGATCCTCTGACTGGCTGAGTGCACTGGCCGTGTGCTTGGATGCCTTGGTCTGTCATCTACCCCCTGCTTGTCCCCTCTTTCCTCTCACTCCTTGTGTTTACCTCACTGTGGACTGGAAACAGACCCTTTGCCATAGGCCTAGGCCCACAGACCTGGCTTTGAGGAGCAGGGCAGGTAGTTGGGATGACTTAAAGGGTGTTCAAAGGGAATATAGGCTGAATAGGATGTTTTCCTGTCCTTACTCCTAACCCTTGCCTGAGAGGGGCCTCCTCTCTAGAAAAGCCCACATTCCCCCTCATGGTTTTCCCAGCTCCCTCATCGACTGTCTCCCTCCTTCCCCAGCTTCCTTTCCTCAACCTTACCCCCTCAGCCCAGCCTCCTCACGACTCAAGGCTCCTTCTCGAAGGCACAGCCATGCCTTTCTTCATCCTCAACCTGACCAAATTGGACAAGACTTCACTTTGTTTCCTGGGACCTCAAGTTTCAGAGGAAAAAAAACAATGATGCACTGGTTTGGCCCTTCAGTTGTCTCGTGGATCCTGACGCCCAGGGCTGGGTGGAGAGTGGGGGAGAGACAATGGTGAGAAAGTGAGGGGCAGCCCCCTTCCTTGGTTGGGAATCAGCCCCACAGGGAATCTGGACAGGCCAGGGGCCTGGCACGAGGAGGAAGCCAGGTGGCGAGTGGGGGCAGAAGCACCTTAGCCCCAAACCAAAGCACGCACAGGCCAGGAGTTTTCCCTGTCTCTTGAAATCTCCATCTTCTCAGAAATTTTGTGGTAATAATTAAAACTTAAGGTTAGGGTGCCTGGATGGTTCAGTTGGTTTAACCGTGTGACTCTTGATCTCTGCTCAGGTCTTGATCTCAGGGTCGTGAGTTCAAGCCAGGCCTAGTATCGAGTTAGGGAAAAAAAAGAAGAGGTTATTGTTAGTAACTATTAAGTGTAAGGTTGATATTAGATTAAGACATTCTGTGCCTGGATATATCCAGGACACTCAGGTCCAACCACTTCCCTATAAGGCTGCACTGGGGGGCAGGGAATCTCTTTGCTTTGCTGGCTTCCCGAAGGCTTGGGTCACAAGATGATACCAGATCAGACAGTAGACTTTTGCTCCTCACACCTCAACCTCCCATCTGGCAAGCACCCTCGCCACAGAAATCTATCAAAAGTTCAATGAGGGGGTGCCTGGGTGGCTCAGTGGGTTAAAGTCTCTGCCTTCGGCTCAGGTCATGATCTCAGGGTCCTGGGATCAAGCCCCACATCGGGCTCTCTGCTCGGCAGGGAGCCTGCTTCCACCTCTCTCTCTTCCTGCCTCTCTGCCTACTTGTGATCTCTCTGTCAAATAAATAAATAAAATCTTTAAAAAAAATTCAATGAGCACAGCCCTCGTGTCCATCGATGAATGAGGGGGAAACCAAATGTGCTGTGTATGCTCAATGAGATATTATCCAGTTTTAAAAGGAAGGAGATTCTGACCCACTTTCCCCACGGATGAAGCATGAGGATGTCATGCTCAGTGAAAGGAGCCGGACGCAGAAAGACAAATATTATGTGACTCCAATTCTGTGAAGGACCGGAAGTCGTCAAACTCAGATTCAGAAGCCAAAGGGTTGTTGTCTGGGGCTGGGGGAAGGGAGTAGGGAGCTATGGTTTTATAAGCAGAGTTTCCATCTGGAAAGATGTGCAAGTTCTGGAGATGGATGGTGGTAAGGGTTGCACAACAGTGTGAACGTTAATGCCACCGGACTATGCACTTAAACCCAGGTTATGTGCTGAATTTTGCATTATGTATATTTTACAGTATAAATTATTTTGTATTTCACAATTAAGAGGTGCTAAGGTGGTTAAGTCGGTTCAGCAACCAACTCTTGATTTCAGCTCAGGTCACGATTTTGGGGTGGGGGGCGGAATGAGAGGGAGCGGGCTCTGAGTTCGCAGGGAAACTGCATGAGACTCTCCTTCCTTCTTCCTCTGCCCCTCCCCTGGCTCATGCATGCACTCTCTCATGCTCTTTTTCCGAAAGAAAGAAAGAAAGAAAGAAAGAAAGAGAGAAAGAAAGGAAGAAAAAAGAAAGAATAATAATTTTCAAAATAATTTTAAAACATACAATTAAACAACGTTGAATGAGCTGACATAGTCCTGTGAAGTCAGCCGCTGATAACATGGACTCACTCAGTCAAGGAACACCCAGCACCTGCCTGGCCATGGTGACAGGACCCTGTTCTAGGAGGGGGCAGGGCAGCAGTAAGCCTGTGAGCCATAAAAGCAGTCCCTTCCCACTGGAGGCAAACAAAAGCATGCGGTCATTTCCAGCAGTTACCTGCACTATGTAGTGAGGCCACGTGCCCCAGAGATATCCTGGTAGGGGAGGGAGGTGGTTTCTTGAGTGAGATCTGAGAGGCACCCCCTCTTCTTCGAGAAGAGACCTGGAGAGGGGCACAAATTAAGGAGCGTGACCTAGTGCAAATGCTCTAAGGCAAGGAATCTTCAAGTGTACAGGGAAACCCTGAAAACTGCGTCTGGGAAGGAAGAAGTGCTAGCTGGAGATGAATCTGGGAGGGAGGATTAAGGATGCTGCTCCCAGGAGTGTGGGGGACTGCTGGGGGGAGCTTTGAGCATGGAGTGGTGGGAAGGGAGAGCTATGCTGACATGTTTCTTCCTGTTGTGGTTTGGCGCCTCTGCTGTGGGGAGGAAAAGCCAAAGCTGGTGGAGAGTTCAGAGCGGGCACAGAGACCTGGACCAGAGCAGCACTGGGGAGGCAAGACATGGCTCGACAGAGATCCTTCCTGCAGGTAGAGCCCTCAGGAGCCGAAGATGTGCCAGCTGTGCAGTAGAGGGGCAAGAGAGCGGTCAGTCCGCTCCCACAAGGATCTGTCTGGAGCCACTGGCCAGTGGTGCTATGTTTCCTGGAATCGGGGAGTCTGGGGGCAGAGTCTAGGAGAAATCTGCAGGGAAAAGGAGAGGGCCATGGGTGGCTGTGCTCCTCCCAGGAGGGCTGATGAGGTGTCCACGCAGGAACCATGTGCAAGGAGTTGGAAACCTGAGTCTGGAGTCAGGGATGGAGGCCAAAGATCCCCCAGTCCCTGTAGGAAGATGCCATCAGGGATCTAAAGCCATAGTGGGAGAGGGATGACCCAGACAGAGACTGGAACCCCACCCGGCCCTTCCGAAGTTCAGATGCCATGTTCCTTTGTGCAAGGTGCCAAGCTGGGCAAGTGCCCACGGGTCCTTCTCCTCACTGAAGGGCCATGGCTCCTCCCGGGTCGCCCTGACCCCGCTTTCCGGCTTCCTGCTGCTGCATTTCTTCTGTGGGTTGCCCCTGGGCCAGACGTTCTCAACCCTGGCATGCAACAGAATCACCGGGCGGCTTTTTTAAAAATCCCATCGCCCTGGGCTTCTTCCAGACAAACTGCCTCTAGTCTTTAGGACATAACCAGACAGTGGAGGTTGAAAACAGAGTATTTCATGTTACTTGTGGGCATTTTAGACCTCTCTCCGCAACCTGCTGTGAAGGATCTCTTGGCTCCTGAGAAAGACGACCTCACCGCTCATCTGCCTGTTCTCTGGCTTCTTGGGTCTCAGATACAAGACTCGGGTGGATTTACCACAGTAGCGAGACCAAAGAGAAAATAGCTCCTGTTCTATCAGGCAAGAAAGCACTTTTTAAATGTTCTCCTTTTTCATATTGCATTATACAAATAAGACAAAAATACATTTTCATTAAAAAAAAAAAAAAATTCAAAGGGGGTGGCTCAGTTGGTTAAGCATCTGGCTTTGGCTCAGGTCATGATCCCAGTATCCTGGGATCGAGCCCCGCATCGGGCTCCCTGCTCAGCAGAGAGCCTGCTTCTCCTTCTGCCTCTGCCTGCGCTCTGTCTACTTGTGCTGTCTCTCTATCTCTCTGTCAAATAAATAAATAGACTCTTTAAAAAAAATAAAATAAAATAAAAAATTCAAACAAAGCTGATGAAACCACAGACCTCATTGATCTCTCCTCTTTCCTTCTCCCTGGAGATAATGACCCCAGGGGTCTCATGGGTATAATTTTAGCCGTTTTTTGATGCATTTGAAAATGTTTGTATCACAAATGTGTTATTTTGATTTGGATGAGTGCATTCAAAAAAGGGGATTGCCTTCAATGGATAACACTACAATTTGCTGCTGCTGCTGCTGCTGCTGCTGCTTCTTCCTCTTTTTTTTTTCTTTTCACTTGACAGTATAATGGAAGTCTTTCATTCCAGTATGTGTTGGTCTGGTCTGTGGTCCCTAGACACATGTGGCCAAGCTTAAATTCATTAAAATTAAATAAAATTTAAAATTCAGTTCCTCAGTCATGCTAGCAGCCATATGTCCCATGTTCTGCAGAGACACGTGGCTAGTGGCTGTCGTATGGAACAGCCCAGATATAGGACACCCTGTCATCGTGGAAAGTTCTCCAGGCAGCCCTCCACAGATCATTCTTCTTAGTTAATAAGTCCTATCCACAGTATAGCTGTGTCAGAGCTTGAAAAAGAAGGATTTAAAAAGGAAAAGGAAAAAAAAAAGCCATCGAGCTAAGGGAGAAGAACACTTCAGTGCGTCTATCTTTCATGTGAAAAGTAGGTCAGTCCACAGCAAATAGTCTCTCCAAGGGGTGGAAATCCATTCTGTGAGAGTCTGAGGTGGCAGCGAGAAATTTAGGCCTCAAAGACTTCTCTGCAAATGGTTCTTTTGCCTTTGCTTCTGGTTTCTCAGATTCCCTGACCACCTTTCTCGTCTCCAAACTGTCAAATCACCTCCCAGATCCCGGCGTCTCCCGGACTCTGCCTCAAAGACTCCCCTCTCCCGCTGGCTCGGGCCCATCCCGGACTGTGGCCGCTGGCTTCCATATTCATCTCTTCGCTGGTCTGGGGACAGAGGCCACAGGGTGTCGTTTATGCTAAGGTTAGAGAATTAATATTCATGACAGCACCTCCTCTGGAGAGCGTAAAGGCAGGCTCTTCCTTACGCAGTGCCAGCCTGATGATAGCATTTCACACTCCCTGGAAGGGGACGGTGTTTTTAAAATATTCTAGATGCACTTTGATCTTGTTGCTTGAGTCCCTAGCATCAGAAATGGCAGCTGCTTATCACACATATCGAACACTCTGGCTCCCACTTCCCGCTAAGGGACAAAAGATACGGTGACAGGTGGCGGGGGGCAGTGGGAAGCAGTGGAAAACAGAAAAGATACAACTGAGGCCAATATAACTCAATATTTAAATACAATAAAAATTCAAAGAGTTTTGTGTGGGTACGGCATTGAATTTTCCGTTATACTCGTTGTGCTTATGTATTATGACTGCCCTAGTTTGTTCGTACAGTGATTTACTCATTCAGTCCATGAATGTTTACTGATTGCAGAACCTGAGCCAGGGGCTGGGGACACCACAGTGAATAGAACAGAGGGGCCCCAGGCCCTCGGAGGGAGACAGACAAGCAAACAGGCAAATGCTCCCTGGAGAGTTCACTGCCATGGTGGGGCCCGGCCAGCACTCTCTGGGAACATTTGGGGGTGGCATGTCACCAGAGTTGGGGAACCCTCTTAATAAACATTTTTCTTGTATCTCTACTTCATGTAGAGGTCAAGCACAATGGACTCCAAGCTTTTTTCCATTTCCTTTGCAAAAGGCAGGTAAAATGAGTCCTCATTACCAGTGAAACAGGACAGGGAACCGGAGTTTTCTTCCCAACTCCACCACTGCCTGGCATCTGACCAGGAATAAAACATGGCTTTGTGATTCCTTTGCCTCAACTTAAGAACAACACTGGGTTCACTAGGGATCTGGTGCTTTCAATACCGGCTCAGTGATGGGGTCAGGGGCTCAACATACACCCTTGGACCATATTCAGACTATTTTGGACAGGCCTGGGTGCGATGTCGGGGAAGATAGTCAGAATATTGAAGAGCCGTGACCTCGAAGAGATGAAGACCCAGAGAGCTAGGTACCTGAGGGGTTTGGAAATAACAAAAGGGATTCTTCAAAATATTTCATCTCTTCCCAGCCCGTGATGGGGTGCTGCAGGTGATGCAGGTGGCATGGAGTGCCCGGCGCAGCCTGGAGGTGGGGCAGTTAGCAGTGGGCTGGGGCGGGGAGGGGGGAGCCGTAGGAAGTGGCCCCACCTGTGGGCTCCAATCCAATATGCTGAGGGCTTTCCCGAGAGCACACCTCATCCCAAGGGCCTGTCAGTCCCTCATCTAGGTGCCTGTGGGGAGGCTCTAATTTTGCAGACACACCTGCTGTGTTAGGCAGTCCCTTCCTATACCCTGTCTTATCCTATCCTCCAGACAAGGCTCTGGGATTAATACTCCATCCATCCTTCCACAGAGGAGGAATTGAAGTTCAGAGAAGTTTATCGACTCTCCAGACTCACTTCGTCGATGACTAGAGATTTACACTGAGGTACCTCCAGCACTGGTTCTCAGCTTGGCCTTCACTTCAGAAATCCTGGGGAGCACATGAAGTGCCGAGTGCTGGAGCCAACCCAGTCTGATTAAATCCGAATGTCCTGATGTGTCCCAGCCCCAGGGAAATTACACTGTGCATGCAGCAGACCCCATGTTTTTCACTACGCCACCACAAATATTCTTAGGAACCACTTAAGACAATGAGAAGCCTTTAGCAATAGATTTCCAGAGGTTTCAGATACAGAACTGTGAGCTCCTTTAAAACCACAGGGCCCTGATGGATACGGCTAACCTTGGACAACACTCGCAGTGAGCAGTGCAGCCCACGAACGGCTTTCCTGACGTCTGCACAATAAGGATGTCATGCATGCAAATGTTGCATTTACAAGCAACAGCCCTGTTGTCTTGTTCTCACGGCCTGAGCACCTGGTGAGTCTGAACCTGCCCAGGCAAGAACGATGCCCAGTAGTTGCCATGCAAAGAAGACAATCGCTCGTCACCGATAGAGGATGCTTCCCTGACCTTGGCAGGTGAATGATGCTGACATGGGTGGGGGTGGGGGAGGGGAGAAAGGAGTCTTCCCTACAGGGCCTGGTCTCTGGGCAGGCAGGCTACCACCCATCGGCTGGGGTACGGGGGTGGGGAGGTGGGGATTGGATCAGAAAGATGATTCAAGTCCATTCTCAGCCCAGAAGCATTAGAAATTGCTTGAATGAATTCCAGTTCCATTTGTATCACTCCGGAGCCCTCCCAGATGTTGTGTCTGTCACCAGAGGGAGCCTTTGCTGTCAGGCAGCCAGAATCAAGGGGTGGACACACCCGATGGGTTAATGGAAGGGGCTGGGCGCCCCCCAGGACACGGGATCCCAGGTGCTGTCCTGGGGTCATAGAGTCCTAATCCCACTGCATGCTTGCAAACACCCCTGTGGGGGCAGGAACTGGGCTTCTCATCTTACAGACGAGCAAGTCAATATTCAGGAAGGCCAATACTGAGCCCCGAGTGATGGAACAGTGAGCCTGGCAGCCAAGATTTCCCCTGCTCTCCCTGTGCATCGTGCTTCTGGAGTAATAGGGCTGGAGCGCCGCACCCTGCCCCTGCCAAATTAAGGGCTGTCCCCCACTAAGGTAAACTGCCCTGCTACTAGGGCAATAGGTTTCTGAGTCACTGGTCGCCATCCCAGTCCCTCCCGCTGGATCATTTTCTCACCATCGGCTTCGTTTCATCCTCAATTGCTTGAAAGCAGGGCAGAGCTCTCTGACAGGGAAAATAAGAGGAATCCCACATCGCAGATCTCCATCTCGATGCCGCCAGGAGCGACTGTGCAGGGACAAGCCGCACAGGCGATCTGGGGCATGAATACTGTTTATCAGAGTAAGTAGATCCGAGTTCTAATACTGATTTATAACTGGATGACTTAGAGCTTACTGTCACCTTCTCAGGAAAAGGTCTGCAATCCCACCAGTCAGTCAGTCGTAGCCAGAGATGCAGTGTGTACAGATGGTCACAGCTCCAAGTACGTGAGAGGGGGCCCAGAGCGTGGGGGGATGGCACCCACCAGTATGAGGCTGCCACTCAACAATTTGCCATGGGCTTTCCACCCTAGGCAGCACTCCCTGGCGGTGCATTAGACACCGAGGCTTACATGGGCTAAGTCATTAGCCGAAGGTCACCCAGCTGGTTGTGGCACTGGGAGACTCCAAGTCAAGCCTGCTCTACACCTTTGCAACTGCCCTCCCAAGAGGGGGGTCCAGGACTGGGAGGTGCTGAGACTTTTCAGGAGCCCATAGGAGGGTGCTTGGAGGATGGAAGAGACAGTGGGGCTCAGAGAATTCACCTCCACAGCAGGAAGGAAACTCCCAGGGTTACCTGTTGCTGTCACAGCTTTCAGAGGTGACCAGAGCCCACCATCTCAGCTGCCCTGGCCTTGGGTCCGGACCAAACCCAGTGCTCTCTGTAGAATCCACCTTCAGCCCAACATGAGCTCACCTCCCATTTGATATAGAGAAGATTTGCTTCTGCTGCCCCTCCCTTCCTTTGACAGCTGCATTTTATAGAGTTTACAACTTGAGAAGGCAACACACCAGGGTTTTGACTCAGGCTCTGCCTCTCGCCAGCCATGTGACCTTGAATGAGTCAGCCAACCTTTGTTTCCACAGCTGTAAAATGGGTTATGGAGGAAATGAAATGTGGTCATTAGAATAAATGAGGCAGTAGAGCACAGCTATGGGCGACATGGTTCTAGAGCATGACTGGTTGGTTCTCAGCCAGCACTGCTGCTCACGAGCTGTACGACCTTGAGTTCATTTACTTAATCCTTCCCAGCTTCAGTTTCCCCATTTGCAAGTGAGGAAAAATAGCAATACTGCACAATTTGAGAATCACATAAGTTAATACACAGAGAACTCTTTTTTTTTTTTTTTAGATTTTATTTATTTATTTGACAGAGAGAAATCACAAGTAATCGGAGAGGCAGGGAGAGAGAGAGAGGGAAGCAGGCTCCCTGCTGAGCAGAGAGCCCGATACGGGACTCCATCCCAGGACCCTGAGATCATGACCTGAGCCGAAGGCAGTGGCTTAACCCACTGAGCCACCCAGGCTCCCCTACACAGAGAACTCTTATAAGCGCATAAAAAATTCTCAATAATTGTTGCGTTGGGCTCCCTGGAGACATCTTTCTATGGTCATGACTCAAGTGGGTGTTTCTGGCCTCTAGTGGGTAGAGCCCAGAAATGCTGCCAAATAAACATCTTACCCTGGACAGGACACCCCCTCCAAGTAAGAATTGTCTGGTCCCAACTGTCAAGAGCACTGAAGTTGAGAACCTGTGATCTGAGGACCCCCGGCCTCTCGGCTTATTGTGTGGACTGGCATGGGTGCCTTTCTTGCTACAGGATAAGGTCCACACTCAGACTGAGTGTGCACCTGAACCCCACGATTTGGACATGGCACCATCCATGCGGCCGTTTTAGATGCCCCTTCAGTCCCTGGTCTCCAGGAGAGGAGGTCTCCAGGAGGTCTCCTTCTGTCCTGTGATCCCATCCTCTATGGCACCGTCCCTGTGACCTGTGCCCAGTCATGAGAGGGACACCCTAGGCTTCCAGTCAGTTTCCTTCTTCTGGTCTCTTTGCATTTCAGGGGCTGGGGCATTGCTGACGTTTTGTGAGAGGCTAGAGCTGGGCACAGCACAGCGTGTCCTGTGTGTCCATGGTCTCCACTGACACTGTGCCTTCCATGGTTGCACAGGCTGTGCACCCCATGGAGATCTTGCCCCTGAAGAGCTGGAGATGCCCCAGGAGACCATTCAAAAGAGGCTCGGAGGATGCGAGTACCGAGGGGCCCAGATAGCCACCGTAACAGGTATTCAGCATTCCTGCCCCATCCCGACTTCCTCCAGAGGGACAGGTGGCCTTCTTCTCCCAAGACAGCCTTGGCACTGACCCATTTGCAGTGGGGACAGTGCTGGATGGCTGCTTCACCGGACGGGAGGGACTTGGCAGTGGAGGTGACGAGTTTCTGCCCAGCAGACAAAGACCATATTGTGCTCCCCACCTTCTACTAGTTTGCACAGGCCCAGTAGGGCCCACAGAGGGCCAGTATGCCCAGTGTCCCCAGTCCCGTCTTGCTCCCCCAGTCTGGTAGAGGTGGAGATGGCAGATTGGGAGCACCCAGGGTTGAGCTTTCAGCGGTCACTAAAGGATACAAAGGGTGCTTTGCAGGAACAGTGTGAGCATTCCCCAAAGCACAAACATCTAGGACTGGAGGAAACTGTCTCTTATCAATGGGAATTTTATGGGCAGCCATTGAGGGCTCATGAATGAGGGTCAAGCCCCTCAGAAATTATATCACTGGACTCTGCCAGCAACATAGGACCTCCTGCAACATTGATGGCAAGGAAACTATTAGGAGAACAGGGAACACTTCTCCCCACCATCTGGCAAAGAGCATCTGGACAAATGAAGAGCACCTCCACCTGTAGACCTCAGGGATCCCGTGGCTGGCCAAGATATCTAGGATGAGCATGCTTTGTGTCCTCTGTGGGAGAAGAGTTTACTTGTCTAGTTGTTGCTCGATCCACACAACTGAAACCTCTCCCACAAACTTGTACCATCAGACCTGATCTCCTTGAGGCCTGCAGTCATCTCCCACTCACAGCTCTGTGACTCCTGTGTCACTGGGGAAGTTCCTTTCTGTTTGTGGCATCATGAGCTCCCCATTTAGATCCATTCTGATCAACAGATACCAAGAGATGCTCTGCGATCGTCGGGCATCAAAGAGCCACCTGCCAGGGAGACACTCAACACCCAAGCTTTTGCAGCCTAATTCATAATTGCCAAGGGGTGGACTCAAATGTCCATCGACGGATGAATGGACAAACCGGATGTGTTGTATACACATCATGGAATATCATTCAGTCTTAAGAAGAAAGGAAATTCTGAGGCTCAGAAAACCTGGGTGGCTCAGTGGATTAAGCCTCTGCCTTCAGCTTAGGTCATGATCTCAGGGTCCTGGGATCGAGCCCTGCATCGGGCTCTCTGCTCAGCAAGGAGCCTGCTTCCCCCTCTCTCTCCTCCTGCCTCTCTGCCTACTTGTGATCTCTCTCTGTCAAATAAATAAATAAAATCTTAAAAAAGAAGAAGAAAGGAAATTCTGATACCTGTTACAACATGGATCAATTTTGAGGACACCGTGCTCTGTGAAACAGGTCAGACACACATGGACAAATGTGCGATTCTGCTTATATGAGGTTCCTAGCATACTTAAGTTCGTAGAGATGGAAAGCAGACTAAGTAGATGTCAGGGGTTGGGGTGGGGGAGGAATGGGGGCTCGTGTTGACTGGGGATGAGTTCCAGTCTGGGAGGATGAACGAGTTCTGGAGTTGCACGGGGGTGAGGGCTGGACAGCAACGTGAATGCATTTAACACAACTCGACCACGCACTTGGGAATGATGAAGATGGTGAATTGTACATTATGTGTATCTTACCACAACATGCAAACAATAAATAACTGGATAAAAGTCAAATGCTATAGTCTGCTGTCCCCTCAGGCCGCCCCTCCTCCTGGGAGATTTAATAGAACTTTATGGAGCCCTTGGGAATGCTCCCTCCACGCAGGAAAGATAAGGAGCCCCGGGGAGGACTTTCTGACCCACACACAGGGCTGCCTCGCAGAAGCACTGGTTCCATGCCTCGCTTTTGGGGACTAGGCTGCACAGCCACCTCCCTTGGGAGTGGGAGAAAGAGGGCAGGGAGAGACTTTCTACCCCCATTATACTGAAATTGTTGGCTAAGCTCCGTGCCACAAGCTGGGCTTGATCCCGCATGGCAGAATAAATATGTCTAATGCTACTCATTTCAGACTGGAGGGATCTGAAGGTGAAGGTCTCCTTTTGAAGAATTTAGGGGCAAGGATCCCACCAATTTATAAGGAAACATGCAGGCCGGGTCGAGACCATGGGGGTGGCATAGTCCTCCTCGCTGGGACTGTGGGTGGAGAGTGAGGGAAGCAGGGGGTATCTGCAGACTGCAGAACACCAACTTTAACCCCACGGCGAGACTGACAGGCAATGCCCCAAGTGGGGTCCAAATTCTGTGCCCCTTTTCTCCCAACACAGTGAGGAACAGGAGGGAAAGAGGCCTGGCAACCTCCTGGGGGTCAGGTGACCCCTGGCCCTCAGGATCTGGGAGACCGCTGCTAACTCAGCTGTGAGGCAAAGGCATATGGTGCAGACTGGTCTCAATCTGGAGCAGTGATGTTTGAGCCCCAGGGACCGGCACCTCCACCCAGAACGTTTTTGCTGAGGAAGGTGTGTGGAGGGTGCTGCTGCTCAATTTCTGAGTCAGGAAAGCCCTGGAAAACTCCCTCAGAGGCATCCAGAAAGCCCAAGCAATTCCTCAAACTAGCCGGTGGGGTGTCAGCCCCTCCCATGTCCCAGTAGTGCCTGGCGCAGACTGGTGCCCATCTCTCCATGCCCAAGACGTGCCCTCTAAGGGCTGCAAGTCCATCCTGGAAGGCAGAAGGGCAGGAAAGCCTAACTTCAACTTCAAAGGTATCCCAAAATAGGAAGAAGGACAGGGAAGCACAAAATTATAGAAACAGAAACTTCTAATGGAAAAGAGAAACCCGCTGAACGCTCCAGAGCAAAGAAGCAGGTTACCCGCAAGGGTTCCCACCTAGGCTTTTCCCTGAAAGCTTGAGAGAGAGAGATTGATAAAACTGGTCATCTCATTACACTGTAGCGGGAAGAAGCGGAAGCCAGATTTCTCTGTGGGTCCTTGCCCACATCCATGCCCCAGGACAAACGTGGAATTTGATAAGGTCGGGTCTGTTGGCTCCTTGCAAGGAGGGAGAGGCACCCAGAACTGGAGATATCACCAAGAAAAGGAATTGGTTGCCCAGGATTTGGGAAAACCATGGAGGCAGTTGAAATTGACAAGCAACAGTGTCTTCATCAACTTAGGGCAAAGCAGGGCTGGATAAGGATGGATTGGCCTCAGTTCCTGTGTTCTTGGAAGTCAGAAAGGTAAACTAGGTGTGGACTTTGTGTCTAGAATCCCCACATATGAAACTGCTCAAATAGTGGAAACGGAGGCAGCATCCCCACCAGTGACCTAGGTCCAGCGTGGATGCCGCCTCTCAGTGCTCGAGCTTCAGAGAGCTTCTGTGTTCTGGGAGAACAGGGTTTTTCTGGGCAGCAGCCCATCTGCTGTGTCAGAGCCCTAGTCAGCCTCTCCCTGGGAGGGATACCTGTAACTTCTCACCTGGCTGGTCTGTATCTATTATCCTCAACTAATGCAATGCCAGGCACATTTTTACCATCTGGGTCTGAGTTTATTTTCACTCCTCACCCTGCAGATCCTCTACCTTGTTCTGTGCCCAAGGCTGACCTTCGTGCACCACATCAAGGACGTCTGTGCCCTCTGGCTTCTGCTTGGAATGGGCTGGCGGGACTGGGAGGGAGTGAGGGAAAGCCTGGGAGGACCGTAGCAGGGGAGTTGCTCCTCCCCACAGGGATGCCTGGACAAGGCCGTGCCCTTCTTCTGTGGGCAGCTGCTCTCTGCAGCCCTCCTCCTGGGCCCAGGCAGTCCCGATCACCTCCTCTTTCAGGAGCCTAACAGTTTGGCGGCTACCCAGTGATACCAGGCTCACCCGCAGCTTCATCAGTAGTCTCCGAGTAAAGAAATCTCCTTGAATTACCCTATTTTGAGTTTGCCATCTGTTTCCTGTTTCCTGATATAGGTAGCATAATCAGTAAAAATACACATGATTTAACAGATCAAGCTTATTAATAGGTCGTTCAAGCTTCACACTTCCTTGGGCAAGTCACACTGTGTCTCTGAGCCTTAGTTTCCCCCAGCATGGAACAGAGAGGGTTTGAGGCATTATGGTGCGGACTGAATGAGATAAAATACATCAATGGACTCTGTGATCGCAAGGTGTGGCTTCCTTGAGAAGGAGGCATGGAATGGAGCACACACACATGGGGCATGACCCACAGGCATCTCTCCTCTTCACTGTCCTTCTTCTGCCGCCTGGTACTGGAGGGGTCTCCCTGGAACCCTGCCTCCCTTCAGAGCCTTGGCTCTGCTTTTTGAAGAAGACATTTTCCACTCAACACTTCAGTCTTCCCACTGAGCTTCAGCCTTTATGTGGAGCCACTTTGATATAGAAGACTTGTCAGGGGAAATGCTGTCTTTCCTGTTGCACATTTCTGGAAAAGAGCCTTGATCTGTCAGCGCTCGCTTCCCCAGGGAGATGGCACAAGATACTGTGGCCAAGTTCTGCCTTTGGAAATTCTCATGGTGATGCAGCCAGGCTATGTGCTCAGTGCAGTCTTTAATTCAGCTCCAAACTGTTGGCTCTCTGCCTTCAACAGCTAAGTCACCTTGCGGGCAAATTGTGAAGAACTTATTTGTGATTCCTTGTATCAATAATGAGGATCATGGAGCCCGAACTGGAGCCCAGCTGTTACAGCATTTAAAATCCCTGGATTGAGCAAACATGGTATCCCAGTATCTAGAACAGTGCCTGGCATACAGAGAGTGAAGGGTAAATATTAGATGATACAGTGTATTATTACCTTCATTCTTCAGAAGAGACTCAAAAAGTTTAGGCAACTTGTAAGGGATCAGAAAGCTGGTGAAAGACACCTCAGTGCTGCTAATTCAGGCCTCTGGACTCTAAGACAGTGTCTCAGTCCCCTCTGCATCCTCTCCTTTTGTGTGGTCCCATTCCAATGAGCGTGTTCAGCCAAGAGCTGGGGATGGAACCACATGCAGCACCATGTGTGGGAAGGGAGCTAGTGCAGGCTGCTGCAGGCCCAGAGACACAAACACAGCACTGGCACAAATGACAGTCTGTCTCAGTCCCTCAGCCTTGAACTCAGGAGGTGGCTGGTTTTATAGATTCTGGGTATATCGGTCTCTTGAGTCATCTAGCTGAGGGCTCCTACGTCAAGGCGCATTGTGGGTAGGCACTTCCTAAGGACACTAGACTAAGATATAACACATGAAAAGTGTACTTTACCCAACTAAATTTGGGAAAGGCAACATACTGTACTTCCCTTAGGGTTTTACAAGGCAACTGATGTGCTGAAGACTGAGAAGTCCTACAGCAAACTAACCTATCTCCATTTTCCAACCCAGTGTTGCTCAAGCTTATTGGACTCAGAAAAGTATTTCCCTTCTTTATAATACATTTTGGGAGAACCTAATATTAGGTCTGTGGGGAAGGAAAACTTTTCCTTTTTTCCCTTCTAGGTTCTTCAGCTGGTTTAATTATTAAAATGACATAAGGCAAAGTAACAGGAGAAAAATAAACACACTTTATATATACAGGAGCCCCATAAAGTATGAGACCCAAAGGCAGCCAAGCAATTGAGGATCATATAACATCATATGCTAAGGATTTAGGGACACAAAGGGAAGGAAGGCTACTCATACAAAGGCAGAGATGCTGTTTGGAAAACACAGTTTGCCCTGCTGGGAGGTAAGTTTCTTAGATAGAAAGATAGAAAGATAGTATCTTAGATAGAAAGATATCTTAGATAGAAAGATATCTAAGTTTCTGAGATAGAAAGATAGAAAAGTAATGGTGCCATTCTGGTCCAGGCCCCCTTTTTGATATAAATTTAGGCAGTTGAAGGGAGGTAAAGGAATTTTCCTGAATCTGTTGGATTTTGATTGCCTTTAGCTCAAAATAATTCTTATGCCAAAGAGATAGATTTGGGGGTGACAAAATATGCTCCCATTGAAGTCAATTTTAGAAGCTCAGATCTAACCAAGAGCACGAGGTAGAGTCATCATTACCCCTCAGTGTTGCCACAATGACATGCAACTGACAGCAGGAAATTCACAGGCAGAGTCTTTTTCAATGGAAAACTATGGACGGCAAGAAAGTTTTGGTCTTAAGAGTTTCTCTCTTCCATTATTTCAAAGTACCAAGTCACGCATACCCAATACATTCCCAGATGAGGGCCTCTAGCAATGGGCACTTCCTAAATCTCCAGATGTTCCAGTTCCAGAAGCAGATCAGGTGAACTGCCCTGTCCACAAATTTATGAAAAGTCAAAAATAAAGCGATCACTAATAATTTCCTAAAATGCCACAGAACTAGAAAAGAAAGAGCAGTGAAGAGTTTAGAAAAGGAAATGCACAGGTTGGGTATTTCTGTTGGAAGCCTCTTCCCCTCGTACCCTGACCGTGCATGCGGCAGGACGCCCCTCTAACCTAAACTAGCAAAATAAAACAAAACAAACAAACAAACTCCATCACCAGATAAGATTCTAAAGCTACCTTCTCTCTTATCCCCCAAACCAAACAACTCCCCAGACCTCTGCATTTCTACTACCTTTTCTAGTTCAGAGCTTCACTGTCTCTTACCTAGACATTTCTGACACTCCTGAGCTCGTGTCCCTCCTCGAGGCTCTGTCTGGTTTCACCCACCTTGCACCCTCTTGCAGAATAATTGTCCTGACCCTTGAAAGATCAAGTCACTTTCTGGCTCAAAAGCTTCAGTGACCCACCTCTACGATTTAAATTAAACCCTGAGACTCCTTTACTGACTGTCTTTGCCATTTCCAATGTGGGTTTTGAAATTCTGTTATCTCTGCCTCGCTCTTTCTGTTTCCACATTAATGTGTCTAAATCACTCTGCGGTATAATGGCAAATATTTGTTTGGTCTTTGTCCCCAGTTCCTGGCACAGAGCCCTTAAAACCTTTGGGATTTCGTGAGTGCTAGGGATAAGGGGAGTGGCCCTTGCCATTAGGAGCAGCAACTGGAGTTTACACTAATGAAGTGACTGTTGGAGGAAGGAGGCCCTCCGCCAAAGGAATCTACACTGTGGTTAGAAAGTTGGAACCTTCAGCTCCACCCCTTGACCTACCTCTAGGGAGGGGACAAGGACTGGATGGTTTAATCACAACAGAAGATCCAATCAATTATGTTTATGTAATGGAACCTCCATAAAAACCCCTAAACAAGAGGGTTCAAGAATCCTCTAGGTTGACTATGTGGACATGCTGGGCGAGAGTGGTGTGACTAGAAAGGGTATGGAAGCTCTGCTCCCTCCTCCCCCATACCCTGCCCTGTGCTTCAGTTCTATCTGGCTTCTCCTGAGTTGTATCCTTTATAATAAGCCAATAATAAGGGGCACCTGGGTGGTTCGGGGCTCCACAAAGGGCTCCACATTTTCAGTTAAGCGTCTGCCTTCAGCTCAGATCGTGATCCTGGGGTCCTGCTTCTCCCTCTCCCTCTGCCCCTCCGCCGCACTCATACTCCCTCTCGCTCTCCCTCTCTCTCTCTCATATAAATAAATAAAATCTTTTTAAAAAATAAGCCAATAATAATAAAGTGTTTCCTGAATTCTGTGAGCCATTCTAGCAAATTCTTGAGCCTGAGGAGGGGATTGTGGGAACTCAAATTTATTGCCAGTTGATCAGAAGTCCTGGGACTTGTGACTGAACTCTGAAATGGGGTAGCTTTGTGAGACTGAACCCTTAACCTGTGGGGTCTGTGCTAACTCTAGGTCATTACTGTCAGAATTGAACTGAATTGAAGAACATCCAGTCGGTGTCAGAGAACTGGTTGGTGTTTGGAAACACCCCGCATGTGGTATCAGAAAACACCATACAGACACTCCCATCCTTCAGACCCGGCTTAGATTCTGGCCCTTCCATGAAGCCCTTCCAAATTTCAGTAGACAGAAGCAATCCCTTTCTTTTTCTTTTCTAAACACCAACAGTACCTCATTCTGCCTGCCTTAGGCCTCTTGCCACTTTCTTTTATCATTTTTATTTACCTTCAGGTGTCATCTTGAGCACTGTACTCTCACAGCCTAGAATAGGGCTCTCCTTGCCTGCTTCTGTTCTTCCATTCCCCACAGTGCCATAAAACATCATCAACAACAAAAGAATAAATCTCAGTGAGATTCCAACATAGAAATATTTGTGTTTCTGTCAATATCCCTAAAATTACCCTAAAAGTCATACCAGCTATTTCTTTGGAGATACTCACTGTGCTGGAAATAAAACCCAATTTTACAGGACGAAACTGTATTCATTTTGACTGAAGACGCTCACAGGCGACAAGCATGAATGGATCCCTCGGGTGCCCTCCCTTAGGGCCTCATCCGGGATGAGAATAGCTCCTTTTTAAAAAAAATTTTAATTTAAATTCAATTAGCCAACATATAGTACATCATTAGTTTCAGATATAGTGATCAATAATTTATCAGTTGCATGTAACACCCAGTGCTATCCGACTTTGACAAGTACCGTGGGAAGGACTGAGCTGTACCAACGGCTCTACCTGCTCGGAGTCAGTAGACCAACCTTGGTATCTTCCCTGAGCAAACGTATTGGGTGACAATCCAGAGCTTCGCTGATGCCAAGGACAGTTTTTCCCACCCTTCTATTTCATCTGGGTTCTTACCAAGATTTCCCACCATCCAGAGCTTTAAAAAACACCCTGCTGATGTACTTCAGCTGTGAGCCAGAAGCACACCAGGGTGCTGTGGGAGAAGCTCGGTGCAGAGTGGGAAGGAAAATGGTGCTCACCCCTGACTCGCTATGTTTCCCAGAAGAGCAACTTGGGCAAGATACTAAAACCCCATTGCCTCGTCGACACATGAGAAGCCCAGCTCCGGACTGTACATTTTCCTGAGTGATCCTTGAAATGTATTACTTGTCCTGGTTAGAAAGAAAAGGCCCTCAGTTCACCAAAGGAGGAATGGGGCATTCCAAATTCTGATGTGGTCAACTAAATCTCGAATCGGTCTTTTGCTCTCTTTTAAAAGCAGTTTCTCAGGTGACCAGAGCAGTTCTTGAGAACAGCTGGTGGAAGTTCCCACACAACCTGCACAGGCACGCCTTTCTCCTTTTGTTAATGTTCTGTCAGCCGCGTTTGGCAGGAGGAAATGAGAATTTTCCCTTTGCCTGAGAAATGTCAATAGGTAAGGATTTCCCCCCATTCATTAAAAGAAATGATGTTGCCTTATAAAAAGTTCTTATTTTTTTTCTAGAACCAAGATGACCCTCTAAAAATCTGCAATTACATTTTGGTCATTTGCATTGTGCTTTTCAGGAGTATTTAAGTTTTTCTTTAGAAGACTATAGCATTTTCAACAAGTCAAGAGAAATCTATATTTTAAAGTTATAGTTTTGAGGTAAGCTTTAAATTTTAAAGTGAGTTTGAAAAATTCAGACCAGAGAAAAAGCAATGATATAAGCTCACCTTTATTTTTTATAATAATCTGTATCATCTTGCTATTTGAAGGACCTGGTCATACAGTGAAGTCATGCAAAAAGAGAATAATACAGTGGGATATATTTACAATTTTTCTGTTCATTCTGTCTCACTTTAGAAACTGCTTTGAGCAAATTTTGTATCATAAAATATTGGTAAATAATTGACTTGACAAGTTACCATCACCCTAACATCTAACTAGCATTGATTTTGCTCTCAGTTGGAGGTCGTCATGAATTTTGGTCTTGACCTGCTGAAAGTAGTAAATTTCCATCTTACCATTTTTCCTGTACTGCACAAATCAAGTTGATGGGCTTCACAGGCAGATGACCTACGAAATCAGGGAAGGTCACATGCTCAGAATGCCCCCTGAGGATAGAATTCTCATGGACCCCGTCATGGGAGTTGAGCAAGACTCAAAGTAAGTGCAAGTTGGGTGTGCCTACCACTGACTGAGTGGGAGTGCTGAGAGCCCCCAGCAGCCGTGCTCTCTGTTTGAAACTGAACTTGCTTCCAATGCAGAATGAAGGCGATTAACATTCTCAGAAACATTGCCCAATCACCTCCTTTCTTACTGTTGTTCCACTTACAGTGAAAATGACAGAGGAGGAAAAGACAACTTCTAGCTCCTCTTTTTTCTGGTCTTCAAAGATAGCATTGGTAGACTATCCATGTAGTAAAAAGTGAAATAAAGCCCAGTAGAATTATATTTGTGCAGCGTTTATGTGGTTCTATTATGAAGAAAATATACATGTATGAGCTATGAAATCTGAATTGGATTATCTTGGAGATTTCAAATATGAGTTAAATCCTTATATTTCACTTAAAACCAGCATTGGATGGTATAAATATGAACAGTAAAATTCATGCTAATAATGTAATAATGTCATCTTCCTTTACCTACAATGACATATAGCAGATCATGTCGTGACAAGCTGAGGAGAGAGCACAGAAAAAAGGGAAAAGCTTTATATTTTAATACTGTTCACTGTGCTTTTTTTACTGCTTTTTCAACAAAGGGCTCCACATTTTCATTTTATACTGGACTCCCACAAATTATGTAGCCAGCCTGCTCTAAGCCTCTTGGGCAGGAAAATCCATTCAAGTGATGGCTCCCAACAGCCTCTTTGCAGTAGAAAATGGGTTGATGCTGATCAGAAGGGAGTATTTGGTCCTTTAAAAGTTGCAGTTGCAGAATAACTAGGAGTCAGCCCAGAAAACAGAGTACTGTGGGGGCAGTGGGGATGGAGGGGGTGGGCAGTGGGCTCAAGTTCAGATCTAGTTCCTGAGTGCCGGCCACGCTGACAGGACGAACTCTAATTCCTGTTCCCTCCCTGAGCACCCAGGACCTCGCTGCTTTCTTGCAGACAGCCCCTACAGTCTCCAGGCGTCGCCAAAGGAGAGTGTCCCTGTGATCCCACCATTCCCCCAGGGGCATCAGGCAAACTCTTCCTCACCAGCTGCGGCTCCCTCTCTGTCCCTGCCAGCTGTTCTTGAAGCTGCTTGAACAAGCCTCACTATTTGCTGTAACAATACTGTTTCTGTTGGAAATGAAAGACACGATAAGGGACAAGAGATTTGTTGGGTATTGCTCCTGTGGTTCAAAGGACATTACGAGAACTCCGCAGGTCTCCATCCCCGATATTTTTCCTCCTCCAGGCTTCCCTGGCTCTTGACAAAATCCCCTGGACCCCCTCCAGAATGATTATGTCAGAGTGTCTAGAGGTAGCTCCCCCAAACTCTGCACTTTACCAAGCTCCCTTGGAAATTCTCGGGCACACTGAAGTTTGGGAGGCTCTACCTTAGGGGCTCCTGGCTACTCTGAAGGCTTTGGCTGCCAGCTGTTCCAGCGGGACCAGCCTGGTCTCTCTTCCTCAGCATCCTTGGTAGATCCACCCAGGTGGAAACACGAGGTGAGCAGTGCCCTTCCGGGCTTTCGAGGATATGAGCTACAGCTCTGAATCATCAGCAAGTTATTGACCTCTCCGCATTTAGGTTTGGCTAAAGAATGTAGACACTCACTTCTTACATACCCAGAAACCAAACACTGGAGTTGTCTTCACTTCGAAAATACATAACTCCAGAGGAGTGGCTCAGTGGCTCAGTGGGTTAAGTAAGCATCTGTTGATTTCAGTTCAGATTTTGATCTCAGGGTCATGAGATCAAGCCCCACTTCAGGCTCTATGCTCAGTGGAGACTCTGCTTGGGATTCTCTCTCTCAAATAAATAAATAAATCTTAACAAAAAATAAAATACATAACTCAAGAAAATCAAATGACTTTGTAACCATAACACGTTTGATTAAACAGTGTATTAAGGAAAGTCCAACATGGTGTCATAGTGTATCCCATGATCTGAGAGATCAGCTCTGTCCAACAGTCAGTGTACATGAATGTTGTTTTGTTTTCTATCTTCGGGTGAAGGAGCAGATGTGCCTTTTGTTGTTGTTAGAAGAAAATGAAATCAACGGGCTGAAGCTAGAAGGGGCTGAAGACAGAGTTTGCTCTGAGTGGCCTGGGAAAAGGGCAACCCAAAGCACATCCTTCTGGGCTAAAATAATCTGTATGTTAAAGGCCTCCCCACACCCCAGCATGCTTTGAAACCTCTTTTTATTTTATCAGCACTCCCTGTCCAAGGCTTTGATCTTATGAAATCATCAAGTCTTTCCAGGAAGGAAATATGAATTTCTTTGTTTCCTTCTGCTCTCCAGGGATGGATCCCGCTGTTCTAGGCCCTTTACTTGCTGGCATTTTGCTGCTATAATTTCCCAAACTTTCATTTCCTTCCATACTCTCCCGTAGGTCTTAGTCAAGTGAGACCGTAGAGAATATTCTCTGTCTTTTCTATTAAGAGCAACAGGGATGGCCAAGAACTTAGGCCAGCTTCAGCCCCTAGCTTCTGAGCCTTGAGTCAGGCTGGGCTACCTTGCATGTGGTGGGGCTTGAGAGCCCAGTCTTGGAGGTCAGGCTGCTGGGGTTGGCACCTCAGCTCCCCCTTCTTCCTGGTGTTCTCTTGAACAAACAACTGAAATGCTTGGGGCCTTATATTTTTCCTTCCAAAAAGTAGGGGCAATTAGGATAACTTCCCACCCCATGGCTTCCTGTTGGCAGGGACCTCACTGCACAGGTGGCCCACTGAGCTTCAGAGGGGGCAGGGCTGGGCTAGGGGCCGCGATGGGGTTAAGGGACTTCACCTTTAGTGCCTGGCACACAGTAAGTGCTCCTTACTTAGTAGCTATTATTTTCATATGCTAAGCACCTAGCAAAAGTGTCCAGCATAAATGGCACATTTTAAATGCTTTTTCTTTTAAAGATTTTATTTATTTATTTGACAGAGAGAGACACAATGAGAGAGGGAATACAGCAGGAGGAGTGGAAAAGGAAGAAGCAGACTTCCTGCAGAGCAGGGAGCCCAGTGCAGGTCTTGATCCCAGGACACTGGGATCATGACCTGAGCTGAAGGCAGACACTTAAAGACTGAGCCACCCAAGTGCCCCTTAAATGCTTTTTTAAAAGTTTATTTATTTATTTTAGTATTCTCCACACCCAGCATGGGGCTTGAACTCACAACCCCGAGATCAAGAGTCACACACTCCACCACCTGAGCCAGCCAGGAGCCCCATATATAGCGTATTGTAAATAAACATTATCTGTTTGTGTGAATGTATTATTTATATTTCAATGATATTTGGATATTGTTAATTTTTAGTATTAACATTATTATTAGTTATTATTAAATACTTAAATTCATATTTGTTCCTCTAATTGAGGGTGAAAAAAGATAGGGTCCCTTGGCAAAGATGGAATAAGATAGACATGCTATGGAAAAGTGAGGAGGCTGTTTCTGTATAATTTTACATGCACTAGATTTTTTTTTTTAACTCAGTCTGATATCTTTCATTCTCTTTTCTGGGTTTTTTCTCTCTTCTGAATAGTTTTATACAAATTTGTCTGATCTATTATTAAATACATTCATTAAATTTTTCATTTTAGTTATTGTCCCTTTTAGTTCAAATATTTCCATTTGATTCTATTTTATGGTTTCTCCTTGTCTATTTACAGTCTTCAGCCTGTCATCTAGTTTCATGACATTTTAATCATAGTTATTTTTAAATCCCTGTCAAGGTAACTCTGATATCTCGACCTCCTTTGGCTTCATAATTGTTGCCTGATTTTTTTAACTTTGTATTTGAAATAATTGTAGACCTAGAATTGCAAAGATAATAAGGAAAATTCCTATATCTCCTTCAATGAACTTCCCCCAGTGTTAACAACTTGAATAACCAAGGTACAAGTTTCAGAGATCTTTTAGAGATTATTTATTTATTTATTTGACAGAGAGAGAGAGAGACCAAGAGAAGGAACACAAGCAGGGGAGTGGGAAAGAGAGAAGCAGGCTTCCTGCTGAGCTGGGAGCCTGACTTAGGCCTCAATCCCAGGACCCTGGGATCATCACCTGAGCCGAAGGCAGACACTTAACAACTGAGCCATACAGGCACCCCTGGTACAAGTTTCAATCTAAGAAATTAACATCAGCACAGTCCTGCTAACTAAATGATCGATCTCATCTGCATTCCCCATTTTTGTACTATTGGCTTTTTCTATCATAGGATCCAGTCCAGGATCCCCCACTGCATGTAGTCCTCATGTCTCCTGAGTTTCTGGCAGTCTGGGACAGCCCTTCAGTCTGCCCTCGTCTTTTGTGACCTTGACACTTAGAAATGCACCGGCCGAGCGTTTTATGGAGTCCCCCAGTTCGGGTTGGCCTGATGTTTCCTCATGATAAGACTGCAGCTTCTGGGGAGGAAGACCTCAGACGTGGTGTGCACTTCTCAAGATGTCATATTGGGGGTACACAATGGCAAAACATCGCCAATGACACTGAACCTTGATCATGTAGTTAAGGTGATGCATGCCAGGTTTTTCTACTGTAAAACTACTATTTCTTTTATCAAATTCTTATTTAAGTCCTGACTACACTGAAGGTGAGAAGAGTTAAGATCCATGTCATGGAGGGTATCAAAGAGTTTGTGAAGTATAGTAATTAATTAGTAACCACAGTTATTAGTAAATGTTTGGGGAGTAATACTTAAAGGCTATGTTACATCCTGCTTTTCCTTAAAATTTTGTCCGCTAATTTTCGCATTCATTGGGGAACTTGCCTACAAGCAACTATTACTATGGTATTCTGGTGGTGACTTTCTATTTCTCTGACTCCTTCTACATTTATTGGTTATCAATTAATAATAATTATTTTAATCAATTATTATATTATTTAGATTTTATATCATGTAAATAATATATAGTGTATTATTTATATTAGTAATTAATTGTTTGTATTACTTGTTTATTATTTATTGATCTTCTTTAAGGAAGAATTGTCCTTTACCCCCACTTATTTAATAACATATTGATATCAATATGGACTTAGAGATATTTATTTTATTCTTTGCATATAATCTGATACTTTATTTATTTTTTAATAAAAATTTTGTTTATTTATTTCACAGAGAAAGAGAGACAGTGAGAGAGGGAACACAAGCAGGGGCAGTGGGAGAGGAAGAAGTAGGCTTCTGCTAAGCAGGGAGCCTGATGTGGGGCTCAATCCCAGGACTCTGAGATCATGACCTGAACAGAAGACAAACACTTAACAACTGAGCCACCCAGGTACCCCGTACTTTAAAGCTTTATTTTGTCCCTCAAATCATTCCAGTTTGTTCCTCCTTCTCCCCCTCCCTCACCCCCTCCCTCCTTTCTCCTCCTCATGCTCCTCCTCCTACCTCTTCTTCCTCCGTGTATTGTCTATGTCCCAACCCTGAAGTCAACCAGTACTCTAAGGGGCCCCATTTCTCTTGTTGGAGATGATGAGCCAGGACCAAGACATGGCCCTAGCTGTGCTGTTGCTACTGGGGTGTCGCTGCTTCTATGCCATACAGAATACAAAATATCGATGCAAGAAGTTGAAGAAGACCTACGTAAAAACAGTGATATATATAATGCCATCAATGGGAGAACTCGATACTATCAAGATATAATCTCTTGATTTTCTCCCAAATTGTCAACTTGATCTGAATAGATTCCACACAGTCCCAACCAACATCCCAGCAGGTTTTTTTTTCCTTAATAGAAATTGACAAGCTAATCTAAAATTATATCAAAATATAGAAGACTCATGACAGCAAGAGTTTTAGTAAGCAAGACTGTAAAAAATGTGTATGGATAGACATACAGGTCAATGTATCAAAATAGAGTTCAGGGGCAGAAATAGAGATCCATATAGAGATCGATAGAGAGAGAGGTAGGGCTAATAGGTTTTAGACCATGGTATAAGGCAATTCAATGAGGGGAAAGAGTCTTTTTCAAGAACTGGTGCTAGAACAGTGGACACCCATATGGAAAAATGATTACTCTGGCTGTAGAGTAGATTAAAGATCACAGGAGGTCAAGAGTAAATGAGGGAGGGGAGCCCAGCTGGCCCAGCTGGAAGAGCACATAACTCTTGATCTCCAGGCTGTGAGTACCAGCTCCACACTGGGTGTAGAGGTTACTTAAAAATAAAACCTTAAAAAAAGAAAAGAGTAGATGAGGGAACATCAGCTAGGAGAAATGATGGTGGCTTTGCTCTTAGTTAATCTAGTAATGTCACTTCTGGGAATTTACTTTGTATATATGGAAAAATTGGCAATGACCTAATAACAGCCTAGTTCAATTGCAGTTTATTTCTTAATAGGATGACATGCAACATTCAAAGACTAAAGAAGCTCTTTGTGGAATGAGCATCAAATAAATTCTTTAATTAAAATAAACCAAGGTGCATGGTGGAGTAATTGGATGTGTTATACTCACTGGAAGGACACATAGGGACCAGGAAGCATGACTTGCATGGGGGACAGTTATAGGTCGGCTAGAGGACTCGGGGGAAGGAGATTTTTCAGTGCATACTGTTCTATACCTTCTGATTTGAGCTCTTCTATCTTTGTATTACTAATTGAAATATATGCTAAAAATTAAAAACCAAGAAATGATAAGACTGGGGCAACCTGGCTAGGTCACTCAATTAAGCATCTGACTTCAGCTCAAGTCAAGACCTCAGGGTCTTGGGCTCCTTGGTCAGCGGGGAGTCTGTTTGTCCCTCTCCGTCTCCTTCCACTCCTTCCTCCGCTCATGGTCTCTCTGTCTCTCTCTCAAATAAATAAATAAAATCTTTAAAAAAAAAAAAAAGAAAGGAAGGAAGAAATGATAGGACTAGGGTGATGGTCATGAGACTGGAGAGGAAAGAGTCAACTGTGAATTACAGTGAACAGATATGGACTTGAACTGAATGCATGGCTGTGAGAGAGGGTGGGGCCCCAGGAAGCCTGCTGTTTCTTGGCTTGTGCCACTTCCTGATGAAATAGAAACACAGGCTTGGTGTGTAAGGAGTGGGGAGGGGCTGCGGTGGCAGTGGGAGGGGAGGGGCACGAAGGGAAGGAAAAACCATGAACAAGGTTTTGAGGACTTTGAGTTTGCAAAATCCAGGAGGTGATGCTGAGTAGGCAGTCTGATGTTTGGGTGGCTCTGGAGCTCAGGGCAGGCCTGGGCTGGAGAAGGAAAGCAAAGTTTCCACGTGAATAGGGAAAATCTGCTGCCGGGTGTGAATGCAATGATCTATGGCCACAGGGAACACCGTCTTGGCTGAAAGGATTTTGTCTGAGAAAGAAATTTAAATTAAGCAGATCAAAAGCTGGCGTCAGCCATTAAGCACACATAAAAAAAATTCAATTGAAAATGTCCATAGTGGGGAGCATGGGTGGCTCCTCAGTTAAGCTCCCGACTCTTGGTTTTGGCTCAGGTGTCATCTCAGGGTCATGAGATCGAGTCCCAGCCTGGGCTTCAGGCTCAGCAGGGACACTGCTGGAGATTCTCTCTCTCTCTATTCTCCTTCCCCTAACCCCCCCACGCCAGCTTTCTTTCTCTCAAAACAAAATAAAATAAAATAAAGGTCCATAGACATTTGTTTTATCCATTCTAGCTCACGGTGTAATGGCCAAGATGGACGAATGCTGAAATGTGCATTTAGGACAAACTGAATGAAGCAAGTTGCCCTAGAAAGTTGGGCAATGCCTTAGGAATGATGAAAACTAAAACAGCTACGTTGAGAACATTGTATCAAAATTTTGAGGCTCCGGAGACCATAGTTACATATTAATAGCTATCGGTTAATGAGTGAACGTGATCGGAGCCCTTCTCACTTGCGTGTGAGGGAGAAAATGTCTTCCTGTTCCTATCAGGACGTGGTACACGCACCAAGGAGTGTGGGTTGACTTCAAAGGACATTTAAGGGGGGACTCGGGCACCCCAAACCTCAACTCAGCTATGGTCGAAGAGACGAAGACGACCGCCCTGTACCTTCGAATGAGCCGCGGTCAGTGAGGTCGGGGTGTGGCCGGAGGTGACAGTCGCGCGCCCTATGCTTCATGTAGATGAGATTCTAGGGACTTTCCCGGGGCTCCCGCCTATCTCACTCGCTGCTGGCAGCTTGATTTCCCCGGCGGGCCTTCTTGGGGGACTTCTTGGCTGTGTCATTCCCAAGACTGGCTCCACCTGGGCGCACAAGGAGGGCTTCCACCTCGGGGGTGGAAACCGGCTTCCCTCGCGCGCGTTCCGGGAGGCGGTTCCCCTCTGCATCCTTGCGCTGTTTGTCTGCTCTCCCCACAGAGGTCTCCTCCCCTTGGAAGGGAATCTTCTCCTCCGGGGTGCTTTCTCCTGGGGGAAAGAGGGTCAGCACCGTGGTTTCCCGACGGTTTCCACGCATCTGGATGTCGCTTTGTTGGAACGGCGGGGCCAGGTTTTTCCTGAAGAGAGAGGGTGTCCGGTGAGTGCATTCCCCTCACACATACCCCCTGGTTGGTGAAGAAATGCCTTGTTAGGGAGGCAACAGCACCACTGCAAAGAGCTTTCCTCCGTAGCTCTGCTTTGCTTTGGGGGAACTGGGGAGTAGAGAAGTAAACCTCATTCAGCATCACTAACGTGCCCATACAACCCAAACATTCGTATTTATTATAGATTTCCAGTGGAAGTCTACACATTTAACCACTTTTTTAAAAAAGCTCAACTCTTCCGATAAAAGTCATTTTCCAAGATAGACAAATCACCTAATTTCATCTCTCCTCCATGGTATTTCCATAAGTTTAAGCAAAGAAGCCAAGACACACAGAACTTGAGAACTACCTGAGTTGCTACTCCACCCATTTTTGCACTGACGTGTGTGGTAATAGTACTGAAGTGCCCATTTCTGGCACATTTTCCGGAGAAAATGTGTGTGTACCTTCCCGAGACGACCGGGAGATGGCGCCCACGTCAACGCGGGGAATCGGCCTCGCGCAAGACGGCGGCGGAGTCTGCGCCAGAACCCCAGCCAGGCGCGAGAGAATGAGGGAGAAACAGAATGCAAGCCTTTCATGGGATGGGAGGGCTCCCGGACAGCATTCTCAGGATGCCCTCTACGTGCCTGGGGAGGCCGCAAGAAAAAGAAGAAAAGCCAAAGAGGGAGAGGCGGAGAGCTAAGGAAAGGAGCCGGTGGGATCATTTCAGGTGCATCCTGCTCAGGGGCTGTGCCCGCGGCTTCCCACGGTTGATCCGCTCAGCATCCGGCAGACGCGGGGCACACGCGGGGTCTGCACGGGGCGTCCGACGCAGAGCTCTCTGAGGTCGCACGAGCTGCCCAGAGCTGCTCGCAGCTCTGAAGAATTCACAAAGACAGGATTCGAAGTCTGTTCTGCCCGGTGCCACCGTCCATTCACTGAAAGACATGCGTGTGGCTTCAGAATGAGGACGGAGAGGGGCCCATCTAGCATATTCTTGGGTACTCCATAAGGGAAGCTTGGAACGAGAGAATAAAAAAATTAATGTCTGTGTCATATTTTTAGTAGTATTTCACATCAGGCATAGTAAATATAAAATGTCCCAGCTCATGAGGAATTAACTGCCTCATTTAGCAATGAAGTGTACCTAGAAGAGAAGGTGGAACATGCATGGCTACAGGAAATACAATTTAGATGCTAAGAGAAGAGAGGAGGGGCCGAGATCTATGTCAAAACTCTCAGTGCCCCCAAGAAGCAGTGTTTTGCTAATTAAGCACACGTTTCAGTGACTTTCCTAGAGGCGGAGGAGAAAAGCCCACACAACCTTTGCAAATGCAAGGGGGGGCTCCATTCTCCCAGCCGCAGTCCTCGCGATGGTCTCAAGTGGGCTCCGTTTAGTTGGATGTCTTCAACTGAAGAATCTGAGGTTTGTGAATGAATCCGAGATGAGGTGTATTTTGCTATTGGTCAGTTGCAACCAAATCTATCCGTACCTTATCTTAGAATTTACCTTCTATAACAAACAATGGTTACTGAGTGTCCACACTGTGCCTGGCCCTGCTCTAGTCACTTTCTCAGGACCCTCCCTTTCCTCACTGACCACACAGGAGCAGAGGCTCTGGGTCTTGCCATCTTGGATCCCTGAAGCCAGACTTCCAGCTGGGTGCTGGGTTCCTGAACCTCAAGGGACATGCCTTTTCATGTATCCCCTATGATTTCATCTGTCTCATTTGTGGGTGTGACGACTGAATGAGTCACGATTTTAAGGGCAGAACTTACAGGTCTGGGCTTCCAAGAACTTTAACTGATGTAGAATAACCTGGAAGCAAGTCATGTAAGTATAAAGGAAAATTCCTTCCCTGATGGTCCCTTTATGGTGTGTGATTCTGTCCCTGTTGTCCACCCTCTTTTCAAAGTACATTGGTTGGGCCTTGTCGTACATAAGTGAAGTCATAGGACCTAGAGTCACAGGCCTAGTGCTTGGCCATTGGATGTCTAGGCTCCAGTCTCTTCAGATGGCTGGAGAGGAGAACATGGACCATCAGGCACTTTGGAGTTAGAGAGACAGGACCTGGTGCCGTGCAGGATGGGACAGCTGAAGGGCCGAGGATGGCTTCCAGCCTGTACACCACTGTGGATGGTAGCAAGTCAGTAAATGCAGCCTGAGGCAGATTCCACCGTCTAGAATGCCATGTCAATACATAGCTCTTCCTCCGTATTTCAGCCACAGACAGACTGAATTGTAACAACATCTTCCGTCTCTAGTCAGTTTTGCTTTAGGAGATGTCTACGTCCTAAGGACTCTTTGTACCTGCTTTCTGCAATGTGGGGTGAGAAGCAGCCCGACTGTAACGTTTCCTAGGCGGGGCTGCCGCATATAATGGTGGGGGGGATGTTTGGCAACACCCAGCACACTCTGACAAATGTCTTCCTTGATCCAGAAGGCAGAGATGCCAGAACATCAAAACAAACTAACAAACAAACAAACAAAAAGCAAAACAGAAATTGGTCCAGGATACAGCAGAGCTCTGGTAGCGAAGGCTCATGCTACTTGCTCTGTTTCTAGGAGTGAATTAAAAAATGGCTTCCTGGGGCACCTGGGTGGCTCAGTCAGTTAAGCATCTGCCTTCTGCTCAGGTCACGATCCTGGAGTTGAGCCCCACAGCAGGCTCCCTGCTCAGCGGGCAGTCTGCTTCTGCCTCCTCCCTGCTTCCGTTCCCCTGCTCCTGCTCTCTCTCTCTCTCAGATAAATAAAACCTTTATAAAAAGGTGGGGAGAAGAAATGACTTCTCCCCCACCTCAGTTGTCAGCACACTATGGAAGTGTGTCATTGAGACCATCCCCAGGAGGCCGAGCCACGACACTTACCTGGACTCCTGCCAGGCCGCTGACATGTTGCCAAGCTCAGAGGCTGCTCCGTCTGCTCTTCTCCAGCTGATGTCAGAGCCCTGACATCTGGATTGGCTTATTGACCCACTTATTCATTCACTCACTAATTAAATATTAACGGAGGCCACTGGAGCCAAGGTGTGATAGACCCCGCATTAAATTCTCAAGGAGAAGTAACTTGCAGGGAGAATGTCATCAAAACCAGACTTCATCACTGCATGAAAGTGAAATCGAATTGTAAACACCTAGGATGAAAGCGGGAAAAGCCGGAGAGTCGTCTGACTCACTCAGTCACCATAGTAGAGCGCCATCACGCTGGAAGGTGCAGCATTTCCATTTCCTAGTTGGTCGCCGCGGAGGGCCATTACCTGGTTGTTGGATCAGCAGGCTCACCTCCGCAGTGGCTCATTTCCTGTTAAGCTCATTTCTCTTGGGAATGTCGTTTTAAATCAGAATCTATATGCAAAGGAAATAAAAAGTATATAGCCAAAATGCATAAATTGAATAAGCTGAGATAATATTTTCCCTTAATTACCTCCATTTTATGAAAGAGTCACTTGTTTAAACAGACGCATCATTAGAAAACGAATTCACTTCTTCCTCCGGATGTGCCCAGACTCTGGACCAGGCAGGAGGATAGACATGCCCTCGGACCTCAGAGAGTAAGACACAGATGGACTACGAGAAACCAAGCACTGAACCGCTGGGGCTTCAGGAGCCATCAGTACCTACACCATGGTCTTGTTCTGTCTGACTAGATTTTTTTCCCAGGCGATATTAAGGACTTCTAAAGCCCTTCTATACCCAGGAATTATACACCCCACCTTAGGTCAGATGCATTCTTCAAATTGCAGAAGATGAATCTATTCCAGCAGCTGGCGGTTCATTATAAAATTATGGTTCTCGTCCCCCAGGCCAAAGAGAAGAGAGGAGGGGCAGGGAGCTGGAACAGGAGACCAACAACGCTTGCTGTTCCCTTTCTCTTCTACATTCCACCTGGACGGCCCCTGAACTTCAGAATGACTCGGGAGAGTGGTGCATTTGGAAGTGCCAAGTGCGAGACAATGCTGTGTTTGACCTCTCCACAGGGGAATGATTTTAGATTCACCTATGCTTATGATATCATTGGAGAGTGCAAGGAAAGGGGGACCCAGTTAGTCCCTAGTTATGCACGCCTGACAGATGAAGGTGTGTCTTTGATTTTGGTCTTGGTGTTGCCATCTGTGAAGCCAATCTTCAGTAATTATCTGCCCCTTCTGTAACGTCAGTCAGCTGCCACGTGACAACAAGCTCAAAGGACCCAGGGACCCTTCACTATAGAATTTAGGACTTTCCCCAGTTTTTTGGTGTGTTCCACTTTGTGTCAGGAAGCCATTTTTTAAATGAAAATATTTCTGGGGGGTGCCTGAGTGGCTCAGATGGTTAGGCGTCTGCCTTCAGCTCAGGTCATGATCCCAGGATCCTGGGATCAAACCCCGAATCGGGCTCGCTGTTCAGCAGGGAGCCTGCTTCCCCTCTCTTTCTCCCCACTGTTCCCCCTGCTTGTGCTCTCTCATGCTCTCTGCCAGATAGATAAATAAAATCTTTAAAAAATATTTTTTATTGTTTACGTAATGTTTTTCTTGGAACTTTCATAAGTCAAATTGAAAACAGCTAAGATTTTACATAGCTATGTGTATGGGTGTGTATATGTGTTTGCTTTTTGAGTATGTTTATGTATTAACATGCTTCATCACACACCTATGACCCAGCACACTGACTGTAACCTTACCAGACAGAATCAATGTTGTGTGATGGTTCAGTGCAGGAATCAGCAAACTTTTCTCTCTAAGGAACCAGATCCTAACCACTTTACCTTTATGTGCTATAAATCTGTGTCCCAATGACGCAGTTTTGTCACGTACTACAAAGGCAACCAAAGACTGTATATAAAGGAAAAGGTGTGTTGCAATAAAACTTTACAACACTGATAAGTGAACTTCATAGAATATTTATAAAACGTATTCTTTCTTTGGTTTGTCCCCCAACTCTTTACAAACGTGAAAACCCCCCTTGCAAGAGGACATACAAAAACAAGAGCATGCCATATTTGGTTTATGAACCATAGTCTGCTAACCTGGGGTTTAAAGTTGAGGTACAAGTTGTTAAATATAATTTCACTAGCGCTCTCAAGTCCTGCGATGTAACACTTCTAAAGGGTACTGGAACCAAGGGCTTAGTTACTCTTTTTGTAGGTCAAGACCTCATGAAGGCACCCCGAGATTTATTTTTATTCACTAGTCCCCTGCCTCCCCCTGGCCAGGGACAAGATGGTGCTGGAGTTCCCGGGCTCACCAAAGGTCACCCAGTCTCCTTAAGGTCCTGGAGTCTCTCAGCCCAGATCTCTTCAGGTTGGGCTGCTCAGGCCATGTTGTTTCTCTCCAGGGAGGCACTAAACTGCCAAGCCCGCTCTGTCCTCACTTAGCCAGACTTTTCTCCTTATCCCTCAGAGAGTCTCCAGGTGATGCTAGGAATGGACCTGGAAGCTTTGTCCAAGTTTAGCCATGTCCAGGGTTTAACAACATAACCACTTCCATTATTAGAAATGCCAGATCCTTGGTCCCTCCCCCAGGACTGCCTGACCATCTCCTAGACGGTCATTGTCCACTGTATCATTCAGGGGTCTCCCAAGAAATGAACCTATGGGAGACATATAAAAAGAGATTTATTTTAAGGAACTGGCTCATGCAACTGTGGGTACTGGCAAGTCTGAAATTTGTACAGTAAACCAGCAGGCTGGAAACATACTCAGGATTTCTGCCTACAATCTGGAGGCAGATTTCCTTCTTCACCAAAAACAAACAAACAAACAAACAAAAAACAAAACCGCCTCAGTTTTTGTCCTTAAGGCCTTCCACTGATGACGTGAGGCCCACCCTGATTACCTCTAGAGGGTGATCTGCTTTAATCAGTCCACTGATCAGAGAGGTTTTTTAAAGATTTTATTTTTTATTTATTTTATTTTGAGAGGGAGAGAGAGCATGAGCGAGTGGGGGAGGGGCAGACAGAGAGAGAATCTCAGGCAGACTCTGTGTTGAGTGTAGAGCTGAGGGGTGGGGCGGGGGAAGGGGCTCAATCTTGTGACCCTGAGATTAGGACCTGAACCGAAACCAAAAGTCGGACTCTTCACCGATGGGGCCATCCAGGAGCCCCTCAACCGAGTACAGATGTCAACCACATCTACAAAACACCTCCATGGAGACACCTAGATTAGTATTTGAACAAGCAGCTGGACACCACATCCCAGGCAAGTTACACATAAAATGAACCACTGCCCCTGTTGTGGACTGAACCTGTCCTCCCAAATTCACGTGTTGCAACCCAACCCCAGATGTAACAGTAGTAGGAGGTGGGGACTTGGAGGAGGTGATTAGGTCATGGGGGTGGAGCCCCCCAAGAATGGGTTCAATGCTCTCATAAGAAGAGCCATGAGAGAAAGGGTTTCTCTGCCAGCTGTGTGGATGTGCCACAAGAAGCCAGCCATCAGCAAGCCAGGCAGCAGGTCTCACCGGACATCAGGTCCGCCAGCTCCCTGATCTTGGACAATCCAGCCTCCAGAACCACGAAATGTGACGAACGCTGGCTTGTTGTTTAAGCCCCTGGAGAAATGAGGAAATGTTACTTGATAAATGTGTTGAATGAATACAAAAAACAATCGAGGGATATCCAGCTAACTTGTCCCTCCAGCTCTACGTCCCAGTGACCCTGTCATGCTCTTGCAGAAACCACATGTGCTATACAATTTAATTATGCAAATAAGTAAAACAGCATGCCATCCCCTAGGAGTAACACTCACATAGGTCAGGACCAGCGAGGCGCTCCGACCCCGATAGGGCTCACTTGTAGTATGTTCTGTGCTGGGTGCACCTCTAGTTGAGGGGACTCTTGGACTGTGGAAGGACCAGAGCTGAGTGGCTTTCATCAGATCTGTCCATTTCTGTGAGCATCAGTTGTTTCAGGTGAAAAGGTATATAGAGCTGTGCCTTGCTTTCCAGAGTGTATCTGCCTGGGTCCAATCCGGACACGGGACCGACCACATGGCAACTTAAACCGGAAGGAATCGTTAACTTAAGCTGTGATTCTAGAAAATGTAGATGTAGAGAGATTTCTTGATAGTTCCACGGTGCTGCAGGAGAGTGCCCAAGGAAGGGTGAACTTGGACAGGGGGTCCCCATCCCAAGTGGGGTACAGATCTCCAGGGGGGAGGTAGGAATGGTGGAGCGGTGGGCAGGGTTGCCCAGGGAGGAGCAGGAGCACAGTGCCTGGATAATCAGGGAAGAACAGCCAGTGAGCAGATTCACAGGCTTGCAGGCAAGGAGGTGCTTCTGTGGGTGGGAGGCCAGAGCCCCCAGAATCAAGAGGGGTCAGCAGGCCAGGTGGGGCTCCAAGGTCACGTTCTGGGCATGCGGCTGGGACGGAGCATCACCATTGTTCCTACAGGTTGGTCACCGCCATGAGTGCAGCCCCTGAGACCAGCAAGAGAAGCCCCTTCCTCTGTATTGTCCCTCCTGAGCCCTTCGTAAAAAAGATGAATGTGGCACTCACTATAAGGAGAGATACTTAATGGGATTCTTCCCATGGTCGCAGTGCAGCCTCTCTTGCTGAGAGGCAAGCTGCTGATCACTAATACCCAGGGGAATGCGGGAGGCGGAGGAGATGAGCCCCAAGCCCTCCCTCTGACCCTCAGTGTGCTCCCACTTAGCTGTGACTTCTCTCAAATCAGCTCCACTTCCTGCACCTGAGGGCTCCGTGGCCAAGCCTAACTCTCTCCAATTACGGTAAATGCCACTTGGTTAGTTTCTGGAGGTCTGAAGAATATCTTCCAGAAACCCGCATGAGGCCAGAAGACTGAGGGGAGCTTGAGGCCAGCCCCCAAGTCACACCGCTGCTCCCTGCCAAACAGACTCCCTCTGTTGACCCTGACCGCCCTGCCGGGCTCTCGGGTTTAAGACACCCTCAGACCACAGTGTGCTCGGAGCAAGGGACAAGAGGAGCTCATAGTTTCCTAGGTCATTACCTTCCCCACCTCTACCAGTCTGCTAGGACTGCCAGGACAAAAAAGCACAAAGCAGGTGCCTTCAACCACAGAAATATACTGTCTCCCTGTTCTGGAAGCTGGAAGAGTGGGCAGGGTTGGTTCCTTCTGAGGCTGGGAGGACGAGTCCGTTCCTGCCGCTCCCCCAGGTCCTGGTGGTTTGTTGGGAGTTTTTGAACATGTCTTGGCTGGTAGACATCCCCCGATCTCTGCCTCCACACTCATGTGGTGTCCTCTCCATGCGCCTGTTTGAGTCCAAAGTTCTTCTTTTTATAAGGAAACCAGTCACATTGGCTTAGCGGCCCAGCCTGCTCCGGGGTGACATCATCTACATTGAACTAGAACTTACCTTTGCTGCCGGCAGGCATGTGGGGTAAGTCATACTACTTCATCTCTCAGGGATTAATTGGATTCATATCTGTACTTGCTGAAAGCTCAGATCTAGTTCAGGATCATGATGTTCCCCAGTGTGTAACCTTTCAAGGGTCCTGCTCGAAAACCCGAAGTGAGTAGTAGGCTTTCTCCCTGGGTGGATCCTGACCTGACTCTCGCCCTCCCAGCGTTCGGACAGACCCATGACTTTCCCCTTGAGAGTGGGCCACCAGGTGTCTTGAGGGGAGAAAGCAGAGTTCATTGTCAGTCCTACCTTTCAGGACATGTCTTTGGCCTGGGCGAGCAGCTTCTCAAGTTCCTGCTGCCTGGTAATTAAGTATCATCTTCAAACTTATTTTTGGTAAACCCAGCTTTTTCTACTTCTAGCATTAGAGGGTTCTAGTGGGTGGGTTGCCTGCAAAAACTGCCCCAAATGGGATTTTCCAAAAATCTGCATTTTAGAATGCTATTTCTGAAGTTATACAGAAAGAAGCATCTATTTCTTTTTTTACAACATGCTCAATGTAAGATGTTGCATTTAAATAAAAAAGCATTTTTTAACAAGAAAAGTGAAGGTTTCATCAAACTTGAAGAATAGAATAGAATACTGTTTACTTTTGAGTTGATACTATTTTTTTAAATGCCAGTATAGTTAAGATACAGTGTAATATTAGTTTCAGGTGAGCAAGTCAATGATTCAACACTTTCATACGTCATCGTGTGCTCCTCAAGACGAGTATGCTGCTCCCCTCCAGTAACTACCAATTTGTTCTCTGTAGTTAAGAGTCTGTTTCTTGATTTGTGTGTGTGTGTCTCTCTCTCTTTTTTTCACTTTGTTCATTTGCTGTGAGTTGATACTACTTAGCTAAGTCTCGGTAAACCTATTATTTATCCTCTAAACTGAGATTTCTCTGACAGTGAGTGGGGCATTAACTATGCAGGACACCAGTAAACAGGTTTAAACTACGATTTCCCCCGGGGTGGGGGGGAATGAAATGCATGATCACCTGACCTGTAGCCAACAATTTTAAGAATTACAGCAGAACTTCAGTTGCAGAAACAAAAACTCTAACTGTAATCTGCTTTAAGTCTATCCTAGTAATGATTCACCACGAGAAAAGAACTACTGATTTCTCTTCCTCTTGATATGAGATGGGTACTTTTAGTGAAAGAAAAAAAAAGTTAGGAAAAATCTTTCTGCATTCTCAGATTCCGTACAATGATAAAATAGATTTTAAAGAAACTTCAATTGTTGTTAAAATTAAATTTAGTTTACAGATTGACTGACTGGGGTGGATAAAAACACATTGTTTTTCAGAATTCGGGAAATGTGCAAGCAGGTACTAATCCAGAAGCTAAATATATATCAGAAAGTAAACTCCTACTGTCTGAATTAATTTCCTTGAATTCAATTCTCTATTTTACAAATTTACCTCTAGTGTTGGAGCAATTAGGGGTAATTTCACCATTACGTTGTTTCATTTGGAGGGAAAGTGTCATGCTTAACTTCATTTATTTTTAAAGAATTATTTCCAAGAAAAGGGAAATATTTCAAATAAATATTTCCTAACAGTGTCACTGGAACTCTGCATGGTATTAATAAGGTTCACGAGAATGGGATTCTAGATAAAGAGGTTCATATGTATGAGAAACCACATACAATTTATATGTTGTTGATCTGTCATTTGTTCAATCTGGGCATGTGGTAAACAACATTGAATATAGGATTTTAAGAAGTGATTTTGTTTCTCAGCTTGGGGCCTTGGTACCATCTGGATCAAGGTCATCTGAGAGTCTTATTAAAAGTGAAAGACTCAGAGGCCCCATCTCAGACCTACTCACCCTCAGAAAGGCCTGGCCAGGGAATCTGCATTTGTAACCGGCTCTTGACTGATCACCCTTTCTATGAAGTTTGAGAACCCCTGTGGTGGCAGCCACAAAGGAGGGGACCGGATCTGGGACAAGCCCAATAAGGGTGACCTGGGGCCCCCATCAAGACAGCGGGAGAATTTCTTCTGGGCTACGTCCCCAGAATGAGGATAGATTTCCCTTGTCTCCCCTTCAAGCTTCTGTTTTTATTCTTTTGGTGTCTTACTTGCTCCTGGCCCCTGACCATTCCCTGCTGATTTTCCCTGCTCACTTTCTGCTCTTCTTTTCAGGTTTGACTCTACATCTGGTGGCCACCTGTTTCCAGTCCAACCCATTTCTGCCCCATGGCTTCAGGTTTCTGGTTACCCGGGACAGGGTGGCTGGCCAGCTTCCCGAGCAGGGCAGGGTCGTAGGAATTCAAACCCCGTGTGCTGCAGAGGAGGAGAGTACTATCCCCAGGGGCCATGTAGAGTGGGCCCAAATCTCATTTAACCGCGAGGTTATCTCTGAGTTATAGACAGTGAGGTCATTAATGTTGGTCCCGAGGCAGCTGACTCACCCAAGGAAGACCCAAGTGCATTCACCGTAGGCACTACATGAGTAATTCTTTTAGAAACATTCCCACAAACAATTTTTGAGAAATCTGGAACAGGCTTCAGCTACCTGGTGAAACCACTGGGCTGGAAGCTCACCAGGTCATGACGATCCTTCATAAATGAAGAATGACCAAATAAGGGGTTACTTTTTGTTTTAAGGAAAAAGAAGTTGCAATCACCCATTTATACACTAGATGGCACAGTTGATTTTCGTTTGGCTTCATTCATTCGTTTGTTTGTTTACTGTAGGCGCTACACCCAGTTGTGGGGGGGGGGGGTTGAAATCACCACCCAGAGATCAGGAGTCCCATGCATGCTCTACCAACTGAGTCAGCCAAGCACCCAGATTTGGCTTTTTTTTTTTTTTTTTTTTTAAGCTGACTTTGCAAAATACCTGCCTTGCCCATTTGGGATCCATAGCCTACCAGCAGATCTGTATGGGGTTCATATAATTTGGGTAACACCTTTTCTTGCAAGGGCATAGCGCACTAGCATGACTTTATCCTAAGCCTTTTTCTGGAGAGGTGGAATTCCAAGCATTCTGTGTAATGTGGTTAGCTCAGACCTATTCTGTCAAAGGAAAAACTGTGTTCAAATGACACCCGTGGTTACTATCAAACGGACATTGTTTCTCATGTAATTTTGAAGTTTTTATACACAATTAAATCTATTGGCCAAGCATTCCAATAGTTTCTAGAACCTCAATTATATGGTTCCCCAAATGCATTAATATCTATGTCTACCACTCTTAATAATTATAAGGAACTAATTTGTACACTTGCTCCTTCTTTTGTGTGCTGTTTATGGCCATCATTTTATTTTTTCCCTATTAAAGTCGAAGAGCAAAAACAGAAATTCCTTTTGAACAGCTAGTGTAACATTCAACATGCCTTCTATAATAAAATAGACCTTCTCTCTAGTTCCAACAGTGAATGACTATTCAGCAGACACAAATATCCATGTAGGACACACGACAGTACACATCTCAGAATTTAGCCCTAAATTTCACAAGTGTAATGATCCCCCAACTTTGGGACTGTGAAATGTTTTAGTTCACGTGTCGTATGTTGCTCCTCATACCACCTGTGAACGGGTCCTAGCATTGCTCACAAGTACAAACGGATGGAGCGTGATGATCAATGTCACCACCTCGTTCTCCCCAAAATGCTGGGCTGCGCTATGCCCCAGACACCCCACCGTGCCGGGGCGGGTATGAACGCCTAAGGGGTGACAGAGACAACAGGGACCACCGTTTGTCGCAGCACAGATTGTACAGATTGCTGAAATACTTGTAAATTTCATCCCACAGCTTTAACAGTTCCATTTGCATTTCTCCCACATCCCAGATGAGATCATTCAACCCCAAAGCACACTGCCTGGCACGGGATCAGGACTCAATAAATGTGACTGCCCTTCTGGTCTGTTCTTTCCCTCAGTCTAGGACTAGAGCCCTTGAGAGCACTGAAACCCAGCGGATATAATATCAACAACGGAGTAATGTGTCCCCCCCACATGCCTGTAAAGCAAGTGTGACTCTGAGCTCACCCAAACTGGAACTAATTTGGTGAACACAAACCCGGGGAATCCCTGAGGGACTATTTTCTCTGACTTGACACCGGCGTCAGACTCGCTCTTCTTTCCAGGGCCGGTCCTTTATTGTCAGTCAAGAATTAAAGATTTTTATTTAAAGACAAACTATAGTTTCATGGGTGCGTGTGGGGTGTGAATGCCTGACTCTTCCGGTAGGTAACGCTGTGTGACTTGCACGCTGACTTTTTCCCTGTGATGTTTAAACCAGTGCATTCTTTGCATTCAGCAAATTCTGAATGGCCTCTTTGGGCAGAAAGTTATTTTTGTTGTTTTTTTTTTTTTTTTTTTTTTTTTTTTTTTTTTTTTTTTTTTTTACAGCTATGGAAGGAAGGAAATCAAACATCTATGTGAAACAAAAGGCCAAATCGGGCTCCTTTTCCTTCTATTTTCCTATGTAATTTAACACCTACAGGGAGTACAATAGTAATAGCAGGCAGCCTTCATTAGGTCTTTCTGTGAGGCAAGTAGTATTCTAAGTACTATACCTAAACTAACACACTTAATTTTTATAAAAACCTAAAGAATGAAATGCTTTTAGCGTCACTGTACAAAGGAGGGCCAAAAATAGTGGTGGAGCTGAATTTCCTTCAAGAGCTCAGAGCGTACCTTGGCAAACCATCCGCTATGGTGTCCTGACATGCTGGCTGGCAAGAAAGAGCAGCAGCTCTGTCCGGGGAGTGAGGCAGAGCTTCCCCAGAGAGGTTGCACTTACCAAGGGCATGACAAGAGGAGGGGGAGGTATGGTGCCTGGTTGGGACCGCCCAGGGTGGGGAGTGCAGGGTCTCCCTCCTGGGCTGGACTAAGGGCCCACAATTCAGCTTGGAGCGTCCATGGAGGTTTTCAGCAAGAAATACCTCAGTGGGACAGTGCATGTAGGTGACAGGACTCTGCAGTGTGGCAAAGGAGCTTATGGGTTGAGAAAGAGAGCCTTTGGGGGCCTCCTGGGGAAGCACGAGAAGAGGGGACACATGAGGGCTGGCGTCTGCTCTCTGAGAATTTACTCCCTCAGGGGTGACATGGGCACAAGGAAACCTGACTCCTAAGTGTGTGGAAGGGAGACTGAACAAGCACAGGGCTTGTGCAATGCCATGTACCAGTCAGCGTGAGGACCTGTCCTCCCCGTGGACCCTCTGCTGGCTCTCCTCCACCCCACTCCGACTGCAGGACCTCAGGCCCAGAGCAGTGATAATGCTGGGAGCGGCCATTACTGAAGACTAGACGCACCAGGCCTCATGCTGCCCCCTCTCCACTGATCCCCACCACCCTGGGAGGCAGCATCACTGTTGTCACCATTCACCTGTGAGAACTCTGGCTGGGGGAGCCAGTTGCCTACCAGGTCCCATGGGTGTCATCCAGGGGGCCAGGGTTCCAACCCAGGTCAGTGAGGCTGATGCTAACTTGTCGTTCGTGTTCTCTACACAGGCAGATATCATGCCCCCTCCAAGAGCCCACCATTGCAGATTCTGAATCCCCCCTACCTCCCATACACATACCAGCCTGTTTGGGAGAGAGGGCCCCTTCAGGGCTGGAGGGACCTGTCTGGAGCCGGCATGCAACCAGCCATCCCATCTGCTCAGGCACCCTGGCTTGCGGAGCCACCCCCCTGGGCCCGCCCACAAGGCACCAGCGGGAGGCAGCCAGCAGCGGGTCCCCGGGGGACTGTCTCAAGCCTACACAGCATTCTGCAGAGGGCAAGGGGTCAGTGAGGGAAGGCTGCACGGCCAGGGCCCTGAAACCTGGCTGCGAGCCCCAGGCACACATTGCACGCGCTCCCGGTCCCCAGCCGCCAAGTGTGGGGGCATCTGCCAGTTCCGCTGTAGAGAGACCCGGACACCAGGGCCTGTGCCATCAAAGGACATCTGCAGAGGTCGGAGAGAAAGACACACCGACGCAAAGTCAGGAAACAAGCAAACTTGTCCCAAGGTCTGCTTAAACCAGCCCTTTTGTTCACAGCCAAGTTTCTTTACAGAAGTCTTGGTCTCCAGTTCCTACTGGGGCGCCCCATCTGCCGAGCAATTGATCCGAGGGCTGTCATTTGCCCCCGATTCACCAAAGGCCCTGCTGGGCCAGCTGCAGCCCCATGTCACCCCTTTCAAATGCCTCTTCCTACTTCCCTCCCTCTAGGTCTGGTGTTTTGCTGCTTCATTTGAGAAATCAGTTCATGTTAAGGTGACAACTCACTAATGTGCATTAAGAAAGCTCTTGGAGAGGGTTCAGCTTGTCCTACTTTGTCTTCTCCAGTTTTAATGGTGGTCACCTTGAATGCCCTGAACTGGGAAGGGCCGGCTGGAGGAGTTTCGCCGTGGGACACCTCGGGAGAGGAGTGAGTGGGTTGTCAATCCTTCCATGAGGAACACGTCTCTCAGGGCCAGCATCCTGCCCCGTGTCCCTGAGCAGAGGGCCACTGACTTCACTGACTCCCGAGGATCTGCTCTGCCCCTTCCTCTGCCTGACCTCTATCTTTCAGTTAAACAAGATCCGCTACTGACTACACACAAACACCCCGTCCCCACAAAATTCTGGTCCAAATTCTGCTTCTGGCCCGGGACTGCTCCCAGACCACAGTGGGAGGCAGTGTAGGAAGTGCTCTGATGGAAGTGTGTTCAGAGCGCTGGGAGGTGTAGACGTCAACTCTGCCCGACGTGGTCTTGCCTTCAACTGAGTTTTGAAAAATGAGTAGGAGCTTTCTTGTGAGGGAAAACGATATCCTAAGTGTGTGTGTGTGTGTGTGTGTGTGTGTGTGTGTTCATTCATGCACATATGAGGGAGGAGAGTAATAAATAAGTAATTAACATTTAATATGACAAAGTCTAGTAATAAATGATCCCATACACAGTGGCTTACAAAAGCAAGCATTCATTTGTCACTTCCCAGTCTGCAGGTTGCCTGGGGCTTTGCTGGGCTCAGTAGGACCTGGCTTCAGGCTCTGGACTAGATTCAGCTGTGCTGTCCAGATCTCCCAGTTTGGGGGCCAGCAGTTACTTAGCACGTTCTCCTCATGATGAATAGGAAAAACACATGAGGAGCAAGCGGAATGAGCACCCTGAAGTCCTAGTCCCTTTCCCCTGGACAGAGCTCATGGCCAAGTCCAACACCAGGAGGCAGGGCAACTGCTTCACCCTCAGTGACTATGGCCAGAGAGGGATGGAAGGAGTGGAAGCAGATGATGCAATGGGCCATGGGACGACACGTGCGGCAGCCGAGATCGGAAGGAACATGGCAGGTGTTCAGAGATGTTTCTGGGAGCAGGGAAATGGAGGCAGGAGATGACAGGTATTGATTCTAGAGACAAAAGCGGGGAGTATTTAGTGGAAGTCTTGGCTCCCTTGCTAAGGAGCATGGCTTTTACCCTGTAGGTAGGAGAAGGCATTCAAGGCTGCAGACTCCATCGGCCCCAACTGCGGTTCCTGCCCTGGGGCACACGGGAGCATGTGGGGCTGGATGGAAACTGCCACCTGCTGCCAGGGACAGGGCAGAAGAGTCTGGGCACAGACCCCGGGCTAATTGCCAGTGTCACCCCGGCTATGCATGTGTCAACACGTACACTTAGCTCTGAGAGACAGCTTGCAAAGTCCAACTGAGTCCTCTGAAAGCAATTGGTGGCTAAAGGACACAAGGCTTAAAGTTTTGCGATGGGGGCGCCTTGGTGGCTCAGTGGTTTAGGCCTCTGTCTTTGGCTCGGGTCATGATCTCAGGGTCCTGGGATCAAGCCCCACATCGGGCTCTCTGCTCAGCAGGGAACCTGCTTCCCCTTCTCTCCCTGCCTGCCTCTCTGCCTACTTGTAATATCTCTCTCTCTGTCAAATAAATAAATAATATCTTAAAATTTTTTTTTTAAAGTTTTGCAATGAAAATAAATGGTTAGTTAGAAGGAAACTGAAGAAAGACCCTGAAGCACTTAGAGTCTAACCCAGTACCATTAATGACTTGTATATTACCAAACTCCAGGTTCTGTTTCCATATCTAAAGACGCTTTTATAAATTCCCATACTTTGCAGAATTTGGAAGAGTCTAATGAAGTCATATAGACAAAGTAATAAATATAAAAATACATAAAATCATTCTATAAACTCCACTCACTGTATTGCCAAGGTAATTGCTGCCAAGAGACTAGCCACACATCCAATGAACCAAGACCTCAATTTGCTGGGTGGCCCCTGGTGCCCGCAGGCACATGGGTGAAATGAGAGGAAACATGTCCCTCCCAGATGCCTCTTAGAGATTGAGAGATGGCATGGCGAGGCCAGTCTTCTTAATGGACCACGTGTTTGATGGAGCAAATGGCACAGGGAGGAAGGCACCTACCTTGGCCAGGGGCCCAAGGTGGGACATGGTGATAAAACCAGCAAACACAGCTTCTCCTGCTGGTGGGTCCTTTCAACAGACAGGAAGCATCGCTCTGATCCCATCTCTGAAGGCCTCTGCTGAACCCAGGTGAAACCCTATATTTGCTCTCCACCTAGCACTTGAGCCACGAGTGAGAATGGAAGACCATGAACGGGTTTTGCAGTGAATCCTGAAAAGGGGCAACGAAGAGAGGCCAGGACGAGCGACAGAAGATAAATCAGAGCCTTACAGACATGAAAAATTGGGGGAGGTGCTGATTTCAACTAAAAATAATCCCTGGAAATAAGACACCCTGAAGGGCAATTTGTTTGTGTATTTCCTACCTGACAACAGGCAGAGCCCCGGTAGCAGGCGCCGCGGGTGCAGCTGGGGGAAGGTTTGATTCTGGATCTAATAGCGTGGGGCAGGCCTGGAGCGGCTTCATTCTGAGGCCAGACGTGGGCTGGAAGCCAACAGTGTAAAGAAAACCAATAAAAGTCAGCTGGATTTTATTGCCAGGCTTTGGGCACTGTTTGTGAGGTCTACCTGGCCCACAGGGGCCATAGGAGCCAAGGGCTGCCTCTGGAACATCAGGCTGTCGTCTCAGGGAGACCAGTCTTGAAGAAATTCTACTATGTCTTTGGTCAGTTATCTATGTAAGCTGTAGATTGCTGGGATTATGAGAACAAGTGCGGGGAAATGGGTTTCTGGGGCTTGTATTCTGATGGCTCAATGGGACTCAGTTAGGTAGTACACCCAATACAAGGCCCACAACCAATTTTCCCTTACATTATCAGCAAAGCGGGAAGGATGTTAAGAATTAAAGCTCTTATACTAAGCAGAGTCTGTACTGTACAGAAGTACCATATTAAATTGCCTTACCTTTTTATCAGGCCCCAAAATATTATATAAATTAATAACTTATTAAAAATTAAGACATTTATCTTTATCTGATGGTTCTCCACAAAGACTACTTGGCCTAAGAAGTTAATGTATGCATCCACGTCTGAAAAAATGAGATGTGTGTAAAAAGTAAGGAAATGGGGCAAAGTTGCAAATGTTTTCTTTTCAGGCATAATCTCCACAGAGTCACATTCTCTAGTGTGTAGACTTAATTCTGCACGTTATACTCATATATATCAGAGTGAGACACAGCAATCTGGAGAAAGATGACTGAGTCAAATCAGCCATCGATCTGGAAAAGAGATTATAACATGGAGATTCTGGAATATGTCAACAGAACCATAGTCTTGCTTTCCCTACAGGGAAGTTTTCATGGGATAAGGTAGCATATATGTATGCTTCCTATGTTCTTGTAAAGTGCCCCATGACTAGGGTTCTGTGGGAGAAGGAAGATAAGCATGGGCCACAAAATGAAGATAAGGGAGTGGCTGTGTCAGGAAGCTAGAAATTAAAGACAGAAGAACGAGTAGACAATGTTGGGCAGCCTGTATGACCGGAAGTTGAAAGATCCTTTGACGTGAGCAGTGGGGAACCTGGAGGAAGGGAGGTCTCGGTGACCGTTTGTTTCTTGCCTTTCTCCTCCCTTCTTCATCCCCTTGCTCTCCCTCTCAGTATTTTCCTTTTTCTTATACCAAATGTGTTCTAAATATAGTGCTGCTATCGTTCTACAAAATGACTTGAGGAAAAATTACTGAAACAGAATGATGAATGATATTTTACTTCTCATACTTACACTATACACCTGGGAAAATTTCCTCCTCACCTCAAAAGTCTTCCTTTTCCATGGAAACTTGAAATGTCTATCCAGTCCTACAATCCATGGAAACATCTCCTAAATTCAAAGATGGGAGTAATAATGTATTATTCTTACCTTCCCGGACATGTTGTCCTAATTATTGAATATGATGATCCCACCCAATCACATCCATGGTCTCCTCCCCCATTGGGGTTCATCCTAGGGCTCTGATTGGAAATAATGGGAGGGAGCTCATGGGGCTGTACTGCAGGAGAGCCCTAGGGGGTGGTGGGGGTGGACAGTGGTGGTGCCTTTGGTCAAGGAGAAGTATATGGACCCTGGGTCTTGAGAGAGGTGGTGCTTCTAACCGAGGGAAATGGCATGGCTGATGATATGAAAGGGACTGCCTGTTTATGTCCATTTCTTATTTCAAAATATTGAGAATTAAAGATGATTAGTCATACAGATGATTAAAAAACAAAGGTACTGTGGATGAAACTATGTAGGTGAAACCATTAACAACAAATTTGAAAAATGAAAATAATGCAGGAAAGATGTGATGAAGAAACAGTAAGGCACAGATCAGAAATGCTTCCGAGTAAATCTGTAGGTGTTAATTGAGATGTGAGACATACTGTTTTTCTTCCTGTCTTGTGGTCTTCCAGGTTGGTGGTTGTTATTATTGTTATTATTATTATTACTATTATTGTTAATGCCTTGCCTTGGCAATTTTGTTGCCTTTGTTCTGTAATTTCTGCTTCCAGTAATGTCAGGCCAAACAATCTGGACAAATCTTCCTTCTGGAGACAACTAGAACAATTGTACAAAATATTAAAATACATGTATTTATAGGCATTGGAGAGCTAATCAGACAGTGAAGACTTATGGCCCAAGATCCCAGGAATAACAGAAACTTAAGAGTGTAAGCGCGAGAGTTGCTTTCTTCCTAATGGTATTGACCCATACCTCAGAGGGTAATTGAGAAACTGATTGGGTATTTTAACAACTTCTCATCAAAGTGAAGAGGATGGTCAGAGTGTGGGGCTTGCCAGGGCAGTGAGGGGGCCATTGATGCTGGTGAATACCTCTCACTCTAGGTTTTATCTTAAAAATAAAGGTGAAACAGAAGTGGATGGGCCCTTGCAGGCTATCAGAAAAGTTCAACCTATCCCAAACTCTGAAATTGGCTGAGGATCCCATATTTTTAAAGGCCTGACAGAAGGTAAAGTAAAATCTTCTCTGGAAAAGGCATTATCCTTGGCTACAACCTATTTTTACAATTTTTGCTTTACACAAGCAAAAATTACAGGTACATGGAAAATAAGACAACAGAAACCAAGAGGAACAACAGATAATGGTAATAGGCCTAGCGGGGCTCCAGATTTTGGCATTATCAGACATGGAATTTAAAATAGTTGTACTTATCAAAAAAATAAATTAATTAGAAACAACCTTACTGTGCTGTGAAGTGTGTAAACCTGGTGATTCACAGACCTGTACCCCTGGGGATAAAAATATATGTTTATAAAAAATAAAAAATTAAAAAAAAAAAAAGAAACAACCTTACTTTCCACTTGTGGATGAAAACAAGATTGAGAATTTCAACAGAACAAAAATGGAAACTACTTTGAAAAGAATGAAAGTAAATCCTAGGGGAACCAGGGTGGCTCAGTTGGGTAAGCATCTGCCTTTGGCTCAGTTCATGATCCCAGGGTCCTGGGATTGAGTCCCGCATTGGGCTCCCTGCTCAGTGGGGAGTCTGCTTCTTCCTCTCCCTCTGCCATTCCCCCTGCTTGTGCACCCTCATGCTCTCGTGCTGTCCTGTCAAATAAATAAATTTTAAAAATCTTTAAAAAAAGAAAGTAAATCCTAGAATTAAAAAAATTATAATAACCAAAATCAATAACTAGAACTCAGTGGCTGAATTTACCAGCTAAATGGATACAGCTGAGAAGAGAATAATAAACTGGAAGATAGGTCAGAAAAAAATTACCCAGATATAAGCATGAAAAGAAAAAAGGATGTGAAGCACAGAAGAGGATAGGAAGCAGAAGTGGACTCAGTAAGGTGTGGGTTCCACTGACATATACCTTCATCCTGATCCCATGGAGCGCTCTGGAGTATGAATGGCTCCATTCAGTTGTTGCCTCTTGCGGCAAGGAGCCCAGACTTCTTACCCAGTATCAATCCATCCTTAGCTGAGGACCACTGCAGGGAAGGACAAAATCACCCAGGTGTTTCAGGGTCAGACAGTTCCCATTGACCAGGGGAAACTGTCAGCAGAAGGCAGCTATGAGCCTTTTGAAGCCCGTGTTCACAGCAGTGTGGGGTGAGTGCTCTGGCCAGTGAAGGGATCTGGGCAGAGCACCTGTAGCCCTGGCTTCAGATACCAAGAACACAGCCCAAACAGTCCCTGTTTCCATTGTCATTTGCGCAAAAGCTATCTTTCTTCACACCTGTCTTCACCCTCTTGGTGCATGACTGAGACACTAGCCCTGTAATTCAGTGATGTTAGGGGTTAGTGTTGGATTTCGTGGACTCCCTCAAGAACTTCTCCAGTTACAGAATTCCTTCAATGAGAACTTTTAATAATTTTTTGAGATGAATAGACAAAATGTTTGGAACTGAATTACTCTTGGAAAACCTAGACCATGTAGTCATCCTCCTAATTTAGTCAAATGAAATTACAAAGGCATTATTCTGCAATGTATGTAGTGCTGTGGAATTGTTACTCTGCTACAGGAAATAGATACCCACAAAGTAAAGGGTTTATATGAGTAAAATTAGCACTGCTTTTATTAAATTATATCAAAAATTTCGGGTTTTTCTCACTTTGTTCTCTGATATCTATAATGGTATCAACATTAATAAATTACCCTAATGTTCCCAAAGCCAAATCATTGCCGCTTTCACATGGGAAGGTGCAAAAGATTTGGATGTACTTTCCTTCTACCCATGCCTCACTCTGGTTCTTCTCCAATGTCAACACTCCACACCACTCCCGCTACATTACAGTCATTGCTGAACTGGCATCATGATTTTGGATGCTAACACAACCATCACAGAAGTGTTCCTATGGAAGCTGTAGAAGAAGAAAAGCACTCTTTTTTTTCGTGGGTCCTTTAAGACTCTTGCTTTCTCAATTTTGTGAGAACAATGTAGAAGTTCTACTTCCTTTGATGATGAGAAACAAAGTGGGTTTTTAAAAAAATACCAAGAATGTTTCAAAGATAGTTACTAAAGGCTAAGTGGCAAAATGAGTCATTAAAGAGAAAATGGAAAAATGGACTCAGCAAAAAAACAGCCTCTCACAGAAGAGGAGACTCTACGTCAGTGGCTTGGCAAGACATTGGTGGGTATGTCTTTGGTTAGCAAGCGTGTCAGGTCTCATTACTTGAAATTGTTAATTTGCTCCGTTTCTATGCTCTAGGGTGGTTTTATCCAGCATACAATCAATGAAACTCGACGAGGACTTTGTTGATGTATTTTTCATACAAAGTATCCATGAACAGTGTTTTTCCCTCATTACTGACCTCTCCAGTACAGATGCTTTGGTCAAGAGACCCGCTGACCTGCTCAAGGGAAACTCAGATTGGAATTGAAACAGAAAAAAGAAAATGCCTAAAGGAAATTCTTAATATGTTATTCCAAGGAGAAAAGGAGGTGACAAATGTTCTATTATAAGAAGGTGAGGTGATTCTCAAGGGCAAATGATGGGAAGAGGAATGCACATAATTCTCAGGGTTGCACACGTGCAATTAAGAGGGAGATGGAGGCATGTAAAAAAAAAAAAACTAATGTGGCAGCAAAAGAAAATCTCTGATTAGATTATATTTTAATCTAGAAAGGAAGGAAGCAAGGACAAATAGAAAATAGCATGAACTCATGAGAGTAGGTAGGCTAAAGTCCAGTAGGAAATGATCCAAGAAAGAAAATATTACTCGAGTTTGTTCTGTTTTAAGATCTGTGCTCCCACATATATTCACTTCTCAGAGCTTCTCTTTCTCCTTCTGGGAAGTAGTGACACTAGTACGAGGATTAAGTGGATAACACACGTACACTAAGCGCGATTCCGACATATGATAAGGATTCAATCAGTGTTATTATTAGCTATTATTGGCACTCTGCTAGTGATATCCATCCAGCTTGTCATTGGTCTGGTACTCATTTATCTTCCATAACAAATTACTTCTTCACTGGCAAGAAGGTCATAATAGATGACCTCTAAAGTTCTTCAACTTGTAGTGTTCTATAAATCATTTCATGGCATGTCTCTCATGCTAGATTATTTGTTCTTTAAGATTACACCTCTGGGTTTAATTTGTTTAATTCCCCCAAAATGCCCAGCACAGAGCTGGGTACACAGTGGATATTCATCAAACAGTGATGTGAAAACATATTAACTGCTGAAGTCCAAATGTAAGTCCAAAACCTGAAGAACGTGAGTAAACAGCTATGTCCATCAAAATAATTTATTAAAAATAATTCCAACCGAGGCCAGAAAAATCTGTTTCATGAGGATGGTATGAGTGCTTTACATGAATTGTATCATTTAATCATCTAACAAATTTAGGGATTAAATATCATTATCCCCATTTGTCCATTAATAAATCTGAAGCTCACAGAGATCAGATAATTTGTCCAAATGCTCGCAACTGATGTGAAATGAAACTGAAATTAGATCTCAAAGCTGTCTGATGATGAGCCTGTGTTTTAGGCACTAGTTTACACTCTATCGACTTAGAATATGGTAAAAACACGCGAACTGGTATAATCCCTAGTCTCAAAAAGAAGTCAAAGTCATAGGAAAAAGCTCACTCTGTTATTTTATGTTAATAAAAATAAAGCTGATGTGTGAAACTTCTGGTATCTTATTTCAAGCTGCTAATGCTCATAGGGACATGGTAGGTTTTCCTCCAGATCACAGACAAGGCTTGTAGCTGTCTGAACTTGAGCTCGTTGACTCGGTTACTGAGGTCAGTAGGTACTAAGGGATTCAAACCAGGGCACTGCAATTTCAGAGATCCCTAACAGACCTTGAAATCTGAGCTAGGATCAGAAAATACCTCATTAACAGGACAATGTTGACACATGTAGCATCGGCAAAAATTATAAGGCAAGAAAGTAAATTGGTACGTTGCTCGATGCTGGCTGTAAGTGAAACAGTTTCAAAGGAGAGGGCAGGAAACCTCACAATATGCTAATTCTTCATATTGCCTTGGCTTCCCAACTACATAGGTAAGTTCTGTGAGGGCACAGGCATTATTCTTCAGTGTCTCGCTGGCACTCAGCTGCGCATATAGGCGTTCACTGTGTGCATTCCCATAAATGATTCAGGTATAAAACAAGAGCCCAGATGAAGATGGAAATGTTTTAACACCCTTCCAATCATCTGATCTTCTTTTGCCCTAGAATGTCTGTTCTCCAAGCATTGTCTACAGGTCCTTGAGGATCCCCAAGACCCTTTCAAGGAGTCTGTAAGGCCAAAGCAGTTTTTTAATCATACTAAAATGTGATCCCAAAAGAAGAAATAGTTAAAACTGATGGTCCCTGTGCACAAATTAAAGCGCAAATTCGTCTACACCAGAGGTCAATCTACTCTTCACTTCTATTCACACATTCTATTTGCACTCACAGGAAGACAAACCATTTCATTTTAAAGTGTCCCCACTAAGTCAGTAAAAATTATTAATTGTGTAAAATATGAACTCTTGAACATGATTCTTATTAATAGTCTGTGTGATTGAATGGGCACTGAACAAAAAGTCACACTTGGGCTGCCTATCAAAACAAGATAGTTGTCCCAAGGAAAAAACACTTGTGAGATTCTGTGAGTTACAAGCTGAACAAATCACTTTTTTCAGAAACCCTGTGTTCACCTGAAGGAATACCTGATCAACTGTGGTTACTCACACTGGGTGTTTGCCAGTCATTTTCTTGAAAACACGCAGAATTAACCTGTCAATTCAAGGAAAACTATTGACAGCATTCATTGGTAATGATAACATTTTTAAATTTCGAGCAAAAACTCGAAACTTGTAGCCATCACCATGAGCTTAACAGGTCCAAATAAGGACTTTTCTGATGAGGTAATATTGGTAAATTTGATTTTTATATGGTATGATTATCATTTTTACATATTATATTTATCTTCATAGCTCATAAACCAGTATCTTCCCAGATGGGCAACACATGAAGTTAGAAATCACACATGGTTAAAAGATCTATCTATTTAAAATGCATGACAGGCCAGTGGGTTTAATGCAATAGAGTACAAAAAGCTCATTAATATGGCTTTCACTTCCACGCTGGGCTAACTGTAACAAAATGACACTGGTCAAGTCTTCATGTAGAATCAGAGCAAATGAGCCACAATTATGTGAAAAGACTAACAAAACACTCTTCTCTCTTCCAACTGAATATCTGTGTGAGTCCAGACTTTCTTCAGTTACTTCAGCCAAACAACATATCACAACAAACTTAAGCGTAGAATCAGATATGAAAATCTAGCTGTCTTCTCTTAAGCCAGACATTGCAAAAAGTGGATTACAATGCCATTCTGTCAACTAAGTATTTTTGTTTTGAGAAAGATATTTAAGGGCACCTGGTTAGCTCAGTCGATTAAGCCTCTGATTCTTAATTTTAGCTCAGGTCATGATCTCAATGTCATGAGATCAAGCCCCACACTGGACTCCATGCTGGGTGTGGAGCCTGCTTGAGATTCTCTCCCTCCCTTTCCCTCTGCCCTCCCTGCCCCCACAGCTCAAGTGTAGATGTGCACACTCTCTCTCAAATAAATAAATAAATAAAATATACTTAGTTTTTGTAAAAAAAAATATTTAATATAAACACATAAAAGGTTTATTATTTTAAATGAATTAATATTTTAAAAACATTTCTCATTTTAAATTTCAAATAATTAAATATCAGTAGATATAAAGCATACAAATTCAAGGTACTTGAGGGGTTCTAGATTAATGCTGATTCCAAGGCTAGGCTTAGCTGGCTCAAATGTCACTTTTGTGAAAAAAGCCTTAGGATATATTTGTTCACCATTTAATTTTGGGATGTAGAACCCTAGAATTTGCCTAGAATTTGGACATTCAATAAATATTTGTCAAATATCTGGACGATTTGTATTAAATTTGCACCAAAAGAAAGCAATGCAATTATCTAATAAGTTTTATTTCCATATCTAGGCAATTAGGCACTAACCTTTGGCTTCACTATTTTTAAAAAGCTTAAAATATCCATAAATAATTTGTCATATACGTGGTCTAAGTAAAAAATAATACCGTCTTTGGGGTAGCCTGGGTGGCTCAGTCAGTTGGGTGTCCGACTCTTGGTTTCAGTCAGGTTATGATCTCAGGATCCTGGGATCAAGCCCTGCGTCAGGCTCCAAGCTCACCGGGAAGTCTGCTCAAGGATTCTCTCTCACCCTCTCCCTCTCTCTCTGTCTCAAATAAATAAATATTAAAAAAATAATAATACTGTTTTTCTCCTAATGGAGCTTCTAGAGTGGCTCTACCATTTTACATTACACTGGAAATGTATGAAAGAGCCAGTTTCTTCATATCCTCACCAGCATCGGGTATTGTCTTTTTATTATTTTGATTTTCAAAGGATCAATGCTAAGATAAAGAAATACAATTGACTTTTTAATGTTGAAATTATAAACTGAAACCTTAATAAATTCACTTATTAGTTTCAGGAGACTTTTGTTTGTTTTTGTAGATTTCTTAGGATTTCCTTTATAGACAATCATGTCATCTGCAAATAAGAATAATTTTATTTCAGATGCCTGGGTGGCTCAGTTGGTTCAGTGACTGCCTTCAGCTCAGGTCATGATCCCAGGGTCCTGGGATCGAGTCCCACATGGGGCTCCTTGCTCAGTGGTGAACCTGCTTCTCCCTCTGTCTGTCACTACTCCTGCTTGTGCACTCTCATTCTCTCTCTGAAAATAAATAGATAAAATTTTTAAAAAAGGAATAATTTTATTTCTTCCTTCTTGATCTGTATGCTTTTTATTTCCTTCATTTGTCTTATTACACTGTTTAGAACTTGCAGTACTATGTTGAATAGCAGTGGTGAGATAGGTCATTCTTGCCTTATTTTTGGTTGTAGGGGGAACACCATCATTCTTCACTAAGAACAATATTAGATCTAGGTTTTTTATAGATGTTCTTTATTAAGATGAGGAAATTTCCCTTTTTTCCTAGTTTTCTGAAGACTTTTATCCTGAATAAGTATTGGATTTTGTCAAATTTTTTTTATCAATTAACATTAAAAGGCTTTGTTCTTTACCCTGTTAACTTGATGGACTACATTAATTGATTTGCAAATGCCTTCATCCTTGGAATAAATTCTGCTTGATTATGGTATATAATTCTTTTTGTATATTATAAATTTTATAAACTACTATGTTGTTGAAGTTTTTTTTTTTTCTTTTCTCCCCCCCCCCCGCCTCTCTCTCTCTCTCTCTGTCTCTCTCCCTCCCTCCCTCTCTCCCTTTTGTAATGTCTTTTTCTGGTTTGAGCATCAGAGTAAGACTGGCTTCACAAAATGAGTCGGGAAATGTTTTTACCTGCTTGTGTTTTCTGGAAGAGATTGTGCCGAATTTGTGTTGATTCTTTTTCTTTTTTTTTTTTTTATCTTTAACATTTGCTAAAATTCTCCAGTGAAAATCTGAGTCTAAAGATTTTGGAGGAGTTTAAATTACAAACTCAATTTCCTTAATTGTTATAAAGCTATTCAAATTATCTATTTCATATTGGGTGATTTGAGGTATTTGTGATTATTGAGGGGTTTGTCCATTTTTTTCTAAGTTGTTAATTTATGTGTGTAGAGTTATTTGTAGTGTCTCTTTATTATCCTTTTGCTGTCTGCAGGGTCTGTGGTTATAACTCCAGTTTCATTCCTGATATTGGTAATTCGTGTCCTCTCTTTTTGTCCTTGTTAGTCTTGCTAGAGGTTTATCCATTGCATTAATCTTCAAATAAAAACAAAACAAAAAAATTTTAAATAAAGATTGTTTGTTCCACTGATTTTTCTATTGTTTCTGTTTTCAATTTAATTGATTTCTGCCATTATCTTTCTTATTTCCTTCCTTCTCCTTGCTTTAGGTATATTTGGCTTTTCCTTTTCTAGTCTGTTGAGGTACAAACTTATTTATTTGAGACTTTCCCTGTTTTTAATGTGTGCATTTGGTGCTATAAATTTCCCTCTCACTGCAGTGTTAGTGGTGTCTTATAAATACTGATTGTTGTATTTTCATTTTTATTTAGTTCAATGGATTTTTCATTTCCCTTAAGACTTACTCTTTGACCCTGATTATTATACTTTGATTATCAAGAAGTATTATATTTAGTTTCCAAGTTTTGGGAAATTTTTAAATTGTATTTCTATAATTGGTATCTAGTTTGATTCCACTGAGGTCAGAGACCACATATGATATAATTTTAATTATTTTAAACATGTTAAGATTTATTTATGCCCCAGGATATGGTCTGTCTTGGCATACCTTCTTTGGGTGTTTTTTAGAAAATGCATTTGACTGTTATTGGGTGGAATGTTCTATAAAAGTCAAATAGATCTTCTTGGTTGATGATGTTGTTCAGTTCTTCTATATTCTGCCTGGTTTTCTGTCTAGTTGTTCTTTCAACAATTGAAAGAGAGGTGTTGAAGTCTCCCACTATAATTATGGATCTGCCCATTTCTTATTTTCAATTTTATCTATATTTGTTTCATATATTTTGCAGCACTACTCTTTGGTGTACATACACATACGACTACTATATTCTTGGTGGACTAACCTTTCTATCGTAATTTTTTATCTCCCTGTTCCTTATGATTTTCTTTGCTCTGAAATCTATATTATCTAATATTAATGCAGCCACCCTTGCCTTTTAAATTGACGTTTGCATTGTATACCATTTTTATCCTTTTCCCTTGCTAAGACAACTCTTTACCAGTGCTTTGGCTAAAGAAAGCAGGCTTTTCTTGGGGCTTTTTGGTCCTCATTCTTCAGTGTTTCTGGATTGCCAGCTTCTCCAGCACCCGCTTTGGGGTATCAAGGTTCAAAAGAAAATTCAGAACCTCACCGCTGTGTTGCTGTTCAGGTCCTGCAGTCTGTAGTAGGAGTTGAGAAAATACTGAGTGGTCCGGGGACGTCACCAAGTCCCACCTGAGAAACAGATCACAGATTACACTACTGTGGACAAAATAATGCACATCCACAGGTCATGCAGCAAACAGGTGCAAGATACATCCACCAGCAACCAGAGGGCAAAACGAGAGTGCCCCCGGATTCCACCGCCTTGGTTCCCCGCCATGCTGTGAGGTTGCTACATAGGCTACTCCCAACTCCTGCAGAGAAGCAGAAGAAGGAAAGGAGAAGTTACATGAGATGATGTGAATTTTACAAAAAGAGTAAATGCTTCCTAAACAGACTGATTAAAATTGGATCAGACTCATCTCTAACCTGATTTGATGGTCTCACTAACTGTGAGTAGGAGTGCAGGAGAAATCCAGGTTTCATGTAGGCAAATTAAAGACATTACAGTTTTTGGTACACCCCAGATCTGAATCGTACTTTCTAGGTGTTTATTATCTGGCTAGCATGGGTGCCTCAGTGGTGGTGCCACTATCTTACGTATTTTCTCTAATAGTTTTGTGGTTTTACTTCCATTTGTTTGTTTCATGGGTAGTTCCCATTCTTGTCTTTTTATTTCTCTCCTTTTTTTTTTTTTTTTTTAAATTCTAAGCCTCCAAGATTCTTCAGCCTCCCCTAATTCCCTTTAACTGTAAGAGTATGGACATGACATCTGAGAGAGAGTCCAATATATTAGCTCAGAGTATCCCTTAAACTATGAAAATGTGTCTTATTTCCAAGCAAAGTGGACTGAGAAGTTGCTAAGTTTCAGCTGCATCAAAGAGTAGATACAGTAGATGCTTTTCTAACTGAATCTTGATTCAACAAGCATTTCAGGACCAATGTGACAGGCACTGGATCAAATGCACCCTATATTATCTTATCTCAACATCATAATAGCCCTGAGGCAACTGTATTATCAACCAGAAACCGAAAAGTGGGGGTGCCTGGGTGGCTCAGTTGGTTAAACTTCTGACTCTTGATTTTGCCTCAGGTCATCATCTCAGGGTTGCGAGATGGAGACCAATGTCAGGCTCTGCACTGAACATGGAGCCTGCTTAAGATTCTCTCTTCCCCCACACCCTGTGCTCAAGCTCACTCATGCTTTCTTTCTCAAAGAAAAAAAGACAGAAATAAGTGAGAAAGAAAGAAAAGGAAAGGGGCGCCTGGGTGGCTCAGTGGGTTAATAAGCCTCTGCCTTCGGCTCAGGTCATGATCCCAGGGTCCTGGGATCGAGCCCCGCATCGGGCTCTCTGCTCGGCAGGGAGCCTGCTTCCTCCTCTCTCTCTGCCTGCCTCTCTGCCTACTTGTGATCTCTCTCTGTCAAATAAATAAATAAATAAATCTTTAAAAAAAAAAAAAGAAAGAAAGAAAAGGAAAGGAAAGGAAAAGACAAGAAAAAGACAAAAGAACAGAAAAAAAAAGAGAAGAAAAGAAAAAAGTTAAAAAGTGAATGAATGGATACACTGTGGGCCACCCAGCTAGGGTGCTAATCTGCACACCTTGGAAGTCCAAAGCTTCTCCTATCTTCCAAACAATCTACTTGTGCTCCCTGATACCATGTATTTCCCCTTGGTTTCCATGTCAGGATCTTCAAGAGTACAGAATTGACAAGAAAGTTGCCTCCTCGGGATGGCAGCCAGTGCGGTTCTCCTGGTCAGGGTGACATTGGCAAGAGAGTTCATACACTCCCACTTCCCTGTGCTAGAGTAATAATGGAGCACACTGCTTTTGAAATGCTTTCTTTGGGGTTCTCGATGACCCCCTTCAAAGATTTTATTTATTTATTTATTTGACAGACAGAGATCACAAGTAGGCAGAGAGGCAGGCAGAGAGAGAGGGGGAAGCAGACTTCCCGCTGAGCAGAGAGCCCGATGTGGGGCTCCATCCCAGGACCCTGGGATCATGACCTGAGCCGAAGGCAGAGGCCCCAACCCACTGAGCCACCCAGGTGCCCCCTCGATGACCCCCTTCAATCAGTTGTCTTCTGTGTGTTCTCCAAGTGAAACTTTCTCATCTTTTTTCTATGTAAATATGGTTTCTCAGTGAAACTATTTTCCATTAAAAGCGTATTCACAATGTAAGAGCTGTTGTGAATTACTTAATTTGTTTGACCATCTCAGTGCTGATTTTGCCTTAGGTTTTCCCGACATACTCCCATTTTTTCCTTTTCTATGTAGCTAAAGCTCTACATGAAGAAACAGAATCATTCACATTGTGATCCTGAAGATCACAGTGGGGCAATAAAAATAATCTGGTTGGATTTTAAGGTGTTTATCACTTGGCTGGGGAGGGTGTAAGCAGGAGTGAACCATAATTAAATTATTATGATGTAAAAATTTTCTGACATTTATTTGAGTTAAGTTCTCAAATATCATTCCTCAGAAAGACAGCTTGATGTGTGTGTGTGTGAGAGAGAGGTTTTTTAAATGGGAGATTGAAAGGAATCTAGAGATAGTACAATCAGTTGACAAAAAATTGGGTTTAACCACATGAAATTCCCAATATTGTACCATTTTGATCTTTAGAAATGACACTTTTCATGATCCAGCATAATCGCATTCAAAGTGAAGTAGGTAGGAAGGGGGCAGAGGGAGGAGGAGGCAGAGGGGTAAAGGAAGACAGAGGCTACAGACTTGAAGGGCCGATGGTCACTCCACTCAGGGGATTGCGCACTTATAATAATGGTAAAGTCAGTTCCGAAGTTTTATGGAAACTTAACTTGGGAAACACAAGGGGAATGAAAGCAGAAAAGAGTTTCAGGAGAGTCACTTACTTCTGAAATTGAAGGCTGGATCTGGGGCCCAGTGAGAAAAAATCCCTATGAATATGGTAACTTTGTGAGTGGAGAGAAATATCTAAATTTCAAGAATGGGAATATGTTGAAGGAAAAACAGCATCCCCAAGAGGGACCAAACGGATGATGAAGATCAACAGAGCCTTTGAACACACACTCTCACCACCTCCCAACAATGTCTCAGATACCATGTAACTGGGGCCATGTAGCTTACCCATTATATAAACTGTGTCTCAAGATTCCCTCCCTCCAGTGAAAGGCCACCAGTGTGTGTCTGGGGGTCAAAGGACAGGACAGCTAAGACAAAAAGGCAAGTGAAAGGGAACAGGGAAGAATTCAGGGTTGTGGGCTTTGAAGATCTCCTTACCCCTTCTCCTCATATCCCTAGAGCCAGAGGCAAGATGGTAGCAGGGAATAGCATGCCTGAGAAAAGGCCCCAGAAAGTTCTGCCTCCGAGGATCCAGCGACCCCTGATTCAAAATTAGACGGTCATACAGGTGTGGATGAAAACTGCTAGTGGGATCCTCATTTGTCCCTCCTGAGAACTGAACTAGAGAGGGCCTCTCTTTGTGGGCATGAGTACAGACAGATGGCCTTGGACTTGCTCAAAATATCTCCCCCTCAGGGTCCTTCAGGCAGCAGGCCGCCCTTTCCAAGAATGTGTTTATCAAAAAGGCGACTGGAAACTTTGCTTTCTCTAGACCTCTGTTAACGTGCAACTTGAGATAACCACACATGCCTCTATTTGGAGAGGGAGGCTGACTATTTATAATAATAACAGCCCCTGAGGCCATCACCTCCCCGGGGGCCTGGCCTAGCAGCAAGGTCAAGAGCGTTCATTTACCCTCCAGACAGGGTGAGCGGTGTTTGCTGCACTCCCTGAGGAAGAAGGAGGCCCTAGATTCTAACTGCAAACGCTTCCCTGGAAGTGTGGGCCCGGCGGCTCCAATTTTTTTGAGAAAAACTGAATTTTGAGGAAGACATAGTCAGTGGGCCCCTGAGGGTCAGCAGTTGTACTCTCTGGGGGAGTCCAGCCAGTCACATCCCTCATGCTTTCTCGAGCTCTCCACGGACCTGAAAAAGGCTGGTTTCTGCTGCAGGCACTGGGGGAACACAAGGATCATTCTCCAGTGGACTCTAAAAACTTAACACTAAGTCACAGTTGTGTGTTTAAGACTTCGGTCCACGGAAGGAACTCTTATGCTCACCAAAGGGGTTTATCACGCCTTCCTTTGCCAGCCAATCCCCTGCCATTTATGATTCAAGATGCTGACCTCAGTTCCATATAACCTGGTAATTATAATACAATTACAAAAATACAAACCAACTCAAAACTGTGCCTATTTTCCACTGTCCCTCTGGGATTTCCAAATTGCAAGCACTTTGTGTAACATGGGTCTCTATTTCCGTATTTTACTTCTTTGAGTAGAGCATGAGAGCCCTGAAAAGTCTCTAACCTCTGCACTCATGCCTTAGTTGGTAATAACCTCACTGGACCAGGGTCTGAAGGGGGCCTTCAGGCACCTGTCATCACCTCAGAGAACCATCAGGAAAGCGCCCGGCTGAGAACTCCCAGGATCCCGCTGCTGGTGCAGGGCCCACAGAGTGTAGATTTGTGAAAACAACACCCGAGATAATAGACAATAAAACCCTGCTGCCTGCCTTAGGAGAGAGATGAAGCATAATTATAATTAAAGCTGCATCTTAAATAGGAAGAGTATGGTGTTTCAGTAGACTCGATGAAGAGCCAGTATGGCCCAAATGGGGCCAAAATCCCAGAAGCAAAAAGTATGAAAATGTCATTTTCTGAGTAAGAAATCGTATTGAAAACCACAAGTCTATCTCTAGTTCTTCCTGAGGTCCGCAGTATAGAAATCCATTTTATGTTGCAGTCCACGGGCTGGCCTAGACTCTAGACCATGGGTGTTGGACTTGGGCAAAACTAGGCTTGACAGCCAATTCTGTCTTACTACTTCTTAGGTAAAAATAAGCATTTTTACTTCACTCCTCGAAACTGAGCTTTTCTCATCTGCAAAATAAGAAAAATATATCATAACATTCTAAGAAAAAATGATATAATCTAAGTAAGAAACGTATCACACATTGTGGCAGGCACATAGTAAATGTTTCATGATACGATTACCCCAGTTCGACATGGGGATGAGCCTTCTGACCCAGGCAAGCCACGTCCCTCTCGTCATTCCTAGAGCTAATTTCTAAGCCTCCTCCCCACCCAGTCTCCTTCTCTTCTCTCCCAGTTCCCATTCTATACTTCTTTTCCACAGTGACCAACACCATGATTTCTTGCAAGATGATGTCTGACAATTAAGACTAAAATGTTAAAGTTCAACCAGGAATATACTTTCTTAAGGATCAATTTATTTATTTGAGAGAGAGAGCACAAGCAGGGGCAGGGAGAGAAAGAGAGGATCTCCAGCAGACTCCACGCTGAGCACAGAGCCCAACCTAGGGCTCGATCTCATGACTGTGAACCAAGCCAAGATCAAGATTTGGAGGCTCAACTGACTGAGCTACCCCAAGCACCCCCAGGAATACCTATTTTTATGAACAGTTTAGAGTCTGGTATCAGAAATATGGACTCAGACTATTAAAAATGGAAGCTATGATTCTTAAAATGTTTGTTAAATGTAGTACCAGACATTGAATATTCAATTAAAATTGAATTAAATGGATCAAAAAATGGAATGTGATTTTCTTCACCAAAGGTAATTTTTAATTTAAAAGGTAAGGTAATTTCCTTTGGTAATCACCAAAGCGATAGCAGCTAATGATATGAGGAATAAAGGGGATTTACCTAAAGCTTCTGAAATCTTAAAATTTATGCCACCATATATTTATTTAACAAAAAATTTTTAAAAAGATTTTTTTATTTTTTTATTTTAGAGAGAGGGAGGGAGAGTGAGTGAGCAGGGAGAGGAGCAGAGCAAAAGGGAAGGGGAGGGAGAGGGAATCTCAAGCAGAATCTGTGCTGTGCCGGGTAGCCCAACCTGGAGAGCTCAATCTCATAAGCCTGAGATCTTGACCTGAGCTGAAACCAAGAGTTGGATGCTTAACCAGCTGAGCCACCCAAGCATCCATATTTAATAAAATTTTTGATAAAACTACATTAAAGGATGGTAAGGCATTATAAAGTAGTGAGTGCAGGGGCAGTGGTAAGGTTTAAATTAATTGATAACTTTTCTTCCATAGGAACAAGACAGTAGGCAAGACTAAACAAAAATTTTTAAAAATCAACAAATATTTGAAAAATCAAAAAAGTAGGGAAAGTGGCTAAAACAAGTTATATGACAATAGGAACCTAAGTATGAGAAGAACCAAGTAAAACAGTTAGAAGTTTTCATCTCTGGGAAGTGCGGTTAAGTCTGAGCGAAGCATGGGATTGTCTTTTTTTACTACAAACCATGTAAAATTGTATTATTTCTAAGATATATATTACCTTATGAAAAATAAAAAGTTGATTTAATTTTACAAATGAATAACATAACTAGCAAATTACAAGGAATGCGAACTTTAGCTGGAAAATAACTTCTAAAATGTATTTTTTAAGTCACATCAGAACAAACATACTTCTTTTCCAACAGTGTTTTCCTGAATTAAATCAGGGATTGTGATATATACTCCGGTAAATTGCCAAGGAGACATTAGATCTGCAACTCAGATACAAAGGTCTCTACGAAAGAGTCACAGTAATGAGAATAGTGTGGTTCAAGTTCTAAGCCTGAGGGCACTTAGATGCCTTCCTGGGAAGTACTGAACAGCACAAGAACAGGAAGTGCCAAGCAGAGGGGAGATGATCAGTTAATTTTTAATTGCTTTAATGTAAAAAATAAATAACATTCCCAAGTTTGCTGTTCATCCAAAAAAAAAAAAAAGTTGGGTAGGAGTTTGGGTTTTGACCATCAAATAATGATTTCTAACGTACGAGAATGTACTCAATGGGGGTGCCGGGTGGCTCCATGGTTAAGCCTCTGTCTTCAGCTCAGGTCATGATCTTGGGGTCCTGGGATTGAGCCCTGCATTGGGCTCTCTGCTCGGTGGGGAGCCTGCTACTCCCCCACCCCACCTGACTCTCTACTTGGGATCTCTGTCTGTCAAATAAATAAATAAATAAAATCTTAAAAAAAAAAAAAGAATGTACTCGATGGTTCCATTATTAGAACGTCAAGATCATGGGAAATAATGCCGCCATTGGATCACATAGGAATCGTGCTGGTTTGGGGTATAATATTTCCAAAGAAACATAGATGGGAAAACTTCTGTGATAAGAAAGTTCTTTGTTGAAGGCAATAAGAATGTTAAACTTGGAGACAAAAAGATGGCATGATGCAATCATTGTATTAAACAATTATGGAGCTGTTAGGTCAGCAAAGAATAACTTGGGACGAGTGTTTCCAGAAAACAAGAAATGCAAAACCCTGTTCAGGCACCTGCAGAACTGGAGGCCAAGTAAGGGACTTTGTTCTGTGCTCCTCTAGTCCTCTGCCTATCTATGTCATTGTCATCATTTCATATCATTATCACTGACTGCAACCTTCTACAAGGCAGTGTATGTGGCTTTACTCTCCCTCACATCCACAGTGGCCAGCACCATTTCTGGTGCATGGCGGGCACTTGAAATTTTGGAGTGGGTAGATTTGGACTTAAAGAACATCAAACAGCAAGAGAAGCCAACAGTGGACTGGATAGTCTGGTGAGATGAGGAGTGTTTAGTCACTGGAGTAATTAAGAGGAATTGGAGTCCTTCACTGAGTGACCTCTAAGATTTCTTCCAACTTAAGGAACCTTCCGTTAATGCGGGTTTTGGCTCTGTCAGTGTTAGACTCAGGAGTCTCTCATGATAGCTAATGGCTTCTATATCCTTACCTTTCTTAGGTAGATGGATAGCAGCACACCAGATCGGGGGTGGGGGGGACTATGAATGCAGGGGAGAACTCACTTTTGTCAATAGCCTTCAGTGAGCTTTCCAATGTCCCAGAAGGAGACCAATTACCTCAGAGATTAATCAAGGGGGAAGTGGGGGAGGGGCATGGATGACAAATACAACATGAAGTAGGGAAGAAGGAAGGTGCGAGAAAGCTCCTTCTGGTTCAAACTTCCCATATCTTGAAGTCCTTGCCATTCCTACCTACCAAATCAGGATCTTAAGAACAGGAAGAACTGGGGGAAAGAGATGAAGGAAATTATGAATGGAAGGATTGCCACATTATACAACCCAGGAGACTATGATGAATCTCACAGTTAATAGAAGGCCAGGTGCCCTCTGGCCTTGAGCAGTGCTCATTCTGCACAGCAGGTCCTGGTGGTCCTGGTGAGACCAGAGTCTGGCCAGATGACGGTGTTTTATACCTACTCAGAAGTGAGAAGGGGAAGATTGGTATCAAAATCCCAGGCAAACAACACCAATAACCACAATCAGCTATCTCAGAATATAATCAAATTTAAAATCAACCTATTTGCTAGACTATTCTAAATTCCATTGTACTATCCTAATCTTGGGGTTGACTCTGCAGGTAGATGAGACCCACTACATACCTATAACAACTTTCTAATGAGTCCATAAGAAATGTGAGGTGCCTTAGTTTCCCAAATGCTAGACACTCAGAAACCTGATGGCCATGTTTATTGTGCCCTGCCTGGGACTCATACAGGAGCTCTTCCATAAGGAGGAGAGCAAGTGGAGTTAAGAGGGAGTTGGATAATAGGGAGTAGGTGGGAAATCAGGGGACAGAGGTGCTGACAGCTGAGAGGAGTTGGTGAGTATGCGTCAGGGGCAAGTGCAGACCACTCACAGCTGTCTATTTTTACATGGACACTTAGCTGTCTGTGTCACTGAGCTTTGAGGACATCGGTACCCAACGTCCCAAAAGCCTATTTAGAGAGACGTCACTTCAGTGACTGATAGCAGCACCGTGTCAATTCTGCTAGATGACTGAACCAGAAGGCGGTCTACAGCAGCTTTCACAACTGGAAAAACAGGAATACTGCGGCACTACAAGTGAGTAGACCTCAGGGGGAACTAGCGAGAAAGCCATCAGAAAGAGGCCCAGGAAGCCTCGTATACTGATAAGCCATTTTACCATTGGGTCCTGTAATACATTTTATACACTCCACCTCTTCCCCAGCATGGCTTAAGAATCTGTGGGTTTTATTTTCCTGTTACCTTGTAAGACTTTTTCAATAAGGGTATGTCTCCTTTTGAGGCAAAATTTTGTATTTACAAGAAAAAATAAAGGTGCTGGGGCACCTGGGTCAGTCAGTTAAGAGTCTGCCTTCTGCTCAGGTCATGATCCTGGGGTTCTGGGATCAAGCCCCTCATTGGGCTCCCTGCTCAGCAGGGAGTCTGCTTCTTCCTCTGCCCCTCCCCCGTTTGTGCTCTCTCTCTCTCAAATAAATAAAGAAAGAAAATCTTTTTTAAAAAGGGGGTGGGAGAAAAAGAACCTGCTTTCCCTCCAGACTCTTTCTCAGAAAGATGACGGAGTAATGGCTGATGAGTTCTGAAGACTCAGGAGGCTTGGAGGGGATTTGGTCAACATGATGAAGAGAACATTGGATTCTCTTCTTGGAATAGGCCACAGGCCAAAACTTCCCTCTTATCCACTCTTCTCAAACCCACTCACGAAATGGAATTTGCCAGGCTCACTTTAGACTTGGAAACAGGGTACACTTCTTATCAAAGCACCAATGAAGCAAAGGGCACCATTTCACTATCCTTCTGGCAGGTGCTGACTTTTGAGAGTTCTGCCCACACAAGGTCTCTCTGATAGCAATGATGTCCGATGCCCGGTAGATGTTGAGGGTTCGAGGAGGCATTCATGGCCACAATGGAGAAGAACCATGGGACAGGTTGCCCTCAGTGACCAGTCAGGAGACTGAACAGTCTGGCTTCCTTCTCCAGGTCTCTTCATGCCACACCAGACACATCCTCAGGATGAAGAAAGGAATAAGGTGGTCCTGGCAGGTGGCCTCATAATGCTGAATGTCAAAGCAGTTGACTAACATCTTTCCTCACTGGATGGCCTTCAAGGAAAAATGCTCTGCAGCCCTGTACAAAACCTAAGTGATTTAAATTGAATACTTGGAAAGAAAAGGAAAAAGTAAACAGGATTTAGATAACTGTGGTTAGGAAAATAGCTTCAGGATAATTTGGCCTGAGTGTTTAGGAGACTCAGAGGGCCTGAGGAATGCGGTGGATTCCCGGAAGATGGATAGGAACACACATTCCTTTACAACACCCAATTACCAAGTCTTCATTTGTTTTCTTGGAACCAATCTTGTCTGAAGAAAGGTCATCCTCTCTGAGGCTGGGGGGAGAAAAGGGGCTCAGAGGTCCCAGTTAGACAAGACAAACAAGGGAATGGAAGAACATCAAATAATCATTGGACTATCCAAATTCCAATTCTAAGATAACAAGAGGCAAGGCAATGAATTTTCTACTGAAGGAGTCTTTACAGGGACCCCACTAGATACCCAGCCCCACATTGACTTAGATACCACCACAAGGTCTGACCTGTGGTGTACAGCAGTGAGGCAAAGCAGGTATAATAGGGGTATGGGGGTGGGGTGAGCTGGCAAGTTCATGCTCTTTCTCAAAGGGCAACCCTCCTCAGTGCCAGTGTCCGCAGGAATGCTCCAAGCAGGTCCACAGTTGTCAGATCTCTGGTTGTTTCAAGACTCACTCAATCTACAGTTTTAAATAAAATATCATAATGTTGCCAAAACATTTTTAGAATAATATTATTGAGACTAAAAACATGTCCACTGGCTGGACTTTGCCCATGGACCTCTGCTTTACAGTGTCCAACCTATAAAAATAATCTTCAGAGAAAGAATAACAAAGCTAGAGATATCGCACTGATTTCAGGCTATACTGAGAAGCCGTAGTAATCAAAACAATATGGTACTGGTATAATAACAGGTGCATAGATTCAGGGGACAAAATAGAAAACCTAGAAAGAAAACCATTCATATACGGTCAATTAATTTACAGCAAAGGAAGCCAGAATATACAATGGGAAAAAGACAATCTCTGTGATAAATGGTCTTAGAAAAACTGCAAAGCCTCATGCAAACAAATGAAACTGGACCACTATCCACACCAAACACAAAAATTTACTCCGAGTGGATTAAAGACCTGAATGTATGACCTGAAACCACACAACTAGAGGAAGACATAGGTAGTAAGCTACTCGACATCAGTCTAGGGGATGAGTTTTTTATTCTGACACTAGAAGCAAAGGCAACAAAAGCGAAAGTAAACAAATGGGACTACATCAAACAGAAAGGCTTTTGTCCAGCAAAGGAAAGCATCAACCAAATGGAAAGGCAACCTGCAGAATGGGAGAAAATATTTGCAAAGCATCTCTTTGATAAGGGATTAATATCTAAAATATAGAAAGAACTCATACCACTCAATAGTGAAAAACAAACAATCCAATTAAAAAATGAGAACAGCATAGATATTTTTCCAGAGAAAACATATATAAATAGCCAACAGGTACATTTAAAAAATGCTCAGATCACTCAGCATCAGGGAAATGCAAATCAAAACCACAGTGCGATGTTGCCTCACACCTATTAGAATGGCCGCTATCAAAAAGACAAGAAATAAGTGTTGGCCAGCACATGGAGAGAGGAGAACACTTGTGCACCGTTGGTGAGAGAGTCAATTGGTGCAGCCACTCTGAAAACAGTATGGAGATTCCTCAGAAAGTTAAAAATAGAACTAGCCTATGATCCAGAAATTCCACTTTGGTATATACTGAAAGAAATGAAAACTTCACTCAAAAACACAGATGAACCAGTATGTTCACTGCAATATTGTGTATAGTAGCCAAGATAAGGAAATAACCTAAGTGCCCATCAATAAATGAATGGATAAAGAATATGTGGTGTGTGTGTCTGTGTGTACATTTATATTGTAATATATTTATAATATAATCTATATTATATGTTAATAAATATATCTGATGTTTTATTTTACTATATAATTTATATACATTGTATAATTATAATATATACATATATTTATTTATATATTATATATTTATTTGTATTTATATAGTATATATTTATTTTATATTACATATTATAATGTGTATATAATATAATGTATATTACAGTATGTAATATATATTATATATTGATTAATGCCCCATATTCTTTATCAAGTCATATATTACATATAATATATATTTATGTATCTTTATTTATTTATTTATTTTTTATGTATCTTTATATACTTACATATAATGAAATATTATTCAGCCATAAAAATGGCACAAAATCTTACCATTTGCAAAAACATGGGTGGACTTTGAGGGCACTACACTAAGTGAAAGTTAGCCAGAAAAAAGCAAATACCACATGATCTCACTTATATGTAAAATCTAAAAATAAGCAAAAAACTCTCAACAACAACCTGAGCTCATAAAGACAGAGAATAGATGATGATTACCAGAGGCAGGCGGGTGGTGGGGTGGGTCAAATGGGTGAAGGGAGATTAAAAAGGTATAAAATGCCTTTCAGTTATCAAATAAATAAGTCATAAGGATGCAATGCATATTTGAAAGTTGCTAAAAGAGTAGATCTAAAGAGTTCTCTTTACGAGAAAAAGAAAATTCTGTAGGCGTGTACAATGATGATTATTTTGCAATAGACACAAATACTGAACTACTATGTTGTATATCTGCAACTAGTATAATTTTGGATGTTAATTATACCTCAATTTTAAAAAAATCTACAACTTAAAACTTTATGAGACAACATATATTTTCAAGAAACGATGCACCAATGATTCAATTATAGCCTTTCAGGAAATGGAAAATTACTTAGGTTATCAAATCAATCCAATTTTTGAATGAGGATGCAGACAGACCCCAGGGAATGGAGTAAGCACCATGTGAGTAGCTGGGGACAGGAAGACAACTAGAAACTCTATCTTCTCTTCAGTGTTCCTTCCTCTACATTGGCCACCCAGCCAGACACCCAACACCTGAGAGCTTTTGCCCTTCTCTTCTCAAAACCAGCTGGTGCTAAGTTCTTCATTCTATCTTTCATATGCATTATATCTTCATCACGAAGGCAATGGTGGGATTGCACTGACTGGTGAGAGAATAAGGAAGTTGGCCAGGGAGCTGTGGGCACCATTTCCGGCCAGAGGGACCAGCTCTTAGGCCACATGATGCCCTTTCCTGTAATGTTGTTAGACTTCACATTTAGTCCTTCCCCATAAATTCTAGTTGGGCTCCATCTCTCTGATGGAAGCCCTAGGACCACCCGGCTGACAGTGATCTCCCCATCCTTCAAGCACTCCACATGTTTTGCAAACCAGACCTTTGGCATTGCCTATCCAACTCTATCAGTCATCCCCAGCTTGACACTCCCAGGGCTAAGTCTTCACCCCCACCCAATTAACTCATACTCTTTAGTAACCAGGTTGTTTTAATGTGAAGCTAAGGTTGAAAACCTCTGACCTAATCTTTGAGCCATTTGAAGATAAAAATGCCCAAGAGCAGGACCACCTACATAATTTTCGGAACCCAATACAAAATGAAAACAGAAGGCCTCGTTTTTTTTTTTTCTAGAGCAGTCTGGTCATGGATTTATTAACTTTAGAAATCTTTTCAAGATGATGAGCTCTTGGGGAGCACCTGGGTGGCTCGTGTCAGTTAAGCATCTGCCTTCGGCTTTGGTCATGATTTCAGGGTCCTGGGATGGAGCCCCACTCAGTAGGGAGTCTGCTTTTCCCTCTCCCTCTGCCCACCCCCATCCCCCAGCTCCTGTGCATGCTCCTTCTCTCCTTCTCTCAAATAAATAAATAAAGAGTCTAAAAAAAAATCACCTCTTGGCCTTGTTGCTTTTCTTTATTCATGTTTGTTTTACATTTCATTTATTTATGCTCTTATTTTGTAATTTTTTCTTCTATTTAGAACATTGATTTTTTGACATTTCTGCTTTTTAAATATATATACATTCAATCCCAGGCATTTTTGGTTTATGCTTGACGTGTATGTCCAAGCTTCTTGAGAAAAAGGGTCAGATGGTTGATTTTCAGTCTTTCTTCTCTCTAATACATGCAGTTGGAGCTATGCATTTTCATTTAAACACCACTTTAGCTGAAACTCATAGGTTTCAATATGTTGTATTTTTTTTTAAGATTTTATTTATTTATTTGACAGAGAGAGATAACAAGTAGGCAAAAAGGCAGGCAGAGAGAGAGAGAGGAGGAAGCAGGCTCCCTGCTGAGCAGAGAGCCCGATGCGGGACTCGATCCCAAGACCCTGAGATCATGACCTGAGCCGAAGGCAGCGGCTTAACCCACTGAGCCACCCAGGCGCCCTATATGTTGTATTTTTGTTATGAGTTAGTTCAAAGTATTTGTAATTCCCTTCCTAGTTCTTTTCTTTCAAAATATTTTGCTCTTCTTGAATTGAGATTTCCTAGATTTTATTGTGCCTAGTGGTTATTTAGAAATGTGTTTCCTGTTTCATGTGTGTTGAGTTTGAGGAGTTCATTATAGATCCTGGATATCAACCTTTTGTCTGTACTGTCATTTGCAAATATCTTCTCCCATTCCGTGGGTTGCCTCTTTGTTTTTTTGACTGTTTTCTTTGCTGTGCAGAAGCTTTTGATTTTGATGAAGTCCCAAAAGTTTATTTTCGCTCTTGTTTCCTTTGCCTTTGGAGGCATATCTTGAAAGAAGTTGCTGTGGCTGATATCGAAGAGATTGCTGCCTATGTTCTCCTCTAGGATTCTGATGGATTCCTGTCTCACGTTGAAGTCTTTTATCCATTTTGAGTTTATCTTTGTGTACAGTGTAAGAGAATGGTCGAGTTTCATTCTTCTACTTATAGCTGTCCAGTTTTCCCAGCACCATTTATTGAAGAGACTGTCTTTTTTCCACTGTATATTTTTTCCTGTTTTGTCAAAGATTAATTGACCATAGAGTTCAGGGTCCATATCTGGGCTCTCTACTCTGTTCCACTGGTCTATGTGTCTGTTTTTATGCCAGTACCATGCTGTCTTGGTGATCACAGCTTTGTAGTAAAGCTTGAAATCAGGTAATGTGATGCCCCCAGCTTTATTTTTGTTTTTCCTTAGCGATTCAGGGTCTCTTCTGATTCCATACAAATTTTTGGATTATTTGCTCCAGCTCTTTGAAGACTACTGGTGGAATTTTGATCAGAATGGCATTAAAAGTATATATTGCTCTAGGCAGTATAGACATTTTAACAATGTTTATTCTTCCAATCCAAGAGTATGGAATGGTCTTCCATCTTTTTGTGTCTTCTTCAATTTCTTTCATGAGTATTCTGTAGTTCCTCGAGTACAGATCCTTTACCTCTTTGGTTAGGTTTATTCCCAGGTAGCTTATGGTTCTTGGTGCTATCAAAAAATGGGAAGAAGATATGAACAGACACTTCTCCAATCAGGACATACAAATGGCTATCAGACACATGAAAAAATGTTTATCACCATTAGCCCTCAGGGAGATTCAAATTAAAACCACATTGAGATATCACCTTACACCAGTTAGAATGGCCAAAATTAACAAAACAGGAAACAGCATGTGTTGGAGAGGATGTGGAGAAAGGGGAACCCTCTTACACTGTTGGTGGGAATGCAAGTTGGTGCAGCCTCTTTGGAGAACAGTGTGGAGATTCCTCAAGAAATTAAAAATAGAACTTCCCTATGACCCTGCAATTGTACTCCTGGGTTTTTACCCCAAAGATACAGATGTCGTGAAAAGAAGGGCCAGCTGTACCCCAATGTTTATAGCAGCAATGGCCACGGTCACCAAACTGTGGAAAGAACCAAGATGCCCTTCAACGGACGAATGGATAAGGAAGATGTGGTCCATATACACTATGGAGTATTATGTCTCCATCAGAAAGGATGAATACCCAACTTTTGTAGCAACGTGGACGGGACTGGAAGAGATTATGCTGAGTGAAATAAGTCAAGCAGAGAGAGTCAATTATCATATGGTTTCACTTATTTGTGGAGCATAACAAATATCATGGAGGACAAGGGGTGTTAGAGAGGAGAAGGGAGTTGGGGTAAATTGGAAGGGGAGGTGAATCATGAGAGACTATGGACTCTGAAAAGCAATCTGAGGGGATTGAAGTGGCAGGGGTGTGGGAGGTTGTGGTACCAGGTGGTGGGTATTATAGAGGGCACGGATTGCATGGAGCACTGGGTGCAGTGAAAAAATAATGAATACTGTTTTTCTGAAAATAAATAAATTGAAAAAAAATAAAGAAATGTGTTTCCTGACTTCCAAATGTATGTAGATCTTCCAGTTATCTTTTTTTTTTTCCTAATTTAATTCCACTGTGGTCAGAGAACCTATTGTGTATGATTTCAGTCTTTTGAAATTTGTGGAGATTTACAGAATGACTCACAGAATATGATCTATGTAGGTACGTGCTCCTTGTGTCTGTGAAAAAATACACACAGTCTGTCTAATCTTCTTTGTGTTGTTATATATAGATATCAAATAGATGAAGTCATTTTTTATATTGTTAATATTTTACATCCTTACTGATTTCTTGTCTGCTTTTAAAAGTCCCTGAGAAATGTGTGTTAAAATCCCAGCTATGATTATGTTTCTCTATTTCTCCTTCGAATTCTGTCACCTTTTCTTTATTTATTTTTAAGTGATAATTGGGTGCCTAGAAATTTAGGATTGTTAGATTTTCCTGTTGGTCTTTTTATCATTTGAAATACCTCATTTCTAATAATTTATTTTTCTCTTAAACTTTACTTTCTCTGTTGGTAATGTATGTATGCTACCTTAACTTTTAGTACTTGCTTGGTATCTGTTTTAGCTGCTTACTTTCATTCTATATGTTTTTATACTTAAAATGTGTCTTCTATAATCAACATATAATAATGCTATTATTCCAGTCTGATATTTACATCTCTTCATTTAAGTATTAGTCCATTGATAATTGATGAGATTACTGATATATTTAGTTTCAAATCTATCATCTTGTTAATTTTTTCTATGTTCCTCTCTATTTTTCCTTTATTGTTTTACTTATTAATCAAACATTTTTCTTATTCTATTTTAATCTATCAATCTGTTACTTATACATTCTTTTATTATTATTTCAATGATAATCCATGAGATTAGAAATTCATCCTTGAATTGATGTAGTCCACCTTAATTTTGTACTTTGATCACTTCCTGAATAGTGCATGAAACTTAAAATAGTTTAACTGCATTTACACCGCTCCAGTTTTTTCTTTTGTTTTTTTTTTTAATTTGGTGTTATTGTTCTCATATATGTTTACTATATATATATTTTTAAATTTTATTTATTTATTTGACAGACAGAGATCACAAATAGGCAGAGAGGCAGGCAGAGAGAAAGAGAGGGAAACAGGCTCCCTGCTGAGCAGAGAGCCCGATGTGGGGCTCAATCCCAGGACCTCGAGATCATGACCTGAGCCGAAGGCAGAGGCTTAACCCACTGAGCCATTCAGGTGCCCCACATCATTAGTTTTTAATGTAGTGTTCTGTGATTCATTGTTTGCATGTAACACCCAGCACTCATTGTTTGCATGTAACACCCAGCACTCCGTGCAATCTGTTTTTAAAATATCATTTAAATTACTTAAAATTATATGTTTATTAGAGAGTGAGTGTTAATGGGAGAGGGGCAGAGGGAGAAGGAGAGAGAGAATCCACAAGCAGACTCTCCACCGAATGCAGAGCCTGTCAAGGGCTCAATCCCAGGACCTCGAGATCTTGACCAGAGGTGAAATCAAGTCAGCTGCTCAGCAGAATGAGCCACCTGGGAGCCCCATCATATATGTTAACTTTATTTTAAAGCCTGTAATCCATTATTAATGTTTATCCACCTTCATACTTATCCATATGGGGTGTTCATTTCTTTCTACATATCTGTACTTCCATCTGAGATCATTTTCCTTCTTACTGATAGTTCTCTTTAGTACTTTTAAATGAGAATTTCTATTTGTCTGAAAGCGTTCTGTAAGTGTTTTTCTTTCAACACTATGCAGATGTCATTCCATTGTCCTCTGGCTATTAAAAAATCTGTATTGTCTTCAAAGAAACTTACTGTTTCTTTGAAGACAATACATCTTTTACTTCTGCTTGCTATTAAAATGTTCTCATCTTTCAATTTGTTCTTTGACTGTGACGTGACTCAGCATGGATATTTTTGTATTTATCTGCTGACATTCTCTAATGTTTTGAATCTATAGTTTGATGTCTTTATTAATTGTGTAGACCAAATTTTTAAAAAGAATTACTTTCAAAAATATTGCATCTGGGGGCACCTGGGTGGCTCAGTGGGTCAAGTCTCTGCCTTCGGCTCAGGTCATGATCCCAAGGTCCTGGGATCGAGCCCTGCATCAGGCTCTCTGCTCAGCAGGGAGCCTGCTTCCTCCTCTCTCTCTGTCTGTCTCTCTGCCTCCTTGTGATCTCTGTCTGTCAAATAAATAAATAAAATCTTAAAAAAAAAATATTGCATCTGTCCCACTCTCTCTCTCTGTCCTTTTCTCTGGGGGATCCAATCCATACATCAGACCTTTATATCATGTGTCCTGTCTTTTGTGCCCATTTTATTTTTTTCCATCATTTTTTCCCATCTGAACTTTAGTCTGGATATTTGTATTGTTTCTTTCTTTAGCTTTCAATTAATTTGAAATTAATTTCAATTGAAATTCAATTTCAATTCTTTAGCTTTCAATTTCAACCTTTCTTTAGCTTACCAATCTTTTCTTCTGCTAGTTCTAATCTCATGTTAAGCCACTCATTTAGCTATTAATTTTACTAGAGTATTTTTTTCAGTTTTAGAATAATCATTTGAGATATATGGAAATGGTATGCACACACACACACTGGTAAAATTTTCTGTCTTTCCACTGTTTCCTACAGGATGTCAATCATAGTTATATTAAAATCTCTGTCTGATAAATTAATATCTAAATAATTCAGAAGACTTTTTATTTCAATACTTTTAAAAGTTTTCAGTCATTTGATCTTAATTTTAGCATGACTTGTGGTTTTTTTTAAAATAATATTTTAAAATTTTATTTATTTATTTGACAGAGAGGGAGAGATCACAAGTAGGCAGAGCAGCAGGCAGAGAGAGAGGAGGAAGCAGGCTCCCCACTGAGCAGAGAGCCAGATTCGGGGCTCGACCCCAGCACCCTGGGATCACAACCTGAGCTGAAGGCAGAGGTTCAACCCATTGAGCTACCCAGGTGTCCCAGGATGTCTTGTGGTTTATTTCAAGTTCTGGACATGGCCTATGAAAGACTCTGGAAGACGTTTTCCTGCAAGTTGTATTGATACTCCATCTGGCAGACAGATCACTGATCACCATGATTCTGTCATGGGCTGATTTTATGCTGTCAGGCTTGGTCAGTTTAAGTTTGCCCTTTCTTCTGTGACATAGACTTTATCCCTAAGATTGGGCCCTTCTGGGAGCTCAATCAATATTTTTTATTATTGACCAATGCCTCTTCTCTTTCATGCGTCTTAAACTCCAGTCTTTCTCTCCCTAATACCATGTGGCTGCTGAAATCCCTGGTCCTCTCTCCATACTTAAACTTTTTGCTGGTTTCAGGTGTGCCTGACGCATGCCTGCCTTAAGAGTAGGCTAATGGATCCTGGGATCGAGCCCCACATTGGGCTTCCAATTGCCCAGTGGGAAGCCTGCTTCTCCTTCTTTCCCTCCCCCTGCTTGTGTTTCCTTTCTTGCTGTCTCTCTCTCTCTCTCTCTCTGTCAAATAAATAAATGCATAATCTTAAAAAAAAAAAAAAAACAGTGGGCAAATGTCTCCAGGAAAAATGTATCTAGAATTTTTTGTTCCTTTCTCTACAGGTCCTTTCTTTATGCAATTTTGCCCCTCAAGTGACCACTTCTGTAACCCTGAATTCCAGCCTCTGTGTCCTCAATGCAATGTGACACTCACTGAATGCATGACCCTCTCCACCCACGCAGACAGCTCGCATATGCTGTCAGGAAAGAGCAGGCCAACAGTGGAACTCCTCCCGATGTTGTCCCTTCTCTCAGGGACTGCCCCACATTTAGTCCTGTCTGCACTGATTGCATTTCAATGCCTTCAAACAGCTTATATATTTTTTCCAGCTTTAATTTTTTTCAGTAAGAGGGTTAGTTCCATATTAGCTACTCTACTACGGCTGGAGATGGTGGTATTCCTCTCCCACCCCAAAACTCCCTCACCCTTCAATTTATACAGATATTTGTCATCAGTAATATTGTTTTCCTCCTTCCGAGGTGATTTTTTCTGAGGGACTTAAGCTGCATAGTCACCAAGAGAGGAAAGATGGGATCTTTTCTTCCAGGTGATCACTGATGTTTTTAATTGATAATTGTTTAATTTAAGGAAATCCTAAAAATGGCATAGCCACAGTTTACATCCCAAGAACTACTAATCTCTATATCTTCAGTGGGTAACACTATATTCTCCAGCAATGGTAGACTAGTATGGTCCAGGCTCACACTACTACTGATACAAAAATGCTGGAAAAATATAGGAAAATGTATCTGGAGTCCTTTGAGAGCTGCCCAGACAGTGAGGACTTGACAGAGCAAAATTCAGGGGCTGTGGGTGGAGGGAAGGGAAGCCAGATGGTGAGCCAAAGTCCTACTTTGCCCTTGAAGCATATGCTGATTCAAGGGAATGGATGGGACTTGGTAGCTGGTCCTTGTCAATCATCACTGGAAAAAAACGAACAAAACTCTGGGACCCAATGTTATTATGCTATCAGAAATCCAGAGCCAAAGGATTTATTTTCTAATTCACTAAGAAAATACCTGGGGCTGGAAAAGGGGTCCTGCCAGCAATCTCCAGAAAGGAGCAGCCCTAACAGAGACAAATGAGCTGTCCACATGGCGAAGGGAATCTCAGGGTGAGTTTTTACTGGGACTAAGCACAGACATCACAGCAGTGTATATAGTAGTTGTCATTGACCGTGAGCCCACTTCCTACCCAGTGCTGGGTAAAGTGACTTAGACTCACAGTCCTCCAAGGGAAGGCCCCAGATCAGCGTCACCAGCATCACCAGGGAGCTGGCTGGACATGCATAATCTCTGGTTTCACCTGGTGAGTCAGAACCTGCTTTCTCACAAGAGCCCCAGATGATTCATATAGAAGTTAACGTTTGAGACATGGTGGCCGAGACTTATTGTTTCAATACTCCTTAATGACTCTGTGAAGGAGATACTATTCTTATCTGCATTTAATAGATGTGAAAATAGCCTCTCATGTGTTTCTTTTCAGCAGACCGTCCACCTGCCTGTGGCTGGCAACAGGGGAGCTGGACCTTGGACCCACATCTGTCAGACACCTGAGTGATACACGTTGCCATAACACAACACTTCCTACTTGCTCCTTTTGCTTTCTGTGTCTGCTGGAGTTGGACATCATGGAGATCTGTCATCCTTCTATTGTTGTTAAGTTCCCTTGCATCTATTTTTTTTTTCGAAATTTTATGTAAATTCTAGTTAGTTCACACATACTGTATAATATTGGTTTCCAGAGTAAAATTCAGTGATTGATCACTTACATACATCAGCCAGGCCTCATCACAAGAAGTGCCCTCCTTCATGCCCATCACCATCTAGTCCATCCTTACCCAACACCCTCCAGCAAACTTCAGTTTGTTCTCTATAGTTAAGAGTCTCGGGCGCCTGGGTGGCTCAGTGGGTTAAAGCCTCTGCTCAGATCATGATCCCAGGGTTCTGGGACCGAGCCCCACATAGGGCTCTCTGCTCAGCGGGGAGCCTGTTTCCCTCTCTCTCTCTCTCTCTGCCTGCCTCTCTGCCTACTTGTGATCTCTCTCTCTCTCCGTCAAATAAATAAATACAATCTTAAATTTTTTTTTTTAAAAAGAGTCTTTTATAGTTAGCTTCCCTCTCTCTTTTTTTTTTTTCCCTTCCCATATGTTTATTTGTTTTGTTTCTTAAATTCCACATATGAGTGAAATCATACAGTATTGTCTTTCTCTGGCTGTCCTAGTATAATACTCTCTAGCTCCATCCACGCCCTTGTATCTATATTTGAATTGTGTTATGGATTTAATTGTCCCTCCACTCCAGATTCATATGTTGAACTCCTGACTTTAGTCCCAGTACCCTGGAATATGATTTTATGTCTAATAGGGTCTTTAAAGAGGTCATGAAGGTTAAGTGAGGTCATTAGATAGGCCCATAATCCAATATGACTAGAATCTGTATTAAAAAAAATAGGTGTTATCGACTGAATGTTTGTGTCCCCCCAAAATTCATATGTTGAAAACCTATCCGCCAAAGCAATGGTATTAGGGGATGGGACCTTTGGAAGGTAATTAGGCATAGATGGGGTCATGAGGGCGAAGCCCTCATAAATGGGATTAGTGCACTTATAAGAGTCCCAGGAGATCAGGCTTCCACTCTTGGCTCTTTCTGCCATGGGAAGACTCCAGGGGAAGTTGGCTCTCTGCACCTGAAAGAGGGCTGTCACCAGGGCATAGTCACACCAGCACCCTGACCTCAGACTTCCAGCCTCCACAACCGTGAGAAATAAGTTTTTGCTATTAACAAGCTCCCCAGTCTGTGCCACGTTGCTGTGGCCGCCCTAGCAAATGAAATACAAATCAATAGATCTGTTTTCATGATCCAAGCTTACTGATCTATTTTAATTTGTACAACCGATTTAGATCTAGTGACCCATTAGAGACAAACTTCGGGGAAGTTTTGCAACGTCATGGTTACCATAATTTTACATCCATGTATAGACACACAGGGTGATGAAAATGTAATTCATTCAAATCTCTATATTGGGAGATCCAAAGGTAGCTGTATGATTATATTACATACCAAAGGACACATTTTTACCTGATTGAGCTTCTGGGCTTTACTGATCTAGACTTAAGAGGAAATGACAGACTTGTACCCATGTAAGGTAGGCAGGAAGAAAACGTGGCTGTGGAGCGTGGGGCCCCAGAAACTCCTTGGGACTTAAAATCAGCCTTTCCTTAATAAACCACCTGTACTAAGCATGGTTACATGTGTTAAAAAGAAGGCATGTTCCATTATCCCAAGAAGCTAACAGTTAAATGGTTTAATTTAAACAATTTTAAAAACCTAATTAATGGCAACAAAATAAGTGTGGACTTGATGCAGAAAGAACCAGTTCTGTAGACCAGCTTGGTGTAAATGAACAGTGTTGATTCTTTAAATTCCAGTGGCATCATAAACTGTGTTCTAGATACAGTCACGCAAGCTTAGTGGGACAAATGTCCTGTGTTGTCTTCTGATCCAGAGCTACTGAATTCAAGTTCAGAGGCAAACTGGAGCACGAACCTTCCAGGTCTTGGGTAGGGCAGGAGTTGGCTTGGTTCCTGGGAGGGACATGGGACCCCTCCAGCTGCACTTGTCTCTTAAGGCCAAGCCAGCAGAACAAAACTCAGCTCCATTGTGCCATCTGGGTCACCTCCTGGGCTATACTTCCTCTCAGAGCCTCACATCCCACAGTGACAGTGCTGGGGATATGACAGTGCTCACCAGGGGTTAACACTCTTTGCTTTTAGGAAGTCTGGAGGAACAAGAGGTAGACTGAAGGGAGTTGCTTCTACAAGTATAGAACCATACTGGTACTCTCCTGTAAATGTCCTGCCCTTTTGTGTGTGTGTCCTACAATTCCTCACAATATAGCAGAGGACTCGCCCCTCGATTTGGCATTCTGGGTGCAGTATCATTAATGATCCTCCCTGGAGGTATGCCCTGAACAAGAAAGGGAGAGGATTTTATCTCCAGTGCCACTGCTGAAGGACATCGACTCAATATTAGGCAGTGGCTACTGATAATTCAGAGTCCATCACAACGTGCCTGGTGTTGGAGTTACCGTGAAGTTTCTCTGAGGCTGCCCCTGATCCGGCTGTGTAAACCATTAGCTAAGCCACCACCATGTCCATTTTTTAAAAAATTTTCTCTTCCTAGTTGTTTTTATCTCTTCATTACACTTTCATCTATCATGCAAGTTTTTCCATTTTTTCTTGTTTATAAAATGTGTTCTTAAGGTTCCATGAATTGCTAGAAAAGTCCCTCAAAATCCAGGTAAAATGGTCACCTCATTTATTTTTTTAAAGATTTTTATTAATTTATTTGACAGAGAGAGAGATCACAAGTAGGCAGAGAGGCAGGCAGAGAGAGAGGGGAAGCAGGCTCCCTGCCAAGCAGAGAGCCCGATGCAGGGCTTGATCCCAGGACCCCGAGACCATGACCTGAGCTGAAGGCAGATGCTTGACTCACTGAGCCACCCAAGCGCCCTGGTCACCTCATTTAAAGCACATCCTGAATTGTGCTGCTTTTGAAAGACCAAAGTGCAATCTCTATGGAAAACAGTATGGCAGGTCCTTAAAAAGTTAAACATAGAATTACCACAGAAGCCAGTAATTCCACATTAGGTATATGCTCCAAGGGTCCAAAGCAGGAATTCAAACAGGTATGAGTGTACACCCATGTTCACAGCAGCATTATTCACAGGAGCCAAAGATGGAAGCAACACCAATTTCCATCTGCAGATGAATGGACCAACAAAATGATCTATCCTTTCAATGGAAAATTATTCAGTCCTAAAAAAGGAAGGATGGGGGCGCCTGGGTGGCTCAGTGGGTTAAAGCCTCTGCCTTCGGCTCAGATCATGGTCCCAGGGTTCTGAGATCGAGCCCCGCATCGGGCTCTCTGCTCAGTGGGGAGCCTGCTTCCTCCTCTCTCTCTCTGCATGTCTCTCTGCCCAGTTGTGATTCTTCTCTGTCAAATAAATAAAATATTTAAAAATTTAAAAAAAGGAAGGGTGTTTTTACAAAGGCTGCCGCATGGATGAACTTTGAAGACATTATGTTTGGTGAAGAAGCCAGTCAGAAAAGGACAAACATTTGTTCTGTTTCTACTTTTATGAGGGACTTAAATTTGTCAAGTTCATAACGACAGAGGTAGAATGGGGGTTGCCAGAGTTGAGGTGAGGAGAAATGGGGAGTTGTTCTTTCAACGGTACAAACTTTCAGTTTTGTAAGATGAACAATTTCTGGAGAAGGAGTGGGTGATGCTTGCATGATACTTAATACCATTGACAGTGCGCTTGGAAAGATAAGTTTATGTTACATATATTTTAACGTAATTTGGAAAAGCCACAAATTGGAAGCAGACTGAGAGGGTTGTATGACTGATGAGACTCTCAGTTCATTTGAGACACAGATGTTTGTGTGGCTGTCACGGACTTGAGAGCATGTCCCACAGATGGATCTGGAGGGAAGCGCATGTTCCTCTGAGCACTCTTCTCATCAAGGAAGCGAAGTAAAAAGGGCAGTATATTTTTTCTTTCACTTATTTAAAAATAGAGGAGTGAATCTAGGTCAATGTTTTGATAGCTCTGTTTACTTTCCATCTCAAAGAATTCCTTCCTGTTCTGGGAAAAACTAACGAACGTTTAGCACGCATTTCCATGTTTCTATGTGTGAGGAATGTGATTGATGGAGGCCAGAATGAAAACTGCCAAGTCCTTTTCCTCAGACTCTGTCTGATACTCAGACATAACTAATTTTAACCAGCCAGAAATCATCAAGGGCATCGTATGTGTCGCTTGGTGGTTCTTTCACACCCCTCCCTGTGTCAGGATTTCTATGTTCGCACCCCTCAGTGACAAAGAACACTGACCGTGATTCAACTTCAGCATGCTCTTTTCATAAAAATTAAAATCTCTGGACCACTTCAATGAACTTGGAGTCAGAGTTTCCATGCTAGGGCTTTGGAAAAAAGTATTTGGTGACCCAATACTTTACGCGGTTTTGTGGTCCAAATTTTACTCATGAGCCCTAAGAGCTATTTTCTTCTCATTTTATTGATCCGAGTGTGAATACTGGATGACAGAATAGGCACAGAGTAGGGGCTGCTTTTGAACCACAGAAATGCCCTTGGGCTGCTTGGCCCAAAATGCACAGTGAACAGAATTTTGGACATCTCTTTACTGTTGAGTTCTAAAATTGGAAGTTCAAAGATGCTTCTAATGGGAAGTAAAGCAGAGGGCCAGCCTGGAGAAAAATGGCCAGCTCCAGTCTGGGAAGAGTTCAGGCAGGGCCCCCTTGAGAAGGAGTTGATGGGCCCTCTGGTTTCACGCAGGCTGCACTGAGTATGGGACGGGGCAAGGTCAAGTGGGGGCAAGGAAGGCAGCCTACACAGACAAGAATGTTGAGCAAGAGCTGTTAGTCTCCTCACTAGTGTAGACATCTGTGGACTCAGATTCTCTTAATTTCATTTAAAGTGGCCTATTAAAGCACCCCAAGGGATGGAACAGTTCACTGAAATGACCACCATTCATACTGAGGCCCGGGACGGTCACCCAAGAGAAAGGGCAGAATGGCAGTAACATTAAGAAACTGGGTTTCAGGGGCACCTGGGTGGCTCAGTGGGTTAAGCCGCTGCCTTCGGCTCGGGTCATGGTCTCAGGGTCCTGGGATCGAGTCCCACATCAGGCTCTCTGCTCAGCAGGGAGCCTGCTTCCTCCTCTCTCTTTCTCTCTCTCTCTCTCTGCCTGCCTCTCCATCTACTTGTGATCTCTCTCTGTCAAATAAATAAAATCTTTAAAAAAATAAAAAATAAAATAAAAAAAAGAAACTGGGTTTCAGGGTGCCTGGGTGGCTCAGTGGGTTAAACTTCTGCCTTCAGCTCAGGTCATAATCTCAGGGTCCTGGGATCGAGCCCCGCATCGGGCTCTTTGCCTGGCAGGGAGCCTGCTTCTCTCCTTCTCTCTCTGCCTGCCTCTCTGCCTGCTTGTGATCTCTGTCTGTCAAATAAATAAATAAAATCTAAAAAAAAAAAAAAAGAAAAGAAAAGAAAAAAAAAAGAAACTGGGTTTCAGTCTCTACCATGTATGATTGTGGGACTATTAGCAAGTCCCCGGACTTCTCCATGGCCAAGTTTCTGAATCTATAAAAAGGGGACTACCTAGCTCACAAGATCTTTGTCAGGATGGAATGAGATAAGGATGCTGACGCACAGTACAGCAGCTGGGATGCGCTGAGCCGTGTCCAGGTGTTCTTTCTGCTGCCCTGGGCCATAAACGAATCACCTGTCCACCAAGCAGCTGGCATTTACGGGGCACCTGGTCGGCCCCCAGCACCCTGGGAGGTGCTGAGATATGTCCCTGGAAGTCAGGTGATCATGGACTCTACAGACCAAACAAAGAAAGAAGACATCTGTTGAAAGAGTGTGTCATGATGACTTACATCAGCACTCAGAGAGGACTTGGAGCTGCCCCTTGAAGGACAGCTGGATATCAGGGGGAGCTTCCGAGCCTCGCTCTGTATGTCCATGGATTCGGGTTGAATTAAAATTTGCACCCAGAAAGGTGGCTTACTTTCTTCTTTTGCCCAACTTCCTACGAGGCATGTGTCCTTGTGTAGCATGAGTTTTACATTCAGCGGAGCCACCTTCCCCCTGTGCAGAGCATGTATGCTGAGGGGCCTGATCCAGACCACAGAGAAGCACAGAGGGGAAGACAGGGGGTCAGGCACATGAGAAACTGAGTCGGTCAGGGGGTTTGCAGGAGGCAGAGAGCACTCTGAAGGAGGGTGATTTGCAATGAGCTTAATAAAGGAAAAATTTTTAGAGGGATGTTCAGAAGGGACAGTAAAGTTCCTCAGGGAAAGCGCGGACCCCCCAGGACTTGGGTGGGTGTGGGGAGAGGGAAGAAGTGATCATCAGCACCCAGAGAGACAGCTGTTAGTGGCAGAGAAGGCCACCTTCTCTGGTAGGAGCTGGGGTTTTCCATAAAGAAATACAGAATGAACAACAGCAATCTGGCAGAGAGGGAAATAAACCCCACAACTTCACTCTCTCTGATATCCAGCCAGGGTTCCCCAAGGGGCCAAACCCAATGGCAGCCAGGTTTAGGGAGTCCATTGAGCTAGTGCCCAAAGGCCTGTACCCCCGGACACAGACCAGCCTGGGGATCAGGCGAGGCAGGGATCTGGAGGGGGAAAGGGAAAAGATTCAGCACAGGAAGCTTTTACACATTCTTTGTTGTGTGAACATGGTGCACGTATTCATATTAAGAAGTTGCCTCAAGCGGTATTTATTATGGAATAGAATTCAGTTATAAATGGGCCCATCTACATATCTGGAAAAGAACAAATGATGAGATATTCCTGAAAATCTGCAATTATTCCTATTGGCTTCCATGAAACTGTATATAATGATAAGTCATCTGCATTCTCTAAAATAAGTTTTTGTCATATAAATAATAAATCTTCATTGTAAAAGGAGGGGATAAAAATATATGTTTATAAAAAATAAAAAATTATATTAAAAAAAAGAAAGGAACCCAGAAAAAAATATTAAGAAAAAAATTATATTACCTGCAACCTTATCATCCAAGGATGACATTTTTAAGATCTTCCTGCAAATCTTCTCAGTCCCTTTTCTGCACACATGCCCAAGTGCTTTTACAGATTGTGTTCTGTGTCCATTTTGATCTCTAGCTTTTTCCACGTAATATAACTGGCGAGCATATTTTTATGCTGCCAGCCACATGGCTCCTATCTGAAGCATGTATCCTAATTTACTTAGATGTTTCCTATTATTGGATATTACTAAATATTCAGTTTAAGCTCTTTCCCATTTTTTGCTGTTGCAGTCACACCACAATGAGATGATGTGCAGCTTTGAAGAAGATGAATCTAGTGTCTTCGGCTTGCTGCCATGCCCTCTGAAGTAGAGGAAACACGGGTTTTAAATACGTCTTCAAAGTGCACGAAGCAAACAAGCACTTGACGCTCGTTCATGGATGGAGGCCATATTCTTCTCACAAGGGCCTCCAGAGGGATGCTCTTAGGGGCCACGCAGCCTGGTGTGTCACTGGTCCCCGGCCGGACAACTAACCAGATGTGGACCCACCACAGAGCAACAGGTGAGCAGGTCACTGACCTGGAAGACCAAGCCCTACCTTTCTATTCACCACTGTGCTTGGCCTTCACCATTGCGCTCAAAGCTGGGCTCCTGCCATAGGGCCAATTTCTGCACACTATTACCAGCAACCGTGGGCACCCCCAAAACCCAAAGTGTGAGGCACCTCTGGAATGATACCATAGACTCCCCCTCCAGCCACTGTGCACCAGTCTTTCTGCTTCTGTTTAAGCAGGTTGTCCTCTTGGCAAAGATTTAGAAATAATTTATGTTTTCGGGGGGAGGGGAGAGAGGAAGAGAACCAGAACCAAAATAGAACAGTTAGCACAAAAATTCTTTCCTACCAACTGTTGTCTGACATCGGGTTATCTGGAATCCATCTACTCCCAAAAGGATTGTAAAAATGTTGGGGCAGGGGTGAGAGGTGGAAGTTCAATTAGGGAAGTTTTGCAAGTCTGATCTGAGGCCAGAGAACCTGTCTGCCATAGGACAGAGGGCCAGAACACAGAAAGGGGAGACTTAGTGCAGATTCAGAAAGCACATCTGTGATGTGCTCCAGGGGTCATATGAAATCCTTCGGTCAATGCCTTGTGCCCACTTAGGTAAGTCTCAGGGATTCAGAAGCCAATAAGCATCAGGCCCAGCATTCCGGGCCTTAGGGTCTGGTTGACCTGTAGCCTCCACCACTATATAAATGAAGACATGCTACACCACACCAGTGAAGCCAGTGATGTCTAGTGTTCAAAGGGGGCCCAAAGTAGGGAGCAAGCAGTCTTGTTTGTAGGCAGATGAGCCAGGCCCTCCCCAGGAAATGATCCACTGGCCATCTCAGCCTTGGATGGCCAGTGAGAATGGTGATGAGTATAAAGACTGTTTGTGGAAGGGAGGATAAGGTGGCAGAGGAGCAGGGGTCCTAGCATCACCAGGTCCAGGAGTTCAGCTAGATAGTTATCAAACCATTCTGAACACCTACAAACTCAACAGGAGATTGAAGAGAAGAAGAGCACAGTTCTAGGAACAGAAAACCAACCACTTTCTGGAAGGTAGGACATGCAGAGAAGTGAATTCAACATGATATATGAAGATAGACCATAAACCATGGGGGGAGAGGCGGTGGCGGCTCCTGGAAAGTGGTAGAGCAGTGGAGCACAAAAAAGCAGACTTTTAGAAGTCTGCTCCACTGAGGGACATTGCTCCAGAAGCTAAGTGAGGGGATGGAGCCCTCTCGGGGACAGGATGGTCTCAGGATGCTCAGAGTCACAGAAAAACCAGTGGTGCCTGAGTGTGGCAGAGACCCCAGGTATCAGAGCAGGGAAGCCACTGCAGATGGAGCCAAGGTAGAGGCGAGAAGGTCGGGTTTACCTTAAACCATGATCTGAGGCACAGTTGGACCCCTGCTCTGCAGGCAGGGACCCCACAAGTGGCAGATCTTGGAAGACTCACCTTCCTCTTCCAGGAGGAGCGGTGTGGGAGTGCACGGCAGGAATCTGCTCTGTTTGGAGACCCCAAACAGGGCTGTGCACCAGAGATGGAAACACTCGGTCACAGGCCGGGTGAGTACACAGTGCAGCCAAAGACCAGGGAGACGGGAGCTATTGACTGCTTTTCTCTGAGGGTGCATGGAGGAGTGGGGTCCTGAGCTCTCGGCATCTCCAGGCCGGAGATTGAGAGGCTGCCATCTTCATTACCATCCTCCAAAGCTATATGGAAAGCATTCAGGGAACAAAAGCTCCCAGCATGAACCTGAGCAGATTACTTAGCCTGGCCCCTGGCAAAGATGGTGCGGTTCCACCTTGGGCAAAGACGTTTGAGAATCACTGCACCCCTCCCTCAGAAGGTCAGCAAGAACACCCGGCCAAGACCAAGTCCACCTAACGAGAACTGAGGAACTCCAGAGCTAGGGGAAAGCAACATCTAGAATTCATGGCTTTTTTCACACAATTCTTTAGTCTTTCAAAGTTAATTTTTTTTATTTTATTTTTTCTCTTTCTTCTTTTAACATTTTTAAACTATTTTATCTTATCAATAGCTTTTTTAAAAAATCTTTTAAAATTTTCATTGTTATATTCTGTCCCTGCATTGTATTTTATTTATTGTATATTTTTTTGTATACATATATGTTTTTCTTTCTTTAAAATTTTGGGATACAGTTTCTTCTAACAGATCAAAATATACTCTAAATCAAAGCACATGGCTTTGTTCTAGTCTCCAGCCTGATCACATTCTTTCCTTTTTCTTTTTTTAACCAACTTCTTATCAATCCTTTTTTTAGAATCTTTTAAAATTTTCATTTTTACAGGCATATTCCATCTCTTATCATGTTTACCTTCCTTTTTGTATATATATAAGTATTTCTTTCTTTAAAATTTTGGAAGGCAGTTTCTTCTAATAAACCAAAATACACCCATACACCCAAAATCAAGTGTGTGGCTCTGTGATATATATATTACATATATATGTTATATATATAACATAATTAGATATATAATATATATAACATAATAAATAAATAATAAATCCAGAAATATATATATTTCTGTTATATATACATTTTATATGTTTTATTTATTTATTTATTTCCCTCCCTTTCTTTCCCCCTGCCACAGCTTTGGGTCTCTTCTGATTTGGTTAACATGTATTTTTCTGGGTTTGTTGCTACCCTTTTAGTATTTTGTTCTCTCATTCATGTGTTTTTTTTTTTTAAGATTTTATTTATTTATTTGACAGACAGAGATCACAAGTAGGCAGAGAGGCAGGCAGAGAGAGAGAGGAGGAAGCAGGCTCCCCGCCGAGCAGAGAGCCCGATGAGGGCTGACCCAAGCCGAAGGCAGCAGCTTAACCACTGAGCCACCCACGCGCCCCTCATTCATCTATTCTTATCTGGATAAAATAACAAGGCAGAAAATTTCATCTCAAAAAAAAAAAAAAATAGAACAAGAGGCAGTATAGATGGCTAGGGACCTAAACAATACAGACATTAGTGAGATGTCAGAACTAGAGTTCAGAATGACAATTATCCAGGTGCTATCTGGGCTTGAAAAAAGCATGGGAGGGGTGCCTGGGTGGCTCAGTGGGTTAAGCCACTGCCTTCGGCTCAGGTCATGATCTCAGGGTCCTGGGATCGAGTCCCGCGTTGGGCTCTCTGCTCAGTGGGGAGCCTGCTTCCTTCTCTTTCTCTCTCTGCCTGCCTCTCAGCATACTTGTGATTTCTATCTGTCAAATAAATAAATAAAATCTTAAAAAAAAGAAAGAAAGAAAGAAAAAAGCATGGGAGATGCTAGAGAATCCCTTTCTGGGGAAATAAAAGAACTAAAATTTAACGAAGTTGAAATTTAAAAAGCTATTAATGAGGTAAAAAAAGCTATTAATACAGTAAAAAATGGAGGCTCTTACTGTGAGGATGGATGAGGCAAAAGAGAGAATTAATGATATAGAAGACCAAATGATGGAGAATAAAGAAGCTGAGAAAAACAGAGATTAAACAACTGCTGGACCACGAGGGGAGAATTTGAGAGATAAGTGATACCATAAGACAAAACAATATTAGAATAATTGGGATCCCAGAAGATGAAGAAAGAGAGAGAGGGGCAGAGAGTATCTTGGAGCAATTTATAGCAAATTTGGTGAAAGGAAAAAGCATCAAAATCCAGGAGGCACAGAGAACTCCCCTCAAAATCAATAAAAATAGGTCTACACTCTATCATCTAATAGCAAAACTTACAAGTCTCAGTGACAAAGAGAAAATCCTAAAAGCATCTAGGAACAAGAGGTCTGTAATATACAATGGTAGAAATATCAGGGGCACCTGGGTGGCTCAGTGGGTTAAAGCCTCTGCTTTCGGCTCGGGTCATGGTCCCGGGGTCCTGGGATCGAGCCCTGCATCGGGCTCTCTGCTCAGCAGGGAGCCTGCTTCCCTTCCTCTCTCTGCCTGTCTCTCTGTCTACTTGTGATCTGTCAAATAAATAAATAAAATCTTAAAAAAAAAAAAAAAGAAATATCAGATTGGCAGCAGACCTACGCAGAGACCTAGCAGGCCAGAAAGGACTGGCATGATATATTCAGAGCACTAAATGAGGAAAATATGCATCCAAGAATACTATATCCAGCTAGGCTGTCATTGAAAATAGGAGAGATAAAAAAGCATCCAGGACAAACAGAAACTGAAAGAATTTGCAAATACCAAACCAGCCCTACAGGAAATATTGAAGGGGGTCTTCTAAGCAAAGAGATAGCCTAAAAATAACTGACCAGAAAGGAACATAGACAATATACAGTAACAGTCACCTTACAGGCAATACAATGGCACTAATGGTTACCCTGAATATAAATGGGCTAATTGCCCCCAATGAAAAGATACAGGATATCAGAATGGATTAAAAAACAAGACCCATTGATATGCTGTCTGCAAGAAATTCATTTTAGACCCAAAGACACCTCCAGATTTAAAGTGAGGGAATGGAAAACAGTTTACCATGCTAATGGACATCAAAAGAAAGCTGGGATGGCAATCCTTATATCAGATAAATTAGATTTTAAGCCAAAGACTATAACTATATCATACTTAAAGGGTTTGTCCAACAAGAAGATGGAACAATTTTTTTTAAGATTTATTTATTCATTTATTTGTCAGAGAGCGATCACAAGTAGACAGAGAGGCAGGCAGAGAGAGAGAGGAAGGGAAGCAGGCTCCCCGCCGAGCAGAGAGCCCGACGCAGGACTCGATCCCAGGACCCCGAGATCATGACCCGAGCCGAAGGCAGCGGCCCAACCCACTGAGCCACCCAGGCGCCCGGAACAATTTTAAATATCTATGCCCCTAACATGGGAACAGCCAATTATATAAATTGATTAATAACAAAATCAAAGAAACACATAGACAATAATACAATAATAGTAGGAGACTTTAACACCCCCTTTAATGGATGAAAAAATTTTCAGCAAAATACTAGCCAATAAGATCCAACAGTACATTAAAAGGATTAGTCACCATGACCAAATGGGATTTATTCCTGGGCTGCGAGGTTGGTTCAACATCCACAAATCAACCAATTTGATATAATACATTAATAAAAGAAAGAACAAAAACCATATGATACTCTCAGTAGATGCTGAAAAAGCATTTGACAGAGTATAACATCCTTTCTTGATCAAAACTATTCACAGTGTTGGGGTAGAGGGTACGTACCTCAGTATCATAAAAGCCATTTATGAAAAACCCATAGCAAATGTCGTCCTCAATGGGGAAAAACTGAGAGCTTTTCCCCTAAGGTCAAGAACAGGTTAGGGCTGTCTACTATCACCACTGCTATTCAACATAGTACTAGAAGTCCTAGTCTCAGCAATCAGACAAGAAGAAGAAATAAAAGGCATCCAAATCAGCAAAGAAGAAGTCAAACTCCCACTCTTTGCAGATGATATGATATGTTACATGGAATACCCAAAAGACTCCATTCCAAAATTGCTAGAACTCATACAGGAATTCACTAAAGTGTCAGGATATAAAATCAGTGCACAGAAATCAGTTGCATTTCTATACACCAACAAGACAGAAGAAAGAGAAATTAAGGAGTTAATACCATTTACAGTTGCACCCAAAACCATAAGATACCTAGGAATAAACCTAACCAAAGAGGCAAAGAATCTATACTCAGAAAACTATAAAGTACTCATAAAAGAAATTGAGGAAGACGCAAAGAAATGGAAAAATGTTCCATGCTCATGGATTGGAAGAACAAATATTGTGAAAATGTCTATGTTACCTAAAGCAATCTACACATTTAATGCAATCCCTATCAAAATCCCATCCATTTTTTTCAAAGAAATGGAACAAATAATCCTAAAATTTATATGGAACCAGAAAAGACTCCTAATAGCCAGAGGAATGTTGAAAAAAGAAAAACAAAGTTGGTGGCACCACAATTCCAGACTTCAAGATCTATTACAAAGCTGTAATCAAGACAGTATGGTACTGGCACAAAAACAGACACATAGATCAATGGAACAGAATAGAAAGCCCATAAATAGGCTCTCAACTCTATGGTCAACTAATCTTCCACAAAGCAGGAAAGAATATCCAATGGAAAAAAGACAGCCTCTTCAACAAATGGTGTTGGGAAAATTGGATGGCCACATGCAGAAGAATGAAACTGGACCACTTTCTTATACCACACACAAAAATAGACTCAAAATGGATGAAAGACCTAATGTGAGACAGGATTCCATCAAAATCCTTGAGAAGAACACAAGCACCAACCTGTTCAACCTCAGCCACAGCAGCTTCTCCCTAGAAACATCACCAAAGGCAAGGGAAGCAAGGGCAAAAATGAACTATTGGAACTTCATCAAGATCAAAATCTTTTGCACAGCAAAGAAAACAGTCAAAAAAAAAAAAGATAACTGACAAAATGGGAGAAGGTATTCACAAATGACATATCAGGTAAAGGGCTAGTATCCAAAATCTAGAAAGAACTTATCAAACTCAACACCCAAAGAACAAATAATCCAGTCAAGAAATGGACAGAAGACATGAACAGACATTTCTACAAAGAAGACATCCACATGGCCAACAGACACATGAAAAAGTGCTCCACATCACTCAGCATCAGGGAAATACAAATCAAAACCACAGTAAGATACCACCTCACACCAGTCAGAATGGCTAAAATTAACAAGTCAGGAAACAATAGATGTTGGCAAGGATGTGGGGAAAGCAGAACACTCCTACACTGTTGGTGGGAATGCAAGCTGGTGCAACCACTCTGGAGAACAGCATGGAGGTTCCTCAGAAAGTTGAAAATAGAGCTACCCTATGACCCAGCAATTGCACTACTGGATATTTACCCTAAAGATACAAATGTAGTGATCTGAAGGGGCAGGTGCACCTGAATGTTTATACTAACAATGTCCACAGTAGCCAAACTATGGAAAGAACCTAGATGTCCATCAACAGATGAATGGATAAAGAAGATGTGATTGATACACACACACACACACACACACACACAATGGAATACTACACAGCCATCAAAACCCCCTGAAATCTTGCCATTTGCAACAACATGGATAGAACTAGGGGATATTATGCTAAGAAATAAGTCAATCAGAGAAAGACAATTATCATATGATCTCTCTGATATAAGGAATTTGAGAGGCAGGGCAGGGGGTTGTGGGGGGCAGAGAGGGAATAAATGAGACAAGATGGGACCAGGGAGGGAGAAAAGCCATAAGAGACTCTTAATCCCAGGAAACAAACCGAGGGTTGCTGGGGGAGGGTGCGGGGAGGGGCAGATAGGGTAGCTCGGTGATGGACGTTGGGGATGGTATGTGCTATGGTGAGTGCTGTGAATTGTGTAAGACTGGTGATTCACAGACCTATACCCCTGAAGCAAATAATTCATTATATATTAATAAAAATATCAAATATACTCAGCTAATAAACCATCGAACATTATATTAAAAAAAAAAAGACTGTTTACTAAGCACTTTCAGAAGCTATTATTGCACTCACCCCAGCCAGGGTCCTGGGAGGCCAGCTAGGAGCCCAGGGTGCTGGGCTGAAGGAGGCATCCCCAACCTAGGCTCGGGCAAGGGCTAGTTTGGCACCTGAAAGAGAGCACTCCCTCACTGCTGCCCAGCGTGCCGCTCCCCCAGTCCTGCTAACCTTGCATTCAGATGACTGCCTCTCAGCTAGGATATAAAGCAGCTGCTGGGGTGCCTGGGTGGCTCAGTTGGTTAAGTGTCTGCCTTTGGCTCAGGTCATGATCCTAGGGTCCTGGAATCAAGTCCCACAGTGGGCTCTCTGCTCAGCCAGAGGTCTGCTTCTCCCTCTGCCACTCCCTTTGCTTGTGCCCTCTCTCTCTCTCTCTCTGTAAAATAATAAATAAAATCTTAAAAAAAAAAAAGTGGCTGCTCTGTTCACACCAGGAATCTGTAAGGGAGGTTAGTGGCTCATAACAAGCAGAGCTGGTACTGGCACCCAGGTCCTCTTCCTGCCCGACTGCACTGCTCACCCATGTTCTCCCCAACACTCCTGGGGTATTGGTGTGTCTTCTAGGTATGAAGAGGAGAACATTCAAGGTCTGAAGGGAGAACAGCAGCAGCTCCCATCCATAGGCAGTAAACCTGTGGCTTGCAGACCAAACCCAGCCCACAGTGCCAGTGGAGTATTTTTGAAACATTTAGGACACTATTTATTTATTTATTTATTTATTTTTTAAAGATTTTTATTTATTTATTTGAGAGCGAGACAGTGAGAGAGAACATGAGAGGCGAGAAGGTCAGAGGGAGAAGCAGACTCCCCATGGAGCTGGGAGCCCGATGCGGGACTCGATCCTGGGACTCCAGGACCGTGACCTGAGCTGAAAGCAGTTGCTCAACCAACTGAGCCACCCAGGCGCCCTAGGACACTATTTAAAAATGAGTTTTTGCATAACACTCTGGATGTCCGGATTCTCTCTACACACAAGAAGAATTGATGACAGTGGGCCCCTCTGTCTGCAGGAAAGAATCAGAAGGGTGGAGAGGCTGTCTGCCCTGCTGCCCTCAGTCCCCTCACTCCACCACCCCATGCCAGCTGAGGTCTGTGCCTTACCTCAAGGCCATGGCAGAGTCATCCTATGTAGTGCAACTAAACAGTATGGGTGCACTTCTGACCAGGAAGAAGGATGCAGGACCAAAGATTCTGAAAGCCTCTTCCTTCTCCTACAGTTGTCTGCTTGGCAATGTGAGGGAAGGTGGGACAATCTGCTTGGGGTGGGTGGGTGGGGGGGGGTGGGCGCTGGTCACAGAGGGCATCTAGCCCAAACCTGGGAACCTAGACCCATCTGTGGAGGCAACCAAGCCATTTGAGGATTTTTTAAAAAAGATTTTATTTTTATTTATTTGAGAGAGAGAGAGAGCATGAGAAATAGGGACAGAGGGTGAGAGAGAAACTCCAACAGACTCCCCACTGAGCACAGAGCCCAGATGCGGGGATAGATCTCAGGACTCTGAGATCGTGACCTGAGACGAAACCAAGAATTGGATGCCCAAGTGATTGAACCACCCAGGTGCCCCTTTCTGAGGGTTTCAAACAGAAGAATGACACTCTGATGGAAGCTCTATGGGATGGATGGGTTAACCGGATCACCTTCTGTCATCCAGAATTTCTCTCTCTTCCTTGTGTTCACTTTGCACATCAGGCATCTGACAGAGCACACCCGCATGGTAGGGCAGGAGTGAGGTGCTTCTTCTCTTTGTTCTCCAGCTCTCCTTCTCCTCCATGTCCTCAACTGATCACCCTGGTTCTTATTTCAGTGAGAAAAGAGAAGCCATAGAGAAGGGAGCCACCACATCTCCCCACCACCTGCTTCTTGACCCTGGTTGCTAGAGAGAGACCTTGCTCTATTCCTACTCAGCCCCTCATGGGGTGTACCAAGCTCCAGACCCTCTGTCCTATGCTGGGACTTCACCCTGCCTTCTTCCCATCTCTGGAATCATCCTGTTTTTCCTTTCTACTGGTTCTTCCCACTAGCATGCTTACTCTGTTGTGGGTTTAAATATAAAAATAAATAAACTCATCAAAGTAGTCCCTCCTTCTCTATTTGTCTACTCCCCTCAATAGTAGAACCTCAAGAAGGTTGATTCTGCCCATTTCTTCTCTTCCTCACTTGTCAGTTTGACTAGATTGCCATCAATACATTTCTACCAGGACCCCTTGTCCAGGTCTCAATGCCCTCCACTTTGCTATATTCCATGCCCTGTCTTTTGTCCTCGTCTCTGTAGCACTAGACACCCTGATCCATCTTTCCACTGGAAATGCCTCCACTGCTTGGCTTTATGGGCACCATACTTTCCTGCTTTCCCTCTTCTTCACTCCATCACTCCATCCACATACACGCCACTCTCTCAGTTCTATGATTTCTTTTCTTGGGGTTTGGTCTTTCAATTAAGCTTTGAGGTCCATGAAGATGGGTACTGATCTGGGCCATTTTCCTTCTCTCTCCTGAGCATTCAGATGAGTGCCTGGAACTCAAGAAAGGTTCACGGAAATAAAGGATGAGTAAATGGGTCATCATTCCTGCAGTGCCCCCACAGAGCACAGACTTATGCACAAGTGAGTGCTTCACTCATGGATTCACTTCCCAAGGCTGCTCTAACAAATAACCATAAATTTGCTTAAAGGGGCAGAAGAATATTCTCACAGGCTTTTGAAATCAGTTCAATATCAAGATGTCGGCAGATCCACACTTTCTTCCAAGGCTCTAGGGGAAAACCTTACCTTGGCTCTTCCAGTTTCTGATGGCTTCTAGCCATCTTTGGCTTAGGAAAACACAAGTCCAATCTTTGCCTCCATCGCTTCTCAGCCTTTTGGCTAAGATCAAGTGCAATCTTTGCCTCCAGTGCCTTCTCCCAGGAGTCCTTCTGTGTCTCTCCTTCCTCTAATAAAGACAACCGTCACTGGATTTGAAGCTTACCCTAAATCTGGGATCTCAGAATCCTTAACTAATTTCTGTTTCCAAACAAGGCTACATTCTGGCAGACATGACTTTGGGAGGGGGGACATTATTTAATAAGTTTACAACTCCCTTGAAATTTACATTGTCAGAGTACCTGAAACAGCTACTAGAGATTCATCTATTAGAGCCCAGAGAGTTTTTAGTCCTTCAAGTCTTTCTTAGAAAGACAATGTTCCTAAGTTGGTGGAACCAACAGAGGAATGACATTTTTGATCTGTAAACACAAACAGGTAAAAATGTATCTTCTTTTATTTTCTTAGATATGATTTTAAATTTTGACCTTGAGCTCCCCTTCCACCTAACAGAAAAGAAGTAGGGGATTGTGTCCAGGTAAATTCAGGTCTTTTCCTCTTTTCCATTTTAGCTTGAAATACTCTGAGTTAGAACTTCCATGCCCAGCCCAATCCCTGCCACATCTGCTCTCATCCAGAGTCCTGGTGGGCTCTGTACCCCTAGTAGGGTCTTTGGGGTCTTGTCTGAACTCCTGGGATATCTCTCAGCCTGGGTGTGAGGGCACCCTGACCACAGACCTACAGATCTACTGGGAGTCTATTCCCCAAGATGACTTAGCAAGGACTCTGCCTCAGCATCTAACTTCTCGTCCCCTCTCCTCGCGGGTCCTTCCTTCACTTCTTCTGGACCTGGGGAATCGAGGGGGCTGTGTAGTTAGGAGACAGGCTACTTCTACCTGATTGCACAGATTTTCCTTTCTTGAACCTGGGTGGAGATCATTTGGGTTTGGTTTTGTTTTCATTTTTTAACTAAAAATCAAGAATTGTCTTTCTTTGACCCAGGCTTCCACCATGCCTGCTTTTCTGATATGGTGACTCGTGTTTGGCGGTCTGTCTGTGTGAAGCACGAGCCCTGGGGCAAAAGTAAGGAAGTTCACTAAAGCAAAGGTGGGGACCCAAGTCTTGGTGCCAGGACATCCCCTTACATTATGCCATCCACACAAGCAAGAAGAGATACCTGTGAGACTCCACCCAAACATTCTCCATTCACAGCACCTTCAGAGTCCCAGGAATCATTTCATGGTAGCTCGAAGCCAAAGAAATACCCAATTGTCTATTTATTAAGTAGTTTGTTTAAAAAACTTGGTAAGTATTCATGCCATAACAACACAGTAGACATTTGGAAAAAATAATACGATATATTGGAAGAAAAAAATAATTTTTTCATTCTTTAATAAACACAATTTCTTGTTATTTAGATGTCTGCCTGTTGGGCACTGAACAACTTTTCAAACATCAGAATCAGATTGAACACCATCTGTTATGCACTGTATCTCTGAAGTTCATGTGTTAAAACCCTATCCCCCAATATGTCTGTATTTGGAGGCAGGACCTTTAAAGAGGTAAATTAAATGGGGTCATATGAGTAAAGTCCCAATTCACTAGGACTGGTGTCCTTACAGGAAGAAGAAAAGACACCAGGGATGTGTGTACACAGAGAAAAGATCATGAGAGAAAAAGGACATAGAGAGAAGATAGTGTCAGAGAAGAAAAACCTTTTCTCTGCCCTCTTTGGTTTGGTGATTGGGGCCTGCAAACTAAACAAGCAAAAGACAGATTAACAGGAAAAAAGCTACACAATTTTTAATAATATTTACATTCAGAGAAAAGTTTATAGAAAAGAAATAAAACAAAAAAGTAGTTAGACTTGGAGTTCATATACTGTCTTAACAGTATATGTTAAGGGGCATTTGGTTTCAAGGGGTGGTAAATAGCAGGGAAGTGTCTAAGAAATATATGGGAGAGATAATGGAAGAAAAGAGTCATGTCAACAAGATATGTTTATGAAGACTCAGGTCCACTTACTTCATGGAAAACCAGGAGGAAATGAGGAAATGCAATGGAATAAGAACTTGATGCTTAGATACACTGTTGAAGTTATAAAAGTAGAATAGATACTTGTTTAAAGATAAATGTTTTTATCTTTAAAGATAAATATTTTTTAAATGGGTCTTCATTTAAAGATGGGGAAATGTTACAGAGTCAAATCTCTTACCTACACTATAGGGAATGAACAGATACAGGCTAAATCTAATAAAATCACCAAACAGAGGAATAAACACGTGCTTTCTCATTGTTTTAGAAGAACAACAAACACGTAAACATGTCCGTCTGTGGGGAAGGTTACTGTGTGTATAGTGGGGATTCAAGCAAAAGGAAGATATCTTGATTTTTTTCTTTACTAGCATTCTATTTTACTGGATTTTTAATTAACGATTTGCCCTTATTGCTTTCATAATTATAGTTTTGTTTCCTAAAAAGCAAATATTCACCAAATGTTAAGTGGAAAGAACAGTATCTAAAACAGAATACAGTTGCCTTTGAACAACACTGCACAAATGTTGGTTTGAACTGTACAAGTTCAAGGTATACACAGATTTTTTTCTGATAAATACAATACAGTACTATAAATGTATATTTTCTTCCTTATGATTTTTTTTCCTTATTATTTTTTTCTTTTCTATAGTTTATTTTATTGTAAGAATACAATGTACAATACATATGACATACAGGATATGTGCTAATTGACTATGATTTTATCAGGAAGGCCTCTGGTCACCTGTAGGCTGTTATAGGTAAGTTTTGGGAGTCAAAAGTTTGTTTGTTTGTTTGTTTGTTTGTTTGTTTTTTAAAGATTTTTTTCATTTATTTGCTTGACAGAGAGAGGAAGAGCAGCAGCAGAGGGAGAAGCAGACTCCCCCCTGAGCAGGGAGCTCGATGTGGGTTTTGATACGAGGACCCCAGGATCATGACCTGAGCCCAAGCAGATGTTCAACTGACTGAGCCACTAAGGTACCCTAGGAGTCAAAAGTTAGAAGTGGATTTCTGACTGCACTGGGGGGGTGCAGCACCCCGAATTATCTTGTGTTGTTCAGCAGCCATTTGTACTGTATAGTATGATTCCAGTATACTTTACATATCTGATTATAACATGTTACAAGAAATATTTGAAAGACACTGCTAATAATGGCTACTTCTGGATGGGAAAAACATTGGCATTTTCAATTTCTGAAAGTAAATCAGAAAAATATCACATTTAGAATCAGAAAAAAGATTTTTATCTTAAGAGCTAGTACCAGAATTTCTCTCAGGGAGAGAAATTTTCGGTGTATGAGATTTTTTAATTCGGTTTTTCATTTTAATTCCAATATTGTTCACATACAGTGTTATATTGGTTTCAAGTGTACAATATAGTGATTCAACAATTCTGTACAGTACTCAGTGCTCATTATGGTACGCACACTTCTTAATCCCTATCTCCTATTTCATTCATCCCCCCACCATCTCCCCTCTGGTGACCACCAGTTTGTTCTCTATGGTTCTTGGATGGGAGTAACGAGTGACAACAGAGCCAGGGCATGGACAGCTGCCAATACCCAGGCAGTGGTGAGAAGTCACTCTATACACCCTCCCAAGCTGTAGATCCAGCTCTTGCTTCAAGGCCATGCCCTGCTCACAGACACAAGTCAAAGCTTTGAATGACTACTTTCCCATAAACTTCTTTTCTACCAAATTCCTAGACAATAGGGTCCCCACTGTGGTCTTTGTATCTCTGTAAGAGTCTGAAACCACACCTGACTGGAAGGATGGGTGTTATGGAAAGTATGATAGGAGGGAAATCAATGTGTGTCGATCAACATTCAGACTGTATGCGTAGCTGTGGCAGGTGAGACGGGAGGTGTTGGTTCTAGTTCATAAGAAAAGTTCTAGTTCCAGACTCTTTCATCCCAAGAGTCTCCAGAGGATCCTCTAAGTTCTCATGCCAGGAGGGTGAGTAGGCTAGGAGTCATTGTGGGTGGGCATGCATGTTTTGATCAACTGCATGAAATCAAAGCTGTGTGTGCAAGAAAGCCTGCCAGCTAGGCGCCCGGGTTGCTCTGGGAGATTTTGGAAGCAAATAACTTTCTGTCCCTGTTTTGTGTGTCCCTTTGGAAGCTTCTCAGACCAAATTCATTACCAAGCTTACAGCCTTCAACAGTGCGTCCAGGGGTTGCACACTCATCTTCCCCCAGCAGCTAGCTAGGCAGATGCATGAATATAAAAAACAGACTGCTTAAGGCAACCTGGGACAGTGGCAAGCCTCTGAGCTGGACAGATAGAACTACAGAAACCAGGGGCAGCAGGACTCAGTCCTCTCGCTGTAGATAAGCAGCCCTGGGGGAGAATCCAAGACCCATCTGATCAATTCAGATCATGAAGTCACTGGAGAACCAGGCCAGGACTGGAGGCATTGGCTCCAATAGTGCAAGTCAAGGTTTCCAGACAAAACCTTGTGCAGAAACTAACTCTACAAATCAGGTTACATCCGTCAGTCCTTTGCTCAATTGTCTGCTCTACTTTTTTCCCTCCTCACCTCCCTCCTACATTTTTATTTTCAGTTTAAGCAAAACAGACCTTGAGTTTCTTGTTTAGGGAATGTTACAGAAAACAGCTTACTCAGAAATCTTACTTTCCATAAATACACTGCTTTCCAAACGAGGGAAGATGATAACTGGAAAGTTGCAAACATTCCTAATTTGTTTTTCTTTGTTTGCTTGACTTTCTCAGGGACATGATTATCCAATGTGCACATTCTTTCTCAATCTGCATAGTTATAGAGAATTGAACACAATCCTTTAAGCCAAAGCAGTTTGCAATCCACGATCCTTCCAGAGTCCACTGACAAAGGAAAGAGGAAAAACTATATATTACTCACATAAAGAACATGAAGTTGATGACCCTCAGGATTTAAATTCCCCTTTTTGCTTATGCCAAAATATGACAAAATAAAAGACTAAAGCAGTAAAAATGACTTATCTTGAAACCTCACTTACACATTTACAACATGCTAGCACATTTGGAGGATAGAAAGCTCTAGAATAAAGAACTAATTGATAGAATTCACCAGTGAAGTTCCTGGGCTTTTCTTCCTCGGGAAGCTTTTTGATTATTGATGCAAGCAATAATTTATTTAATTCAGTCATTGATCCCCACACTAGTTACACTCTGTTCTGACCTTGTACTTCTTTATGATTCAGTCTTCTTAGGTTGGGTGTTTCTAGGAATTCATCCATTTCTTCTAGCTTTGCAATTTGTTGGCATATAATTGCTCATAGTACTCTTTTATGATTCTCTTTATCACAACCTCTCCCCAAAAAATTGAAGAGAAGGAAACATTTCCAAACTCATTTTATGAGGCCAACGTTACCCTGATACCAAAGCAAGAGACAGAGATGCCGCAAGAAAATTACAGGCCATTATCTCTGATGAATACGGACGGGAAAACCCTCAACAAAATTCTAGCAAATCTAATTCAAGAACACATTAAAAGGATCATACACCATGACAAAGTAGGATTTATCCCTGGGATGTAAGAATGACTCGATATATGAAAATCAGTTAATGTGATACACTATATTAAGAAAAGAAGGGTTAAAAATACATGATCATTTTAATACATGCAAAAGAGCCACTTGATAAAATTCAATACATTTTTTATGACAAAACTCTCAACAAACTAGAAATAGAAGGGAATTATCTCAATAAAATGAAGGACATAAATAAAAAGTCTACTCTAACATCACTTATATTCATGAAAAACTGAAAGTTTGTCATCTAAAATCAGGAATAAGGCAAGGATACCCACTCTCACCATGTCTGTTTGACATAGTACTGTAAGTCCTAGCCAGAGCGATTAGATAAGAAAAAGAATCAAAATGCATTCGAATCAGAAAAAAAGAATTAAAGTTGTCCCTGTTTGCAGTCATGATTTTATATATAGAAAACCCTAAAGACTCCATTCTAAAAAAAAAACTGTTAGAAGTAATTTAAAAATTCACTAAAGTTGCCGGATACAAAATCAACACACAAAAATCAATTGTTTTGCTATACAGATGGTCTCTGACGTACAGTCCTTCAATTTATGACTTTTAAGTTTATGATGATGTGAAAGTGATGTGCAGTCCGTAAAACGGTGCTTTGAATTTTGATCTTCTGCCAAGCTACTGATACATGGTACAATCCTCTCCCATGATGCTGGGCGGCAGCAGCCAGCCACAGCTCCCAGTCAGACCACCACCGCAAGGGTGAAAGATCGGTACATTCCAATTCCGGGCCACCGTTTTGTTTTTCACTTCTAGTACAGTATTAAGTAAATTACATGAGATATTCAACACTTTATTATAAAATAGACTTTGTATGAGATGATTTTGCCCAATACAGGCTAATGGAAGTGTTCTGAGCACGTTTAAGGTAGGCTAGGTTAAGCTATGATGTTCAGTAGCATTAAGTATATTAAATGTATTTTGACTTACAATTTGACTACGTTTTGACTTATTGGGACATAATTGTAAGTCATAAAAGATCTGCATAATAACAATGAACTATCTGGAAAAGAAATTAGGAAAACAATTTCATTTAAAATAGCACCAAGAGGGACGCCTGGGTGGCTCAGTTGGTTAAGTGGCTGTCTTCGGCTCAGGTCATGATCCCAGCATCCTGGGATGGAGTCCCACATCCGGCTCCCTCCTCAGCAGGAAGCCTGCTTCTCCCTCTGCCTCTGCCTGCCACTCTGTCTGCCTGTGCTCCCTCTCTCTGACAAATAAATGAATAAAATCTTACAAAAAAAAAAATGGCACCAAGGAAAAAAAGAATAAAATATCTAGGAATAAACTTAACTGAGAAAATAAAAAACTTGTGTACCAAAGCTACAAAACATTGATGAAAGAAATTAAGCAAGACACAAATAAATGGAAAGACATTGCGTTTTCATGGATTGGAAGATTTACTATTATTAGAAAGTCCACGCTACTCAAAGCAATCTATAGATTTAACCCCTATCGAAATCACAACAGCATTTTTTAAATAGAAAGAAAAAATTCAAAAATTTGTATGGAGCTATAAAAGACAATGAGTGGCCAAATCAACCTGGAAAAAGAAAACAAAGCTAGAGGCATCACAATTCTTGATTTCAAACTAAATTACAAAGCTAAAATAATTCAAACAATGTGGTACTGACGTAAAAACGGACACATGGGTCAATGCAGCATAATTTATAGCCCAGAAATAAACCCATGCATAAATGGTTAACTAGTACTTGACAAGGGTGCCAAGACCACTCAATGGGATAAAGGTGGTTTCCTCAATAAATGATGTTGGGAAAACTGGATATTCACCCGTAAAAGAAAATTAGACCCCTATCTTAAGCCATTCACAAACATGAACTCATAATGGCTTGAAGACTTAAAGCAAGATTTTAAACCGTGAAACTCCTAGCAGAAAATATAAAGAAAAATTTCCCTGAGGCTATATCGAACTAAAAGTCTCCTGCACTGCCAAGGAAACCATCAACGAAGTGAAAAGGCAACCTATGGAACAGGAGAAAATATTTACAAATCATTGATTAAAAAAACAAAATCTGACCAAGTCAATTTGAAGATCTTACCGGTTTTATTATTAAGATTCCTGAATCAGGCAGAATCCCATCTAGAAAGCAGAGGGGAGCTGGAAGGAGCAGTACACAATGGAAGGTTTTTAAAAGAAAAGAGGAGTCAGAGAAAAGGAATTTATTAGCAAGGAATGCATTGTTTCAGGCAAGTTGCCTTCCTGAGAATGGAAGGGGAAATTCCAGTTTGGCTGGATAGAGATTGTGATGTTTCTGGCTGAGGGTAGGGGTGGAGAGTGAGGTGGTGGGGGGAGGTTAGATAGGGGAAGAGGTTGAAACTATAGTTAAGTTAGGTAGTAAGCCTTGGTTTACTGCCGTGGAGCCTTTAATGCCTGTGTTTTTCTCTTTAACACCATATATCTGATAAGGGGTTTATTTCCAAAATATAAAAGAACTCCTGCAATGCAATAGTAAATAAACAAAATAATCCAATTAAAAAAAGATATGCCACAGAGCAGCACCTGGTTAGGCTCAGTCTGTTAAGCATCCAACTCTGGATTTTACCTCACATCATGATCTCAGGGTCATGAGATTGAGCTCCATGTCAGGCTTTGTGCTGAGCGTGGAGCCTGCTTAAAAATTCTTTCTCTCCCTGTCTCTCTCTGCTCCTCCCTACCACCCCCCTTATACACTCTCTCCCTCCCTCAAAAAAAGAAATGAGCCACAGACTTGAATAGGTATTTTTTTTCCAAAGACCATACACAAATAGGCAATAAGTATGTGAAAAGACAATTAAGGTCACTAATCATGAAGGAAGTACAAATCAAAACCACAATGAGATATTACCTCACATCTGTCAGGATGACTAGCATTTTAAAAAAAGAGAGGAAGACAGAGAGAGCGCAGTGTTGGCAAGAAACGTGGAGAAACTGGATTTCTTATACACTGTTGGTAGATACACCTACCAAGGAAAACAGCACAGAGGATCCTCAAACAAAAAAAGAACTACCATACGATTCAGCATTCCACTTCTCAGTATTTATTCAAAGGATTGAAATCAAGATCTTGAAGAAATATCAGCACTCCTCTATCCATTGCAATACTATTTACGATAGCCAATGTGTGGAAGCAATCTAAATGTTCATCAATGGATGGATAAAGAAATTGTACAACATACATTCAATGGAATATTACTCGGCCTTAAAAAAAGAAGGGACTCCTGCCACATGTGACAATACAGTTGAACCTTGGGGACTCTATGCTAAGTGAAATAAGCCAGTCACAGAAACATGAATACGCCACGCTTCTGCTTATATGAGGTAGCTCAAATAGTCAACTTCATAGAACGAGTGAGCGGAATGGTGGTCGTCAGGGTCCAGGAATAGGGGTTAACTTATCAGCAGGTATAAAATTACCATCAAGCAAGATGAATAGGTCTCGAATCTTCTGTACAACATTGTACCTCTAGGCAACAATACTGCATTGTACACTGAAAAATTTGTTAAGAGGGTAGGTCACACGTTACACATTCTTACCACAATGAAATGAAAAATTTTTAAAAAATACAAAACTGAGCACCACCTTATCATGGTAAGGTGTGTGGTTTGATACCAAACAGAGAAAGCCTTACTTTTCTACAGATTAGCTGGCTTTTCCATCCTGGATTGTAAAGCACACAGAAGTGACCCCTAGCCACGCTGCTCAAACTCACCAATGGCTAGGTGCCCAATCTTTTCTGCAGAGATTGGTTTTTGAAAGAAAGAAATAAGATGTTTTCATCTTGTTGTTTTGCTTTTATCTGATCTCCTTTCTCTACATCCTGCCAACCCTAAGGGTTTTAAAACCAATGAATTTCTTCACAACGGAAGACAAACGGTGACTCCTTGTTCAAAGTCTCGCTGATTCCAGACCAAAATAGAATAGTAATTCAGGGTGCTTTTCCCTCATGATTTTTTAGGACAAAACCCCACGATGGTGAACACACAGGGTAAAATACTGTGCATTTTCAGAGTATGTGTGTCATAATATGTACTCTTACTAAATTGCTGCTCTGATTTTTGACACAGTACAAAACCGCACCGGGTCTGTGGAGAAGGGAGGACCTGCTGGGTCAGTCCTTAACCATAGCCTTAGTTAGAAAGCTTCACTGTCTCCTTTATCTTTTTGATTTCTTCTTTGACAAGCAGCCTCGTCTTCTTGCTAAGTTAACAGTTGCGGAGTTTAATAGAATTTTCTTGATCCATTTCATTTTATGGCTACCTTGTAAATCAGGAAGAGATGGCTCTGGTCCCACTTCCTCCTGGCTGTACATCTTCCATTTCTTTTTCTTACTCCCTCGGCTCCCTCCCTCTGTTCTCTCCCCATCCTCTCCTCTTCTACTCCTACTTCCTCCCCCACATCCTCTCTTGGTGCTTCTCCCCGCTACCCCTCCACTTCTCCTCTTAGGATTTAAGTCCACAGTTCCCCTCCTGATGGTGGAGGTCCAGCCCCAAATGACTGCTAACCTCTTCTCACCACCCACCCCTCACCACGCTGGGTAAAGGGTCAGTTCTCTGTGCCTCTGTTAAAATGTCTTCACTGCAGTACCAGACAAATGCTGAAGAGTCCGTCAATGCCAAGGTCACATCCTGTGTCTGGAGAGTCTCACCGGTGAATTTGTGGTGCCTTTAAACCTTCCATGTTTTCATAAGTCACTATAAAGTGACTTAGAGATTAAGGCCTCTGGTCTTACATAGGGAAGAAACTCAGTTCAAGGGGAAGTTGACAAAATATAGTAACATCTTGATTTTGTCAAATGTCACCAATTATTTTTCAACTATTTTTGTTCAGCAAAACCAAATCTCTCCCTTCCTGCACTTAATTCAAGTGTACTTTAGGTGAAATATAACCTCTATGTTTCTAGTACATTTGTACTTAATACAGCCAACTATTTTTTTTAATGTTCAAGAAACTTTCTGAGATTTTAATAAGCTTCTTTTAAAAGTCTTCCCGCCTCTCAGGCCCCTACACAGGAAATCATATTTTACTAAGGGTAAATAAATTTTATTATCTCCAAAGTTCAAGTGTGGCTTCATGCCAGCTCCCAACATGATTAAAGAGGCTTCTGAGTTTGACAAAATTGTTCTGTTCCCTCTGGTTCAAAAGTGTGCATACATTAAACTCCCAAACAAGTTTATAATTATCTCGATTATTATATACACACACACACACACACACACACACACATACATAATTATATCTTATATATAATATGCATACATGTATAGCATATAAATAATTGTATACATAATTATGTACATTATAATCATCTCTATATACATAAATATATTACATATATTAAATGATCAATATATTATACATAATATGTATTGCCTGATGGAGACCATTCCCTTAGATCTTGCATGCTGGCCAGCTCAATACTCTCCTTGCCCAACAGTGCCACAATTCTGTTAACATGTTACTATTACTCAAGACCTCTGTACCTAAAAACTCAGATTAACAATTTTCCTGTGTAGATACACAGATCCTTGTCAAAAACACCCTCTTTTCACCTTTCATGGTGTCTTTGGAGAATGTAAAAAGCATGACTAAGAGAAGGCAGCTAGATCATCAGATACACAGCCCATCAAGCCTGTCTCCTAATGGCCCTTTTCTCCCTTAAGTATTGTGATTTAATTGGAAATCTTTGTGCCTCTAATTGAGTGGTTACCATAGACTTAAAGTCTTGAATCTAACCTTACCCTTCTTCAACAATCCAGCTGACTGGGTAGCTCCTTCCTCTAAAGCTCGTCTCTGAGCTAGGACAGGATACACTGTCCTCAGCTCAGTCCTGGAAGATTCTGAGGCTCCTCCAGCAAGTGTATTTTCCTGCCAGAATCCCTTGGGTGGCAGGTTCATGGAAAGTGATTTTGGTCAAAATGCTCTTTTTATGTGTGCTAACAACACACTTAGGAAAGGGTTTATACTTATATCCTGAGCATTCCTTTGTACTCTGGAGGTGTGTGTGCTTAGACACATGTATATACACACACACACACGAAAGTACATGCATACACCTACAACACATAGAACTTTTTCTATCCATTGCCATATATCCATGAATCCAACATGCCTTTCCCTTGATCCCACAAAAGGGCCAAAGCCTGACTTTAAAATTTTAGCACAATTACTCCAATCTTAGGAAAGAGGAATGTGACTGTGTGACCTGGGGCCCAGGACTATCCCCAGGTAGTTCGAACTTTGTAATCCCAGGGAGGATTTTGTTCTCCAGTCCTCAAAGAATCTAATTCCTGTCCTCTTACCTCCTCTTTCTGGTATGGCTAACAGCCAGATCTCTGTCCTCTGAGGCAGTTATCGAAAAGGACAGGCAAGGCTTGGAGAGGAATCCAAGGAAAATCATCCACACCAATGCTTCATTATTAACATTTGTTTCCTGGAAGTCCTGAGAGTCTTTCCCTGGTGCTTGGCAACTTTTCACCTCCTGTGTGTCTTGCCGATGACCCTGCCCTGAAGATAAACACCCTTGCTGGAAATGTCAAGAATGGAAATATAGGGGCGCCTGGGTGGCTCAGTGGGTTAAGCCGCTGCCTTCGGCTCAGGTCATGATCTCAGAGTCCTGGGATCGAGTCCCGCATCGGGCTCTCTGCTCAGCGGGGAGCCTGCTTCCTCCTCTCTCTCTCTCTGCCTGCCTCTCTGCCTACTTGTGATCTCTCTGTCAAATAAATAAATAAAATCTTTAAAAAAAAAAAAAAAAGAATGGAAATATAGGAAAAGGGTGAGTGGCCCGCCCTTATGATAGCTGTCTGAAGATAGGAAAATAAAAAGGAAGTGAAGAAATACAACTCATTTTTTAAGTTGATTTTGTATCCTGCAGCTTGACTGAATGTCTTTATTAGTTCTACCAGATTTTTGATGGAATTTTTAGGATTTTCTCTAAGATCCTGACATCTGCAAACAGAGGCAATTTTATTTCTTCCTCTCCAATTTGGATGCCTTTCTTTTTTTTTTTTTTTTTTTTTTGCCCAATTGGTCTGGCCAGGACATCCCAAACTATGTTAGTTTCTATATGCAAACTCTCTGAGGAAGAAATAAGACACTCACATTTACAATAGCATCAAAAACAGTAATAACTCAGAATAATTTCAAACAAGGAAATTAAAGATCTATACACTGAAAACTTTATGACATTGATGGAAGAAATTGAAGACAGAAATAAATGGAAAAGTATCCTGTGGTCATGGATAGAAAGAATTGGTGTTGGTAAAATGTCTATACCACCCAAAGTTATCTATAAATTCAGTGCGATCCTTATTAAAATACTTATGTTATTTTTCACAGAAGTAGAAAAAAAATTGTAAAATTAGTATGAAACCACAAACACCTTCTAATAGCCAAAGGAACCATGAGAAAAAAGCTAGAGGCATCATACTTCCTGGTTTTAAATTGTATTACAAAGTGAAAGTAATTAAAACAGTACCGTACTGACAATAAAAACAGAGTCATAGAACAATGAAATAGAACTGAGAGCCAAGAAATAAACCCATGTATATACAGTTGGCTAGTATTTGACAAGGGAGCAAAGAACGCTCAATGGGGAAAAAATATCTCTTCAGTAAATGGTACTGGGAAAAATGGATATTTGCATGCAGAAGAATGAAACTGGACCCCTAACTTACACTACTCACAAAAATTAACTTCTAGGGGCACCTGGGCCGCTCAGTGGGTTAATCATCTGCCTTCGGTTCAAGTCATACTCAGGGTCCTGGGATTGAGCCCTGCATCGGGCTGTCCGCTTGGTGGGGAGCCTGCTTCCCTCCTCTCTGTCTGGCTCTCTGCCTACTTAAAATCTCTCTGTGTGTCAAATGAGTAAAATCTTTTTAAAAATTAACTTATAAAGGCTTTGAGGAAATGAAATCATTTTCTCAAGTTGACACCCGCATTCCCATGTTCATTGCAGCATTATTCATAACAGCCAGCACATGGAAACAACTTAAGTGTCCATCAGTGAATGAATGGATAAAGAAAATCAACATAAATGACCCTTGAGGGCATTACACTAAATGAAATAAGTCAGAGAGATAAAGACAGATACTGCATGAAATCACTTTAATGTGGAATCTAAAAAAGCTAAACTCATAGAAACAGAGAAACACAGAGGAGATAAATTGATGGTTGCCAACAGGCAGGGGGAAGTGGGGAGATGCTGGTCAAAGGGTAAAAACTTCCAGTTATAAGGCAAATAAGTTCTGGGGATCTAATGTTCAACATGGCCACTATAGTTAACAATACTATATTTCATATTGGAAAATTGCTATTAGAATGGATCATAAGTATTCTTACCATACACAGAAAAGACAGTCATGTGAGGTGATGGATGGGTAACTGATCTTACTGTGGTCATCATTTTACATTATATCAAATCATCACATTGTATACCTTAAACATACACAATGTGTGTATGTTAATTATATATTAATAAAGCTGGGGTGGGGATGAAGTAAGGATTCACAATTTTAATACTTTTTTTTTTTAAGATTTTATTTATTTATTTGACAGACAGAGATCACACGTAGGCAGAGAGGCAGGCAGAGAAAGAGAGAGAGAGGAGGAAGCAGGCTCCCTGCTGAGCAGAGAGCCTGATGTGGGGCTCGATCCCAGGACCCTGAGATCATGACCTGAGCCGAAGGCAGCGGCTTAACCCACTGAGCCACCCAGGCGCCCCAGGATTCACAATTTTAAAAGGAAATGAATGAAACAGGATACCAACATGGAATAATAGGTTGAACAAATAAAGACAGACATTTCTTAATAGAAACTTCTTTTGTTCAATCCATGATCTTTGGGGATGTTGGAGATCAGATCATGTGTCAGGGTTATGGATCATAGATTCAGTTGTTTTTAAAACACTTGCCTACCCACTGTCTGACTTCTTTCAGTCCCAGCCTAATGTCATGAGCTTATAGGTTTCGATGTTTTAAAACGTAAAGCAAATATATGGTGTGTTAAGATTAGTGACCACAATTAGAGGAAGTGGTTCCAAGTTTCCAATTAATGATCCAGGTTACTGAGATGCATTTGACTCACACTCTCTGAAATGATCCAAATATTCGTTCTACTTGACTAGATTCCCTACTGAGGACTCATGAAAAATCTGAATGAAATACGGTTTTCAGGATGCCTGGGTGACGCAGTTGGTTAAGCATCCAACTCTTGGTTTTAGCTCAGGTCCTGAGCTCAGGATGATGAGATCAAGCCCTACATCAGGCTTTGCACTCAGTGTGGAGTCTGCTTGGAGTTCTCTCTCTCCCTCTGCCTCTCCCTCCTTCTCTTTTTCAGATAAATAAATAAATCTTTAAAAAGAAAAAAAGAAATGCAGTCTTCATTTTTAAAATGCAAGCTTGGTGACTGTACAATTATGACAGTAAGATGGAAAACAGCATCCAAACACAAAATCAAGGCGTACCATCTGGTTGTTAAAATACTGAAATTTCTTATCCATTGGTGATAGCAAATTTGGTAGCTCTCCAAGTGTCTCCCTACTGCCTTCAGATGCTTAGGAGCTCCTCCAGAATCTTCTGACTGCCCCCTCATCCAATCAGCTGGGCAACTAGCGGTAACACAACAGGAGCCTAGGGACACACTTCTTTCTTGGTTGCACAGCCATTACCATTAGGGCGGCAAACCTTTAACATCATTCCTGCACAAATCCTGGTGAATTCTGTCTTTGGGAATCCTAGTTGTTCAATTCAAAAAAGACTCAAAAAAGAATTGGAATCGGGCATCAGGGAGGTTGCCACATGACGCAGAATACAACAATTGTGAATTTTCACCAAGAGAGACAAAGGTTGTCTTAAAAAGATTCAGTTTTTAAAATGTGGGCACCTGGATGCTTGAACACAGATCATTAAGGGAAAGCTGGGTGCTGGGCAATAGGATTGTAAATATTTTTTTGGCTGATGTCAAGGAAGATGGCGGCACTCTCCAATTATTAGCTTGGTACTTCTGTGAAAGCAGAATGTTGAGCTGGGAATAATGTGTGCACTTGGACAGCAGATACTTTTGCCATGTTGTCATTGTTGATATGATGGTGTTCAGAAGAGGATGAGGAAATTTTTCATAAACTGATGACTGGCATAAACTGGCACCAATTCATCCTGTTTTTCATCATGGGAGCTCCAGAAGTTTCTAGTGTAGCATACTTTACCTCCCACCATACTAATCACTCAGAAGCAGAACCTAAGGTTTTGGGTTGTCAATGGAAGGTGACGCAGCAGTGCAAGAATATGGGGAAAAGATTGGACAGAGAATCCAGGAAGTAGATGTTGTATTCTAATCCAGCCATTGAATCTCTATGAGGATTTATTATTTGATTAAAATAACTTCCCATTTTTCTGATCAAAAAGTATATGGGCTCATTATAAAAAAATTAAAACCCAGAAAAGTATAAAGCATAAAATAAAAACTACCCAGTTTTCCATCTTCTACAGAAAATCCACTGGATTGAATGCTCCCATTCTACTGGACCCATCTGTGGACAGCTGTCTCCACTGGACACATGGAAACACACAGCAGAGAAGACACTGTTACATCAGCAGAATCTTGATTTTCATGGTATTTTAGAATATGCTTTTTTAATTTCATATATGTTGCCGATATTATACGGAGTCAGTATATATAGCTCTATTTCCATCTTAAGAACTGAATTGTGGGGGCCTCTGGTGGTTCAGTTGGTTGGGCAGCTGTCTTCATCTCCTGTCATGGTCCTGGAGTCCTAGGATCAAGTCCCACATCAGGCTCCCAGCTCAGTGGGGAGTCTGCTTTGCCCTCTAACCCTGCCCCTTCTCATGCTCTCTCTCTCTCACTTCCTCTCCCAAATAAATAATAAAAATAGTATCTTTGAAAAAAAAGAACTGAATTGTGTTTGAGGTGTTACTTTGTTGATGTGTAGTAATTCATTTAAGTAAAACTCTTCATGAGCCTTTTTAGGTTGTTCCTACTTTTTTCTACTGTGGGTTAAGTCTATGATGAAAATCCTTGCATCAAAATCTTTTCAAAATGATCCAACATCTCCTTAGAACAGAGCACTAGAAAAAGACTACCTACACTAAATGGCTTCTCATGTTACAGCTTAACATTGTTAAACTGCTTTCCAGAACTCTGACCTGATTTCTACTCCCACCCACAATGCACAGGGTTTGCCATTTCATTCTTGTGCCATTGACACTGAGTCACGCCAACTTTTTTTAAAAAGATATTTATTTATTTATTTGACAGAGAGAGAGAGAGACACAGCGAGAGAGGGAACAAAAGCAGGGGGAGTTGGAGAGGGAGAAGCAGACTCCCCGCTGAGCAGAGAGCCCAATGCAGGACTCGATCCCAGGACCCTGGAAACATGACCAGAGCCAAAGGTAGACACTTAACGACTGAGCCACCCAGTTGCCCCCAACTTTTTTTTTTTTAAGACTTTATTTTTAAGGAAACTCTACCCCCAGTGTGGGGCTCGAACTCACAAGCTTGAGCTCAAGAGTCTCACTCTCCACCAACCGAGCCAGCCAGGTGCCCTAAGTAGGATGAACTTTTGATTTTTTCCAATCTAATAGAGAAGCATGACATATCCATTTGAGTTTTATTTGCATTTCTCTTTGAGGAGTGAGTTCAGGCACAATTTAATAATACTATTGGCTCTCCCTTCGTTGTTGCGTGGTCCATTACCAGCTTTATGGAGTTGACCCACTCTCCTATTGGACTGTTTACCCTTTATCATATTAATCTATTCAAAGTCTCTTTTAAGGATATCAGTACTTTGTCATATCAATTATAAATATTTCCTTCAGCTGGTGTTTACCTTTCAACCTCCATATATAGTGTTTTCTGCCACTCAGTGTTTTCTTCTACAGTTTCAATTTTTCATGTGTTCCCTTATCTCGATAGTATGAACAGAGACCGCCTGGATGAGTTTCAGCACCCAACAATTAGTTGGACATCCAGCTTTCAAATTCAAAAACTGTGTATTTTGCTTGGTAACTCACCATTCATTCTCTTCCTTGCCTCTTGAACTAGTCTCCACTCCAGTTCGTAAATTCTCTTCATAGTGCTAAGCAGATCAAAATAAACCTATTCCTCTTGCCATAGTTCTAGAAGCCCGCCATCAGGGCTTGTCCAGGCCAGTGCCAGGGCCTGGGGTCACAGATGCCAAGAGTGACTGCTACATGGTCTCAGAAAATAAACATCAGTTAACAGAGCAACAGCTGTTGAGCTGTGTTTCCAAGACTTCTTTTCCACTTGGGTCCACACGTCTCGAACCACGCACATGTGCTGAGCACAAGCTGATGTCCAAGACGGCAGTCTGAAAGGTTAGCCCTCCTGGGACTTTAAAGCTGCCAGTTCAAAGCTCTTTGCTTCTTGGTAAACTGTTTTGGCTACTTGAGATGATAGTTTCCAAACAAGACTAGAACAAACTTTTCATTCTACTCCACCAAAGTGAGAAAGAGTGAATAAAGAGAAAAAAAGAGAAAAGGTGATTCCAAGTCAGTCGGGGGTGGGGGGATGGGTGTCAGGAATTAATCACTAAATATGGATTTCATCTGGAAATTTCTCCTTAATATGGCAAAAACAGATTTAGAATCTAAGAAGCCACTGAGCAAATTGAGTGCAGAGGGTCATGTGTAATGATATAGAAATCGGAATGAATTTGTGGAATGAATGAATGCATGAATGAACAAACAACGGAAGGAACAAAACACTCAAATTATGTTGCTATTGGATACATTAAGGCTTCAGTAATGTACCTACAGCAGTTCAAGATAAAGGAACATGCGGGATTCTGCTGTATGGTTTCTTCTTAAAGGAGGATTGTTTTAAATGCCTTTGAGAGTAGTTCTCTGACGGAGAAGTTGAATGTGGCAGCAAAGATTCATTAGAACCACCTGAGCAGCTTTTTCCAACTCAACATACTCTTGCTCCTTCCAGATACATGGTCCCACCTCCCAATGTATCCCAAATACATTTGTATCCCAAATGTATTTGGGATACATTTAGCTAATTCCTCCCACAAGGCACTAGTCATTGATGAGGGCTAAGGAAGGAACTGGCCTTATCAAAGCGTCTCTCTCCTGTCTTGGAGGAGGAGGAGCTCACTTAAACAAGAAAAAATAAATGAGGTCGGCTCAGAGGACTGGGATACATTTTTAGTTAATTTGTCCAGATATTTGTATATAATGAGACTTTAGTTAGCAGAAAACAGTTTAAAAGGCCTATATTGGAAAGCAGAATCTCCATTAAGTAATTTCAACAGAGGGAATACAATGCGGAGGGCGAGGGAGGAGCTGAGACTGGACTGGGATGGGGGGAAGAGGACGCTGGGGGCAGCAAGGCGCAGCAAGATGGCGCCTGGGAGCAGGGGACGCCAGGACCTGCGGACGCTGGGCCGGAGAACAAGAGCTGCAGCTGCTGCCTGCGACGGGGCCACAGGCATGGGGGAGAAACACCTGCTCTCCCTTCCTGCAGCCAGCTGCCCCTGCAGCCGGCTGCCCCCACCTCTTCCTGCAGCTAGCTCCCGCCTCCCCCAAGCTGAGCCCCTGGAAGCAGCAACAACCATAGACGGGAGCTGGGAAAGGCCCCTTGAGAAAGGTGCTGCAGAACAGAGCTAGCAAGGGAAGGGTTGAGGAGTGGGCCTGGGCATCCAGCCCCAGCTCTTTGCCTGGACCAAAGCGGATAACAGGCTGTGGGGCGCTGAGGCCACGGAAAGCTCCCTGAGCGTGGGGCCAGGGCTCCTCCTGGGTCTGGCCCCTGGGTCTAGCAGGGGGCCCGAGAGCACTCCATGTCTGGTGGTGTGAAAAAAATGGCGGTCTCACCTCCCTTTGCACAGTACTCACATAGGCACGGTCTTAGAGAGAATGCTCCTCACGGTGTGTCTTTAAACAAACTGATTTCTGTTCCCTAACTGGTACTGGAGATTTTAAGGTAGGGAAATAGTCCCCAAACTATTGAGACTATTAGTCCCAAAACTATTGGGACTATCAGTACCAACTATTGGGACTAATCAGAAGAGTTAGGAACTCTTCTGATTTTTTTTTTTAAAGATTTTATTTATTTGTCAGAGAGAGAGAGAGAAAGAGAGAGAGAGCACACAAGCAGGCAGAGTGGCAGGCAGAGGAAGAGAGAGAAGCAGGCTCCCCACCGAGCAAAGAGCCTAATGTGGGACTCCATCCCAGAACCCTGGGATCATGACCCGAGCCGAAGGCAGCAGCTTAACCAACTGAGCCACCCAGGTGTCCCGGAACTCTTCTGATTCTTAAGACTCTTCTGATTCAGGAACTCTTCTGATTCTTAAGTTATATGCATGCATGTTTATTCTAAAGAGTATGAGATCTGAGTCTGTGGGTGGCTCAGTCAGTTAAGCCCCTGACTATTGGTTTCAGCACAGGTCATGATCTCAGGGTCCTAAGATCAAGTTCCACATACGGCTCTATGCTCAGTGGGGATCTGGTTGAAAATGTCTCTCTCTCCATGTCCCTGAAATAAATAAATAAACAAATAGATAGATAGATAAATAAATAAATAAAAGGAGTATGAGACGACTTAATGAAGAAAGCAAATATTTACCTCATGCCACCCAAATGTCCATCCACCAATGAGTCGATGGACAAAAAGTGCTCTATCCATACAATGGAATGGTATTCAGCCTTAAAAAGGAGAGAAATTGGGATGCCTACAACACAGATGAATCTTGAGGACCATATGCTATGTGAAATAAGTCGCTGTGTTTGTCCCCCAGCTGTTTGTTCCCTAAAACCCTTGTCATTTCTAAGTGATACCAGCAAAAGGAGCATCTTCCCTTATTAAATTTAGTTTTTTTGTCCTCAGTTCCTGAAACAGCTCCTTTGGAGCATCTTTTTTTATTCATAACTAGCCCCTTTCAACCACACCTGAGTTCAAGTTAATGAGGTGACTTTTGGAAAGCCCCTAAGGATGGTGGGAGGAGAGGAGCTAGTTGCCAGGGGAACCCACCAGGTGGTTAGAGGGTTAAAACTGTTAGCCTCACCCCCAGCCTCTGAGGAGAGATGGGGGTTGGGCCTTGACTGAATTCCCTAGGGCCATGATTTAATCAATTGTGCCCATATAACAAAGCCTCCAGAAAAATCCCAAAAGGATGGGATTCAGGGATGTTCTGGGGTGATGCCCACGAGGAGGTGCTGGGAGGTTGGTGTCCCTGGAGAGGGAGGGCATGAAGGTCTGTGCCCTTCCCACACACCTTGCTCTATGCATCTCTTCCATCTGGTTGTCCCTGAGTTGAATCCTTTGTAAGAAAGGGATAAACATTAAGTGTTTCTTCGACTTCTGTGATCTGTTCTAGCAAATTCTTGAACCCAAGGAGAAGGGCATAGGAACTTCTGAGTTACAGACTGAGGGTCAGAAGTTAGTCGGTAGCCCAGCCTTGTGACTGGCATCTGAAGTAAGGACAGTCTGGTGGCACTGAGCCCTTAACCTGGGGGATCTGGCATTAAATCTGGGTGGACAGAGTCAGAACTAAATTGGGTTGCGGGACACTTGGTGGGTGTCACAGAGAACTGGGGGACTCGTTGGTGTGGAAAAAACCCTACACATCTGGTGTCAAAAGTAAAGTGCTGTGTGAGCATATAAAGGAAAAAAACAATCGGTTTGTTCCCTCTAGGCAGTCACTATAGGATTCTGTTTGTATGAGGTCCTGAGTTCGGGAACAGAAAGAATAGGGACAGAAAGAACAGTGGCTGCGAGTGTTGGGGGAGGGGAACAAGGGCAGTGGGGGTGGGGCGGCAGTGGTGGAGGTCACTATTCAGTCAAAAGTTCTGGAAGTAAACGGTGGTGATGTTTGCACAATAAGGTGAGCCTTGTCCACTTAAAATGGCAAATTTCATATTATGTATATTTTACTACAGTAAAAAAAAAAATTAAGATTAAAAATATATAAATATCCACAATAACCAACTATGGAGAGAGCCTAGAGGTTCATCAACAGATGAATGGATAAAGAAGATGTGGTATACACACACACACACACACACACACAATGGAATACTATGCAGCCATCAGAAAAACCAAAATCTTGCCATTTGCAATTATGCGAATGGAATTAAAGGGTATTATGCTAAGTGAAATAAGTCAGTCAGGGAAAGACAATTATCATACGATCTTTCCGATATGAGGAATTTGAAAGGCAGGGCAGAGGGTTGTGGGGGGAGGAGGGAAATAAAACAAGATGGGACTGGGGAGGGAGACAAACCGTAAGAGACTCTTAATCTCAGGAAACAAACTGAGGGTTACTGGGGTGTGGGGAGGAGGGATAGGGTGACTGGGTGAGGGACATGGGGGAGGGTATATGCTTTGGTGAGTGCTGTGAATTGTGTAAGACTGATGAATCACAGACCTGTACCCCCAGGGCTAATAATACATTATATGTTAATATAAAGCCCTGCTGGAACAATATAGATATTGTCCCTACAGGGAGATACACACACACACACACACACTCACACACGCACACATGCACACATATATATATTTTTTGTTTCTTTGTTTTTCTTAATCTAGTGGTTTTCCCCTGGAACTTGCATCCATAAATCCCAGCATTGGGACATTTCACAATAACCTTTGGAAGTCCAGTATGAGTCCAGAGGGTCATCATGCTTTGAGTGACTCATAAAACAATCTTGTTTTACAATTGATGGGACACTTTGGCCTTTAGAAAGAAGGTGATACTACCCCGGATCCCAAGGAAGGCAGACCCACTTCAGTAGTTCCGTAGATTGGGACCAGGAGAGCTGGTCACACTTAGACTGACACCGCATTAATAACACTAATAGCACATTAGTCATCTGGGAATGGAGTGAGGGGACGGGAGACAAATGATTCTTTTCCTCACTTCCTTTGTGCTGTTTAGTTTCCACTTTATGAGAATCTGGAGGCTTCTGTGGCCCACTCAGGGAGTGCCAGACAATCCTATGATGACAGGCAATCTCTTGGCCACTTTGGTGGCAACAGCACAGAGGCCCCCCCACCTCAGAGAACCCACCCCCACCCTCCTTCTATTCACAGCTCCATGGGGTAAGGGCTAGGGGTGGGACATGGAACTAAGTCTCTGTCTCCAATGGCTTTTGAAGAATTTGATCTTTTCCCTCTGCACGTGTTGGGGACCCACTGGGGACTCAGGCAGAAAGAGATGCCACATCCAACCAAGGTAACTGGAGGAGAGTTTTAACAAAGGAACTATTTACCAAGGTATGAGCAGCATTTAGGGAAGCCACTGAGAGATGGTGCAGAACCTTGGAGCCGGCAATGGTGGGAAGTCATGATGCCCTTCATCCTTAGGTCAAGGAGAAGAAACTGTTACCAGAGCCCAGAAAGAGCCCCAGCAGGTGCTATGGCCTTTCCTCGAAGGGAGACAGTTAACCCTCAGCATCCCTGTGGGGAAGATTCAAGCACTGAGGACCTGACCTCCCTGTCCTGTCTTCTGATGTCTTGCTGGTTCCTTCTATTAGCCAAACCCAAGCCGAAGCCAGAGAACAAAGAAGCCCTTTGATACTTGCTCACATCAGCCATCTAGACGGTTCTAGAATCATAGGCTTGCTGACTGGATAACAGCCCATTACCTAAAGCAATAAATAGAGCACCGCTGGGCGTGGCTTCATGTATAGATGTGGGGCTCAGAAGGCCCTCCAATTCTCCTTCACCTTCTAATTAAAACTCGACCTGTCACTGGTTAAAGTTTTGCCCCTTTGCTTGAAAATGTCCATCCCCACCAGAGCACAGGTAACTTTTAGGCAAAGAATGGCCAAGCTGTTCTCAACAATGTGCACCATGGGATAAAAATGCCAAGAGCAAACCCGCTAGGAACTTGGGGGAGAGAAAGCAAGCACACGGTATCTGAAGTGTGGGAGCAATGCCAGCCTGCCTCCCGGCACACTGTTCCACTGCGTTCTGTGTGTATTTTTGTCATGTGTCTTGAAGCAGAGTGATGGGCTGGATCCAGGGGATCTTAGCTGAGAAGAGCGCAGGCTGGTTCACCGTCCCCACTTTCTTCTTGCACCACTGCGAGCCTACGGTGCCCTGAGACCCCAGCCGCTGCTGCGTTCGCTTTCTGACTGGGTAACTGGGTTTCTTTCAACATCCAAACTTGTTCAGCATAAGCCAGGTTCAGAACGAAGAGAGGCCTGGACTCTGTCACTTCAACAAATGGTGATGCTATTTTTCAGGTTGAAACTTTGCAGAGCAGTTCGCAGATGTATTTATACCATGGGACATTTCTGCAGCCTTTCTTGCCTGTTTATGATTCTGGGAAGTGCAGACGGAATGTTTATGTAGAGATTTCAGTGATAGCAAATGGAGTAGTTAGAACACGAAAAGTATTCATTTGAAAACAAGGACATGGCAGCCCGTATCGGGCTCATCAGCCTTGCTTCTGTAGATAAACACTTTGGAGGCAACACATTTCCTAAACCACTCTCCGCTGCACCCCTGACACACTGAGTTGGCATCTGAGGGCTTCTCAGGGTGGAAAAACACAGGTCGTTCCCCCTTGCTCTTCCCAACTACAAGAGTTGATGCTGTTCTGTGCCCTCTTTCCAGAAACTGTTCTCTCCAGACTTCTGCCTCTCCTGACCTGCTTCTTCCTCTCCTGATCTCCTCGTTCTTCTCTGGCTCCCTGATTAGCTCATCTTCCTCTGTCACAGAATCAACTAATCCAACAAGGGAAAAAATCTATGGGGGGTGAAAAAGAAATAGCATCGGCATCCCGTGCCCTCCCACCCCAGGAAGGGTGAAGAGGAAAAGGCGGTTCCCACTGCAATCAGGCTAGGTGGGCCTCACTGGCCTTGCTCACATGAGAGGCACACACTTTGTTCCAGTCTCCACAGTGCCAGGCTCAGCAGCAGGGCCCATCCCACTTACAAAGTAATAGGCTCCAAGAGTAGCAGAACCAGCTTCACAGAAAAATCAAGTTGTCTAACATGAAGCAAGGAACACTGGTGACGATGACTGTGGGGCAGCACAGGAAATGTCATCTACAGTGACCAGGAGGGAAAGATGTTCTAGATTCAAGGTGAAGGGTGTAGGCTCACATGATGTGTGAATACAGCACATGAGAGACTGCAAGCTCCTCAAGGTTCTTCTATTTTGTTCAGAGCTGAGGCTCTCTGATCTAGCCATGGGGCTTGGAACACGAAAGCCTCAATGAATATTTATTTTTTTGAGAGAGAGAGAGAGAATGAGAGATTGATTAAATAGTCCTGATGGATGAATGAGCTTTCATGACCCTATGTGCAAAAATCCCTGTAAGCATGGACCAGGGAGCTGAGATGCTGGCACTGGTGGGATGCCCTCACCCAGGCTGGTGGCCAGAGACAGCTCCTAGAACTCTCAGGCCATCTGGGGTTCTCCCATCTTCTTTCCATGACTTCCAGTTCCTGCTTCCTGAGAGGAAGACTCAATGCCTATTTGCTGAATTGAATCAAAATATTTGTTCCAGATGCATATGTCCTTTGGTTTGGCTCTCTGAGTTTTTGGCAACAGGACCAAGAAATCAGGAATGGCAGCTCCCCCAAATTAGTCTTCTATCTCCTCTTCTAGCATATGGTTTTATTAATTTTTTAAATATTTTATTTATTTGAGAGAGAGCACAAGCAGGGTGAAGGGCAGAGGGAGAAGCAGACTCCCCACTGAGCAGGGAGCTCGACTCGGCGCTTGATTCTGGGACTCTGGGATCATGACTCGAGCCAAAGGCAGACACTTAACAACTGAGCCACACAGGCACCCAAGCATATGGTTCTAAAAACCTCCATAAGAGTTCTGTGATTTGTAGCCCCAAAATCCCCGCAATCATGCATGAGTGGGGAGAATGGGGAGAATGGGCACCTCCAAGTCCATTCCACTCCCAGCTTCCCTGATGTCCAGCATGCAGCCAATCCCTTAGAATCTTCCCTGGTATCTTTTTCACCCAAACAAATGCCCTGAAGCCTGGGTAGGTCAGCGTGCTCCTTCCAAGAGGCTGTTTTGAAAATGCACACCACACCACAGAGGCCCTGTGTGGGCCTGGGGGAAGGTTCCTCCCCTTTCTGTGCCTCAGTGCCAGCCTCCTAATCTGAGGGGCTCCCTGCAGTGAAGCCATGGGCAGCCCGCCCAGAGGCTCTGCCACTTGTGTGATCAAGTGAGATCCCTTCCCAGCGCTGTGGTTTTCCCCTTCCCCTGCTGTTTGGGATAGCTGGAATATGTGTGAGGCCTGCGATGTCCTTGAGGCAGGCAGGCCACATGGGGAGCTGGCAGCCCCTACCCATCTGGGGGCCGAGGCTCCTTTAATTTGGATACCTTAAAAGGCTCTCGGGAGCAAGGGGCTGGGTTCTTATCTCCAGAGCTCTGGACAGCACCTTATTTATAGCCCTGCTGACAAGAGGCGGCAGCTGGCCAGCAGCTGCATACACAGAGTGCTTGGCCCTGCACTGCCGCTGTCCTCTTTGGTCCGGCTGGAGGGCAGAAGACAGGACAGGTAAGCTTCCTCCTTTCTCTGGCCAACCTTCCTTCCCTGCATCTGCATGGGCTTCGAGGCCAGCTGTCAGCCTTTGTACCCTGGGAGGGAGCTCTCTGGCACTGTGGACTTGCAGACCCCAAGCACAGACCCAGGTGGCCCAGGCAGGGGGCTCCTGCTGCAGTCAGTTCCTGCCCCATGGCTTCCGGGTGGGGGGTGGGGGGCAGGTGGTGATAGAACCTGCCCTCTGCAATGCTACAACAGGTGCCTCCGGGAATAGGAAGCACCTGGAGAGTACCCTTCGTTCACCTGACCCTCTCTGAGTGCGAATCAGCAATGACACTGAGTTGTGAACCCCAGAAAGCTTTGTTTTTAGGAGGAAAAAAATTATAAAAAGAACATTGGAAGGTGGGAAACCACAGTGCTTGGGAGCTTTTGCTCCCTGACAGAATTTCTGGCTGACCTGGGGGTAAGAAGACAAATTACTGGCGGGTCTGCTTGTGCTGGGAAAGTATGTTTCTACAAGATGACTCGTTCCGGCTCATGGTTCAAAAGGACGGATAGATGTTGTGTGTTTAAAGGAAATGCATTAATAGTTTACTAATTTCTAGAGCAGGATATGAGCAAAGGCACAGGACTGAGTAATTGTAGGGCCAATTGCGTAATACTATTAATTCCGATAGGATGACGTGTTACGATAATAGGTATCATTCATAAGAACGTCCTCTAGACCTACTCTCTGCAAGGCACCATATCAGGTCCAATCTAATAAATATATAAAATAGATCAGTTATGTTTATATAATTCTGAGGTCAAAAGATAGTATCAACACCTGCGTTATTGGCTTGATTGACTGATGTCGTTTTATCACGTACTTGTTCTTATAGGTTTGTTCTTATTCTGTTTGTTTCTTGAGGAATGTTATTTGAATTTTGTTTTATTGCTAGGTTCATAACCTGTGCTATCACCAAATATATTACATTTTGAGCCCCACCCAATCTTACAGGAGTTTTTTAAAATTTTTTTATTTTTTTTTATTTGACACAGAGAGAGATCACAAGCAGGCAGAGAGGCAGGCAGAGGAGAAGAGGGGGCAGGCTCCCTGCTGAGCAGAGAGCCCAATGAGGGGTTTGGTCCCAGGACTCTGAGGTTATGACCCGAGCTGAAGGCAGAGGCTTAACCACTGAGCCCCCCAGGAACCCGGCGTTTTTGTTTTTAATGAAGGAGCCCACTCCTCAACTCACATGATGATGTTTGTCTTGTCTTGTCTAATATTAAGAAAATATTTCAATGTATAACCTCCACGAAGAGTTGCATCATCTCTCCTAAAAAATTCCCTGACTGCTCCTTCAATCTCTATTTTGCACTATTAGAGTTCATCACCCCATTTAGGGCTTCCAGAGCTCTCCATTGGTTCCAGATCCCTGAGGCTAGACCATGTCATAGTTCTCTCTGTAATCTCATAACTCTTAACACACTATCTACTGGTATCTAAAATATTTCATATTTAAAATAGGTGGCCATGAAACTGAGTTTAAATTGTCCTCTCCCAGAGCACAGGGTGGCTCAGTCAGTTAGGTGTCTGCCTCCAGCTCAGGTCATGATCCCAGGGGTCCTGGGATTAAGCCCCATGTCAGGCTCTCTGCTCAGTGCGGAGCCTGCTTCTCCTTCTCCTTCTCCCCCTGCTTGTGCTCTCTCTCTCTTTCTCTGACAGATAAATAAAATCTTTAAATCAATCAATCAATCAATCAATCATCCTCTCCCCACTGTCAACAAAACCAAAATTCAACTGAGTAAATAGGGAAGATATGACTGATTCTAGTCAAGGATTCATGAATTGGGCAGCATTTCGTCCAGCAGCAGAAAGGAGCTCTGAGGTGCTGTGCAAAATGGAAAACTTTCATAGAGAGAACGGGACAAGAACAAGGAAGTTACACCAGACAAAAAAGTGGACTGGTTATTGCAAGGTCACTTTCCTTGAGAGAATGGCAGGAGTCTCTCAGGCAGATGACCTAACGCTGATCAGGTGATTCCTAGCTGACTGGTTCAAAATTCCATTTCTGGAAAAGACCAGAATTATAATGAAGTCAGGTCTGTATGCTGACACAGAGTTTAGTGTAAGTGACTCCATTTGGGCCCTGTTGTCTTGTTTTTAACACCATTCAAGAAGGTTGAAATTATATTCATAATGTTTATATTTTCTTTTATTTTTTCTTACTGTACAAGTACATGCTCACCATAGAAAATACAGACCAACAGAGAGAAGAAAATGCAAAATTATGTGTAGTCTTACTACATTTATTGTTTAACCATTTCTTGATTCTAAGAGGTCCTTGATTTTAAGACAAACCATTAATTTAATACTCACTTTACAAGGGTGGGCAAAAAATTCTCATTATATTGCCCAGATTGCTGTGTTTTAAGATGAATCCAAAAGCAAATTACATGGGGAACTACAAATTATAATTAAGAAAGAAATATATATATATATATATATATATATATATAATCAGTTTATTTGGTAATAATCTACTTCTTATTCAAATGTTAATTCTTTGAAAATTAGTTATCTTTATATGACATTGTAACTTCTTTCATTTAGCCAGAATACTAAAAGACCCATAATAGTTGGGAATAACACTGATGGGATGTTAAAAAACATAAACTGAGATTTAGATAAGCAATTTTTATCAGAATATAACTAGTTTTAAAGTACAATCTGCTAACTTCTACACTATTAATGGGATCTGTTGCATAGCAAAAATTACATAACCATTTTGTGCCTTGACCTACATGACCCCCACAAACTTATTTTACTGATTTTTTTCATTATCACTGATTCATCAGCCTTTTATCATTTAGTCTCCAATACACCAAAACAAGGATGAAAAATAAAAAGGAACTAACATAAGTCCTGAACAATTTGATATTTGACAGCTGTATTTCATAAATATCATTAATTATCTTAAGTGTAAGCTTGCAAAAATCAATTTTAACTCTGAGTACATGTTTGTAATTCCGGACTTTGTTGAATTTAAAAGATAAATTTTAAACAGAGAGAAGAGGAATAACAATTCATTCTAACAGAAGAGTTTGGTTACAGTTAAAAAGTAATACTGAAAAGTTACACTGAAGTGAAACCATACCAAGCCAACGACTCATAAAATATACTCCATGTGCTTTACCAAGAAGGCATGTATAACTAGATTTTAAGGAGAAAGTGCAAGAATTTCATTTTGGTTTTTAGGAAATGAGCCTTCTTTCCTTGCCCGGGACCGTCTAATCAGCATGAATGAGTAGGGGTATCTGAGGAGGGAGGTGAGGGGGGCGGTAATCTATTTTAACCTTAAGCAAAAGGCACCAGAGTGCTTTCGGCCTGGGCTCCGTTATGGCTGATAAATCTAGGCAAATTTCAAAATGTTAGTTCATGGTTTAGCATGAACACAAAAAAGGAAAATCCGTGATGTTGATTATTCTATTTCTCTCTAATTCATATCCCTTGTAGTAAGACAAACTGGCTAATAGGAAGGCACGAAGGGGTATATGACAACATATGTGTCTAATTAAAATGAGAAACAGTAAAACTGCTCGAGTACAGGGTGGTTAAAAAATTGTGATACAGCCATTGTTTGAAATACGTATAATCATTGGAAATAAAGGTTGCAAAGAATTTTTAATTTTTAAACACAAAGCTATATTTATAATATAGGATCTTCACTGTGTAATATACATGTATACATATGTATTGAAAAAATACACCAAAATATACAAAGTTGTTGTTTCTGTGGGATAAGATTACTTGTAATTTTATATTTTCCCTACATTTTATAAATATTTTTCAATTTTTTAAAAATTTATTTATTTGACAGAGATCACAAGAAGGCAGAGAGGCAGGCAGAGAGAGAGAGAGGAGGAAGCAGGCTCCCCGCTGAGCAGAGAGCCCGATGTGGGGCTTGATCCCAGGACCCTGGGATCATGACCTGAGCCAAAGGCAGAGGCTTTAACCTACTGAGCCACCCAGGTGCCCCAATATTTTCCCTACATTTAAAATAGTTTGCTAGGGGCGCCTGGGTGGCTCAGTGGGTTAAAGCCTCTGCCTTCGGCTCGGGTCATGATCCCAGGGTCCTGAGATCGAGCCCCGCATCGGGCTCTCTGCTCGGCAGGGAGCCTGCTTCCCTTCCCCTCTCTCTGCCTGCCTCTCTGCCTGCTTGTGATCTCTGTCTGTCAAATAAATAAATAAAATCTTAAAAAAAAATTAAAAAAATAAAATAAAATAGTTTGCTAAATTCCTACACAGAGACTAATCGTGGGCTTTTTTTTTTAATTGCAAAATTCCATGCAAAATAAAGCACTGTAATTTTTGCTGCTGATTATAAAAACTATAAATAAACAACCAGAGGGTAGCTTTATAAAAAACAATAGCTACAATCTATTGAATGAACACTCTCTCTGGGAACTAGTATTAGTTCAAATAATATCCCCAGCCACCCTACAGGCATTATCCCTATTTTCAGGGAAGGAAACTGGCTTAGAACACTGCTACGCAAGGCAAAAAGTTCAACCAAGCTTAAAGGGGTCTGGCTATGGAGACTCTCCAGTTGGCATTAGAATAACAAAAGAGCAGTCATCAGGCCATAGGCAATGGACAGTGTAGTGTGGTCTGAATGGCAGGCACGCACCCTGTGGGAATGGTGGGAGGTGTTCCTATAGGAAAGATATATGGGGGAAAAGTTTGTACTGACAAGTGTATGGAGCCAAAGGAAGTAAGGAATTATGAAAGTAGACACCGATAAGGAGATGAAAATAAATGGGATTCACCCTCAGACTGAAGGGTGTGTCCTATGGTCCCTGATGAGCTAAACATGTGTGTTGGGCAATGAGACGTCACAGTAATGATTTAAGGACAATGCTTCTTTATGTTTTCTTTGAATATTTCTATAAACCCGAATTTTGTAAGAGGAAATGAAGATGTGTCCTGGGGTGCCTGGGTGGCTCAGCAGGTTAAGTGTCTGCCTTCAGCCCAGGTCACCATCTCCTAGTTCTGGGATTGAGCCCCAAATGGGGCTCCCTGCTCAGCAGGGGAGGCTGCTTCTCCCTCTCCTTCTGCCTGCCGCTACACCTGTGCTTGTGACCTCTCACGCTCTCTGTCAAATAAATAAATAAAATCTTTAAGAGAAAATGAGGAAGAGGTATACTGGCTCCCGAAAGTAAAAAAAGAAATACAAACCTCTCTGCCAAGAATCTGAATTGGGACTAATTTCAATTCCAGCCTTAAAACAGAATGAAGCTCTGGGCTAGAGGGGTGCTAGGAGCTGATGTTGGGGGCTTGCTGTGTGTTGGCTTGTTGTGAGTACCACCCATGTGATCCGGGGAGCAGCTGCGGGAGGAGTGCTTCTGGTTTGTGGCTTAGAGGTGAGGACAGCCAGGTGCTGAGAAGTAAAGTGCTCAGAACCAACAGGTGGGGAATCTGGGATCGGAACCCAGGCAGTACAGAGCCAGGACTGACAGGAATCCCACCCGAGATTGCTAGAAAAGTCCCCGCTATAGAGAAAGAAACTCATCTTAAAGATGAGTGAGGGAGGGGAGGCTGGGTGGCTCAGTAGGTTAAGCATCTGCCTTTAGCTCAGGTCATAATCCTGGGGTCCTGGGATCGAGCCCTGCATCGGGGAGCCTGCTTCTCCCTCTGCACCTCTCCCTTCCTACTAGAGCTAGCTCTCTCTCGTGCGCGAAAATCAATAAAATCTTTAAAATAAAATGAGTGAAGGCTTTCCACTTACCCATTATTTTTCTCTTTAAAATTCTTCCTTTATTTCCAGCACCTGCACAAGAACATGGGAAAGGTGTTGATCTCCTTAGTCAGACCCTGAAGGCTAACACGGTGCCTTGCACACAGCAGGTACCTAATAAATATTTGCTGGACTAAATTGCAGTGTTTAATTCAGGAGTAAGAAGTGTTAAGATACATAGGAAGGGAGCCAGAAGTTTTCCTTGTTGGCTAGTACTTTTCCCTTCTGTGATATTGGCTTGGAAACAAGTTTAATAGTACTTTTTCATCCTTGATACACAGCACAAGGGCATAACTCATGATTCAAATAATGCCTCTTTAAATGGGATTTTCATTGGGCAATAAACACTAATATTTGATGATAATATATCCTTAAGGAGTAAATTCTTTGATTTGGAAGTTCTTATTCACCACAGTCTGCGTGGTATGTGGGTGATGAGAGCACGTGTGTGTAAGTGTCTGGTGTGTGTGTTGAGGGAAGGGAAAGAGGTTTGGAGATGCTAAATGAATTCTAGACATGAGGTTCCTTCTTCAGAATCTCATGGTTAATTTATTGGGAAACAACAACAATTCTGCTCACTTTAAATATAATTTGTGAACAAAAAGTGGGTGAGGAGAGGAACCTTCTCCTTACTTTACAATCCTGACTTTATTTGCACTGAATAACAAACCAGTTATTATGCCCTTCCAATCCGTAAATCAACAGAGGTCAACGAGACTCTCCAGTTAGGTCCTGTGAAAAAAAGAGTGATATGCAAGCAATGTCAAGAAAGCCCAGAGATTTTTCAAAGTGCCTGAGACAGACTCCTTTAAGGCACCCCTCTCTCTACTCCTGCAAGTTGAAAATATAAAAATCCAATGAACAGTTTTGCTAATGTGTGTTGCTCAAATTAACCAGGATGGGCCATCCTCCAGGTGAGGGAAGAGATGTTCACAATGTCATGTCTAAAATACGCTCAGATGGAGAACTCAGAGGGCAGCAAGGAGGGCAGACTGAGCATCTTCTCAATAAAAGAGAATTCTCAACAAGCCAGAAGATTTGAAAATTCACAGTGGTGTGTTCAACATCAGTTAAAGAATCGAATTCGGATAGAAGTATTGATAAACCCTTCAGACACCATTATAAACAAGTCGCAGTAGCGAACCTCCAGTCTGGCTGTGAATGAGCTCAGGCAGGATCCTGGCAGCCCGCCCTGAGCTGTTTCTACTTTCGAATGCGGCACTTCACTGTTTCCTGGGAAACGTCTGCAAACCTCCGCCAGCCTCCGGCAGGAGCAGCTCAGGCAGCTCCCGAGGCCAGCATGAGCTCACTTGGACCACGAGCCTCTTTTTAAAATTTATCTTTTTTTGTAACTTAAATTAGGCCATATCCCTTGCCTACCCAAAACCCTCTGGTGGCTTCCCAAATCAAAATAAAATCCTCTTGCTACTTAACCTATAGAGCCTGGCATGAGCCGAGCCCTGAAATCTGACCTCATCTCCTGCCTTCCTTGCCCCCATGGAGGATGCTCCAGTTACCCTGCCTTTCCACAACTGTGCCAAGCAGCTGCCCCACCCCAGGGCTTTTGCACTTGCTGATGCCACCAATGGATCAGGTGCTCCTCCCAGAAAATCACACACCTCCTTCCCACCAATTCCAGTGCCACCCCTGAACAGCCCATCTAAAATTTATACTCTCTAGCTTGTTGCCCTGATTTACTTTTTTTTCTTTTTTTAAAAAAAGTCTTTTTAATGCATTTTTATGTATTTGAGAGAAAGGAGGAGTCGGGGAGGGCCAGAGGTAGAGGGAGGAGCAGACTCCCTGCCGATTGAGGAGCCTGACCCAGGGCTCCATACAGGGCTTGATCCCAGGGCCCTGAGATCATGACCTAAGCCTAAAGTCAGATGCTTAACAGACTGAGCTACCCAGGCGCCCCTGATTTACGTTCATTGCAAAACCCTTATCATCTCACACATATACACACCCACAAAGGGCCATGGATATTGGTGTTTGTCTCTCCCCTAATACCACATGAGCTTCATTGAAAGCAGAGGCTCTGTTTTGTTCACTGAGGTAGCCCCATCATCTGTAACAGTAGGTGGTATACAGTAGGTGCTTCATAAGTGTGTGTTAAAGGATGGAGTCTCCATAGCCCCATTTTATGTATTTCATTTGGATGCTTAGAAACGCTTTCACTGGGGCGCCTGGGTGGCTCAGTGGGTTAGGGCCTCTGCCTTCGGCTCAGGTCATGATCCCAGGGTCCTGGGATCGAGCCCCGCATCGGGCTCTCTGCTCCACGGAGGGCCTGCTTCTTCCTCTCTCTCTGCCTGCCTGACTGCCTATGTGTGATCTCTCTCTCTATCAAATGAATAAATAAAATATTAAAAAAAAAAAAAGAAAAAGAAACGCTTTCACTGTAATTCATGCCATTAGCCATCGTCAAGCGTTCATGGTAGGGGTTAAGTCTAGTTCTCCGGGTCCACAGCTTGTATGTCCTTGCAAAAACTCTCAGTACACCTGCATTTTGTTAAGGGAGGAGGGCAGGTGCTGGGGAGTCAGGCTAACTTTGCTTGGCTTATAACTCTGCCCCTTGCAAGGAACTCAGGCAAGATTGCAACTTCTGAAACCCCGTCTGTAAAATGGGCCCAATAACTTCTTAAAGTACTTGTAAGGATTGAACAAGGCAATAATAATAGTAACAGTAACCATTAATTGAGCACATACCATGTGCGGGAGAGCAGACACTGCATCTGACTTGCTTCATGTTGTCCTGTCTTCACAACAACCACGTGGTGTGGGCAGTTTACAGAGGAGAAAACAAATTGAAATTCAGATGAAAGTTGACGTGTATGTTTCTTCTTGCTGATGTAACAAATTACCCTAAGTTTATTGTCTGAAAGCAATGCAAATTTATGATCTCATGGTTCTGGAGGTTGGGAGTCTGATGTGGGTCTCACTAGGCTAAAATCTGGGTTTCTGCAGGGCTGTGTGCTCCTTCTGGAGATCCGAGGGGAGAAATCTGTTCCTTTACCTCTTCTAGCTTCTGGAGGCCGCCTATATCCACCTGTTCATGGCCCTTCTCTCCACCTTCAAAGCCAACGATGTAACATCTTCAATCTCTCTTTGAGTCTGACTCTCCTGCTTCCTCTTCCCCTTATAAGGACTCTTATGATTACACTGGGCTCACTTGGATAAGCTGGGATAATGTCCCCATCTCAAAACCCTTAACTTAATCATATCTGTGAAATCCCTTCATATATTCTGGACATTAGGGTGTGAACAGGTTCAGGAAGCCGTGATTCCATGTACCAGTTACAAAGCAGCAGACCTGGGATCTGAATCCCAGCTGATTTCTTGACCATCACCCTAATGCAGTACGTAGCAAGGTCTTTAGTATTTATCAAAACTTTTTTCCTTTGCTGTAATGAAGGGAAAATGGGAAGATTGGGGCCCAGATTTGGGTTTTGTATAGGACATGAAACAGGAAGGTTCGCCTCCTGCTGCCCCGCTTCCCTGAGATGTAGGATGCCAAAGACTTCACTCTAGTCATTTTCTCTTAAAAATAATCAGTCTCACCTCGTCCTCAAGCATATTATTGACTTTCAAGAAACCACAGACATTTGATAAAAGTAGGTTGCCAAGTGGAAATGAAAGCCTTGCATGAAGACAGGCTGAACCCAACCCATGGAGATGAGGGGCCCAGGCAGTTCAGGGTAAACCTGGAGCCAGGATGCCCCACAGTCAGAGGGCAGGTGAAGAAGAGCCTATTGACACCCCACAGGTGCTGGGCCAGCCAGGGGGACCGAGTTCAGCATGCTCCAGGGAGGCACACCCCACCCATGACACAGATGACCTAGGACAGGAAGGGAGGTGGCCCAGGTCTCAACAACAAGGACTATGGAAATGTCAGCAAGCAGCAGAGCACCAGGAGGCAAAGAGACAGGGCTGGTGAGACCACGCGTCAGCCACACAAGGAAATCATGGGCAGACCCCCAAGTAGGGCTGGTGGCCTCTGATAGTTTCCACCTCTCAGGGTCTGGAGGTAGCTGGCAAGCAGTTCCATGACCCCGAAAATGAGACAGTTCAGGACACAGCCCTACTCCACTGGGGAGGCAAGGATGCGAGGTGGAAGCCTTCTGTGGGTAAAAGAAGCAGCAGCATTGTAGGAGGAGACTAGATGTTGGGAACTCATGGCAGTTTGGGGAAGATGAGGTAGCCACAGCTCAGCAAGACTCCCAAATCTATGGTTGTTGAACTCACCTCGGGGGGCACAGGGCTGTCCCTAAAATATACCGCATATTCCCTCCTTCCCTTGAGGCCGGCTCAGGGGCTGTGATGGTAGGAAGGGCTCAGGGCCTTCAGGTGGGCAGAACTGAGGAGAATGCCGCAGGTACACTTCCACATGACAGGTCATGACCACCGTGACCTTGAACTTTAGAAGCAGGTACCCATTTGCATTATTCTGACACTTTAAATACACTTAAAGTATACATCACAAGTTAGAAATCAGTGGTGAATAAACACATAGACTCTATGGTTTTGTGACATAATCATCATCATCATCATCATCATCATCATCCATCTTGGGCTGACTGTAGAAATTATGGTCCAAACTGGGCCACCTGAAAGGGAAAGAGAGTTGCTTTTACTGAGCACACCAGGTCAGCAGCTCTAATAGAGATCCAGCCTCTGAACCCCAGGCTTCAGTTACATGCACCGAGGTCCCTGTGGGAGCTGCCTTAGCTGGAAACATAACCCTGTAGAGGGATTATTCAATGTGGAGAAGCTTCCTGAAACCTCAGACATTTTTATTCCTTTCACCGGGAAGATAAGAAACTCCAAAGTGGGATTTCTTATAAGGTACTAGGATGTAGCCTAGATACAGGCCACTGAGTTAAAGTCATATGTGTTTTTTCTTTTCTTATTTTTTTAAAGAGAGAGACACAGCGAGAGAGGGCACACAAGCAGTGAGAGTGAGAGAGGGAGAAGCAGGCTCCCTGCTGAGCAGGGACTCCCCACACCGGTGGAGATCAGATCCCAAGACCCTGGATCTTGACCTGAGCCGAAGGCAGATGCTTAATGACTGAGCCACCCAGGCACCCCAGTCACAGGTGCTTCTTTCCTCCAGAGATGATGAGCATTTGAGAGCCCCAGACCCGACCTTGGAGCTTGATTTCCCTTTGTGACATTTTCCTAAAATGGGTGCCTGTCTTCTCTGTTGTCACTCCCCAAGTTCATATGAGAACCGTGAGTTCACAAGAAATTCTCCCTTGCTTGAGTGTGCGCTAAATGCAAGTTGTCTAAATGAGGGTCCATTTCATAATTTCATAGTGAGCCATGATACCTTTGTAATGGATTGAGACCTGCATATTCCTAACAATGACATAATGTTGACGAGACTTAAAAAGAAAGAAAAAAGCAAAAGAGAAAGAATCATCTCACATCATGAGGATAAGAATTATTTCATGGCACACTTTGTCATTTGTGGTTAGGACTTACAAATGCACTTCCTAGTGTGGGTTGCTATCAAAGCCTTAGAGAGTCACTGCTGTAAACCATATTTGCAGAATTTCCTTTCTCTTAAACCCTCGCAGTGCCCAGGGTACCTCCCTTCCTCCTACCAGCCTCTCAGACGCCCTTCTTTCTCTGCAGATCGCTACATAATCTCTTATGCTAGAACCAATGAAATGGTTACCTACCAGATCAGTTGTACTAATACTGTGAGTCCTTGTGAAATAAAAGAAAAATGAGGGGCTCCTGGGTGGCTCAGTAGGTTAAGCATCTGAATCTTGATTTCGGCTCAGGTCATGATCTCAGGGTCATGAGATTGAGCCCTGCACTGGGCTCCACGACCCCCCACATCTGTGTCTAAGTGAGGAAGTGCAGATTGTTCGTGTAGTGTGGTCAAATCCACCTCCCTTCCCTACCACAGAATATGTAAGACAAATCACAGCCTGAGGACCTGGCCCCTTCTGCCTTGTTTCAGGGTCTCTGCAGCAGGCCCTGGGCTTCCAGCCTAGTCCTGTAATTTGGCGGAAGAGCTGGGGGGTGGGTGAGTGGTTAGCCCCACATCAAAGGCTGCTTTTCATGACTGCTGCCTAAAGAAAGGGGGAAGAGGATGCAGAGAAGAAGGAAACCACTCTAGGCAGGATGTCTGGAAGGAGAGATAAAGCAGATTGCGAAGGTATTTTAATAGATGTGCTATTTCCATTCTCTGCCATATGTTTTTCATTCTGTTTTTGGTTACTTTTGACTTGAATTATGGGACTCTGTCTCTTGGTTAAGGTAATCTAGATGCAGTTGCTTTCATACATCAATGTGAATACTGACTTTTTGGGGCGAGACTGAGGATGATGTTAAGTGGCCAAGACAGAAAACATGTTGCCTTGAAATGTTTTCTGTTCCCTCTTCCTTACGGGAGTGGAGAATGTCTGTTTCCAAGAGTCCAGAACACCATGCATCTGTTATAAAAAGGCAGCGCGAAGCATAAAATGGTGTGGCCATTTTACTGCCCAGGAGGGAGCAGACGGAGGGACAGGACGTCAGATAACCAGTCTTCCTGCTACAGAATAGGGTGGATTCATCTGAGCTCCGCAGCAAGGATTTCCTCTTTGTACCACAATCTCTATTCCTCTAACCCACAGATAATTATACTGGAAAAAAGCTATTGTGAGAGGTTATGAAAATTGCTCTGGAAATCTCCAAATGGCATCTAAATAACTGAAAGTTAGGCTACCATTTCCAATCACTCAGAAGCTGACCCTGGCCTTTCGCTGGAGCTGTGTTGCTCCGTTGGCCCTTCTCAACATCTGGGTACCACTGGCTACCTCCATGCTGTGGTAGAATACAGAAGAATCCTTCCCCAGGCAGAGATCAGAGAGAGAAGGGGGGGGGCAGTCCCGGGCTTGGGTCTGGCCCAGGGCAAAACCTCACCTTCTCCCCAACTTGTGTCAGCCTACAGCAGGACTCCGTGGGCTTCCCAGGTCATCCAAGCAGCAGGAAAAGTCAAGAAGAAAGAGAAAAAGATCAGTGACCCAACACTCTCGACTGAAACCTTTATTCTGGTTTCCTAGTTGTCTGGGAAGCATGGCGTCTATTGAGTGAGAAAAATCAGAATGAAGAAGAGTCCTTTTGCAATGGTTTTGGTATTTGGCCCTGGTGACAGATCTAGACAATTGTTTTCTCAACCCATCAATCAGTCCATCAAGCAAAGAGGACACAAACAGCAACCTAAAGATGTCATTTGGTATCAATATCACACTGCAATCTGTATTTCACTTCATTGAGATTTCTTTCATCTGGGCCGTTAGGTTGTCAAAGATAAGTCAATCTGTCAGAACAAAAAAATAATCATCGGAAAAACTTATTTTACTAGTCCTGATGTTTTTAAGTGGCTTGTGGTTCAGTTTCTAGATTCATGTCTAGTCTAGAGTTACAATCCTATAATAAAAAAAGAAGTAAATCAAACCATGAGGAAACTATAAATTTAAAAAAAAAATCGTGCTTGTCCTTGTATGTGATCCATTGTTCCCATATCAGTTTTACTCTCTTGGTAGCTTTATGTTATTTAGGAGCACCTGTGCTGCATCTGCACTGGGCCCCAGCAATCCCCGAGCACGTGGCCATACATACCATTCATCTCTACACCCCTCTGGCCAACAACCTGGGGAAAGCCAGGAATTAGCTATAGTTCAGAGGACTCCGTGTTATTCTTGCCAGCGACATGGAGGTCTGAAAAAGCTCAAGGAAGGAAGCAAGCAAGTCATACACATGAGCATACCAACGCGACTTTAAGCCGAGACAGCCATTTCTTGCTATCGCCCCTCCTTTTCTATCCTGCTGGGCCTGGCTCACTGCTGGGCTGACCTGGAGCTAGGGACATTGCTCTCATGCTGGGAGGAACAGCACTGTTGTTCCGCAGTGGGACAGGTCTTCCGGCTAGCACGCACTCAGCAATAGGGCTCTAGGAGAAGCAGCAAGCCGATGGTAACAAGAAGATGGAGTACCTAACTCTGGTCCAAATATAAAAATAGTGTGGTGAGGAAACAGACATGTATTTTCCATTAAATCAAAGAAACGAATCTGGAAAATTAGATCTTAGCACGTTTAAGTCCTTGTGGCAGGGACTCTGGTTTATGAGGACAGCACAGAGCTGAGCCTTCTGCACGGTAGAGATGCATCATATCCAGAGTGCCTGGGTGGCTCAGTTGGTTAAGCTCAGGTCATGATCCGAGGGTCCTGGGTTCAAGTCCCACGTCGGGCTCCCTGTTCACTGGGGAGTCTGCTTCTCCCTCTCACTTTCCTTCTGTGCTCTCTTTCTCTCTCTCAAATAAATATATAAAATCTTAAAAAAAAAAAAAAAAAGTACCATATCCACATAATGAGGCATGGATACACTTGCCTGCTGCTCAGATGTACTGGCTTTCTTTGAAGTTGCTGTGACCCTTCTCACCCGATAGCCCCCATCCAATGACCAGGCACACTGGCCTCCTCCTTCTTAAGCCCCCGCCTGTAACCTCAAGGAGAGCAGACCACCACCAAAAAGCCCCAGGTCACCAGCACCAAATCAAATTTATGAGGAACCTGTCCGAGGCACTCCATGTGAAGCTGGCCATTTTTCCAAGCTGCTAACAAGCTAGCTAACTCTGGGACAGGGAGACTACATGGATTCTCACTTGAGAGCCTTGTTGATCAGTGGAACCCACACCATGTGGATTGTTACAACCAGAATCTACAACTGTCCCATGAGTGTAGCCACCACTAGCTCTGCACCACCCCAAGAGCTCCATTCTTGGGCTCCGCACCTGGGTCTCAGGAGCTCTGGGAGAGACACGCCTTCCTCTTTTATCCCAAACTCTGCCCCTCTAGCTCCTCCTCAGCCATCCTGCTTTCTGCCCGGGTCCCTCCGATTCTTCCTTATGTTACTATTAGGTATGAGCAATTTGCTCCTATTATTGGTAGAGGTGTGACCGATGATTTATGTCCCTCCAGAATTCATTGTCCAAGTTCCGATCCCTGTACCTTCAATGTGAGCTTGTTTGGAGATACCTTTGTTGCAGATATGATTAGATAAATTAGGGGGAGGCCCTAACTCAATAAAACTGGTGTCTCTATTTTTTTTCAAAAAGGCATATTTGGACACACAAACACATACACACAGAATGCCATGTGAGCACGAAGACAGAAATTAAGGCAATGTGTCTACAAAGCATAGAACACCAAAGATTACCAGCAAAGCACCAGAAGGCAGGGGAGAGGCAAGAGACGGATTCTCCTTTGGAACTCTCAGAAGGACCCTACCCTGCCAGCACGTTGGTCCTGGGCTTCCAATCTCTAGAACCCTGAGACACTAAGTTTCAGCCAAGTGTGCAGCTCAACGTGCTCCATGCATCAGCCTAACTACAATGAACAGATAACAGGGTCTGGTTTTATGGACCCAATTCTCTTGATAACTGCAGCTCTGACCTACCTGATCACCAGGTCCTATTGTTCTCTTGGTTTTTGCTGGTGTGTTGAACCCAGGGGTCTCTAGGGCTTATTTTCCGTCGGAAGAAATTAGGTAGTTTCCGTCAAGGGGGTGTATCTCCTTCTTTCAGGAAGAAAACAGATCTGAGCATTCTTTTTGGACCTGCTCTTTTCCAAGTGCCTTTGGCTTAAAATAATCCTTATGCAAAGGTGGTATATTTTGAGTGATTTATTCGGCACCCTTCAGACATTAGGTCTAATCGTGAGATGGGCCACTCTTATTCTTACCCTGAAATCTATGCATTTTGGCCAATGGTGAGGAAGTAGCACATATTGAAAGCTGGTTCAAAGCAAACACTGTACCCACAGGACAACCTCGCAGACTTGAAAGGTGTTTGCTCCCACCCAGGGTCAAAATTGAGTCTTTACATGTGAGAAGATGTTCACCATCAATTATCATAGGGAAGACACAAATCAAACCTCCGGTGAGTTATCACCTCACCCCTGTGAGAACGGATACTATAAAAAAGATAAAGCATAACTGCTGGTGAGGATGTGGAGAAAAAGGAACCTTTGTGCACGGATGGTGGGAATGCAGACTGGTGCAGCCACTGTGCGAAACAGTATGGAGGTTCCTCAAAGAATTCAAAATAGAGTGACCCTACGGTCTAGTAATTCTACCTCTGGGTATTTATCTGAAGCAAACAGAAACACTAATTCAAAAACATAGATGCACACCCATGCTTATTGCAAGATTATTTACAATAGTCAAGATACAGAAACAACCTAAAGTGTCCACTGATGGATGGATGGATAAAAAACTATGGTCTGTATGCACAACAAAATATTATGCAGCCATAGGAAAGATGGAAGCTTTGCCATTTGCAACAGCATGGATGGACCTTCAGGGCATTTTACTAAGTGAAGTAAATCAAACAGAGAAGAAAAAATATCATATGATCTCTCTTATATGTGGAATCTAAATATATATATTTATTATGTTGTATATTTATTTTTATTTTTATATATTATTTTATTTATATATTTTACATATATCTAAATCTATCTATCTATCTATCTATCTATCTACTAAGCTTATAGACACAGAGAATATACCGGAGCTTGTCAGAGGTGGGGAGTAAAAGAAATCTGTAAATTGCTTTGGGTTTTTTTTTCTAGTTTAAATAAATAGAATTTAAAAATATTTTTGCATTTGGCTTTGTGTACAATAAATATATACCAGTGTAGCCTTCAGGTTTAATATATGTAATATGACATCCCTTGAACTACCGTTGTATCATAGAAAATTAAAAGCTGGAGGCTACTGGGCACTTAGGAAGTTATGGTCTGCAGCATTTAGCTCAGTTGTTAACTGCTAGAGTATTTCTAGGGAGACTGGGTGTTCTTTTTTTCTTTAAATTTTTTTTAAAATTTATTTATTTGTCATAGAGAGAGAAGCGAGAGCAAGCACAGGCAGACAGAGTGGCAGGCAGAGGCAGAGGGAGAAGCAGGCTCCCCGCCAAGCAAGGAGCCCGATGTGGGACTCGATCCCAGGACGCTGGGATCATGACCTGAGCCGAAGGCAGCCACTTAACCAACTGAGCCACCCAGGCGTCCCTCTTTTTTTCTTTAAAAAGCAAGTGGAAATTTTGGGGCGCCTGGGTGGCTCAATGGGTTAAAACCTCTGCCTTCGGCTTGGGTGATTTCAGGGTCCTGGGATCGAGCCCTGAATCGGGCTCTCTGCTCGGCAGGGAGCCTGGTTCCTCCTCTCTTGCTGCCTGTCTCTCTGCCTACTTGTGATCTCTGTCTGTCAAATAAATAAATAAAATCTTTGAAAAAAAAAAAGCAAGTGGAAATTTTTTAGAAAGAGTGGAAAGTTTCCTTCTTCTGACAAGGTTTAAAAAAAAAACAGATTTTATGCTTCTTGATCTTGGAAAATTTCTGTCCATTTTTGTCAAAGGGTGAAGCAGAGGGAGAACCTAGAGAGAAAGGGCACAATGGAGAGGTTTTGCCTTTCACCTTTGAAAGTTTGTTTCTTGTGCTAGTTTAAAAGGAGAGACTCAGGGGCACCTGGGTGGCTCAGTGGGTTAAAGCCTCTGCCTTCAGCTCAGGTCATGATCCCAGGGTCCTGGGATCGAGCCCTGCATTGGGCTCTCTGCTCAGCAGGGAGCCTGCTTCTCTCTCTCTCTCTGCCTGCTTCTCTGCCTACTTGTGATCTCTGTCAAATAAATAAATAAAATATTTTTTAAAAATACTGCTAAGTATGAAATGATGTGCTCAGGAGGAAGCGAGATGAAAGCCAGAGGACAGGCAGGACCTCAGTCAAATATGTTCCTGATCTGAATGCCGGCCACACCAATGCGTCCGACTTTGGGCACATTAGTTAGCCCCTGGGCCTCAGTTTTCTCGCCTGTGAAACCCACCTATGTTGTTTCCTTTAGTCCCATCAGACTTTTTAACACTGGCATCTCCACATTCTCAAAGGCCATCGACTCTACTAAAACTTGGCTTTCTTGTCACTCCGTGAAAATGGATTTCCAAAGCCACCAACAGCCTCCATATCGCCTTGTCAAGCGGATCCTCAGCAGTCCCTAGCTAATTCAATGCTGTTGGCCTTCCTCCTAAAATACTTCCGCGCTCAACATACCTACCTTCTCCCTGCCCGCCCCCCACCTCCCTGAGAACCTTTCTCAGTCTTTACAGACTTCCTCTTCGTCCTACCCCTTAAACCTGAAAGGCTACAGGAACTTGATTTTTAACCTACTCCCCACAATCCACAAACCCTCTTGGGTGACATACTCATTCTACTTTGCTTGTGGATTGTTTGTTCACAATGACCTTTTGGCTGATGATTCTTATGTCCATATCTACAGTTCTCACCTTCCTCCTTGAATCTTGTGTCCATACACATTTTTAAAAAGCTCTTTATATGGCTGCCCCCAGAGAGCCTCAGTTTTAGTAGGTCAAAACAGAATTCATCAAATTTGACTTTTTCTATTTTCCTGGAGATGATGGTAGCTATGTCAGGAGGCTGAAATCATCTTGGGCTCATCTTCTGTCGCTAATCATCTATATCAATTTCTGCTGCTTTGACATCTTTAAAATATTCTTTGAAACTGAGACTGTCTCCCCATTCCTACTACCTGAGACGATCTCCTCTACTTCCTACTACTTCCTACTACTACCTTCCTACTTCCTACTACTACCACCCTGCCTTCTTCTAACAAGACTAGCACAGCAGCCTGTGGTCCTCGGTTGGGTTTCCTAGGAGCAGAGTCTGGGAAGAAGTGGGGAAATGGGACAGGGAAGAGGAAGAAAGTAGAGAAGGACAAGTTTTCAGGTCGGTGCCAGCCTCAGCCTGGCCCCACAGAGGCACTCTTGAGTACAGATTCTGCCTTGGGTTGGGTTTGACCCAACTGGAGGAAGGGACCTGGGCTTTCCCATTCCCACACCATACGGTTGTTGCCAAGGACACACTGGGAAAAGGAGTAAAAGGCCCAGTAGTCCAAGGGTAGTCCACACAGAAACAGTAAAAGGGATCCAGAGGGACCCAGCATGGTCTAGGCAGAACACTGACACCATCACCTTATGCCACCTAAATGAGCCAGTGGCAGATTTATAGACTTCAACAAAATTTATCTATCAAAATCAAAGAACTGGCCAGGTCAGTCTCCCACTTAAACCCTTTCAGTGACTTTTAATCTCTTAGCAGCCCTCGCTGGAAACTGGCTTACTTCACCATCCTAGTAAGTAACAGAATCAGACAAGAGGAGGGTGTCTGTGTTAAAATACAGCATGGTCTCCTGAAGATTCATGCTGCACACCAGCTCATTAAAGCCTCTGAAAAGTCCTGCAGTAAAGAAACCCATTCGCTTGTTCGGCCAGGGAATTACTAGTCTTATCTGACCTTGACTTGAATGTTTGCTTGTGTGTCTTGTGGGAAGTACCTCTTACACACCTCGGTCTGCAGACCTGGGTGGGAAGTGTAGGTCTATAGGATAAACTTCCTCAGCATAGCTCATAAGTCTCTCCATGGGCTGGCCTCACGTCCTCTCAGCCTCACCACTGACTCCAGTAACGTCAAAATTTGTCCCAATCCTTGACATACACCTCGACATGTCACAGGGGCCTCTGTGTCCCATCTGTGCTATACTACTGAGGTTTCTGTCAAAGCTCAGGTCTATTGAGACCTCTTCCAGGAAGACTTCCTAAGACCCTGAACCAGGCAGGGTTGTCCAGAGAAACTGAACCAGATTATGGAGGCCAAGAAGTCCCAAGATTTGTAGGGTGAGTAGGCAAACTAGACCCTTAGGAGAGCTGATGTTTCATTCTGAGTCCTAAAGCAGGGGGGAAAAAAAACAACAACAACAACCCCGAAGAAAAAATTCTCTCTTACTCTGAGAAGGGTCAGCCTTTCTGGTCTATGTAGGCCTTCAACTGATTAGATGGGATCCACCCCACTAGGGATGACAATCTGCTTTACTCAGCCTACTGACTCACATGTCAATCTCATCCAAAAACACCCTTAAAATAATGCCCAGAATAATGTTTGACCAACTATCCAGGACCCCGTGGCCCAGTCAACTTGACCCATGAAGTTAATCATCACAGATCTAAGGGCATTTCTTGTGTTCCCATCACTTTCGACACCTACAATTTCTCTCTCTTTTTTTTTTTTACTATCCTCACCATTTCCAAGTGTACAGTTCCATAGTGTTCAAAGTGTTAAATGTATTCACATTGCTACAGATCTCCTGGACATTTCATCTTGTAAAACTGAAACTCTATACCCATTCAACAATAACTCCTTGGTCTCTTTTCCATCTGCTTGTAGCCCTGGCAACAACAAGAATTTTTTTTTTCATTTTGTCTGTGGATTGAATGACTCTAAGAACCTCATGTAAGTGAGATTATTCAGCATTTGTCTGACTTCTTTCATGTAGCTTTAATGTCTTCAAAGTTCCTCCATGTCATCGAATGTTTCCTCCTTTCTCCTCCTTTAAGGCTGAGTAATATTCAACCTTAATGTCTCCTCCTTTAAGGCTGAGTAATATTCCATTGTGTGCATACAGCAAACACCAGATCCTGTTTCTCCATTCATCCATTGACGGACACACAGCTGCTTCCACATTCTAACTGCTGTGAACCATGCTGCTGTAAACACATACACGTAGACATGCCTTTGTGACATGGCTTTTAATTCTTGGATATATACCCAGAATTGAGATACACTTTCCATACCTCAACTCAGACCAGATCTTACTGGAATCTCATCTTGACTAGCTGGCTCCCTTCCTTTTGGTCACACTGGACTTTAAGCTTTGGAAAGGAGAGGCTGAGCTGGAATCCTGCTGGCAGCATGAGGGTGACTCACTCAGCAAAAAACAATTTCCTGCCCAGGAGTTTCCTTGTGCCCACCCCCCATCTGATTTCTCTTAGGCAGAAGGACATCACGAGTTTTCCATATCAGAATAGTCCCACATTCCAGGATCATTCACAAAGTCTCCTTGTCAAAGACTGGAATTCTGGGTGAGCTGGGAAAAAGGACTCTTACTAAAACCATGAGGGAGAGATAGGGGCTATTAAGATGTGCTTGGAAAGAATTGGGAGAAAAAAAAAAAAAAAGGATGTTGCACCTTACGCTTTGTTTTCTTTAAAAGTTGCTCTCAGTGGGACAGTGTTGGTCTTTGATAATTCTCTTAATTCTCTTTCCACAGTTATAATGTTTTTATTTCTAAAAGTTACATCTTAGGACTTTACCTCAAAGACACTCAAAGACACTACTAGGAAATTATGCTGATGGCCTCTAATTTGGTCTACAGTTTAAAACACAAAGGGAGGCAGTTGGCCTTAATTTTAGGATCAGTTGCAGTGAGCAAAATGAGAATGAATGAGTCTGAACATCTAAAGGGATGATGGCAATATGCAAACCTGTGCTCATGTGGGTCCACTTGTAATTCTTCCATTGACATTCATATGACTGTTCCCCACCCTCCCACCCCCCCCCACACACCCCGCTTTCAATTTCATGAGGATTTCATCAACAAGACCCAGGTTCGGGGCCAAAATGGTGGACGTTTTATAAATGATGAAATGGAATTTGGGAACCTGAGGATAAAAATTTCCTTTGCTTAACCACGACAGCTTACCTGAGGTTGATTTCCTCTGCAAAGTGCCGCTTCCTGAAAAAACGAGGCTTGCTTCTATTGTGTTAACTTTTTAAATGCTTGAAGCTGTGACGAATGCCTCCTGTGTTTGGCTGTGTAGCACGGTGGGTTTCTAGCCCATTGAATGACTCCCTTCACTGCTCCTCTCCTGAGGGCTTCAGCCTTCCCCTCGTCCTGTGGGGACCCCTCTGGTTGCCAGAGTTTACCAGTATACCAGAAGCACAGGCCCATACAAAAAGACACACACACCGTAAACCTCGTTCTTCTTACCTGTGCCAAGAAATCCTTCTGGTCTGAGTAAGACAATCTAGCATGTTGGGCTTAGACACCAACACCAGCTAGCAGTGTCCTAATAGGTGACATGTTCCCCAGAGATGCACAGTTGGAATAGACTTCAAAAGGCATTGCCCTCAGAAATCTGCGAGCCAATGGCTACCATCTTTTGAAGAACCAGACGTACCAGTTACACTCACTGGGTGTGTGGCCCCTGGTCTATCTGGGGTTATTTCCCTCATCAGCGCACATGTCCATTATTGTCAGGACCATGAGAGAAGGTCGACGGGCAGGGCTTCTAGAAGGTCGAGGAGTTGCCAGGGTTTAAAACCCCTCAGGGGGCCCCTGGGTGGCTCAGTGAGTTAAGCCTCTGCCTTCAGCTCAGGTCATGATCCCAGGGTCCTGGGATCGAGCCCAGCATGGGGCTCTCTGCTCAGCAGGGAACATGCTTCCCTTCCTCTCTCTCTGACTGCCTCCCTGCCTACTTGTGATCTCTGTCTGTCAAATAAATAAATAAATAAAATCTTAAAAAAAAACCCTCAGGTCTCCTTCCAGTGGAAAAGCAGCTTCTGTTTGGGAGACAAAACTCTGATGCTGCCCTCCCACTTCCCCCTGCCGAGAGCATTCATCTCTGGGCTCTGCCCCCCAGACTGCACATGCGGCTCCCAGCCTCGCCTGGGGGTCCCCACCCCAGCCTGGTAACCAGGCCAAGGATCCTGGCGTTCCTCATCCTCTGGAATGTCCCTTCCTTCTGGTTAACTTGGCCTCAAGCCCTTGTGGTCGGAATGAGGCAGGAGTTGGCTTGTTGTCCTGGCAGAGACATGGTGGGGGGTGGGGTGGGGGGTGTTGAGGCGCCTGATGAGCTGTGGCTTTTGGCTTTCTTACCTGCTCCCAGCGAAGAGTGAGCTGCTCCCCAGGCAGCTCCGGGCCACCAGGGAGTCCACTACCGACCAGAGGCAGCTCCTGGGGGGCTCTGCTCTCACCCCTCAGCCTCCCCTTCCTGGGACCAAGAGCCTCAATCGGTGTTTAAATTATAACATCTAACTACTGTACATTATAAATCGGACGTTCTAGGGTAATGGCTCAAATGGTAACTTTTGCTAGTCCAAACACAACGACTTGAACAAGTCGTGAACAAACTGTGCAATTTCCCATTAGCTCAGAGGCTGACCTACGAAGCCTCCCCTGCCCTTCCCTGCTTTGCTCCCTCACTGGGCTTGTAGTGCCGTAGCCTCCCTCCGAACGGCCAAAGCTAAGTGTATAGCGAGCTCATGGGAACAGTTTGGGGGTCACCTCAGCTTTTTCCTCTGAAACCATTCCCGGCTTCCAGGGATAATAGCCTAAGCGTTATTTGCCCACATGAATTAACCAGCCAAGTGCCCATCCCTTGCCTATTTCCCCCGTGGAAGGAAGCCTGCTTTTACTGTCTATTTCTTCTTCTCTCACTCACTTCTCTGTTTTCTTAAGGACAGTGTCCTTTTGTTCTCACTGGGACTGTTCCTCCCCCTTTGCAGCCTCTTGTCTCTGCCCCAAAGCTTCTTTGCGGAGACATTCTCTTCCTTTGAGCCACAGCCCCCTCTCTGCCTCTTTGGTCCTTGGGGAGGTGCCCCCCCCATTGGGGGCTGCCGCAGGCTCTCCTCACCCCCCATACCATGTGGGGTGCAAAGCCCCCTAAACCACATCTCCTCCTAGAGTCTGAGAAAGAAAGAAATGAGTCTTCCAAAGTCTGTATATCTAAATCCACGCCCACCAACCTTTCCTACACACACAAAAATGCCACCATATCAGCCATCAAAAACAAAAGACCGAAAGAAAAGAAAACATTTGTTGTAACAGTGATAACGAAGGATAGCGCCTCTGAACTCTGCATTCCAGAATCCGGGATGTCAAGTTGACATTCATTAACTATGAGCCCGATTAGTTCTGCTCAAGCAAGGTCTCTGTCCTCCCTCTGCTCGTGCATGCCCCTTGCAAGGGAGCAAGAAAGACCCAACCAAAGGAAAGGAGTCCTCACGCCAAGCCCACCCGGCCATGTGAAAGGGTGCTTCTCCCAAGTGAAAGCGTGATTCTGCAAGAACAGGGTGCTGGTCCCCATCTCGGCCCAGAGGAGGGATGTCCCCTCTTACCACTCAATGATGTGCATGTCAAAACTTGGACCGCATAACTTGGAAAGCTGCATAGTCATCTCTGGAACTGTGGGTGGCCAGAGTGAAGGCAAGTACAAGCTTGTGAATCTGGTCTACCTTCGGGAAGGATGACCTGTTGACAATATGAGTGAATGAGGGAAATAGACTAGTTTTTCTTTCCGAGTGACTCCACCGTAGAACAGCTATGGTTCCAAAGGGATGAGCTGTGGGTTCCTACGTGGGCTCATCTCTGCAGCCTGCTTTGGCGGGTAAGGATACCCCTCTCAAAAGCTACAGCAGAGCTGTTATCCCTAAAGAGGCTCCAGCAACGGGATCCACCTTGACAAATGGCCCGCCAGACACACTCACACAGCTGCAAAGACAGAGCCTTCAGCAGCTTCCCTGGGAGACAGAATCTTTGTTTTGTATGCTCCCTTTGGGGTAGACAGACTGTCTTAAAACATTTCGTAGCGAGTCAGACATGCCTCAGCCATATTTAAGACATGAACTCATTACATCTGGTTGCTGAAAACGAAGGCCATGTTTTCCGTTGGCATGACCACTTCTAGGTTGCCCCTTGGTGAGCTGCATTCTGCATGGTTGAGGAGGGTGCAGGCAGGGGGTGGCAGGGGCAGACCCAGAGCAGCAGCCCACTTCTCAGGGGCAGAGGTGTTACCCCAAGAAGGTCCCCAGGGAGACTCCAGCTAATGTCTGGCTCCCATCTCCCACTGCCCTTGCCCAAGAGGACAGACCCTCCACTTTGCTTTTTTTTTTTTTTTAAAGATTGTATTCATTTATTTGTCAGAGACAGAGAGATTGAGAGAGAGAGAGAGAGAGAGAGAGTGAGCGGACAAGCACAGGGAGCAGCAGGAAGAGGGAGAAGCAGGCTCATTACTAAGCAAGGAGCCCTATGTGGGACTCGATTCCAGAACCCTGGGATCATGACCTGAGCTGAAGCCAGACACTTAGACCAACTGAGCCACCCAGACGTCCTCCTCCACTGAGCTTTAATGCAAGTTGCTTGCAAGTCAGATCTCCATGCAAAACCCAGATAACAGAACTGCCCAAAAGGGCAATAGGGTTGATTTGTTTGGTTCATGTAGGCCCACATGAGCCCTTGTATGGCAGCCCTATATTGGTTTGGGCATTTTCAGGTTACCTGAATTGAATCCAGTGAATACCGATGGAGTTGCAGAGAATACAGAAATGGATGTGTCCATCCTGGCCCAGAACAGGCTCCCACTCTTTCCTTTGTTGTTATGAACGAGGGAAAAGTGAGACATACGGAATAATAATCAAAGGGTAGGGAAGGGTACTCACGCAGCTTTCCCAAGGGAGAGGCTTTGTCTGTGTTTCAGGAGTTCATGGGACAGAACAGAGTATGGAAAGCCATCTTTGCTCAGAGGGGGAGGCAGAGCAGGTTGGAGCCAAGAGACGGTGTGGGAAGGGGTTTGAAGGATCTCCCAACTTAGGTGGGAAGCCCCTATTGTCCTGACTTGATGACTTTCCAAACATACTCTTCAAAACAGAAAACCTCCAAGCATTTCCTTCCCCTGCTTTCAGCCTGACCTGGGAACTCAAGGGACCTGTGACAATGAAGGGAAATAGGCATGCCACACAGACAGGGTGGGAGACAGAACCGGGTCCCTAACATGCTAACAAGGTCAGGGAGCCATGTTGTGGTAAGGCCACTGGCAAGACGAAAGCGTCATTTCAGATTATTGGTAGTTGATATGAAAGCAGAGAAAGACAGGAGGAAGGCAGGATGGAAGAAAGAAGGAAGGAGAGAGAATGGGAGAGAGGGAGGGAGAGAGAAAGGCAGGCAGGCAGGAAAGGAAAGGAAGAGGCATTTGCTGAGTTTAAGGACAGCTAATGAACAGTTTGGGTTTCCGACAGTGATTTGCCCGTGGAGCACCTCCATCCCTGCAGGAGGCAATGACTAATCTGGAACAGTTACAGAGTCATTCCTCAGCATCTCTAACTGTGCAGAAGTTCCAAAAATATGTGTGGTTAGGATGGCCCACAATTTGAAAAGATTCTTCGGGGGGCAAAGAGTATTGCCAGCATCCTGCGAAGGTCAGACATTTTAGGAACATGTGTCCCGGCAGTCAAGGACCATTGCAATGCTGTCCGACAAAGCCTGGCTGTCCCAGAAAGTCCTGTCGTAACTCTCAGGCCCCGTGTTAAAGCACCTTTTGAAACAGGTAGAAGACAGCCTTTCAGTCGTGTTTTTAGGAGAGCATAGAGCCGCATAAAATACATCACATACCACACTTGCACAATCATTTTTATGGTATGGGAAATCTTAGGAATTTTTCAGGGATGGATGAACCATAACAATAACTTGAAGAAGGATTAAATAATTTCAAATAACCCTTTAAGGTGAGAGGAGAGGCCATCCTCTGTTTCAGAGGTTAAGTAAAGAGGACATGCCCAGGTGGTGTGAGGAGCGCCTGGGCTGGGTCCTTGCCGCCCCTCCTGGCTGCCCTGGCTGCCCGTGCTAGCCCACACGACTTGCTGTTAAGGACCCTGATCAAAGTGGAAATAGCACCGAGAGGACTTGAGTGGCAGGGAGGGCGTCCTGGGCGTTTAAAAGTTACAGTGCTGACTCATAAAGTTAATTCACAAAGAATACTTGTGACTTCAGCGTGGTTCAAAGCCCACATTCTGAGAACCAAGTGGGCATGAGATGCTCCCATTTTAGGTGCTCCGGGAAGAACCAGCAGAGGCATCCAGAAAAGCGCTTCGGGGACTTTACGGGCCCCAAACACGGTTCATCCAAATCCAAAATCCAAGGATTTTGCTAAGTTTGCGCAGACCTCGGGCATTTGCACTTCTTTTCAATGGGTTTTGGAAGAGCAGACAGAGGGAAAATAGAGTAAAACCGTTGGCAAACAGAGAAACGACTGGGTTATTGCAGACAAGGGCAGACATCAGAAGCAAAAGGATCTCAGAGAAGAAGCAAACATTTCCAGGGACCCCATGAGAAATTGTTTTCATCTCCAACCGTCCAGCAACGGGCCTCCCAGCCTCCCAGAAATGCACCACAGTGTGAACGGTTTCGTTTCATTGGCCATGAGGCTGCCAAAGAGAACCTTTCTTAAATGAGTTATCAAAGCCGCAATGGAAACTTGTATGAAATGCTCCAAATCAGCTTTCACCAGTGCTGGTAAACTCAGAAAATCATGGAGTTTTTTGTGGATTTGGCTCAAAAGCAGGCATGTTTCTGAGGTTTTGAACACGGTGACTATTTGCATCCATTAAATCAGTTTGTGAAAAAGAGAGAAAAAGAAATAGGATATGGAAACTCCGCATCTTAAGAAAGAGCCAAGCTTTTCCCGCCTAACTAGAGTAAGGGGTTGGGGGGGCAGGGCAGGCAGGGAAGGGAAAGAAAAGAGTTTGCTTGTCCTGAAGGGCTGGACTTTTCCTGAAAGTCTTAACAGGCACAGGGGCAACGTTTGGGCACCTACAAGAACAAAGCTGTACCCAGACCAAACTCCTCTGGTTTGCTCCAGGAGACATGGGCACCAAGCTCAGGGGCCCAGGAAGTGAGCACCTTATCTGCAGAGTCATCATCTTTGATAGAAGTGTTCCCTCTCCACCCAGGTAAATCGTGCTTTTAGAAAAAGTGGGCCCAGGTTGTCTGAGACAACATACTGGGGTGGTGCTGTATCATGGGGAGGCGTGCACAGGCCTGCCCCCCACCCTGGTCCCTTCCCGGAACTGAGCAATAACTCAGGGTTTACCGCCAGTTTTTACGATCTTAGACACTCACCCTCTAACCATTTGAGGCAATTAAGAATGATTACCTCTGAATCAAGGGCAAATCATCCAACAGCTTCCTGCCCAGGGTTTGAGTGGGCAGAACTGCCCGTGAGTTCTGCTTCTGAAATGGGAGGAGGGCTGTAAAGAGCCTCATTGAAATGGTCAGTTAGGGTAAGGGGCATAGGGAGGTCTGAACTTCCGCCCCTGTTCCCTTTCCTTCCGGATGTTGGTGAGGTGGCCAAGGTCAGGAGGAGACCCTAGCCTGACCTCCCCCGTGCCCACCAGCTCCCCCACCACCAGGTCTGACCACACTTCTAGAAGCTCTGCTTTCCTCTCTGGGCTTCTCGGAGGACAGAATTAGTTTTCAGCATTGGTACAACAGAGACACGGGCTGCAAGGATTTGCGTTTTAAGTTTTCTAATTGGTGCTTCCCTCCCATGAAGTACAGGGCAGAGTAATACTTGGGATGGATTTAAGAGTTCATTTCTACCTGTGCTTCCCTCTGGTGAATTACCTGGGAGAGTAAGTAATACTTATAATTGGATTTTACAGTTCTGGAGCCCAGTCTGTGTTTAGTGTATCTGTTTCCATTCCCCCATCCCCCCTAGAAACTAACATTTTAGGTTGCTGGTAAATTACTGAGTCCAGAGTTGGTATCCCTGGGGAGTATTTTACCTCAAAGCACTACTAGTCATCAGAATTACCCGCGGGGCTTGTTAAAACACAGAGAATGTTTTACTTTAATAAGTTTCTGGGTGATCCTGATGCTGCTGGTCCAGGACCACACTTAGAGAACCACCAGCCTATGCCATACAGCCATCCCTTTCTTTCCCTGCTTCCTAGCTACCCCATCCCTGAAACCGTCCCACATTAGAGAGGACGAAGTCAGGGTGGCGCTGGCTGGTGAGGGAAATACAGAACTGAAATTAACAAGAGAAGCTTGGATTACTTGAATTTCCTATCAGAGTTGCCTCTATGCCTTTCCCAGGAAATAGGATTTCTTAATTTCTGTGCTTCCACGAATCAACCTCTTACCCATAGCAGAGAATTTGTCTGTCGAAAAGACAATCTTTTATCTTTGGAATACAATCTCAACATTAATCCTTCCTTCTGATGAGAATTAAGTCTGTTTTCTTCCGTTTTTTATTGAACATATAATATTATGTTAGTTTAGTGAACATTAAATATTATGTTAGTGAACATATAATATTATGTTAGTTTCAGGTAGACACCATGATGATTTGATAATCGTAGATATTGCTAAATGATCACCACAGTCAGTCTAGTTAACATCTATCACCATTTCTTTTTTTTCTTGTGATGAGAACTCTTATGATTTATTCTCTTCGGCACTTTCAAATATACAATACCAATTTATTAACTACAGTCACCATGTTGTACATCACCTCCCCAGGACTTACTTATTTTATAACTGGAAAATTGTACCTTTTCACCACCTTGACATTTTCCTCTTATTCTGAATTCATCTCCCCTTTACCATCAAACAAAATACCACGGAATAAAAGCTCATATTTACTGAGGGCCTACGATGTGCAAAGGACTTTACTAGTACCATTCAGTGATTTACATGAGCCATCTCAAAGGATCTTTTCCAAGAATTTTGCGAAGTACATTTTACATGCGAGTAGACTAAAGGTTAAGAAGATTTTGTGGTTGCCCAAGGTCACCTCAGTAAGTCCTAGGTAGGACAGGGATTCAAATCTAGACCTGATTCCAGAGATCAAGTTATATTGTCATAGGGTTCTATTTTCTATAATATTTTATCTGCTATACTACAAAATCGTCAGTTAAAAATGAAAGACTTGCCATTATATTAAACAAGTCTTCTGTGATCCATCACCTGTTTTTATTAAACACATACTATGTGTCATGCTTTATAGTTTGGCCCTGTGAATACAATGGTACAAAAGACAGAACTTTTCAAAATACATTTTACCAGATTATCTTATAAAATATTTTTTATTTTACTTTAAAGATTTTATGTATATTTTTATTTATTTGAGAGAGAGAGAACAGTGGGAGAGGGAAAAGCAGAGGGAGAGGGACAGACCGACTCCTGGTTGAGCAGAAGGAGCCTGTAATGGGGCTTGACCCCACTACCCAGAGATCAGGACCTGAGCTGAAATCAAGAACCCTACACTCAACCAAATGAGCTACTCAGGTGCTCCTAAAAATTTTTTTTTTTAAAGATTTTCTTTATTTATTTGAAAGACAAAGAGAGAGCATGGAGGGGGGGGAGCAGAGGAAGAGGGAGAGAAAGAATTCTCCAGCTGATTCCCTTCTGAGTGAGGAGCCCACAGGGGCTCCATCCCAGGACCCTGGGATCCTGACCTGAGCCATGACCTGAGCTGAAAGCAGATGCTTAACCAACTGAGTTACCTAGGTGCCCCCAAATTTTATTTTTAAAATAGTTTGTCCTCGGGGGCACCTGGATGGCTCAGTGGGTTAAAGCCTCTGCCTTTGGCTCAGGTCATGATCCCAGGGTCCTGGGATGGAGCCCCACATCGGGCTCTCTGCTCAGCGGAGAGCCTGCTTCCTCCTCTTTCTCTGCCTGTCTCTCTGCCTACTTGTAATCTCTGTCTGTCAAATAAATAAGTAAAATCTTAAAAAAAAAAAATAGTTCGTCGTCTGATTCAAAGTCTTCCAAAAAGTACATCCATTCAGCTCAGAATCCTATTCCTCCTGCTTCTATTTCTAGCAAACTTCCTGGATTTTCTATAAAGTCAGTTTAACAAACTTTGTTTCTTATTTGTCCTGAAGGAGCATGTGTTGCTTTAATTTTTAAATGAATGATACATAGCTCAAAATTTAAAAGAAACGAAAGGGTATAGAGTAAAACTTAATCTCCCTTCCACTCCTGGCCCCCAGCTTCCCAGTTCTCCCAGACGCAACTACTCTTATATGTATACATTGTCTTCCTCCCTTCCTTTCTCAACACAAATCTTTGGTTACTATCTACTTTTTTTTCCATGGACATAACTTGGAGATCGTGCCAAATCAATAAATATAGTTACTTTCTTTTTAATAGCTGCATATAGAAATAACTGTAAAACGTACCATATGATATTTAACTGGTCCCTGTTGATGAACATATAGCACACTCCAATATTTCGCTATGATTAAGAATTCCACAAGGACTGCCCTTGTATGTATATCAATTTACGCATGAGCAAGTCTATTTGTAAGATGATTTCCTGTAAGGGGAAGTGGCGGGTCAAAATCAAATGGTATGTGCATTTGTAATTTAAAAAATGTTCCATTCCAGAATTTTTCAAGCATTACAAAAGGAAAGAGATTAGTATAATGAACCCCCTATCCCCCCGCATGCCCATCACCCAGCTTGCACACATCATTACTCCATGGCTGATACTATTTCGTAAATATATCGGCCCAATTCATTCCACCACCTCAAATTATTTTGCAATGATTTCAAACAATGTTATCTTATTGGTAAATATTTTGGCACTATTTCTGAAAACTAAGAGCTTTAAGAATAAGTGTGTGCATGTGTGTGTGTGCCATTTCATTATCACACCACAAATAAATTCATAATAACTTATCAGTGTCCTCTACTACCTTGTTAGTATCATACTTCCCCAAACTGCCTCATAAGAATTTATTTTTGAAGTAGTGTGTTCTTTGTTTCAGAATCTATTAAAGTCCATCTTATTCATAGCAGCTAGTCCAGTCTTTGGATTCCACCCCCCACCACCGAGCTCTCTCTCTGGGAGATCGTTCTGTAACTTGCAACTATACAGACAACAAATCCAGAGAACTGTCAGAGGGAAGAGGCTTGTCTGCACACACTTTGCTCAAGATACTGGCTTGCTTTGACTATCAGTGGGAGTACAGGTCTGGAACCCATACTTCTGTTCTTGGTGAGAACCTGTCAGGTTGAGGGAGGAATGGGGGCATGCAGGGAAGGCTGGATTCCCCACATCCAGTTCTGACTGGGCTCACTGCTGTGGCCGGTCTCAGCCTTCTGGAAGGCAGTGGAGTGACTGGTGGGATGAGGAGCATTTCCTGTCCTGCAAGCACCTGGCACGGCTTTGCTATCCGACACACTCCAGGTCAGATCTCAGCTGGTATAGTTAGTCTCAGGAGGCCTAGAGCCAATCCCTCTGAGCGGAAATGTCCTCACCTTAAAACTGAGTATTAATCCTTATCTTCAAGTAGTGAGAATCAAACGATACAATACGTAGAGCTAATGCTCAATGAGTGTAGCTAATATGACTCTCCAGTCCTGTGATGCCATGACGGAGACCCACGGAGAGTCTCCGATACCCCCAGACACGGAGCGTCAACCCAGAGAAAAGAATCAAACAGCTCTTCCTTCTCTGAGGCCCACTGATTATTAAACATAACATGCCTGCCCACGGTACCCTAGCTCTCTCTCTTGCTGTCGTCCCATCAGCTCATCTCTCCCCGTCCCCAGTCCGCAGGCGAGCCTGGCCACCCACTCAAGAGCAAATATTTCTATCCCGGTGCCATCTGTCCCTACTAAGTGTGGATTTCAGGCACAGGGGCTGGGCTTTCAAGGCGGGAGGCACTCTCTCCAGCTCACCGGTTGTTTCTCGCCCTGAAGGGAACAACAGAATCACTTAAACAGTCCCCCGGCCCCTGCCTAGTGGAACAAAGAGCCTGGCATTATCCATTCTTTCTTGCCATCTGCTCCGCTCATTTCGCTACGCAGAGCGGTCCTCGGGGTAAGGAGAAAAAGCCCACTGTGCAAATAAATCCCAGACGGTCTGGGATCCGCACTCCAGCCCACCCCCCAACCCCTTTTCAGGCTTTGGCTGGCGTCGCGTTCCCCGGACCCCCGGCGGAGAATGCGGGCGTGGAGACCCCTGTCACTCCGCCCAGGCGTGGGGGAGGCCCTGGCCCCCAACTCGGCCCTGTGAGCCCACGCCCGGCACGGAGCTCCGGTAAGCCCTGCGCTTTAGAGACCCAGGGGGATCGGAGCCCAAAGCATACAAAGGGTAGGGGTCCGCAAGGGCCCGGGCCACCTGGAGGCCGACAGGCGCCGGCCCTCCGCGCCCCCACGCCGCTGCCCGCGCACCGAGCCCGAGCCGCCGGCGTCTCGGAGGCGTGCGTCTCCTTATATGGTCAAATGACACGGCGGGGGTTCTCTCGGGCGGGAGCCGCCGCGCTCCACCCGGCCCGCCGCCCCGCCGCAACCCTGCGCCGCCGCCACCGGTCCGGGACGCCCGCCCGCCGCCCGCCCGGTTCCCAGAGCCCGCCCGCGCCGCACGGTGAGTGCCCTCCGCCCGCGCCCCCCGCGGAAAGCCGACACCTTGGGGACCGAGGGAGAGCTATCCGCGGGAGAGCCGGGGAGACTGGAGCCGAGATGTGGGAGAGACCCGGGAGAGGGGAGAAGAGATGCGGGCGAGACCCGGGAAGGGGGGACGGGGACGGAGGGGAACAGAACCGTGGGGACACCTAGGATGGGGATCCAGGCCTTGGAGGCCACCCGGAGACCAGGGAGACCCGGGAGAGGGAAGCTGAACCTTTGGAGAGATCTGGGGAGAGGGGAGCGCAGCTGCGGGGTGACCCAGGCAAGGGTTGTAGAACCCCGAGGACAACAGGGAGAGGGGAGCAGAACCTTGGGGATACCCAGGGAGAAGGGAAGACCCAGAGCCAAGGGGGAGACCCCTAGAAGGCAGGGGGAAAGGGAGTCGAACTGATAGGACACCTGAGAGAGGGGAACTAGCCTTGGGGACACTCGGGGAGAAGGGAGCCGATCCTTGGGGGGGGGGGGCGAACCGTGTTGGGGAGAGCTCAGCTGGGGAGACAAGGGGGGGCGCTGTAAGTCAGGACAACACACCACCCCAGGTCGGGAGAGAAGACCGAAGTCTGAGTCTTGGTCAAGCTGATCACCTTGGTGTGGGAACAGGGTCACTGCCACCCACAGGAGAGCCCTGGGCGAAGACTGGCCAAGGGTCCAAGAATGGGGAGGTGACCGCCTCTGTCCTCCCTGGGGGCCAGGACTTGGGAGTGTGTGAACACCCAGGTTGCCATCTGCCTGTGGGGGTGTGGGGGGGGCATTTCCTTGGGTCCAAAAATATGGAGCTCCGCATGTGGCCTTGGGCATTGACTGGTGTAGAACTTAAAAGACTGAACTATCAGATTTTAAAATTTGGGCTTATTTTAAAGGAGAGAAATTCTGATCTTAAGTGATAGATGGGTGATATTTTAACATACCTGCAGTTTGGGGAAGAAAGTGTTAAGTGTTGTTTCCTATTTAAATCAAGAATCAGTCATGCTTCTTTTTAGATCCCAGTTTGGGTTTCCCTGGGAACTAGTCTAACCCAGGTTAAATGAAATGTATACGGCTGCCTTCCATGATGTGTGATGTGCGCCTACCGTGTGGACTCCCTTGCACTTTGGGAGGAAATAAATGGGGCTTATAATCAGGAAAACTGTGTTTGAAACACAGGCCATATGCTTCTTGCAGCTTTGGCTAGCTCTGCCTACCTGTGTTTTGTAATAATATGTTAGAGGGGGAAAGCTCTGATGTCCTGAAGGTGATTTACACCAAGCCACATCTGAGGCAAGTACTGGGATTTCTAGTCTCTTAAACTTCCATAGAACCAAACACAATGAAGAACAGTTCATTGTGCATTTGTGTAAAATTTTTTCAGTGTTTTCCTCTGAATTTGCTCACTCTGAATTTTTAAGGATGATCAACATTTGACCCTTGAACAACGTGGAGTTTAGGGATGCCCACTACCCCCCACCCTGCGCAGTTGGAAATCAAAGTATAAGTCTTTACTCCCCAGAAATGTAATCACTGTTGACAGGAAGCCTTACTGATCGCATAAAGTTAATCAAGACATATTTTACGTTACATGTATTGTACACTGTATTCTTACATTAGAGAAAAGAAAGTGTTATTCAGAAAATCATAAAATACATTTATCACAGTGATGTGTTTATGTAAAAAAAAATTTACATGTAAGTGGACCTGCACAGTTCAAACCCGAGTTGTTGAAGGGCCAACTATATACAGAACTGGGTTTCCACAGTGTTTATTATCATGCCGTGCTTTAAAATGCTTTTTACACAGCAGCATAATAATAACAGCTGAATCGGCTTCTTATAGACCAGGCACTGTTTGGGGCACTTACATTCACAGTCTCATTTAATCCTCACAAATACTCTATGAGACAGGTGTGAGAGACTGGTGGGCATGCGTGCCTGGAGCAAGGATGCCTGACATCACCTTCCTCCACGTCTAGCTGTGCAGCCTGAGCTCAGTCACTTGATCTCCAGGTACCTGCGTTTCAGTTGGGAAACAGGAGGTGATCATGGCTTGCTTGAAGGGTTGTCATCAAGTCATAAGTAGTATACATATTGATACCATCCTTGTCTTTGCAGAGAAACTGAAGCACATCAAAAGTAACTTTTGTTCAAGGTTTCCCAACCAGTAAGTGGCAGCTTGACTGGAGAGCCTCAGTGCTGATCACTAAAATACTGGGAACATAACTGAATATTTCACAGAGGCCTTCTCCTGCATATTTTGACCCACAATTGCTTGTTGAACCTCCTCTGGTATGGAAAGAGTTTGTCTGAGTTTGTCTGAGTTGCAGACAAACAAAGCCCTATAGGATATCGGAAAATAATTAGGCTGTACGTCTGGAGGCCTGGGGTCTTCCCCCCCACCGCCCCCAAGATTTATTTATTTATTTATTAGAGAGAGAATGAGGGGAGGGAGGGACAAAAGGAAATGGAAAGAATCTCAAGCAGATTCCCTGCTGAGCCAGGAGCCTGACTTGGGGCTGATCTCATGACTCATGAGATCATGACCTGTGCTGAAATCAAGAGTCCAATGTTTAACTGACTGAGCCCTGCAGGTGCCCTAGGAGGCCCGGGTTCTCCCTGTTCTGCATCTAAGGATGCGAAGTTCCTTGAGATTGAGTGAACAGGTAGAGCTATTGGATACTTCCTGTGTAGTTTTCTTAGGGGAATTCCATCAAAGCCTATTGATTCTGTGGAATTATACTGAGAAGCCACTTCTTGAACACGACCACCTTGAGCAAAATGCCCAGGATCATCTCTTGGTGACCAAGAGCCTGGTCTTCCAGGAGACCACGCAGGCATTGTGACTTTGGCGCGAGTCACCAGGCACCTCTGTTGTCTTGAACTGTGGATTTCTACTTTGGTCCCTGTGATGGCTAATTTTATGTCAGCTTGACTGGGCTGAAGGATGTCTAGACAATTGCTCAGATATTACTTCTGGGTATATCTGTGAGAGTGTTTCTGGATGACAAAACATCTGAATCTGTAGACTGAGTGAAGCAGATTGCCCTTCCCAATGTGGGTAGGCCTCATCCAATCAGTCGAAGATCTGACCAGAAAGGCCGAGCAACTGGAAGTTCCTCTTTCCTGACCATTGGGCTGGGATATCAGCCTTTTACAGCCTTCAAACTCAGACTAAAAAGGAAAACTAAGTAAGAGGGCACTCCCCCAGCCTGACTGCAGACCGGGGACATCGGTCCTTTTCAGCCTTTGAGCTCGAACTGAAACTCAGCTCTTCTTGGGTCTTGGGCCTGCTGGCTTTTGAACTGCTAATTTACACTATTGGCTCTTCTGGTTCTCTGACCTTCTGCAGATCTGGGGACTTCTTAGCTTCCATAAGACTGTGAACCAATGCCTTGTGATAAATCTCTCTCTCTCTATATATATATATATATGTGTGTGTGTATATATGTATACATATGTATATATCCTGTTGGTTCTATTTCTCTGGAGGACCTGACTAATACAGTTCTCTAATAACCCCGCTTAAAAATTCTCCTGCCAACAGGGCACCTGGGTGCTCAGTCAGTTAAGCACCTGACTCTTGGTTTTGTCTCTGGCCATGATTTCAGGGTTGTGAATTTGAGCCCTGTGTCTGGCTCCGCTCTCAGCACAGATTCTGCTTTCGATTCTCTGCCTCTACTCCTCCCCCTGCTCACGTTCTCTGTCTTTCTTAAATAAATAAATAAAATCTTCTAAAAGAAATTCTCCCACCAGCAATCAGTCTTGCCTCTTAAAGATGCCATGACTGCTTTGCCACTGGTGGTATTGCCTTTTAAGTTTAAGAAATACAGCTGCCTTCCTGGAGACCTACTGAGAGGCCTGGGGCAGCATCTGGTGTCTCTGCCATCAGTTCCGTTGTCCTGAGTGGTTCTCACACCAAGTCTGAACTTGAACGTCCTGTGTCATCACACTGGTCCTTGGCCCTCGTACACCATGCATTTACTTCCCTGAGTCAGTCTGTGGCTTAAAGAGCCTCAGGCCATGGTACTAAGTGAGGCAGGTGATGTCTGTGCCAGTGAGAGAAGCAGCTGCCCTGTTTTTATGTCTTCAAGGATGTCACAGGGCATCCTTGAAGTCTGGAGATACTTAGTTTTCTAATCAAAAAGAAAATGGATCTGTCCATACTCGATCATACAACTTTTGGAACCACAGACAATTAGCGAGTCAATGAAGAAGAAAGCCAAGGATGTGTAAGACAGTCCTGACAGGATCCCAAAGCAGCACGCTAAAGCAACACCATGAAGGAACAGGACCGGGAGAGAGAAGGGGCCAGTCCCTCAGGGATGTTGGGCGTCGCCATAGGAAGAGGCCAGTTGGGGCTCTTGATGGAAGGCCAGGCAGACAGAAAGTAAACAATGAGCTGCTTTTCAGAGACTGGGGGAGGCTGCTGAGAGACAGTGAGCTGATTTCATTTTGTTCCCGTGGAAACAAAGCATAAATAATGTGTTCCCATGTTCCCAGGAAGGTGGTGGGTAGAGCTATAGGGTGCTGGTGAGGCCTTCACTAAAGGCCCCACACAGGTGAGTTAGCCTGAGTCAGCCCGCCACGCTAGCCCGCATAATTATACTTATCTTGCGTTGACTGAGTTGACATGTTTTGAGATTAAATGACAAGAGAGTCTTTTAAAGGTGATTGAAATTCTTTGGAGCTAGAACTATTCTTCTTTTAGAGATCCTATGTTTTTTCCCAGTCTCCCAGGGCCTAGAACAATATGCAGAGAATAGTGGTTACTCAATACCTTCTTACTGACTGGTTTTAAAAGCCTATAGGACATCAAACCAGCATCATCATTCTTGTATTCATGGACCTAAGGTGGGAAAGCTTACATTTATTATTTTCCCATTTCTTGTCACTATTCAGTGTTCCAAAGATAATTCAGAAGATAGCGGTTTACATTAGTCAAGCATTGTCTCTTATACAGAACATTCCTTTTTTTTTTTTTAAAAGATCTATTTATTTATTTTAGAAAGAGGGACACTCAAGCAGGGTGGGGGACAGAAGGAGAGGGAGAGAGAGAATCCCTGAGCAGACTCCCTGCTGAGAGCAGTGCCCAGCGATGCTGTGGCTGCATCCCGGAACCCAGAGATCATGACCTCAGCCGAAATCCAGAGCCGGTGGCCCAACTAACCGAGCCATCCAGGCGCCCGTCACACAGAACGTTTCATAAAACCATCAGAGACAAATCAAGATTTTTTTTTTTAAGGTTTTGAAAGTTACCTGTTCTTCTGCATCAGATTATGAAACATCCCAGACTCCTGCCCATATACTTGGTAAAGGCTCATTAAATCAATCCAGATATTTAACACATAGTAGTAGGCCTAGCCAATCTTGCACCTTACTAAACACCAAAAAATCAACTTCTAGGGGCACCTGGGTGGCTCAGTCTGTTAAGCATCTGCCTTCAGCCCAGATCATGATCTCAGAGTCCTGGGATCGAGCCCTGTGTTGGGCTCCCTACTCTGCCTCTTCCCCCATTCATACTCCCTCTCCCTCTCTCTCTTAAATAAATAAATAATTTTTTAAAAAAAATCCATTTCAAATTGATTCTAAGTGCATACCTGTATTCTTTCAAACAGCAAACTCCTTGAACTTGCACCTCTCTTTCATTCACCAGAATTTTTGTTTAAAAGAAACACTTGAGCTAGACGAATGGAGTGTTAGTGGTGAGCCGTGTGTGTGTTGTGTGTGTGTGTCCATACTTCTCTGTGCAGGAAAGCAAAGTATGCAGGGTGCTCTCTGGCGACAGTCACAGAGGGGAGAGCCCAAGCACTGAGACAGAGGGTCTTGGACTTCTAGACAAGCTGTGTCCGTGCAGGGCCTGTCCCAAATACCTGGAGCCTGTGTCAGGGGCTCTAGCATGTTCTTCGCAGAGATGCTTGGAAACATCTGCCTGGTTTTTGCTCCTTGGGCTGACCAGGCCTCCTGTGGGCAGTGCAGCTGTGTGTTCCCCAGGGTGCAGAGTCCAAACACAGTAAGAGAGAGTCTACCTGCTAGGGAAGCAGCAATTTATCTGGAACAGGGAAGAGGCCAGAGACAACAGGAGAAGGAATGAAGCTCGGGGTCTGTTACGTGAGGAATCTGCAGAAGGCCGGACGGCAAACCACATTACATTGCGGGTTTGGTATGCAGAGGGGACGGGACCCATAAAACATGCCTCGTTTTCATTCTTGATTTTTGCCCACATGTTTGGACTCCTCCTCCATTTCTCCGTTCATTCCCCAAGTATTTGTCAAGCGGCTGACCCTGTGTTTGTCAGCGGGTAGTGAGGCTACAGCAATGTGCCCACCTTCACAGGGCTTCTGGTTCCGTGGGGGACACAGACGGTCGCCGTGTCTCATGGTGTTGTGAAAACGATGCCTTTTTAAATACATTCTTTGAAAAGAGCCCATGTGCAGTGGGCTGATTTTCTGAATTCTCTCTGAAAAGTCCTAACTATTGATAAGCAATGGAATTTTCCAACTGGATCATTTATTTATTTTTAAAGATTTTTATTTATTTATTTGACAGATTGAGAGAGAGTAAGCACAAGTGGGGGGAAAGGCAAAGGAAGAGGGAGAAGCAGGCTCCTTGCCAAGCAAGGAGCCTAATGTGGAGCTCAATCCAGGACCCTGGGATTAGGACCTGAGCTGAAGGCAGATGCTCAACCCACTGAGCCACCAGGTGCCCTTCACGGGGGTCATTTAAAGATGGTTGTGGTTTGGGGCACCTGGGTGGTTCAGTGGGTTAAAGCCTCTGCCTTTGGCTCAGGTCATGATCCTAGGGTCCTGGGATCACCCCGCATCAGGCTCCCTGTTCTGCAGGGAGCCTGCTTCCCCCTCTCTCTCTGCCTGCCTCTCTGCCTACTTGTGATCTCTCTCTCTGTCAAATAAATAAATAAAATCTTAAAAAAAAAAAAAAAGATGGTTGTGGTTTCAGCAGAGACTGACTGACGGGTTCTGCTGCTTGAGTTGTGGGAAGGAGTTGGGAATATTTGCAAATTTCTCTTTAAGAACTGACTACGTTAGAAATGGCTTGTAGGGGCGCCTGGGTGGCTCAGTGGGCTAAAACCTCTGCCTTCGGCTCAGGTTGTGATCCCAGGGTCCTGGGATCGAGCCCCACATAGGGCTCTCTGTTCCGCAGGGAGCCTGCTTCCCCCTCTCTGTCTGCCTGCCTCTCTGCCTACCTGTGATCTCTGTCTGTTAAATAAATAAAATTTATATATATATATATATGTATATATATATATATATATATATATATTTAAAAAAAAAAGAAATGGCTTGTAAAGCAGGGCTGATATAGAGAAATACTTGCATCTTGTGGAGAAAAAGGAAAAAATGGCCTCTCTAGGGTCAGATCAAATAAAGGGAGCTGAATAAAGGGAGCTGTGAAGACGATGCTTAAGGGAGACCTCTTTTGCACCTCTGGCCTCTTTAGGCAAGCCCCTGGGGCCCACCGGGCTTCCCTCTGGGAAGGACAGGGCAGGTACCTCACAGTCATGGGCTGGCCAGCTTGCTAGCCTCCTCCCTGTATACCCAAGACATCTCTCTATCTCTCGGGTTAAAAAAAATAATAAAAGAAAGAAAGAAAGAAAAAGAAAATGCATGAGCTTCGTGGTTCCTTAGTGTCCTTGTGTCTTTCTACCTTCTTTACACTCTTTTCTTTCTCCTGCCTCTTCCCGTCTCTCAACTTCTTCCTCTCTTCTTCCCCTTCCCTTCTCTGTTTCTCTTCCCTGTTGCCAGCTCTGACACTTCCTCCCTCTCGAAACAAATTTCACAGTTTTTAAATCTGCAGAGATTAAAAATAACCGTCATTTATAAGCCTGAGGACTTAAAATAATAGTAAAGTGTGTAGGTGAGCCTATGCATCACAGCTCCAGGGCTCGGGGAGCCTTTCTTTTCCTACCTGCCCCAAAGCTGGGCCCGCAGGAGACCCTGAGACAGGTGCCTCCCTGCCTGCAGCCCAGTCCTCAGTGCCCACCCCCGCAACCCCTCACCTCCCACCCTTCACTCCCCCACCCCACCCTCCCACCCGCCCACCCCCACTCATCTCACCCAGACCTGAGCCAAGCCTGTCCCCTACCAGCCAGCTTTGTCAAATACCCTGCTCGCTCAGAGACAATGACATCAGAGAATGAGTTAGTCCTGTGCAGGGAGTTGGGGGAGGAGAAATCCTGGACGCAGTCATTTGGAGCCTGTTCAAGGAAATAGCAAGGCAGCAGCCACGCCTCGCCCTCAGGTGGCTCCTTGCCCGAGGGCGCCTGCTCACTTCTCGAAGCCCTTCTGGGTCCCAGGTGATGGCCAGTGATGGCCAGGAGCCAGGTCTAACCCGAGAGGAGGAGGCGGAGCTTCGGACGGGGGGAGGCCATAGCACTCGAGTAGGTTGAAAGAGAATCTTCACAGAGCCAAGATGTCTGATTTTTATTGAAAGAAATGACTCAGACATAGACCCCGACACCCTGGAAACACCCTGAGTTTTGTCTTCCTCATCTCCACATGGCAAAACTGGAACTTCCCCCAGTAGACTCTCAGCTGAGCCTCACTCATGATGACACCCACCGCCTACAGGGCAGAACCAAGTCCACGGTCAAGAGTACAGCCCTCTTTTCTTTGACTTTGACTACCCTCTCAGCTTCCCGGGCTCATCTTCCTCAGCTCGTCATCAGGCCTCCGTCGTCTGCCCACTGGCCCGCAGTTTTGCCTGGCTTATCCTTGTCCAGCACAGGCAGACACCCCCGGGAGAGCATGCCCTGCCTTCCCATAGGACCCTCTGTGTCTCTCCCTCACTGCCCTGAGTGTGGAGCTTTGTAAGTTATCTGACACACTGCTGACCCTTGAGCAACAGGAGCTTGAACTATGTGGGTCCACTTACACACAGATTTTTTTGTTCCCAGTAAACATAGTACCCTACAGTAAATGTATGTTCTTTTCCTTGTGATTTTTCTAAATGATATTTTCTTTTCTCTAGAAAACAGTGTATAAGACACATCATATACAAGTATGTGTTCATCGACTATCTGTGTTTTTGGCAAGACTTCTGGTCAACAGTAGGCTATTAGCACTTGGGTTTTGGGGGAGTCCAAAGTTACAACTGGATTTTGGACTGCTTAGGTGCTGGTCTTTCGAGGGTCAACTGGGTGTCTGTCTTCCTCCTAGACTGTGTTCATCTTTGTATTGCCAGCACTTTGTGCACCATCTGACACACAACTGATGCTTCTGGAATGAATAAATAATCCGGTGTTCTATAGGATTAAAAAAGGCTAAATTGTGGGGACCTTCTAATGTAGTGCTATAGATAGTTTTTTCCTATTAAAAAAAAAAGCTTAAGATCGATAGTTTATGTTTAAATACGCACTTTTTGAAAAAGGAATATTCTGTTTGGTAGCATCTACTTAAGGGAGACTTGGTGTTAAATACTTTGTGATAGAAGGGAAGGGAAACCCTTTGTTTTCTTTTTAGCTTTTGGTCTACTTCTTTGGACCCTCAGGGTCTGTGCTTCGTAAAGTCTCTGGGAATCTGGAAGAGAACCTCCGATCAAGCGTATTCTGCTCTGTTCCTCCTCAGGAACGGGTGCTCATTTTACACCTTAACCCTTTGGTTTGGCAGGAGTGCTCTCCTAATCCTTAGAGTTGCCGTGACTTTTTGGAGAAGACAAGGAACCAATGGGGGAGAGAGCCACCATCATGAGAATCTCATTCAGCTCCTCTGGGCAGGTGGCCACCACAACACCTAGTCCTATCAGGGCTGATGACATTGGTGCCCAGAGAGACTCCGTCATACTTTGACCAGACACAGAGCCTTCCTTGTTCTCACAGTTTACTCCCTTAGATTATCTCTCACCCGGCCCTATGGAACAAGGAGGTAGAAAACACATGTATGCCAGGTACATGAGCAACATCATGATCATGACGTTGATGGAAAAAGTTCCCCGTTTCACTGGCTCGAGAACATAGAAATGGTCTCTGAAGAGATGACCTTGTACAGTCTGTATCCTTCCCCTAGCAGGATTTGCGCTTTGTCCGGGTCCCCACGGAACCGCCTGTTAGATCTCGGCTTTGTATTCTCTAAATAAGATGACTTTTGGGGGAATGCTCACGTGGATCTTCTTTTTTCCACTAATATTCTTGGGCTCTGGTTTCTCCATCCATAAAACAAGGCAGTTGTCATGGATAATCTTGGGAATGGTTTCCAGCTTTTAAAATTCTACTTTATAGTTCTGTCTCCTTTTGTTAGTCAATAGTTCACATTCTAAATAATTATTCATACATTTTTGTGAGAAGAACAGGCATTCAGCGTCCTGTTCCCCAACAGGTAAATGGTGATCTTTATTGGAAACATATATATGGTGGAAAAATAGCTCTCGATTGTGATGACATAAACAATTGCCACTTTCAAGGGCCAATAACTAGGGAATTACAGGAAAACATTTGCATCTTCTGACAATATAGCTGCAGCAACCCAAGATGGCCTGAGTACAAAGGATAGTTATACATTGGGTTTCAGAAGGATAATTCAAATGCACAAGAGCCTCATCTTGTAATGTTATCACAAGAATATCCAGACAATGTTTTCTTTAACTCCGGGAAGAGCAATTTAGAAGGCCGGATCCTACCATATGGGTCCCAGCTGCATGTTTAATACTCTTGGAAAAGAAAAAAATTCTTCTGTAAACACAGAAATCACCAAGTACCGAAGCCTGAAGGATGTTTCTTTGCTTACTGTTGTCAAGACCTTATATACAAAAGAGCACACAATTAATAAACACTATCAAATTTGTTGTTGTCATAAACCAGGCAGCCATACTTTATTTATTTGCACCATGGGCTCTCCTGGAATTCACTCTTAAATGGTTTGAAAGCACTGAACATCGAACCGCGTGTATTTAGACTTCGCAAAACATGGCTCAAAGTTACAGAGTCAGTGTCCCTAGTTAACAAGTTCTAAAAATTTTCACTTTTAGCAAATGAAATATTGCCACTAGAGAACATATTCCTGAAGAAGACTGAGTTCATGTTTTCAGCACCGCAGAGGCACGTTTCCACACCAGGTACGCCCATGGTGGCCTCATTCTTTCCACCAGTTCCAGATGTTTGTATGGGGACAGCAGCACCTGAGACTGAGAAGCTCCTCCCCCTTCCCTTCACCTCCTTCTCGTAGCCTCTCCCCCACCCAGCAAGTGCACACTCCATGCACACCCTGGAAAAAATGCAGGGTGACTGGCACGGAGATGCATTCTTGTTCCTCTCTGGAAGGTTTGAGGTGTTGCCTCAAGAGCCATTGACCATGGTCACTGCGTTTCCCCCTGTGATAATCTCTGCTCTTGGAAGCCAGCCTTCCCCTTTATCCTGTATCTGGATACCTGGGCAGCTGAAGGGTCATATCTTCATAGAGAAGTAGTGACCTGCCCCCAGGGACATACAGCAGTTGTTCTGGTGCAAGTGTAGTTTGCACTTCCCAATGTCACATCAAGGTCAAGGGTAATGTTCTTTTGGCCTCTCAGATTTACCAACTCCAATACCCCCTCCCTCTGGATACTGTGGTTTTTTACTCTTAAACTTATGCATCATAAAGGGGAGCTCATGAAAAACCTTTTTTAGAAATGAACATATTGTTTCTATCCCGGCCTTTCTATTTTGGGGACAGGGAGAAAGGGAAGATGTAAGGCAGGGTCACATGTTTGAAGAAGACACAAACCCTTCCAGGATGAGAGCTCTGGTGCTGGTTCTCCCTGTATCCAAAGTCCACATGGCTTTTTGTGACACCGTCAACAACAGCCAGGCAGGGGATGGACTTTTAAGGAAGTGAAATGCACGCAAACCACAAAACTGCCCCCATGCTAAATTTTTTTATTTTTTTATTTTTATTTATTTATTTTTGTGTGTGTGTGTGTGTGAGTATCTCTGAAAAATCACAGCTAATGAAAAAGTGAGTTTCGGTTCTTCACCCAGAGGGGATCCCACCCCTTGGCTAAAGATGACGGCAGACAGTAGGACAGCGTCCCTGTGTGCTCACTGGAACGTTCTTTTTCTTTTTGCTGATAGGCTGTTGAAGGGCTGGGCGTCAGGATGACTGAGCGATTTGACTGCCACCATTGCGAAGAATCTCTCTTCGGCAAGAAGTATATCCTCAGGGAGGACAGCCCCTACTGCGTGGCGTGCTTTGAGGCCCTCTACGCCAGCACTTGCGAGGAGTGCGGGAAGCCCATCGGCTGTGACTGCAAGGTACCCCCGGGGCCCCCCCCAGGCAGTGCCCACTACTCTGGGGTCCCTCCGTGCACCCCAGAAACAACAGGCTTGTGTGTGGTGACCCTTAGTGCCCATTAAAATTCTGTGTCTTGAGCCCCCTCTGATGGTCTTGTCCCCTCCGGCCAAGAAGCCTTTCCGAGCCTCCTCCCTCCAGCCACTCTGTGCCCACTCCTAATCCTGTAATGCCTGGCGAGTGCATTTCCAGGACGTCCATGCTGTGTTCTGAGCATACTTCTTATGTTGTGGATGTTGGTGTCCTGATCAAACACTGCACCCCCCCACCCCCCACCTCCCAGTACTGTGGCTTTCCAGACGGCAGTGCTGTCTCACTCATGTTTGCCCCGTGCACTGGGTGAGTGAATGGGCACATGAGTGGCCCGGGACTGATTCCCAGATAAATGGGCTTGTAAAGCACTAACTTCACGGGAACCTGAGGGGCTCTTTTCTTCTCACTGGGAGAAAATCAGGATTGGTAGTGTTTCTTTTTCAAGGGGAAAAGCTCATGCCCGAGGGATGATGACCAGCTTTCCCACTGTGGATGACATCAACAGGGTCGGTGGAGGCCACGGGTCATTCATGCTGATTGGCCGGGGCTGAGCGCTGAGGACCCTGGCCCGTGCTTCTCAGCACTTCTTATTCCAACCCGGACCACCCAGAAATCCCCCTAGAGGTTCACCCATGCTGCTAAGTTCTCCAACATCTTCACCTGCTAACCAGTTGCTAAAACACACTTGACAAGACTTTAAGGGACTGTCCTCCTCAGAGCCGTGGAATTGGTACATACCTGGGTCCCTTGGGGACCTCCAAAGGAATTTAAAGCTTAATGGATTTCAAGACGATGTGGGATATCTTGGGGTCTCTCTCCCACTCTCTTCCCTTGTACTCTGCAGGGGGCTTTGCCTGTCTCCTCCGTGGTTACGAACATCAGTTCGTAGCTGCTGCCAGATCAGGTCGGGCCATGCCTGCCATGGGGAGGCAGGTAGTGACCCAGCCAGTGCACGGGTGTGACATTTCTTTCCTCTATCACATCATTCCCAGGAAAGGCGGGAAGCAGAAGGCAGTACAGTCCCTTTTGTGCTGCTGGGTATTTGGTGATGGCTGGGCAATGACTTCCATCCTGCATGGAGGGAAGCCTTTGCCCTAAGCAGAGATAAAGCCTCTGCAGAGCGGGCAACCAGCAACCAGGCTGCAGCCACGGAACTTTTGGCTGTGGAATGGGGCGGCCTGGCTAAAAGAAACCGAGTGGTAGCAGGCTTGCCTAAACTTCAGAAGGTGCAGAGACAGGGCCCCCTGAACAAGAGGAGGCTGATCTTGCTTGTCTAAAAAGGAGGAACCGTCCTGTCTCTAGCATTGTTTGATAAATGATTCGCTCTCCCCCATGGGTTCTTCGAAGGCTCTTGGTGCCTGTTTCTTTATTTATGAGGCCAGGCATAAGTGTTCCGACCCCAAACTGCCCCATTCAGTCCCAGCTCTGTGTCTCACTAGCTGTGTGAGCTTGTGCTGATTATTTGACCCCTCTGTGCCCATCTTCCCCTTTAGGAAAGGCAGATAAAACAGGTGCCAGCGTGATGGGGTTGTTACATTCTGGATAGGAGCCTCAGCACTCTGAATAGCAGCTGATGATCTCATAAACGCCATCAGACTGCTTCCCTATTCTTTCTGCAGCATGTTCCCTCCACACACACCCCCTGGAAGCCTCCCCCTGTCTCTCAATCTGTTTGCATTATGGGAACATCAATAAAAATGTCCGGTTGGAGGAAGAACTGAGAGACAGCGGGGAGAAATGATCCCTTATAAAAATTTAACCTGGAATGGGCTTAAGTAGGTGAGAGGCTCAAATATAATTTGGACAAAGAATGAGGCTGGTTTAGAGGACACGATTTGGATATTTGGGGTAGTCATCCTTGACCAGCGGCTGAAGTAAAAACAAAGCAGCAGTCCCTTCTCATTTTTCCAATACGATTTAGTGCAAAGACCCTGAAAACTAGTTACCCTTCAACACACACTTGATGAGCAGATAAACAAGAATCCCGTGAGCCAGGCCAAAATCAACAAGACTGTTGCAAAGCCAGGCGTTAATCGTGCTGAACTTTTCAACCCTGATGCACGGTTACTATACATGGAGTTATGCCTTGTGGTTTTCTGAACTATGGAAGGAAAAGAGATGCTTTCTTGACTTGGCTCTTTGGAGCTCTTGAATATTTGGGATGGTTTGCTTGACTTTCAGAAGTAATGATGTTGTTGACTTTGGGGAGGAAGCAAGGATAGGAAAAACATTCCTGTTATGTCAGGAAGCAAAGCCGAAAGTCCTGGCAGGAGGGGCCTCCATGGGGCCGTGGAGCTGTCAGATCTGTTGGCCCTTCCCGTGGCTGAAAACAGCAGAGGATCCCTGCTCAGCTCCTCTTCTGAAGGATACGCGCATGTGTAGAGATTTGAAATCTTGGCATGCCAATGGGAATCGGGCTTAGTTTGCCGGCATCGAGAGACTTTTATGTTATATAGATGGGACTTTAGGACCCATTTCGGTAATTAGCTCACATAGGTTTGAAAACATTTCTACACACTCACTCTGTTGTATTTGCTATTTCTATTTAGTAACTCTGAGAAAATGTGCTCTCAAAGTGGAGAAATCATTCATTTTAGGACCAGTGGAAAAGGTGAGAACAGGTCATGCTCCTCTAACATTACCCTGTTCCTTAAATTTTTCTTGGACATTTGTAGATACTAGCAAAAGAAAAAAAAAAATTGGTCTGATGACAGATATTTTTGGATGGGTCTACTTACGTTCTGGGCTTTAAAAAAGTCGAGAAACTAAGGACCATGTATGGGGGGCCCATAACTCAGAGAGGGCTGCTCGTCCTGTGAGCTTCACAAATCAGGGACTTGAACAAACTCTGGGATACATGGCCAGCTCAGTGTGTTTCCGGAACATACTTTCCAGCTTTTGCATCATTACATGGGAAACATCGAATGGATACTCAATTTGACACACACACCCCCCACCAAACTATAAGTTTCTCAGTGGATGTCTATAAAGTTCTCAAGGATCAGAAAATCTCTGGGTTCCTTGGGCAGAAAACAGCCAGGGCACTGAGAGGGGACTCTTACTTCTCCACGGGAAATCTAGCTGTCTGTGCTGTACTTCTAGAAGGCTCCTGACCACAGCCAGTATAGGAAGCATGAGGTCTGATTGGAAACACCTGTTCGTCCTGCCCTGGAGCAGGACGCAGGCCTCCCCGATGTGGGAAGGGATACTCTTCCAGACATGTTCCAGACACGTCCTCACTGTCCAACTCCCACACCCAGCACTTTTTTATTTGTTGAGGTGATTTTTAAGTGCTTAGTGAATGAATCATCTTTGTAGAGTTTCCATGTAATTTGTCCGCAGAGTTTGTAGTGAGCCCTGAAAATATGTCTGTGTATTTGGATTTCCTCTCCTAAGAGACAAATCTGTTTCTAGAGGGAAGTGAAGGAAGCAGGATCCTCAGAACTGGGAAAAAGGCTGACCAGGTGGGTCACGCAGAAAGGACCGCTCAGGCCCTGAAAAACCAAAGGGGTACCAGGGAGGCACACTCCCAAAGGCACCCCACACTCAGCAGCAACACCTCCCCCTCCCAAGGGGAGACTCGAGCCACATGTGCCTGGGCTCACCGTCCACCAGCTGAGGTGTGGAGACATTTATGTTGCCTCTTTTCCCACTTCCGAAAATGGGGTTGCCTGCTTTGTGACTGTGGCGGGAATTAAGTGAGTTACCACGGTTGGGACACCTGAAATCGGGTTCCGCACAGCGAGTGCTGTCCTTTCTGCCACCGTCTGTTCTTCGGGACCTTTGTTCTTAAGTAATTGAAGGAACATTCGGTTGAAAACATGACACCCTGGTGGTCTCAAAGCATAGGACACCTGTTCAAACTGCAGAGCGTGAAGGGCTCTGAAAATCCATCTATCAAGTGAAATCGCGTGGATTTGAGAAGGGGTGGATTTGGGAAATCTGCCTCTGAACTGCACCCCAGCCCAGGAGGGGTGGCGCCAGCACCATCCTCAGGGAGGGCCACTGTGCTGCCTGGGGCCACTTAGAGCCAGTTGAGGGCTCGAGGGTCCCGCCAGGCCACCAGCCCCTCCCGCGGGTTCAGCTGGAGTCTCCGAAAGGGCAAGTTCAGAACCAAGGAGCGCTTCCCATATTAGGAATGTTTCCGACGTGGAAAAATAATGAAACCACAAAGGAAGTGTTTGGGCCTAATCTTACATTGTTTATCAACATTTTACTGCAATTTATGACATTTCCATGAGCACATAATTAGCCTTGGTATGTTTTCTGGGATGTGTAAAAGATCTATCCTTCTTTCTTTCTCTTTCTCTCTTTTGTTCTCTTTTACTCTGTCTTTCCTTCTCCTTCACTCTTTCTAGAGGACTTTAGAACCATGATATTTCTAGGATGTTTTGAGGTTCAAAGTCAGTGAGTCTATATTTCTTAACCTTGTACCACCAGCATCAAAACTGTGTCCTTGGGGGCCGCACAACGTACTCCATACGTATCAGAATTAAGTAAGATGGACTAGGTTGGTCCTAAGAACCAAAACTGTCTCTTTGAAGCTGTGCACACAGGAAAGGAGACGGGCCTTCGGGTACCAAGACTTTGAGGGAAGGATTCAGTGTGATGTGAAGCTCAGGGCCAGGCACATAGAAGTGGTCCGGGTCTTTGGGTGGTAGTTGCCAGCCCACCTCTCAGCTCTGGGGACCCCTATAGCTAAAATCCTGCCCCACGCCAAAAGTCAGAAGAGAATGTTGTCTTGGCTAGAAACCTCAGCGTGCCTTTAGAAAGCCAAGCCGGCAGTGTCGAGTTACCTTCCTCTTGCCATAAAGTCTTTTCTCACTTCCTATATATTGTGGGCTTTCTTAAGAAGTGAGTCCAAGAGGAAGCTGTGACCTGAGTTCATTAGTTTAGCTTTGACTTCCAAAAAGAGCCCAAGCCGAGAGCCCAAGGAGAACTACAGGGAAACCTGATAGCATAACAAGTTAGATAAGGGTTTCCATGCAGGATTTTGAAAATGGTGTGGACACAGGCTGGCGGTCGCAGTGTGCTCACTCGGGGCAGTGTGTGACATCCCCCCCTCCCCCCACGCCGTCCCGGCTGGGGCAGCTCACAGAGCAGGTGGCCCGTCAGCTGGAGAGGAGGCGAAGAGCCTTCTGAGGCCAGGCCCGGCATGGGCCAGAGTGCCGATGTGTGATGGCTTGGGCACCAGAAGTCTTGCACTGATGCCTGAGGTCTAAAGAAGCCATGTGGCTGGTCCCCCGCGTGGAAAGGAGCACGTTTTAGTGTCTCATGACTGTCAACCCATCCGTTTACCTGTAGCTGCCATGTGCTCGGGTTCGCTGGAGGAAAAATGGGTTTCTGCCGTGCTTCTCACCCATGGGAGCATTGAGACGAGCTTCTCCACGACTGTCCATGGACACTGCTGACCCTCGGCAACTCTTTCCTTCCATCTGGGGCCTGGCTGAGCAGGGTGGAGACTGTGGTGACGTCTGGTGGCTTTGCTGTCACCATATTGCCCACTGAGCTTCCTCTCTCCATTTTTTTGAAGATGAGCCTAGGAAGGCTAGTTTCCTTGAACCTGTATTTCCTTTCCTTCTTGTTTCACTAATATGTTGTGTAGCCGTTGTCTGTCTATGCCGATGTCGTCAGCAGAGCCCACACGCAGGGCTGGGCCCGGGACTGTCTCCCCTCAGCCCTCAAGCCCTTTCTAGGCTTCTCCACTCAGCCAGGCGGTAGGCGAGTCACAGCATGGAAAATGCTAGCAGCTTTTCCACAGGGGCCATCTTTCCGAGGTGTCTGGTCTGCACAGAGGGAAACCACCTAACATCGGCAAAGGCTTTCCCACCTGCTGCATAATAGTCAAACCTATTTATTTAATTGTGGTGAAATACACATAACCTGAAACATATCAACTTCGCCCTTCTGAAGAGCACAGGACAGTAGTGCCACACGCATTCATGTTGTCTTGTGGCCAACCTCCTGGTGTCTTCACCTTGCTTTTGAAACTCTGTCCCCAGGTAACACTACTTCTCTGACCCTGTCCCCCAGCCTCTGGCTCCCACCGTATGAGTGTGCTCCTAGAGCATTTGTCCTCTTACGTCTGGCTTATTTTACTGAGCCTAATGTCCTCAGGCTTCCTGCACATCAGAATTTCCTCTCCTTTTGGGGGCTGAATAATATTCCCTTGTGGGTACGTACCACCTTTTTCTTATCCGTGCATCCCTTGATGGACATTTGGGTTGCTTCCTCTTCTTTGGTGACGGCGAATAATGCTACTATGGATACAGGTCTGATTCTTTATGCAAATGCCCAGATGTGGAATTGCTGGATCATATAGTAATCCTATTTTTAATTTTTTGAGAAACTGCCAGTACCGTCTTCTGTAACAAAAAAATGTTAAAATGCCTTTATTCCGTAGTTCAGTAGTATCACAATGATAACGATCAAAACCTCCCAACTCTTCTCACAGGAGGCGGACTCCTGTTCCTACCGCACAAGGAGTTAGTGGCTTGTTTGACTTTATTCAAAGTCTCAACAAAGGCAATGCTGAGCTGCATTCATTACATACAAAATGTGGCATTATTTCTGAATGTTTTCAGTGGATATGTATAGATCTCATCAAGGGTGCAGTTTTTGAAAGGTCGAACACACGTTCACCCAGGAGTTTACCTGGAGTAGCGCACTGCCAATAGCTTCTGAATCAAAGGGACGTGAACTTGAACCTTGCTTGGCTCAGCTACATGCCCATGAGTGACTGTGTGCCTGTCACTGAGCTCCTCTGAGCTTCCAAAATAATACTTACCTTGCAGGGCTGCAAAGTGCCCAAACTCACAGCCTGGCAATGAGTATCCCTGACTGGTGTCCCAGAAAGAGAAAAATAATGATTTCTTCCTGGAAAAATTCAGGCTTCCTGGTTTATAATGAGTTTGCCTATATAGTCTCTAACTCGAATTATAGCAGTTTATACTTTGTTTCATTTGTCAAAATAATCAGTCAGGCACAGGGTGATTTCCCTCCTCCCATTTAAACAGTTCATCCCCTCTCTGCTGCCTTCAGGACCATTTTAATCTCTGTACAGAATTATAAGGACCCTCCGGCCCTAGTCTGGGCTTGGATTCCCCTGCTGGGCCTTGGGCTGTCCCTCCAGCCTGACCACACCTCTGTCAAGTACCCGTCTCTCTGACCTCTCTCCTGTGTTCATGCTCTGTCTCTATCTGAAAGTCCCTCTCCGGCCCCTCCGCCCGCCTCCCTGCTGTCCATGGGCCAGACACACTCAGCTGGTGTACCAGAAGTCTCTTCTGATCCCCTTCCTCCATCTGAAGCCAGAGTCCTGTCCCTGCCCTCGCAGCTCTTTCTCTGTCCTGCCCGGTGTCCCTGGGATTCTGCTCTCACACTTGGTTTTGCTGAGTTCCTTCTGAGCTAAGCCCTGTGCTCTGTTTCTCTCTCGCCAGTTTTGCCAATGAGAAGCAGTAATGAATCGCATGTTCTGTGCTCCTCTTTCTTACAGACCACACCTCAGGGAAACCCATGTGTTTCTGGAAAACACATCTTTCTGACACATAGATCCACACCTCCCCACATCTCAATGGTCGTTCCAAAAGGCAGCCAGAGGAAAGCCCAGCCCTCCACGTTTCACAAGCAAGGTCACGGTCCAGGCATGCCCATGGGCCTCGGCCCCTCTCTGCTCCCTCTCTGCCCCGGGATGTGTAGGACTCACCGGGGCTGTGGGTCAAGCAGAGCATCTGCGACCCCCTCCCCCACCCTCTCACTGTGTCACATGCTCTGGGTCTACAGGACTTGTCCTACAAGGACCGACACTGGCATGAGGCCTGTTTCCAATGCTTTCGGTGCAAGAGCTCACTGGTGGACAAGCCCTTCGCTGCCAAGGAGGACCAGCTGCTGTGCACGGACTGCTACTCCCACGAGTACTCCTCCAAGTGTCAGGAATGCAAGAAGACCATCATGCCAGGTCAGGAATGCACCCTCCTTCCTCACGGTGCCACAGTGCATGCTTACTCTTTTCTTCCCTTCCACTTGCTGAATTCGTCCTCGCTGGGCTATTTCAGCAAAGAGGTACTGGGCCCCACTGCATGCCTGGCACTGGGCTGGGAGCTGGGCAGTCGCGGAGTAGTGAGCCCAGGCGGCTCACCCCATCCCCCGTCCTCCTGGGCTCCGTGTGCTAGACAGATGTTCATTCTCCACGCATGCAGACTTGACCACAGCGGGGTCAAGTGTTAAACAAGTAATAAGGAGATTGGCTGTTACGGGGGAGGATGGCATGGTGTCCTTTGTTTCTTGGGCAAAGTTGGCTGGTTCTGTTCTGTGGGAGAGAGGAAGCTTTCATTTTAAAAAACTGGGTGATTGAAAGCATATAGAATTTTTATATATGGCAGCAAAAAGTCTTGACAGGCACATCCAAAAATAAGGGCAAGGAGACTAACCACCCAGAGAAGGGACTGAGATGTGGACCGTGGGCAGGTGAGAGGGAGGCATGATGGCTACACCTGGCTTACAGACCACGGACGACCCATGGTCTCTGTCGTCTGCGTGACCAGTAAATGCTACTAGAGGGGAGATTTGCCGGAGTCAGAAAACAAAAATACAGACTTGCGTTTCAGTCTGAGTTATAGGTAATTTTTTAGTCTCTGGCCCACGTGGGACGTTTTGAAGCTGGCATCCCTACCAGAGAATCCGAGGGACCCAGGAGAAAACGCTGCGCAGCACACGTCTGCCAGAGATGTGGCCCTCGCCATAGGCAGAGTCTCATGAAGCATTGGCGAGGCCCCTGGAGTCCAGTCAGGTGGCTGGGGACCCAGCCTGCTGTGAGTAAATGGAGGGCTTGGAGAGATGCGGCCCTGAGGCCTCTGGTCGGCGGGCACCGGCCGAGCTTCTCCCATATCAGGATCATGGGAGCAGGAGGGACACTGGTCAGGCCCAGCCTTGCCCTGCTGAGAAGCTCCAGCCAGCTTGCCCAGGGGTGGAGCGAGGGGTGCCCACTCACAGGATCGTCCCTGAGGATGCAGCGGGGAAGCATCCTTCATCCCAGGGAGGTCTGGAATTAAGGGTGGATGTAGAAAGAAATCAAACCCACAGTAATCGTGTGTTCAATCTGATGAAGCAGGTTTAAAAATAAAAAAACGTGGTCTAAGGAGTAAATTAGAGTGTACGTGATTTAGGCTTGTGATTTCGAAAGGGAATTTCCTTAATTTATCGCCTGTCGTGGTGTTCAAGGTATCTGATGATTTGTCCTATTCACAAGCTTAACTCGTTTCAACAACAATCACTTAAGACCTTGAGGTTTGGTTTGTTGGTTGAGGTTTTTTTAAAAGGGGTATCAAACACCTGAAGCTTTCAAGTGTTGTTTTAAAGGAGTTGAGGTCTGGAAGCTCCTGAGTGGCTCAGTCGACTGAGCATCTGACCCTTGATTTGGGCTCAGGTCATGATCTCAAGGTGATGAGATTGAGCCCCATAAGATTCTCTTTCTCCCTTGTCCTCCGCCCTCCTCCCCCACTCATGCATGTGTACACACACACACTCTCTCTCTCTCTCAGAAAATAAAATCAGAGACCCCTGATTTTATCGGTCGGTTTAATGTCCATTTCTTGGTTTGGGCTCAGGTCATGGTCTCGGGTTGTGAGGTTGAGCCCTGCATCAGGCTCCAAGCTGACGGGAAGTCTGCGGGAGTTTCTCTTTCCCTCTCCCTCTGCCCCTCCCCGTGCGAGCGCATGCACTCTCTCGCTCTGTGCCTGCTCTCTCAATCTCTTTCTCTCTAAAATAAATAAATAAACCTTAAAAAAAATTAAATTAAGGAAAAGAAAAAGGGCTTGAAGTCTGTACCTTAATAAATAGAAGTAAACACAGAGGTCCCTTAGGAGTGACTTTTAAAAAAATTCACCGTATTCGTGCATGTCGTGATGAGATGTGTCAGAGGAGCTGGGGTTGAGGGTTTTGAGCTGGTTGCATCAACAGATTGAATGTTGATTTTTTATAACCCTGGCAGCCAGCGGAGTCACAGTATTTCACGCAGTAGCTGGATTCACGCCAACGTGCAACAGGAATTAGGGTTTCCCTGGTCATTTAGAGCCAAACTCTTTAGCGGAAGCCTGCTTGCCATGGCCCTGAATTTTCCTTTGATTTTTCGTTTGCTTGGTGTTTGGCAGTGAAGAGATGCCAAAGGGTTTTTGAGCGAGAGACTGACGTGCAGTAAGTATTATTTTAGGGAGATAAGTTGGATAAGAAAGAATACATTTCAAAAAGGCAAGGGCATAATTAGGCTTCAGTAAGATGGTTTCTCATGGCCCTACATTTTGCTGCCGAATATATCTTAAAGATAACTGATTCCACACTACTGCAAGGAACAAACCCCACCCCACCCCACCCCAGACCAAGGCCTCTCAGCACAGCAGGTGTGGGACAAGGGCCCAGCATGGGGGCTGTGAAATGGAAACGAAAGCTGGGCTGGGCCCTGGTCCTGCCCCACAGGGAGTCACCCACAGAGACAGAGTGGTCCCGACATGGTGAGAACCACAAAATTAATTAAAAGCAAAGTAAATCTTTATGGAGTTATCACAAGAGCCCAGGGGAGTCTCCATTCTGCTTCACAGCGGACTCTCTCCATGCCCTTCCACACCTCCCTGGGTCCCTGGCTGCCAGAGACTTCTGCTCCCCAACAGCGGGCTCTTAGCTCACTGTTTGCCTTTTGTTTGGTTTTGCTTGCTCACCGTTTGCTCCCCCTCAGCAGTGCACTGGCCTTTGGCAAGGAATCCTTCCCTCTCATCTGCCTCCCTTTCTCTCATTGGCAGACCTGGAGGACCAGGTGGGGACAGGGTCCCACTGCACTAGAGCTCTGGGAGGCAGTGGGAGGTCACGAATATCCCTGACACCTGCACCTGTGGGGCTGGCCTGGGACCCTTCAGACACCTGAGGGAGCTTACTGTTTGGATAGTTCACCATGGGGAACTGAAGCCCCCTGCCCCCCCCACAAGCTCAGGTACTTGTCACCAGAAGCAGCTAAATCACACACCACAAAATTGTAAGAGCATTGACAGTTTTACGCTTAATGGACCTTAAAGTTCACCTGTCTTGTCTCGGCTGTAAAGAAACCAGAAAGTTCAGGGGCGGACCCCTGGGCTACTGTCAGTGGCCCAGCCAGGATTAGGACCTTGTCCAGGACTCTGGTCTCAGAGCTTCGAGCCACCTTCTCAACTAGATAAGAGAAGGTGGGCCAGGAGCTGGCGGGTGTGAATGGTGGTTCATTCACAAGGTGGGGTAACAGGACACCCAGGATAAACCTTCACAGAATGGGGTGCTCAGGGCCTCCCTAGGAGGAGGACAGAACAGCAGTGTTGGCATCATGTCCTGTTCAACATCTTTGTGTAGTCCGAGCGAGTTGGACACAGGCAGGAAGGGGTGGGGGGTCCCTCTTTACTGAGCAGTAGCTCGCTGAGCACAACCACTTGGGAGCTGGGGGAGTCTTGGTTTCCCCACCCCCACCCCTGCTGGTCTGCGTCACATTAAATTCAAAAGCAGTCCTACAGATGCCATTTTCTTGTCCTGTGGTGTCTGTCCAGGCTCCCCCCTCACTGTGGCGCTCCTTCCCTGAACCATTTGTCAGGGAAAACCTAGAAACTGACAGGCTGGGGTTTCAGCCTTCCTGTTCCTGGCTGTGACTTTTCACCAGTCGTTGCCCCTCACTGAGACTTGACTAGAGAAGCCCGTCTTATACCCGCCATGATGGGGGCAGGGTGGGGAAGGGACCCTGGGGAGGTCACATTGGACCAGTCTTAGAGGATGAGCTGGGTTTCTTCGACCAATGGAGAAGTCTCAAAAGGGAGGGCCCTCTGGCAGAGGACATGGGCTCAGCACCAAAGGCAGAGTGTGTAGATGCCTGGTGAGACAGATTGAGACAGAGAGAAGTTGGGCAGGGCAGGGAAGGACAGGGGAGGGTGGGACCAGGGAATGGAGCAGGAAGGGATGGGAAAGAAAAGAAAGAAAAAGAAAAGGAAAAAAATGTGCTGAATCATAGCATGTGCTACTTTTCTTTGGTCTGATTTTTGGAAGTGCTACCAGGAAATCATGATGCATGGGCACGCAGGTCATCGGCTTGGCTATGGCAATGAATTTAAGTAAAACAAAACAAGAGGTCTGTGCTGACTAACAAACTCAAACCTGACCACAGCCCCCAGAAGTAGCCAGGAACCTAGAAACTGCCACAAGCCATAGGGTTGAGGCTCCCGGGCTTCTCCGCTACTAAACGAGCCTCTGTTTGCTCCTTGCAGGAGCACTACTTCCTCTGAGCAGACTCACAGGAACTCACCCTTTTCCACTGTAGTCGGTCCTCACTTGTTCGAAACAGAAAAAAGACACCCCTTCAACAGGACCCTGTACTCCCATCTGCGGGAGAGATGGTATGGTCTGTTAGAAGGACCTTTGCTGCCCCCTGCTGGCTGTGTTGTACAATAAACTCGGCAGGTGTCTGGAGGCTGCTGGAAACCACCCAAAAGGGATACAAGTGCCGCCCCTCACCCCCCTCCCGCTCCCCAGGGCTCCTGACTGGTGATAATAAAAGACCATTATTCCTCAACACACCAAGAACGGACTCACGCGGTCTTGCTTGCCGTCTTCAGTGAGCATACAGTTGCCCTCTGTTCATTGACAAGATCCTTTGGTTTTTAAGCTGCTTTATCAGGGGAAGGTGGGAGAGTAAAAGAGCAAGGGGCAAAAATACACGTGGGAAGATAACCCCCTGGAGACAAAGAAAATCATTCTAGGTTTAAAACACCAATCTTCCACTATTTTTACGTGACATTCCGTTGCTCAGTGTAATTCTCCTTGTGTCAGGACTCATCACCCCACGACTGGACTCTGCAGCTTTGAAAACTGTTATGTGCCTCCCCCACCATGTATGCCCCCCCCATCCCTAGCTTCTGGCACCTGCACACAACCTGAGTATTGTACATACTTTACGGAAGATGGTGCCCAAATGCCCTGGCTTGGAAGTACAGGAAGCGGAGAAAGTGACCCGAAAGTGACAGCGAATAAATAATCTTGCAACGATTCTCTGCACATATCCTAATTTCTCGAGAGATGGACAGCTCTTTGTCAACCTTGAAGCAGACAAAATGCAGCCCTTAAGCCCATCATTTTGACCATATATATCATCTTTGGACTTAAGCTAAAGTTTGGCGCGTTTCTAGACTCTTTGGCTGCCTGCATTATGCCAGGCAGCCCTGGTTCGAAGCCGGGGCTCCTGCTCGTACCCTCACTCCCCCTTGGCCTGATCCCACTGTGACGTCTAACCATTGCATCCTACATGCCTCAGCCCCAGACTTGCAGTGAGCCCAGGGTTGGCTAACATGTTTCCAGAAAGAACCAGACAAATATTTGGGGTCTCAAGGGCCATGGTTTCTGTCCCAATGACCCATTCTGCCACTGTAGTGTGAAAGCAGCTGCAGACAATTGAAGTAAGGGAACAGGTGGGGCTGTGCCCCAGGAAAACCCTGATTGTAACACGAGGTAGTGCGGACCGTGCATGGGCCGCAGGCGGGGTGCCCGGCCCGGAGCCCACTCAAGTATTTGGAGAATTTGGGGGTTTTTTTTCAGTCCTTACCCTCCTTTCCCTGCAAACTTGCCTTGTGTTGCATGCAAAGGGGGTTTGCACACCAACCTGTCTTGAACCATTTCTTTCTGTAAATACGCATACTTTTATTCTCTTGAAAAAGTATGGAAAAACATTAACAAATACTGAATACTGTGACTCCGGCTTGGTGGTGGGGGATGGGGTGAGCCAAACAGCGTTTCCAGTTCTCTAGGACTTCCTGAGCTCCTTGAAGAAATCATGTAAACATATCAAATGATAAGTTACTCGAAAGGAAATGCGATGTCTCAAGATCAGATCAGAAAATTTCTAAATGGGATGTCTGAGTGTCACATGTGGATTTTATTTATTTTTTTAAGAATGTATTTATTTGAGAGAGAGATAGCACGCAAGCAAGGGGAGGGGCAGAGGGAGAGGGAGAAGCAAACTCTCTGCTGAGCAGGGAGCCCGACGCAGGGACTCAATCCCAGGAGCCTGGGATCAGGACCGGAGATGAAGGCAGACGCTTAACAGACTGAGCCACCCCAGGTGCCCCACATGTGGCTTTTAATGATAGCAATCAGTCATCACTTTTAATGGTAGAGCTACAACACATCTCGGCTTGGTTTCCACGGCAGGTCACAGGAAGTGAGTGCCATGGAGACTCCTCGCGGACTCCGGCCTGAGACTCCAGGTTCATGTACGCGCCAGCGATTTCCATCCCACTGCAAAACAGAAGAGTATTCATTAATGGGCCACTGAGCTCTGGAATTCCCACTCTGTCCAGACAGTCTGAGCCCTGCCAGAATTCTCTGTTTTGCAGTCCGGAGAGACAGAGACAGATACTTTTTCTACTTCATGTTCCTAACCTCCTTCGGGACAAATTACATACTGAGTACGCACAGAGATTGTTCTGGAAGTTGGGTGTACAGGGGCGAACCCAGAAACACAGAGTCCCTGCCCTCTCCAAAACAGGCCCATTTCAAGGTGAGCCTTTGAGAGCTAAAGTGACTTGCTGGAGTCACCAAACTAGCCCGTGGGCAGGTTCCAGACGCGGACGGCAGGTACTCCGAGCCAGCCGTGTCATCAGCTCTGCCCTTTGCTGCTTCTTCCCAACTCTCATGACAGGTACCCGCAAGATGGAGTACAAAGACAGCAGCTGGCATGAGACCTGTTTCGTCTGCCGCCGCTGCCAGCAGCCCATCGGCACCAAGAGCTTCATCCCAAAGGACAACCAGAACTTCTGCGTGCCGTGCTATGAGAAACAGTACGCCTTGCAGTGCGTTCAGTGCCAAAAGGTATCTCTCATCCTCCCTTGGACCTTGTCCATTCCAGTCCATTTGCTCCACAGCCCTTGGCTTCAGCCCTCCTTCCCCCAAGTGACGACACCTATGGTACCTGAACGGCATAGGAGTCTTGCCGGGCTGGCCCCCCATCCCAAAATTCTCTTGCGTGCATGTGCATTTACCCCCGGACAGACCCCCCACTCCAGGCCTTCTTCCTACAACGTGATCAGAGATAAAATCCCGTGTCCCTCCCTCCTTCTAGAACATTGCCAAATATTTATTCCTGTTTATGACATACATTAAAGGCGAGGAAAACGTATTATCCCAAAGCAGTCCCATTACCCTGTACTCCCATCAGTGAACAGGAAAACTCCAGGGAGGGAGGGAGGGAGGAACGTGAGGAGCAAAGGGAGGCTGTGCCCCATGGACAGGGCCCAGGTTGCTAGCTGCACACTTGCCCCCTCAGTCTGGTGCCCTCCTGTCTTGGCTGTTGGGTTACCGAGGGAAAAGGAGCCCACTATAGAGCGATTGCACACTATTTGGCTCGGGCCCTATTACAGACTCTGCTGTTGGGCCTGTGGGGGCCCAGCCTGGCCTCTGGCTGCTGTGCCACGCAAGGGTCAGCGGGGCGTCAGGTGCCCGTCCTGCCAACACCTCTTCAAAGGGCAGAGTGGTACACTAACTACAATCTTAAATTCCCCTCCTCCCAGTTCCCACGCTAAGATTATGCTGTTTATCTACTGTGTATCCCTGCCTCCTTCGACAAACCTGCTGTGTTTATGTCAGCAAGCCTCTTCTCCTCTCACTCCCTCTCTGTTTGGTCTGCCTGTTGTCGTCAGGAGCCAAGGAAAGTTCATGTCATTTGCTTTTCTTCCACTGTGCTCCTGCCAACCTTATGGCTGCCTTGTTTGGCCGCAGAAATGAAGGTAGCGCATCCTCTGAGAAGCATGGCCTTGTGTGTGTTCATCGGGACGCAAGAAAGCCTTCATGCCAGACACATCCATTACCCGCTAAGGGAGGGAGGCCCTCGGGGCTACTAGGGTCTGGGGGGAAATGCAGTCCAATGGCAACATTCAAATGCTTATCGACAAGTGTGCCTTGGAGGAGAACAGAGTCAGCAGAGTGTATACGGGCATGATCTGAACTAACTGGGAGTGGGAGCCAGGCTGGTGTTTAGGAAGAGAAGCTATGAGACAGTAACACCCAGGAGCAGGTCTGAGCTAGCCGGGGGACGTGGAATCCAGACACAAGGAAGACAAGGGCGTGTGCCAGGCAGAGCAAACCTCTTATTATACCTGCCCTCTGTATCCAGCAGATACTTTGCAGCCAAATTTATTTTGCGTACATTCTGATCCAAGGGGGATATTTGTAGGATGATCATTATTACTTTATAGTTTAATGAAAAGAATATAGGACAGAAAGAGTCCTGAACCCTGGCACCTGCTTTGTCTTTAGCTATGAATTCTTAGGCAAGTCCTTGCATTTCTCTGGGTCTCAGTTTACTCACCTGTAAAATGGAAATCATGTCTATAAAATGTAAGGGACTTTATACAGTCAATCCTTGAACAACAGGGGGGCCAGGGGTACCAAGCCCCCTGCGCAGTTGAAAATCCACATCGAATTTTGGACTCCCAGAAAGCTTACCTACTAAGAGCAGGCTGTTGGGGCGCCTTGGTGGCTCAGTTGGTTAAGTGACTGCCTTCAGCTCCGGTCATGATCCCAGGGAGCTGGGCTTGAGCCCGCACGGGGCCTGGCTTTTGCCTCTCCCTCTGCTGCTCTGCCTGCTTGTGCTTGCTTGCTCTCTCTGTCAAATACATAAAATCTTTTAAGAAAATCAGTAAGAGCGGGCGATTGACGAGAAGCCTCGCTGATGGCATAAATAATGCTCGCGTATGTGGTAGGTTCTGTGTATCCTGTACTGTCTCCTTGCAATACAGTAATCTAGAGTAAAGAAAATGCTAGGAAATTATAAGAGGAAAACCACCAGGCAGTCCCACTCTGTGCTTAGCAGAAGTGCGCGCAGGCGCAGAAAGGTCCCTCGCGGTTCAATCCCTCGCTGCCCGCGCTCCTCCCCGCACCTTCTGTGCGCACTAGGGGTGGCCATGCCATGTCTCCGTGCCTTTTCCCCTCACACACCCGTCGGGTTCAGGAGGGGGCTCTCGCGCCACCCAGAACCACCCCTCCCCGGGGGCCCCTGGAACGCTGACCGTGGCTTCCCTGCCTCCTCCAGCCCATCACCACCGGGGGCGTCACATACCGGGAGCAGCCGTGGCATCGGGAGTGCTTCGTGTGCACCGCGTGCAAGAAGCCGCTGTCGGGCCAGCGCTTCACGTCCCGCGAGGAGTTCCCCTACTGCCTGAGCTGCTTCTGCGACCTGTACGCCAAGAAGTGTGCCGGCTGCACCCACCCCATCAGCGGTGAGTGTCCCGACTCGGGCTCCCGGGCGAGGGTTCCCGCTGGGCGCGCGCGAGGCAGCAGCCCTTCCCCACCGGGCCACCGCCAGGGCTGGACCAGGGGCACGACTGCGGCCCCAGACTTTGCCTCTCCTCCGAGACTGAGACTCGGGGGCCTCCCTCAGGTTCCCGGACGGATCCGGTGTTTCTGCGGCCGCGCTCGCCGGGCCTTGTGACAGGGGCGGGGACGGCCGCCAGCACGTAGCGCGGCCCTTCTAGCTCAGCGGGTCCCTGGAAACCACGTGGCCTGTTCTCAAGGGGTCTTGTTTCTGCCCTCGGCTGGGTTTTTTCCAAAACCGCGGTCTGTGCGCATGCGGCCCGCGGGTGAGCACCGGCAACTGGCATTTCCGGGCTAAGCCGCGAGGCTGCGTTTCTAAAGGGGCTTCCTAGGGGCGCCGACTCCTGCTTTCGGCTCTTTGGTTTGGCGATCTCATGGTGGTGAGATCAAGCCCCATGTGGGGTTCCACCCTCCCCCGGGGTGCGGAGTCTGCTTGAGATTCTCTCTCCCACTTGTGCCCCCTTTCTCTCTTTGCTCTCAAAACCAATGAGTAGGGGCGCCTGGGTGGCTCAGTGGGTTAAGCCGCTGCCTTCGGCTCAGGTCATGATCTCAGGGTCCTGGGATCGAGTCCCGCGTCGGGCTCTCTGCTCAGCAGGGAGCCTGCTTCCCTTCCTCTCTCTCTCTGCCTGCCTCTCCATCTACTTGTGATTTCTCTCTGTCAAATAAATAAAATCTAAAAAAAAAAAAAAAAAAAAATGAGTAAATCTTAAAAAAAAAAAAAAAGGATAATAAAGGTGATCCCTGGCATCTTAGAGGGACTTGTCGACCACAAGGCCATAGCTACATGAGGGCAGAGGACAAGATTCTAGGCGGTTCTTTCTTATCCCCCAAAGGCTGGGGCCGACCGAGAGCCCAAAGCCTGGTTGGTTGCAGTCCAGTTGCAGACCGGCGTTGCACCAAACTATCGGACTTGCCGAGAAATCGAGCGTGGAGGGCCGACGGCTGGCCAGACTCCAGCCCTGTAAACGTGCACCACGCACCACCACACAAACCCGTGGCTGGGCCAGAAGGGAAAGAGAATTCTGTGAGGACACAGCGTTCTGGGCCGTGGGATTCCCAGCTCTGCCACTTTCAGGTGACTGCTGATCCCTGTCCATGGCAGGTGGCCGACACGTGTCATCTAAGCCTCGCAGCCTGGAATCCCTGTGTGGCGCCGCTGTGTGGTCACACAGACATTTTACAGCCCGTGTGTGCTTGTCCCCGACTTTCTTTTTGCTTGTCTAGAATTGAGCGCACTCACCTCAGCCAACGCCCCTGATGCAGGAAGCCCAAGGTCGCTAAAATCATCCTTTCCTGGGTAATCCAGAGCTCGCATTTCCATAAGGAATTAAAATACAAAGAAAAGAAGCACAGCATTTAAATTTTTCCGTTAACCTGATTCCAGCCATTTATATACCAGACTGGAATCATTCAGGGGGAAGAAATGCAGTCCCCTAACATATGCTGTTTTCATGGTAATGCCTATGAAAGTAAATGTTTATAAAATTAAACCTTATAAAGCAGTGTAATTTAGATAAAAGCACTTTTACATGTAAAGTATCAGATATGTGTTAGTCCCATGGTAGCACTAAAAAAAAAATTTAAAAGAAGAAGAAGAAAGAAAACAACACAAGGAAAACAATGGATACTTTCCTCCAAAAGAAGAAAGTTACTTCTCTGGAACTCAGAGATTAATGTTCTGGAGCCTACAGAGGAATTTTGAAATTGCAGTTAAAATATACTTGTAGCCAAATCCCTAAACAATTGTATGAGATTGTGACTTTAGATTGGATTTTTAATAGATCCTTACTTAGCATTTTCTCTTCAGCAACAATTTAAATGATTTTTTAAGTAAATCTGAAGTTCTACTTTCCCGCATTCTGTGCACAGTGATGCAAAATCCACACACAAATACAATCAGTCTTCGTTACTCAGAGTCCAGACCTGCAAATTCGCCTACTCACTAACATTTATTTGTAACTTCAAAATCAGCACTCAATTTGCTTTCGTGGTCATTCCCAGACACCCACAGAATGGCAAACATTTTGAGTCATCTGACACATAATGCTTCCGGTGGAGGTGAGGTGAGGGGACACTCTGCCTCCTCATTTCGATTCTCATTTTATAACCAAGGGTCTATTCACGGACTATTTACTGCCACGTTGTTTGTATTTTTGCGCCTTTTTTTTTTTAAGATTTTATTTATTTATTTGACAAGAGAGAGAGATCACAAGCAGGCAGAGAGGCAGGCAGAGAGAGAGGGAGAAGCAGGCTCCCCGCCCAGCAGAGAGCCCGATGCGGGGCTCGATCCCATGACCCTGACACCATGACCTGAGCCGAAGGCAGAGGCTTAAACCACTGAGCCACCCAGGTGCCCCCATTTTTGTGCTTTTTGTTGGCAGTTTCGCTGCTGAAAGTGGCTCCCAAGGGGCAGTGCGGACAGGCCGTCTGTGTTCCTAAGCACAGGCAGGTTGTAAGGTGCCTTATGGAGAAAATGCACCTGTTAGATGAGCTCTGTTCAGGCTGGAGTTCTGGGGCCATTGGCCATAAACCTCAAATGACAATAGTTGACTGTGTATGCCTCTCCCCTTTAGGAGCATTCGTCCTCCTTGGGCTGTTTTTAATTCTCATTTCTGTGACTTGCCCCATTGATTGTTATATCAAGGAAACAGTGGAGTTTCTAAAAGGAGGCTATCCCCTGGGACGTCACCCGGCACAGCACCTCCCACTAACATCCTTCTTCATCCTGTCCCTGCCAGGGCTCCTCCTGGCCCCAGATCTCCAGTGTAGCAGGACTTAGTCAGAGGTGAGACAAAGGAGAGACATGGAATGGCAGAAATGCTGGGGCATCCCAGCCACTTCTTGGCTTTTCAGTTTGCTCAGTGCTGAGAAAACAAAAAACAAAAAATGACCTTTCAACTGTTCTGCAGTCCCTGCCGCTAAATCAAGTGTTGCCGAAAACCTCTTGTTTTCAGACTTGGCTACATATTCAAAACACCTTGGGGAGCTTAGAAAAATGACTGCTGCCTGGGTCACGATTTAATTGGCAGGGGCTATGACCTGGGTGATAGTTGAAGCCTGAAAAGCTTCCCAAGTGATTCAGATCTGCAGGAAGTTTGAGACCCATGGACCTAAATCACAGGTTTGGTGCCACTGCAGGCCCAGCGCAAAAGCTATGTGACCACAGCCCTCAGGGGTCCAGGATGCGTAAAGGCAGTCAGTGTTTTAGTAACTGTGAATATTGAGGGTACTTCTGCTTTTCAAGCTGTGGGAAAAGAAAGTCGAAAAGCTGTGCTAGTGCATATCCCACCAGCCACACGGCTAGGGTGATACTGGAAGGAGCACTGAACTTGAACTGAAGCAGTTTCTAACTAGCCGGGGAGTTGGGGGGGGGTGGCTAGCTTGCAGGTCTCCCCTGGGTGAAAGACTGAAAGCCCCACGTCAACCTAGCCAGCTCTGTTACAAAAGGAACTACCTGTTTGGTGCATTACAGACTTTTCAGGCTAGCCTGAGACTTCAAGCCCTTATAAATGGAGCAGTCAAGGCAGTTGCTTTCTTTTTACTGTGGCAGATTGGACCATTATTTCTGGAAAGAACTCTTTGTAATTGGAATTCATGATCCAGAGTTCAGTGGAATGGATCACAACTCCTAATAACCCTGGGTATTTGATTCCAGTTGATTTCAGGTGGCTCAGGGGCGGGACCAAGCAACCATGTGGTAATAGGCGGCCGGTGTACCTTAAGCATTTGATGAGAATTCGCCATCAAACAAGAATCAAGCACCGAACCGAGTTACTACGTCTCTTGTTTAAAATATAATAAGCTGGTCCTCTCTATTGCCCACACACCAGAATGCGCTCTCACCCACCCTAGCAGCCCACCTTCCCCCGTCACACTTAAGTTCATATTTTGTGGTCTATCTCATGATATTCACTCTTCAAGAATGGCCACCCCCCACATCCACATGCCATTTCTTTAGTGAGGCCTTTCCTGGCCATGCCAGAGAAAATGCGTATTTACCTCTAACGTCCCTTCAGCACTTCATTCATGAAATCACGAAATAATTGAGTACCAGAGACGAGGCACCCAGGGAAGAAATAAGAGAAACCAGCTCCAGATCTCCTAGAGTTTCATTCTGGTGGAACAGACAGACAGACACAATCGTCCCTCCATAATTAGAGCTCTGATCATGTCATTTTGGAGCTGGTTTGTGTATCTGTTCCTGCTCATAGTACGAGCTCCGCTGGGTGTCTGATTGACCTGTGGATTGCCAGCCATTAGAAACTCACACTCTCCAGACTACACAGTCCAGCTTTGAAATGGCTCAATCCAGAATTCCTTCGTTGGTCCTGGAGGCCTGGTTCTCCCCAGCCATGGCCCCTTTCTTTTTCCACCCTGGTGTTCTTTCTTCTCTGTTAACAGGACTTGGTGGCACAAAGTACATCTCCTTTGAGGAACGGCAGTGGCATAACGACTGTTTTAACTGTAAGAAGTGCTCCCTCTCACTGGTGGGGCGAGGCTTCCTCACAGAAAGAGATGACATCCTGTGCCCTGACTGCGGGAAAGACATCTGAAGCCCACACGGCTGCTTGTGACACGCACGGATTTAGACATTCTCATTCTCCACCAGGCAGTGTTGTGTCTGGTCTCCACCGGCCATGCTGAAACTTTCCTCTTGTGCTTCTCAGTGATATTCACGTTTGTTTAAACCCTTTAATCCTTTGTACTAGCTCAGTCCCAGGGAAGGAGGAAAACCTTCTGTAAACCTGTGGTGGGAAGATGATGTTGAATTTTCATAATCAAGCAGGGCAATTCCAAGTGTAAAAATCCTTTTGAATGACATCTTTATACATGTACCTTTCTTTCACTACATATTTAATGTGTAAGTGCAATTAACACATCACGAACTTGAGTTTCCCGAACTACATGAGATATTGAAGAGTGGGCATTTACAATGTGTAGCTTCCTGTCATGTAAGACCTAGAGCAAGATCGTATAGCTTACAATAAAGTTAAGAAAAAGTTAATAAAGAACAAAATCCTTGGCCACACACAGTGTGTGAAATAATGATTAAACATCGAAGTTCTGAACATTGCGGTATAAGGCACGTTATCATATGTTCCACTGATCACCGTATGAAGTACAAGTTCAGACAGGCTGGGGCAGCATTCACAGAGATCCATCACACCTTTCATTTCAAAGAAAACCTTTAGTCAGCACCACAACCTCTTCCAGGCTCCCTTCTCTTTGCTCCTTTCTCCCAAACTCTGTATCGCTCAGAATTTAATGTTCTGCATTGGATGCGGTAACAGAAACTCCAGAATATGAGCCAGCAGAATATGAGCTAATGACAGTGAAGGCAGTTGGGGGGTCACTTTTCTTAAAAGGGCTCAGTGCTTTCCCATTGCCATGGGTCCCTATCCTACCCCAACCTGCCTTTTCATCCATAAAGGGAAGGATCACGAAAGGATACAAGCACCTCGGGGTCAGAGATGACCTCTTGCTCATCTGTGTATTACCACTACTCCAGCAATTTAGGGCATTGCTTTGGAAGCCTCTGTTGTTTCTGAAAGAAGAGAGAGAGAAAAAGAAAGAGAGAGAAAAAGAGAGAGACTCCCAGCTCTCAGATCTTAATGATTTGAGCTCCTAGCTTGGCGTTCGTCTGTAAAACCATCTGTGAAGGCATGATATACAGTTGGAAAGCACTGAGCCAATTTGTGAGCTAGAGCATTGCCTGTGTTCCTTTCTAGAATGCTAACAATAGTGACTTTTGTCCTTAGTTTTCTAAGGTGGTGTAGTACCATAAAACAACTTGATTTCCACCAACGTCCCAGCCGTGCTGAGCATGTTTGAAGTCAGTTTCTTAATCTGAGTGCTGGACTACATAAGATGTGTATAGTGATGTCTGAGACAGGCCTTCTGAGAACTCTATGGCTCAGTAGTTCTCTTGCCTTCTACGTCATATTATAAAAGTAAAAGCATTCTTGGATTTGTGCTTTTTAAAGTGAAAATAACAAAATTCAAGACAAAAAGGTGAAAGCTTTGGAAATGTCATTGTGGAACACCTTACCTTTTCCTCATAAGAACCACAGATACACTGAACACACCAGACCTTAAATTAATGGAAGGAGGAGCTCCATTTCTAGTAAGTAGCTCCTACTGGACTCCAGTAATCTTCTGGACAAAATATTTTAAGACATTTGAAAACACCAGAGCATGATCCAAGGCAGGAATACTTGAGAGAGGAGTGGACACCTGAAGAAGGGAAAGGCAATGGGTAGGTTTCCCATTTTTATGGCTTTTGGCCAAAGGCAGGCCCCAAAGGGGGAGCTAAAACTCTGTTAGAAAGTCTTCAGTCTTACTGGCTTGAAGAACCAGAGGCCAGAGCCTGGGACAAATAACATCTGGAAAGTTAAGGAGGGAAATGGTATGAAAAAGAAAACCAAGTTCTTTGTTTGAAAACCCTATCCATCTCTGGCTGACAAATGAACCATGCATTAAGAGGCTAGACCCCAAGCAGCCCAGCCAAGGCTCAAAGAACAAAGTTGGGGTCTGCAAGATGGTGGTGTGCAGAACTCAGTGACTGTCTTCCTAGTGTGACAACCATTTAACTGGGAAAACTGTGTGTGTGTAGGGGGGGTAGGTATATACACATACCAAATAAATATGTTCAAATCTTGGAAAATCACCCTAAAGGACCAAATGGAGAAACATTTGGGAAAATCTACATGTTAAGAAGAGTGAGAGTCTATGGCACTTGAGCCAATGGACTGATCCCATTCCCCACCCCCCTCCCAGTTTCCTGAGATAGAAGATCTACTCTGGGCAAGTGAAGCCAAGAAGGGAAGGGCTCCTCCTACTGGTCTAGGGCTGTGGCCCAAGCATGACAGTCTGCAAACCCTGGGGCTCCAATCACTCCTGTCGCACACTGCCTATAGGGTGGGGGCTCCAAGTAAGAGGGGCTATCTGAGAAGACCTGAGGCTACCATTCTCCTAGGAGTAGGATTGCGTGAAGACATTTATCAGGATGATGTTGGCACATTCTGCTAATACCAGTCTTCCCTATCCAGGATTTAACTCATGGAGGACTGTTGCCCCAGGACAAGCAGGACACTGTCCAAGCTCAAGGTGTGGGTTGGAAGGGCAGCTCTGTGAACTAGTAGCTCGCATCCCTGCAGGAAGGGACTGTTTGGTACCAAGAATGGAAGAATCTGTGCTATGGGGATTATGAAAGACCATGGGGATTCTGGTGGCAAGCAGTAGAGAGGGGGCTGCTAGCTATGTGACAGGAGCAGTAAAAGGCAAAATGGCAGACCAGACAGAAGTTTAATTGAGAACCAGGGAAAGAGAGCTAGGAAGAGCTGTCCTTGGATCCCATTTATCGCTGGGGATCCAGGAGACTGTGGGCATGGACTGGGTCACACCCACTCAGGAGCAAACAGAGTGGGACACAGAGCAGACCTGAAAGCATTCTCTAAGCCACACGCAGATTGTCAGCAAAGAGCAGAAGTCTCATTAGCTCAAAGAGCTTAGGCAGAACCTCTAACCAATCTCCAGCACTGGCCAAACATATAAACATGTTCAAAGAGTTAAAGGAACATGTATGACAGCAATGCTCACCAGAGAACACCAATAAAGGGATAAATGCTATAAAAAGAGCAAATGGAAATTCTGGAGTTGAAAAGTACAATCACCAAACAGAAATTCAATAGAGAGGATCATACATTTGAGTTGAGGGAAGAAAAAAGAAAAAAACAGTAAGCTTGAATAAAGACCAACTGCGATTATAATTTGAAAAACGGGGAAAATGAAAAATTAACCTCAAAGCAATGTGAGATACCCTTACGTGAACTAACATATGTATAATGAATGGAAACATCAGGAGAAGAGAGAAAATGGACAGAAAAAAAAAAATTTAAGAATGGCTGAAAACATCCCCAAATTTGATGAAAAAATTTTAATCTAAAAACATCCAAGAGGGACCTGGGTGGCTCAGTCTGTTAAGCATCTGCCTTCTGCTCAGGTCATGATCCCAGAGTCCTGGGATAGAGCCCTGCTCAATGGGGAACCTGCTTCTTCTTCTCCCTTTGCCCAGTCCCCGCTCATGCCTGCTCAAACTCTCTCTCTAATAAGTAAAATCTTAAAACATGCACATATGCATGCACACACACACAGATTCAAGAACCTGGACAGATCTGGAGGAGAGAGTTTGAAGTTTGAGTCCATCCACACACAAAATCTGAGTCTGTCTCCAGCCCGACCCTACTCACTTAGCCCTCTATCAGTTGGAAATCATGACACTGCATGGTTATTTCTGAGTGGCTCTATAATAATCCTTTTTATTAAGCAAAACTTTTTATTAAATTGTTAAATAAAATGTACATAGAGGTGCATCACACAGGTGTTAACAGGTAAAACCAAACTACAGAGATAGAAGTCAGAATAGTGGTTACCTTTCTGACTGGAAAGGGACATGAAAGAAGCTTCTGGAATGCTGGAAATGTTCTGTATTATGGTTGGCAAACTATGGTCCAGCTAAATCCTGCCCACTTCCTGTTTTCCTAAACAGTATTTTATTGGGACTCAGCCATGTCTATTCACTTAGACATCATGTGGCCCATAAGACATTCTTCCTATCTGGCCCTTTACAGAAAGTTTGCCAACCCTTGCTCTATACCTTGATTTGGACAGTGGTTACATAGGTATAAGTTCGCTCTGTTTAAAACTTTACAGTATTTTATGATACCCTCAATAAAAAATGTATGTTCTATAGTTTGCTGTACTGGACAGATATTTTAAAGTTTACCTTTTTCTTGAAACAAAGCAAACTTGCTTGATCTTTACTTGGTTATTCCAATAGATGAAAGCTCTGGGAGTCAGTCTATACCACCTGAGGTTTCTACTGACTGTCATGCTTGGGACTGTGTTTCCTTGTATGCTTGCATAATTTTGACTAGTGCTAGTCACTAATTTAAAAAAAAAAATTACCTGTGGGCATGTCCTCGGGGTCAGGATGAGCCTGTCTTCCTGCAGAGATGACTTCTACTGCCTCTGCCACTCGCCTGAAGCCCCGCCAAACTGGGATGACTTCCGAGTCACTTGTGGTGTTTCCTTGGCCATCCTGGGGCGTCAGGTGTGGCTAGGATTATGAGAGAGCCGGCTTGTGTGTTTCTAGCTTCCACAGCAATTCTTCCTTCCTATCTTCCTGTTCTTTCTTGTCCTTCCCTCTTGTTTTCCCTCCCTCCCTCAGCAGGGCAGGCTTACTTCTCTTTATCTTTAGCGTACGGGATTGCTCTTTGGGGTCGTGCCTATTAGGTTTCCTATCTCTGGAGGCATGGGGCTTTGACTTCTCTGTACTTTACATCATGGTCACCAAAACCCTGGCTTGCTTTCACCAGGGCATGAAAGTGGCCTACTTCTCTGGATTCCTGGGTTCTCTTAGATTCTTGACTGTTGGGTCTTCAGTGCTTTTTCCCCCCTTATTTTCTCCCAGCAGAATTGTCCCTTAACATTTTAAAAAGAGAGCTTTTTTTCCTCTACTGTTTGGCATAAGAAAACCTAACTATAAATGTTAATTCTTCTCTTTGTGACACAGTCTACAAAATTGAGACTTACACGATTTTACCTCTTATTTTAGTATCTTGGAGCTTTGATTTAATGCATAACTACCTTGTAGAACAAATTATGTATTTATTAGAATTATATACCTAAACTTCGCAGTAATTTAAGATACTGTAAAATTCTTTGTTTTGTTATGTGATCGGCATGTATGTGATTTGGTGGTTGTTCTTGTTGTTTTTAATTGTGTTATGTGAGTCACCATAAAATACATCATTAGTTTTTGATGCAGTGTTCCAAGATTCATTGTTTACATATATCACTCAGTGCTCCATGCAATCTGTGTCCTCCTTAATACCTACCACCAGGTTCACCTGTCACCCCCATCCCCCTAGGATATTGTAAAATTCTTAGTAAACTAGTCTACCTTCAGCCCAAACCATAAAAATCCAGTCACTGGGGGGGGACCTGGGTGCTCAGTGGGTTAAGCCTCTGCCTTGGGCTCAGGTCATAATCCCAGGATCCTGGGATCAAGCCCCACATCGGGCTTTCTGCTTGGCGGGGGGGGGGGGGGGGGCTGCTTCCCCTCTTTTTCCTCTGCCTGCCTCTCTGCCTACTTATAATCTTTGTCAAATAAACAAATAAAATCTTATTAAAAAATGGGTGATCTCGGATCACACACCTACCCCATGGGCTGCTTGTTATTGCTGGCTAAGAGACAGAAAAGAGTTACAGTAAAAATAAATAAATAAATAAAAATCCAGTCACTGAAGTAACCGAAAGTGAACAGTTTTCCTTACAAGGCCGTCACCTCTTGGGGAAAGTCATGAGAAAGCAATGATCTCAGGGTCCTGGGATTGAGCCCCGCATCGGGCTCCCTGCTCATCAGGGAGCCTGCTTCCCCCTCTCTCTCTGTCTGCCTCTCTGCCTACTTGTGATCTCTGTGTGTCAAATAAATAAATAAAATCTTTAAAAAAAAAAAAAAAGAGTAGTTCTCTATGAACCTGACACACAGTACCTCAGCCAGGTGACCGAGATTAACCTCAAAAGCAGTTAAGTCACACTGATAGTATGTACCGTTAATATGGGTTGAAAGTCACACTTTACCTCTGTGACATTCCCTCCAAAATCCATAGCCCCAATTGAATCCTGAGGAAATCGTAAGACAAATTCAAACCACAGACATTCCACATATCTAATCAGGATGCCTCAAAACTGTCAAGGTCATCAAAAATTCAAGGGGAGTCTGGGAAACTGTCACAGCCACGAGGAGTCTAAAGAGTTATGCTGACTAAAAATGTAAGGTGGAGTTCTGGATGGGATCCTGGGGCAGAAAAACACTAGGTAAAAAGGAAATACAAGTGAAGTTATGGACTTCGGGTAACAATAATGCACCAGGATTGATTCACTTTCATGAACATACCATACTAATGCGTATCAGTAATGGGGGAAATTCGTTGTATGGTGCATGGGAACGCTCTGTACTATCTTGGTGATTTCTACAAACGTCAAACTTCCCTAAAATAAAAGGTTTATTTCTTAAAAGCTTATTTTAAAAAATTACATAGGACAGATATAACAAAAAG